>NC_139003.1:18745983-19360983 GCF_964374135.1 Grampus griseus
GAGACCAAGACAGGAGAAGCATGAGGCCTGGGGTCAGGTGGCCCAGAATAGCCGGGAGGACACAGAGTGCACAGCGAGGGGCTCCTGAGAGGTTCAGTATTGCTTTACTTCCCATGGGAACTAACAGTAGTGAATGCAGTGACTGAGGCCCTGAGTGCTGAGGAAACGTCTGTCCTGAAATCAGAGTTCGCAGAGGCTGGGACACCCACATGGCTGCATGGCGGCTGTGCAGGGAACCGAACTCAGAAAAATAAAATCAACCAAAATCAGGAAATACCTGTCCTGGGGGTAGTGACTAAGAAAGGGGTACAAGGAGGCTTCTGGGGTGATTCTAATATTCTCTGCTTTTATCTCGGTGATGGTTATCTGAGTGTATTCACTTTGTAAAATGTAATCAAGAGCTCCCCTGGTGGCGCAGTGGTTGAGAGTCCGCCTGCTGATGCAGGGGACACGGGTTTGTGCCCGGGTCCGGGAGGATCCCACATGCCGCGGAGTGGCTGGGCCCGTGAGCCATGGCCGCTGGGCCTGCGCGTCCGGAGCCTGTGCTCCGCAACGGGAGAGGCCACAGCAGTGAGAGGCCCGCATACCACAAAAAAAAAAAAAAAAAAAAAGTAATCAAGCTGTATAGTTAAGATTTGTAAAGTTTACTGTCTGTATATTATACTTCAATAACAACATATTACCTTTCTTTTCTCGCTTCTCTCCCTACTCCAAACAAAAAAGAAAAGACAAAGAGAGCAGGCAATAGGCCAAGTGTTGGAGTGGGTACCTGGGTTTTTAATTCAGTCTCATATCCTAACATTAAGACAACTGCTAACTTTATGAACCTTGAAAACATCCTAACTAAAAGAAGCTCATCACAAAAGATCACATGCGGTATTTATATGGTACATCCAGATTAGGCAAATCCACAGGGGCAGGAAGTAGATTAGTGGTTGCCAGGGGTGGGGTGGGGGATGGGAGTGACTGCTTGTGGGTACTGGGTTTCTTTTTGGGGCAATGAAAATGTTCTAAAATTAGCTAGGGATGATGGCTATACATCTATGACTATATAAAAAAAAAGTGAATTTCACACTTTAAAAGGGTTAATGTTTATGGCATGTAAATTCTATCTCAATAAAGCTGTTATAAAAATGCTAATTTTATGAACTAGAATCTTGACTTTTTTAAAAAATATTTTTTTAAAATTAATATATCTATTTTTGGCTGCATTGTGTCTTTGTTGCTGCACGTGGGTTTTCTCTAGTTGTGGCGAGCTGGGGCTACTCTTCGTTGTGTTGCGTGGGCTTCTCACTGCAGTGGCTTCTCTTGTTGCAGAATACGGGCTCTAGGCACGTGGGCTTCAGTAGTTGTGGCTCACGGGCTCTAGAGCACAGGCTCAGTAGTTGTGGCGCACTGGGCTTAGTTGCTCTGCGGCATGTGGGATCTTCGTGGACCAGGGCTTGAACCCGTGTCGCCTGCACTGGCAGGCGGATTTGTAACCACTGCACCTCCAGGGAAGTCCTAGAACCCTGTCTTAACTCTGCAGAAGACGTACATCCACAGCCAATACTGTTGTGAAGATTGATCCATTAATCAAGACATTTGCTGCAGTTTCATGGTCTTCTGTGACATTTGCAGAAAAGATTCTGTAAGCTGCCAGATACAGAAACGTTTTTGCCAGCTCACATTTTCATTAAGTGTCCCGAAATGAACTAAAGCCATTTCTCAGGGTTCTACACTTTTGTAGGTTCTGTGACTCCCCAGCATCTTGGCACTAAATGCCTTTGAACTCTCTCCATCCCCATTCTCAAGAAAACTTTACGACAACTCATAATAAATAACCTCCACTAGAAAAACAGGTTAGGATTGGGAACAATTCTATGTGTATGATTACAGAGTAATAGAAATATAATTGAGTCAAAGATACACTAATGATTATACTAATGTATTTAGTAAGGGGAACAATGACTACTTATTTAACACTTGCTATATGCCAAATGCTTTAAGGTTTACCTGATTTCGTCCTCACAATCGAGCATCACAAGGGCTAAATACCTAAGGTCAGCAGGCTGGTTAACAACAGCCGGATCCCTATCCTACCTCCCTCCCCCAGATCATTCCAGAAAAACCCTTGAGTTGGGCCATGAGAAAACAATTTGCACCCAGAATCAAGCTTGGGGAGACAAAAATGTTTACTCGTAATCAAGAGACTCATTCTGAGCATACTTGTGACAGCCCTATATAAACTGTAAAGGGCTAATGCAAATACACGTATCTGGCAAGAATATATGAATACTATTTTAGCCTGGGCATCAGATGGGGGAAAAAATTAGAAGCGGAGGTGCAGATGACTGCTCTGTGAAATAAAATTCGTATTTTATGGCAAGACAAGAAAAATGTAAACACAAAAATTCTCTGCCCTTTGGCCTCCCCTGCTCCACTGTGCATTGTGTATCTGCATTATGCATTGTCCAGACCTCCCCCATCAAGCAGGAATACCTGCTCAACCATAAAGAGCAACGTTCTCCCAGCATCAAAAAGACAACTCCTTAAAAGATACCACTCCGTCTTGGGCTTGTGAGGGGTCACATGTCGCACCATGATGACACTTAGATCTGGATTATGTAAACTGTCAATAATACATCATTTTATGTACAGCCCTCTGTCTCAAAAAACTTATATGACTGTGCCTTGACTTCTAATGGGTGTAACAGTTCACAGAGCTTTCTGAGATGCTCTTCTTGGGTTATAATCCTCAAATGTGGCTCAAATAAAATTTTCCATTTCTTTCTTAGATCGACTGATTAATTTTCTGTCGACAGCTCAAAGTGTGACTGTTGTGCTACCTTATGCAAAATTAAAGTGAAATTTGAGACTTCTTGCACTCATCTGCTTTTTCACACAGCTGACCTTCAGATCTTTATTCATGGTAACGAGTGACTCCTCAGGGTTGAGCTGAGGCTGTACTAGAAAGGAAGGTGTACGGTGGGATGGGGACAGATTTTACAGAAAAAGTATGTTGATCTATAATGAGAAAAGTTGAAAGTTATTTTTAAAAGCAGCAAGAATAGCCTGGACTCCTGAACCCAGTTTTCCACAAATACTGTAGAATAAAGTGGTAGGAAAGAGTGAGAGGGCTTATTCCATTTCCTCCCATCTGCTACCTTCAGAATTAGTGTCTCATAATTTCCAGGGCTTTCAAAAATCGAATGCACTTCCACAGTGCTTCACATACAGTCTAGTGGGGCTCTGTCAGCAAGCAGGATGGGGCCTATGATTATTCTCCCGTGGCCCCAGGGAAATGCTGCTTTCGAGACCTGGGATCAGTATAGGAAGCAAAATGAGAGGAAGGTGGCAGAGGGGAGTGAAATCAAGTCCCCCTAAAACTGAGTTCCCCTAGTGAGTTTATGATGAACCTCTTTTTTTTTGTTTTTGGCTGCACTGTGTGGCACGCAGGATCCTAGTTCCTCGACCAGGGATCCAACCTGCGCCTCCTGCAGTGGAAGCAGGAGTCTTAACCACTGGACTGCCAGGGAGGACCCTATGATGAACCTCTTCATCTAAAACTTGATTCCCTTTCTTGTTCCATCCCTGTTCCCCTCAGGATTGAGAAGTATCAAAGAAAAGGGGGGACTGAAACCAAGTAGGGCTCTATGGGGTCCTCCTGGGTACAAAAGCACCTCCGTGTACTCTGTTTCCTGTTTGTAGAAAAAGGGTTTGGTTTCCTAGACCTTTCCTGAGGTCCAAAGAGCAGACTAAAGCAGTTATCAATTAGGGAAGTGAGGGAACACAGAAGCAGTCAAGCAAGAGTAATGATAGTTTAAACAATAGTTCAGCGATCAAATAGAGTCCTAGCTCTTCCTCAAGGGATATACATAACCATCTGACACATATCTTTGAGTTGTTCTGTAGAAACAAGGACCCCCACCCTGGTAGACAGAGGAAGGTGCTACATGCTGACCACTAGCACGTGGACTCCAGACTGGACAGAACCAGAGGTTGCTGATTAAGATTCACAAAACATCACCCTATTACCCCACCACCAACCAATCAGAAGAAAGTCTATGAACTGCAACTCTCACTCCAAATACTGCCTTTAAAAACCCTTTCCTGAAAGCCATCGAGGAGTTTGGGTCTTCTGAGCACAAGCTGCCCATTCTCCTTGCTTGGGGCCCTATGATAAACGCTGTAGTTTCCTTCATCACAACCCGGTGGCAGTAGACTGGCTTTGCTGCGTCGCAGGTGAGTGGACCAAAGTTTGGTTTGGTAACAGGATTATTTGAGGTAATCCATAAGTCAGAAGTAGAGTTATGATTAAGCCCCCTCTGCCTGGACCCCCAAGTTACTGATCTAGTCACTAGTCCATGCTCCATCATTGATCAGGCCAGTGCTACTAACCAAGGTTAACCTAGATACCCTGCTTGAAGCCAGCACTACAGTGTTGAAGCTGCACACTCAGCAGGGTAGGGTGGCAAAAAATAAGGAAGAAACAAGTAAGCCGGCAGTCTGTGAGTCAGTGAGACTTTCTGGCCAGTTTTCTGCTTCTTCTCTCCTCACTTCCCCTTCAACACCTTGTCTAAATTCACAGGCACAGGAGGGAACTAACCTGCTTACCCACACCCACCCCCACCAAAAAACCCTCACCTAACCTGTAGCACTTCTTCATGTATCTATTTTACTTCAAAACCAAAGAATGCCCCAGTCTAAGGTTGTGCTGGGAGATGCTGCACGTTCCTTCTGGGCCTGGAAGGGACTGCTGGGCCTGGAGGTCCCTGAATGCCCCAAACTAGGTAGCTGGGAGTGTCCCTCCCACTCCAGGCTTACGCTTCTGTCGAGAATCCGCTTTACTGGCACCATTTCTAATGTTTTCAAAGGGAAACATTTCAAGTGTGTGTGTGGGGGGTGAAACAAACATTGGTTTGTGACCCAAATGTTCCTGCAAATGTTTTCTCAGACTGGGAGGTGCAAATGTTTACAAACCATTTGGGCAGGGAAACTGCAGTGACATGTTTCAGAAATAGTTGCTTGGGGAAAAAAAACTGAGTGCTACCAAGTGCAGCCAGGATGTCCCTAAGAAAATACCCATGTGGGGGACTTCCCTGGTGGTCCAGTGGTTAAGACTCCACGCTCCCAATACAGGGGGCCCAGGTTCAATCCCTGGTCAGGGAACTAGTTCCGGCATGCCGCAACTAAGAGCCCATATGCCGCAACTAAGACCCGGCACAGCCAAATAAATTTTAAAAAAAGAAAGAAAGAAAATGCCCATGTGTTCTTTTATAGTCCATGTGACAGTGCAGACCTGATCTCAGAGGCATCTATTCTAATCCTGGCCCTGCCACTAGCTCACCAGTGATCATACCACTTAATCCCACTGTACCTCAGTTTCTGTATCTGGAAAAGTAAATGGATTAAAACTAGAATAGACGACATTTAAAAACCATCCCAATCCATGAGGGAGACTGAAGTAGGCAGGAGGGGCAGCATTATTAATATTATTTCCATTTTCCAGGGAAAGAAATTTAGGCGTGGAAAGATTAGGTCTCAGGTCACACAGCTAATCAACAGCAGAGCTTTAAATCTGTCTCTCCTAAGCCCAAAGCCTGGAACTTTTCGATCACACCACACAGGCCCTCAACAGTTTTTCTGGCTCGCTGGCTTCCTGGGTGTCTCTGTACTGAACAACAGTGTGCCCAGTCATAGATGGCCTACATTTGTTATTTGTCCTCTCACTTTCTTTTTTCCTTTTTTTTTTAAACCATGCATTGTGTCACTCAATCTGCACTGGAAAAAAAATGTGCTTTTTGACAAGAGCACTGAGCACCCTGGGAGTGCGGTAGTGTGGCTTTATTTCAGTGCATACTCAATGGAAAGTAATAGTGGCTTCATTGTAGTAAAAGGCTTTATTGTGCTTTGTAATGAAGACACAAAGCACTTAGTTGAAATCAGTCTTTTAAATAATCTGCTTTATATTCTATAGCGGAGTCGCAGATACAAGGGAATTCAAAGTGATTTCTACAAAACAATTTATTCAAAGAAGCCATACTCGGGAACCTCAGTTTTGCCCCGGGACTTTCTCCTGGGTCAGGGTTTCTTATCTTCTCCCTTTTCCTACTGTGTTTATGGTGGGCATTCTCGGATCTTTCTCAGTGTTTATCCTACTTGTGAGAACTGGTAGATTTCCCCATACAAACCATTACATATTATATGATCTCAATCAGGGTTTAAAAATCCTGTACCACCTACCTGTGTACACACACACACACACACACACACACACACACACTCACATGTGCACACCAGAATACAAGACAGTTAGCTCAGTGGGAGGAGAAGATTTTAAAGTCTTTAAACAAAGATTATAACTGTTGTTGGACTGCACGAAGATACAGAGTAATTAAAAAGCTCTTCAAAGAATGGAATAAGTCCATTAAATCCAGTTAAATAATTTTTCAGAAACACTGCAAGAAACACTCCTTGCTGTTTCGTTCTCTCACAATGAACTGAAGGAAGAATATCTCATTTTCTAAATGGAACTTTATGGAGTTTTCAATAAGTCCCCTCAGCACTTATCTAAATCTTTAATTAGTTCTATAATATACTGATGATATCGAGCCTAATTAAATTTATATAGATAAGGCGCAATGAAATTCTAACCAAGTGAGCTGGAAAGCATATATTAAATAGTAAATTTAATGGTTCAAGCTGATAACTACAATTTTATATCAAAAAATTAAATTCAATTTACATGTTGTATTCAAATTGATTTTGAGTGTGCAAATTATTGGAAAAATCTCTTGAATATATCAGTAAAATTGCTAATCCAGCCTGTTTAAATATCAGTTATTAACGTCTGCATTTGCAAATAAGCCACACACATTTGCATTTTTACTGCATATAGTAAAAAAATTATCTAAACCTTATGCCATTTCATTAAGAATACTAAGTGGTTTTTCTTTGGGCTTCATGCATAAATTAAGGAGGCAAAGAAATGACTATTGGCTCTAAAGAAGAGAGAGTCAGCAATTTATAATACAGCAAGGCAAAGATGATATATATATTTTGCTGACTAAAGCAGTTTACGTTAACCTTTGGGAATAGCAATTACAATGGTAAAATTCTTCCTTACATAGGATCAACTGGAATGGAACTGTACACAAACGTCTGATGCCATAATCACAGGTAGAGGTGGATGTACACAAATTTAGTGGTGTTTCCCATCAGTCTGGGGAAGGGAAATGCCTTATGTTTATCAGAGGGTAAAGGTATATACCGGCTGATCTCATTTCACAGTTCAGCCACGGAATATGCTTCAGAAGCTATATTAAATATTCACCTGACTGGTCAAAGAGAAGGCCCAGTTACCTATACCATATGCGTCGATTGATGAAAGTACCATTCTTGGTTACCATGGGTGACTGCCTACCCCTTAGAAGCATCAGCATTAAACATGCACAAGACATACAGGTATATTGAAGATATGACAGATAATGTTATTTGAGCCTCAGTGACCTCAGAATTAGCTGTATATTTGTAAAAATGTGTGCAGTGATTACTCTGGACCAGCCATTATCTGCTTTTCCCCCAATATACCTTTTTATTATTATTAGCCTCCACTGGTTAGAAAGCTATCCTTGAAATAATCAAATATTTACTAAATATCTATTATATGTCATGTGCTTGCATTATGGGAGATACAAATAATATGCCAATGACTGTAGAGAACAGAAAAATGAGTGTCAGCTGGAGCAGTCAATCATTTCAAAAAAGGTGTGGGAGGGTGATGCATTTTGAAGAGGAGGAAGTTTAAGAATAAGTAACGACAGCCAGAACAAAGGCATGGAGACTGGACTATAAATCACATGTAAGGAGGACTGTGGGATCAGTGGGAACAGAAGATTCTGGAAGAAATAATGGGAGAAGAAGCTGGCCAGTTAAGAAAGGACAGTGATTAGCAGAATTTTTACTCACACCTGAAAAGTTTGTGCTGGATATAGTATTTACAAAAAACTCACTCTAAGGATTGAGCAAAAAATTAATTTCAGGGAGCAGTATCACAAAGGATGACCGAAGGGAAGAGACTAAAAGACATAAACATCAGCTGCAGGATTGTTGCTTTATTCCAGATGTGATATGGTAGTGATGGTGGGAACAGCAAAAACAAGAATCAAACTGAGCACCACTTAGAGGAAGAAAGAGTCAACAAGGACGTGAGAGCTTGACATGATAGACGGATGAGCCATGGTGAGGTGTCAGACATTTTTGTAATGTAAACTCTAAGGTTCAGGGATGGGGAACAGAATTAAGGTTCAGATTTGGCACACTGTGAGCCGGCTCTTAGAACCAAATCCAAAGTGAACGAACCAATTATTAATACCTGAAAACTTGGAGGAAGAATTGCTAGGACCAGCAAAGAGTGATGAAAGAGAATTAGGAGCCAATGACTAACCGGATCTCCCTCCTGAATGGAGAGTGCTGTCAGGTTTAGGAATGGGAGCTTGCTTTATGAAAGAAGATGAGCTCTTTTCGAATGTAAATGCTTCAATTAAGTGAAAGCCTGTGTATTCTGAGACTCTATGCCCATGATCATTCATTCTATTGGGACAGCTAAGCAAAGCAATATGAATATCTGGGGAGGGGTTGTCAGTTCTGAATGGAGGACCATGATGGTGGGCAGTGAAGAGGGAGACAACATTCTCAGGCCTGGGCAAGTTTATATCATTTCATCAGTAGCATGATTGTCTGTTCCGATCCCTAACTTTCTGTTCAGAATGTTCCAAGGATGACAGAGGGCCGAAGAGAAAGGATTTAGAATTTCATAGCGCCTTTCGAAAATTTGGTAAAACCATGGACTATCTTGCCAGAGAAAATTAACATCCACATAAACACAGATTTTGCACATAATTTAGGGGTGTTTATGGACCTCCTGAAGTTCCATCATGTACTTCAAGTTAGGATTATATCGTTTATACTCTGAATACCACACATACACACAAATATCTATATCTAGAGAGACATCTTTTCTACACGAACACGCACCATACGCATGTGCATGCGTATCTATCTATGTATCTATTAATATGGCTGCACGTAGCTCTCTTTCACCCACTTCTACTTCTGATTAATCAGGGTCTCTATCCAGACCAGATGGAAGCAGAAGAGTTGGGCAATGGAAAGGTGGGTGGATCTTTCCATGTTGTAGCAAAGAAAATGAAGGAAGAAACCTCAGTATCAGCAGAAGTAGCAACACGGGTTATGGGATTTATTTTATGGACACATATATGGATATCTTTCCGTGTGCATCTGGAGTGCTTTGAGGCTGCTGGGTAAGCAAATGTTCATTTATCTTGATTCTTAGGGTCCTGACCTAGAGCCAGTCAAGCTCTAGAGAGGTCCTGGTTCAAACATATAGCCCAGGGATCTTACAAAAGCCCCTCATTATTGCTGCTGGTGACATAGACAGGTTGGTAGTGTCCTGTGTTGTGCCTGCTCTGCTTGGTACAGGCCTCTCACTGCTTACTATCTGGGAAGATGAGGGCTTAGGGGCCCTGGAGAACAGCAAAGGAACATAAGGCAAGAAACAGTGAAAGAAGTAAAACAGAGATGAGAAGGCAGAGATAGGGAGAGGTGCAGAATCAGAATGTTTTGCAACTGATTTCTCAAAAAAGATTAATTTACCCACATAATTTAGCTCAGCACTCTAAGACAAGTTAAAAGATATGGAAGACAAATTAGAGAGGCCAACAACTTCTGAAGAACTGACTACATGCAGTGGTTCTCAAAGAGGAGAAATTCAAATTCAGATGCCTACAGTATCAATAGAGCACTTGGAAAAAATATTTTTATGCCACAGAGCTGGAATTAATAAAGGCTTAAATCTTTTTATGTGTTCACTGGATATCCACCGGAGAAGTCTCAGGTTGCTACATCTTGGGCTGCACGTTAAAATCCTAAATCTGACGTGTGAAAGTTCAGCAATGCCAGTCCACCTGGTGCAGATGAATGAGTTCAGACAGTCCCCATCTGCCAGATATGCTAATTCTTACACAATCAATACTGCAACTCCTTAGCTTCATACTTCTCAGACAGGTCTCAGAAAATGTGATGTCTGTTCCACTGTGCAGCCCACAGTGGGGGAAGGAGGCTGATATTGCAGCGGATTTTGTTCTCATCTTGACCTTTTAAAAGTAGGTAGTGGAAAGACAAGTTAACATATTTTATTTCCTTGTTATTCATGGTGCTAGGAATTTTGAAAAGAACTCCCTAGGTTCACAATCAGTTGGTCAGTAGTAAGATGCTGAGGATTACTCTTTTATAATTGGAATATTGGAAACAAAAACATGTGCTTTTTCAAGAACACCTGGGCTACAGGCAGGGAATAACAATGTGTAGAAAGTCACAGGAAGTCTTCAGTTTACTTTGTTGTGACATTTCATTCAACTAGAGCAACTGCTCTAAGGGCATCCAGAGATGAAACAAGAAAGATGATGCCTCCACTCAGGACCAACAAAGCCCCCGAGGAGGGATGGGGATAATCTACTTCCACATTGTGCCTAAAATGTTCATGGCAAAGTATATAAAGCCACGATGCTAAAACTACAGGAACACTGTTCTGCCTCATTGCCTTATTCTACAATGTGAAGAACAGAAAGTTAAACACCAGGCCCTCATCGCCCTTGACTGACGACTGACACATGTTGTAACTCATTGAGATGATACATTTGAACTTTTTTGAGTTTCTCCACCAGGGAAAAACACTCCAGAAATTCAATTATTATTGAATTGTAATCCTATAATGTATTTTAACCATCATCTCATGCTTTTTGATTATCTGAACCTGATTTCTTTTTATAATTCAAAGTGAAGAAATAAACTCACCCCAGTCTCCTTCTGTGAGGAAACCATCCCACTGAAATCCCCTTCAATGGCGCTGCCTAGGATCCAGCTCAGGTCAATGTGACAGCAGCTTGCTGTCTTTGATTGGGGAAACTTGGTCAAAACCACTGATATCTTCTTTCTTTGGTCTTTATCCTTGCTACCTTTCATCTCTCCCCTTGTTACTATATTCACATTTCAAATGAGAATTAAATTCCTCTACCTTGCCCCCTAATTTGATTCACTTTTCAGTAATGTCTACCAACTCTCAAACATATAAACTGGGAAACCAGGCACTGGCTACCCTTTTGCATGTTGCACTAGGAAGAAAAAGAATGAACAGTTGCCCATATCCTCCTTATATTTATACTAGGTACTTCTATTTGCAGTTTCATTTAATCCTTAAAATCACCCTAAAATGTAAACAAATCATTTCCATTTTAGAGATAACTAAAGTGTTCAAAGGTTAAGAAACTACTGGAGGTTATACAGCTACTAGTAAGTGGTAGAGTTGGGATTCAAACCTGGGTTTGCATTTTGTTTCCACTTTACCAAGGTACAAAACATGGAAGTTTTGAGGAGAGATACAGAATTCTTCTCTCTCTGTAGAATCTACATATTATGTAAAAGCTATGGATTATCTAAAGAGAGGAAGGATATTTTAGGATCTATGAATTATATAAAGCTGTTTAATCAAAGGGAAAAAAAACTCACTTAGCCGTTCCGAGGATTCAGATTTGATACATAAGCCAGAAAGAAGGAACCTATATATCTATATCTCAAGGGAGGATTGCCAAAGAAGGAAATTAGATTGTCTCTATAGTCTTTTATTCTGAACTATGTCTGTAATTGAACTGAGTACAGAGATAACACAGACAACTTTTCTTAGTCCGTTGGTATAAACACTTACCAATTAAGAGAAAGATGAGATTAACAGTTGTCATGCTCAAATCTTAGGTTCATGCTGAGATACAAACTGCCATTTTGAGGGAACTTCTGCCACGTCAAGTCGGCTGACGAGTGGCTGCAGGAAGGCAGCTTTCCATTTTTGTTGCCAATGACTGGTTTAGGGGAGGGTATGTGATGCAGTTGGGGCCAGTGAGACATGAGAGGAAGTCTGCTGAGGGACCACTAGAAATGTTTCCTTGTTGACAAACCTAAAGCATAGGAAGGGAAACACTCTCTTCCACTGGATATTTCTATGGTGCTTGGAAATGCAGGAACCAGCACAGGACCGCTGAGGGGGCTGTGGAAGAGGAAGCCAACACACCTTGAAGAAGGAAAAGCAAAGAAATGGAAGAACCTGGGTTCTTAATGACGTCAATGGGCCACTGAATTAGCCAACCCTCAAGAAACCCTACCTTGGGACTTCACATGATGGGAGATAAAACATTTTTTTAAATAAATATTTTAAGTCATTTAAGTCAGGGTTTCCTGCTACATGCAGTCAAAAGTATCCTAATAAACCTCCTGATGTGAAAGATAAAGATATAGCTCACCTCTAATACTTCTCTCCTCTTCCTATATTTTATCATTTTAGTGTGAAAATGAGGTTCTATTTATTTATTTATTCATTCATTAATTCTTGGCTGCATCGGGTCTTAGTTGCGGCATGCGGGATCTTCCTTGCGGCATGCAGGATCTTTCGTTGTGGCGGAGGGGTTCTCTCTAGTGGTGGCCTGTGGGTTTTCTCTCTATTGTTGAGGTGCATGGGCTCAGTAGTTGTGGTGCATGGTCTTAGTTGCCTCGCGGCATGTGGGATCTTAGTTCGCCGACCAGGTATCTAACCTGCGTTCCCTGCATTGGAAGGCGGATTCTTTACCACTGGACCACCAGGGAAGTCCCTGAAAATGCTGTTGTTAGTAATTTAAATAAACTACCTAAACCATTATTTTTACTTCTGCTAGTTTCCTGCCTGTCCCCACTTTTTGAGATGAAGCTATTAATGACCCTTTTTAAAACTGTCCTCCCGCTATTATCTCCCTACCACCCTTCACTCTACCCCCGTCTTCCATTTTCTCGCAGCTACATTTTTACTGTTGCCTGTGCTGTCCTGCAAACACAATCAAGTCTTTCATTCTTTGTCTAAATTATTCATGAAAAACTATAAAAGCATTTACATTATCGTGTGTTCTAAGTACTCTTCTGTGCTCGGCTTGGTGCAGTCAGGCATACTTCCTGCTCCACCAGTCGGTCACAGCCCTTGGGCCTCTCAAAGAGGAGAGCTCTAGAAGTTTACTTTGTACTCAAACCATAAATTTCTTGTAGAGTTTTTTTCCCCCGGAAAATTTCCAGTTGACTTTCCTTTTTCTTGCATTACTTGTATTTATCATACTTAGATTTTTTCCCCGCCTAACTTCTCAATCCTACTATCTATTTTCTTGAGTCTTTCCCCTCCCCAGAGACCATTCTGAGGAGCTGTATCTTATTACTGCAACTTGGACTGGTTCTCTGCACCTGCCTTATGGCTGCCCTTTCACTGTTTTTCTGAGTGGGAGCAAGTGTTTTTTAAATATTACATTTTTCTAATTTTTTGGTTTATTTACTCTCTTTGCTCAAACATACACTTAATTAGTTCCTCAGGAAGAAGAACATGAGAAGCAAACTTTCTGAATCCTTATAAATCTGAAAATGTCTTCATCTTGCCCTCAGAATTGGCTGATACACTCTTTGGATATATACTTCTAGGTCGAGATGGTTCTTTTTCAGAACTGAGAAGATACCAGTTCATTATTTCGTAGCACTTAGTGTTGTTGGTCCCAAGTCTGACGCCAGCTGACTTTTTTTCCCTCTTTCTCTCCCTCTGTAGCTTTTAGCGACTTTACTTTTGGCCTTCTGATCATTCATGAGGCTGTGTTTAGGTGAGGCTGTTTTTTCATTCACTGCACTGGGCGCTCAATACGCTCTTTTACTATGAAGACTTGTGTCCTTCCTCAGTTTTAGAAAAGCATTTCTACTAATTCTGTAGTACTTTCCCTTCCCCTTCATTTTCTGATCTTTCCCTGGGACTCCAAGTAATTGGATACTAGGCCTCTAAGTATAGGTTCCTAAAAAGCCTCTTCTCTGAGTGGGAGGGAGTTCTGCCTTTGAGTTACCATGTGAGTGGTGCAGACAGTAGTGTTAACAGGTAGGTTTCTCTTTAGGGTAAGCAGGTAGGGTGCCAACTGTCAGTCTGGGAACCTCCTTCTCCGATGCCACGATGAGGAGGGTCTATCCTGGGGTTCCAACATCCACGCCAGAGCCTTGACTTTCCTTAACTATTTCCTAAGATGGCTCTTTCACGAATAAATTCTGGATGCCACCATGTTGAAAGGGTGAATAAAACAGTGCTATATATTTTATCATTTATAAAATTGTTACTAATCCCCGTTTTCAGTTTTTCGTGGCACGTTCACATTTTTTTGGGTGTGTGTGTGTGTGTGTGTGTGTGGCAGACTGTTGATCACGAGCCTGGAACTTCTCCAAAGCACTCACTGCACTTCCCAGACTGAGGTTTACCCCCACTGGTTTATCCAGTGTCCCATCTTCTTCCCATCTTCCAGAAATCTGTTGACATCACTTGTTCATTGGTAAATCCCTTCCTATTCTTTCTCAGTTGTGGATTTATTCCTTTTTGCTTCTCTGTGAATGTGCAGGCGTTGGTCTGCCATCTTGAACCCTACGTATTATTTAAACTTCATGAGCTTTGTTAAAAATATTGGAGACGTCATTGGCAGTATAAGAGAGTGCTTGTTTTGTCACACCCTAAAGATGATCAGATCTTTAATCTTTGCCAGTTTGGGACGTGAGAATGGCATCTCATTTTAAATTTTACTGTTTTTATTACTAATGAAATTGAATGTTTTTCCTAAATAGAAGAGTCATTTGTTTTTTCTCATTTGTGACTGTTTGTTTATGTCCTTTTCTGGTCAAACTGTCATTATGATAATTGTGACATTTATGATTTTTTTCCATTTTCCTAGAAGGATGTATTGGAATGCATACCTTTGAGCATAGTGTCTTCGCACTAATACTTGACTGCGTGCCAAATTGGCCTGTATTTGAGGGGACATCAGATGTGGAAGTGTCAAAGAGAACACAGCCGGAGGTCATGATGTGACTTGTTGGTTGTGATAGTCGGCATCTGGGAAGTCAAGTCTACACAGAGAGTACCCATCCTCCCTCACCCAGACCTTGTGGGCACCCCATCATCACCCTGGATCCTGCCCTGTCCAGGCAGATGTGTTATAACGCCTGTTGACAGAGGAAAATAAAAATACAACCTGTTGGCAAATAAATAAATATATATATATATTATATATATATATATAATATATATATAAAATATATATATATTGGAGATGATGCAGATCATTTTAAAATAACTTTTAACGTATGGCATTGAAATTCAGTGTACGGTCATGGAGCACAGTATTGCTTGGTTTTCAACTTGCTTTCATCTCCAGAAACAAATAAAGAAGAGAGATGCTGGGTTCTAACGTGCTGACTTTTAAAAGTGCAGGATTCTTTGAGTGCCCAGGGCCAGCCCAGGGCCAGCCTCACTGAGAGGCCCAGCTGCTTCCACAGGTAGCAAGGTGACTATCACACCCCATTCACCAGTGAAGCTATGGTTTCAGCTGGCATCATTGCTGGGAGGGTGGTAATAAGCAGTAACAGTAAAGGATGTCAGATGGCTCTGTGCCTGGGGTTGGTGAACAGCTTCTGCCCCTTGATGTGGCACAGAGAGGTGCCCATCAGTCCCATTAGCAGCAGGATGACAGTCGCAAGGGCAACAGCTTGTATGTGATGGTGATGACAGCAGCCACAGTGAGAACAGGCTGGCAGCTGCCACAGACACCCCAGTAGCAGCCACTGGACAGTGACAGCAGCTCCAACTGCAGGAGAAAGTGGTGACAGACATAGGGCAACACATACCTAACACTTGGATGTAATAGATTGAAAATCACTTTCAATATATAAGAAATTGCTTTCCAGGTAATGTGGTTATGAGAAAAGACTTCAGTATGCTTAAAGATGCCTCTGACAAAAGGTGCCTCTGTTAGAAAGATGCCTCTTTCTAACACCAACGTCAGAGGACCTCATAAAGGGCCTCTGTCACCATCTCTGTATCAAAGATTCTGATTTCCGGCTTACAAGGGGTTAATTTGTTTCTAAAGAGCTTGTGTTTCTAGATGGGCTGTACTCTTTGTTGTCATCAGGTGGCAATACAGAGTCATAATTTATAATCCCAGATGGTTTGGGTTACTTGGGAGATCAGACGTTTGGTATTTTAAATCACGACTTTGTAACTAAACTCACTGTCTGCTTGTTAAAACAACCTGAACTGAGAGATGCAGTGAGGAACAAAAACTTAGAAAAGACAAAGCTTCATTGCAAATACAAAACAAAAGAATGCCCTTACATTTATTTAGCTTTCCTTAACTTAATGGATCTATAATGAAGTCTTAGCTTCATTTGCACAGAAGTTTCTTTCTCTTCATTAGATGCATCTATTTTAACTTCCGAGTTGTTATTACCTCTGTAGCTTCTTGTAGCCCAGCTCCTTTGCTATAATAAGAAAGTCTTCATCCAGCTGGGATGGCAGTAGGTATCAGATTTTGAACCAGTAATACCTGTCTCTTCCCTCCCAGTGTGATCTACTCTTTCTCTACCTGGAAGTTCTTTAGTCCTAATTAGCTCCATTTCCAGGACTAATAAAAGCACCCTCTTGCTACCAGAGGCAGTGTTACAAATTTTGTGTCTGTCTTTCCTTAACCAGAGACGAGAGAGAGAGAGAGAGAGAGAGAGAGAGAGAGAGAGAGAGAGAGAGAGAGAAATAAAAGGGTAGGGGGAGGCTCCCTGTCTTTCTATACCACTACTCTCAATTTTTGTTCTTATTGGGGTTTTTTGGAAAACAAATTTATTGAGATACAATTCACATACCACATAATTCACCCATTTAAAGTGTACACTGGTCAGAGGTATACAGATCCTCCCTGTCTACCTGGCATTTTAAGGCTACTTCTCTACATTATTATAATGAACTCTGGGCTCAGGAGGAGAACCCATGGAGAAATCCTCATTGGAGATGGGAGACTAGTACCAGAGTTAGCACTTAACAAGGTAGTATTGACATTCAAATTCTAAGCCTAGGCATATGCACTGTGCCTACCGGTTCAGGAGTCCAGCCACCCTCCACATTGGGGTGACCTCAGAACCCCATGTTCTCCTGTTGAGGACTTGACTTTCCACTCCTTAGTAACAAGTCTCCCCCTACAATATCTCCCTCTCATATAATCACAATTCTTATATTTTGTTTTGACTTAAGAGTTTAGTGGAATTTAGATGGTAACTAACTGTGTTATCATCTCTACTTTAATTTACTTGAGAAAAATGATTCAAACTGATGTGGGCAGAGCAGATATTTATAGCTTACAGAGAACATGGCAATATCAATACTAAAAGCTAAGAAAACTAATAATGTTTCTGTGCTTACTTAACAACAAGGACACGAGTATGTGTAGATGATGAACAGAAGTCGTAATTATTATCACATAGTAACTTCTGTTTATAAAGAAGTGTCCAGCAGCAATGTTATTCTGGTTAATCTTAGAGAAGGCAAACATTAAGGGGAGTGGGGTTAGCATGACACCCTTAGAATTTTATCAGAAACTGGGAGGGAGGGAGGGTTCAAACCACAGGATGATGTCCCTTCTCCTCCAGTTGCCTGTCAACTGCCCTAGGGCATCACGGGTCCCGATGTGAATGTGAACTTGTGAGTGCTTTTGACAGTAGCCTGCAGGAAACATCAAGGTCTCCAGGAGGGAGCCCTGAGTGAGAAGTCAGGAAATCTGGGCTCTAGTCCTATCAGGATCATTTACTGGCCAGTTACTGCATCTCTCTGAGCCAGTTTCCTACGTGTTAAAGGAAGTGGCCAGGTGATACCATTTTGAAGTCCTACCTAGCGAAGTCTTTGTAGAAAGGTTTCTGGGAAGACAATATGATCTAAGAAGTCTGAGAGCTCATCAGAACTCTTCTTACCAAATTCTATTTCTGTTTTTTTACTGAAATATAGTTAATTTACAATGCTGTATTACTTTCAAGTGTACAGCTAAGTGATTCAGTTATACATCTCTCTATATATACACACACATATATATGTATTCTTTTTCAGATTCTTTTCCATTATAGGTTACTACAATATATTGAGTAGAGTTCCCTGTGCTATATAGTAGGTCCTTGTTGTTTATCTATTTTATATATAGTAGTATGTATATGTTAATCCCAAACTCCTAATTTACCCCTCTCCGCTAACTTACCAAATTTTAAACTTCCCCCCTAACCCTCTACTGCTTTCTCTTTTCACCAATCTTATCGAAACTGTAGTCAGTTTAGACAGTTCAGGTTTTGCTACTGTCTCCTCATACTCTTGGTTATCTTTCACTGTCTTTGAGACCTAGACAGGGAGAGAGGGAGCTGGGCTCACTTTCTTTCCTTCCTTTGCACATGAGACAGGAGCTAAATTAATTCACATTCACAGAAACTTTCAACTTCACAGGAGGACTATAAATGCAGAAATACAGATTACTGTTATTTCTGGTAATTTCAGCATTTATTATTGATCCAAGTGACAGAGGACAACAGATGAATATATATTTTAAGAGATTTTCTTTTCTTTTGATAGCAATCACCTTGGAAGTTTTATTTTTGTATGAACCCCTTAAACACTTAAAACACCCACATGCCACATTCAGGGTTAAAAAATAATTCTTCCTTAGAACCAACTAAATCTGAAACTATATAGTACAACACACTATAGTAACCAAACTCTCAGTTTTCTTAAAGGTATAGTTTAAGGAGAGCAGTAGCATTCCAGAACTATACTTTGTAACCTTCTTTTTAGTAGCTTTTGGTTCTTGACAAAGTAACCCTTCAGCTGTCTATAATATCCTCCCATTCCTTCTATATCTCACCTCTTTCAAAGTACAGCTCAAAAACTGCTTCTTTTACATTTTTCTCTAATTATTCCAATCCACTCTGAATAATGTCCCAGCAGCACCTCTATCTAACTCCTTCCATAAAATAATTTTTAATTGTCTATCTTCTTTGGCATATGATAAACTCCATAACTTTATTGGCCATGCCACTCACTTATTAAATTTCATTCATTCAGCAAACTGCTATTGGATGTAGTAGTTATCTCTTTTTGTTTATCCAGCATCCGTCCCACTTCTTTTGGTAACAGAACCTTTCCTCTTCTCTGGAACCCATTCTATGAGGTCCAGGTTAGGCTGATCAACCCTTCACAATAGGTGTGGATGCGTGACTGGATTACCCAATCAGAATGCTCCATTCTCCTGGGCCACAGCAATTGGCTCAGAGATGGATAGGGCCCATCAGAGTCCCTCCAGGAGATATGCCATATGGATGTCAGGAGAGAGGGTATCCCTTTCCCTAAGATTTCCAGCTATGAGTATGATGTAACTTTGGGGCTACTATTTTGCCACATGGGGAGTGAGGCTATACAATGAAAGCCTGGCAGATGCAAACAGCAGCAAGAGTTTGACAGAAAAAAAAAAAAAAGATTGAGTCCTGCTGATATGGTTTGAATCCTTGGACAAAATCAAGTCTAAAACCAATCACCCCTTAAATATCCCAGTTTCATGATTCAAAACATTCTCTTTTTTGGCTTAAGCTAGTTTGGATTTGGTTTCTGCTCTTTGCCACTGAAAGAATCCTGACAAATACATGAGATATTTACTGTACCAAGCACGGAACATCTAACCTAGGGCCTGAAGTTTCGATACAGTGCTAGCTAAATTTCAAAGATAACCCCTAGGGCTTCCCTGGTGGCGCAGTGGTTGGGAGTCCGCCTGCCAGTGCGGGGGACATGGGTTCGGGCCCTGGTCTGGGAGGATCCCACATGCCACGGAGCGGCGAAGCCCGTGCGCCACAACTACTGAAGCCCGCGTGCCTACAGCCCACAAGCCGCAGCTGGAGAAAGCCCGCGCGCAGCAACGGGGACACAATGCAGCCAAAAATAAATAAATAAAATAAATAATAAATTCAAAGATAACCCCTAATGAACCATGCCTTACCTTATCCATGTCTTTGTGTAGTCTCCTCCTATACTAAGTCTGGGCTAGGCTAGTGACTTGCTTTAACTAATAGAATGTGGTAGACGAGATACTGCACCAGTCCTGGGTCTAGGTCTTAAAAAGGCCTGGAAGCTTCTACTTTCATGCTTTTGGGAGTCTTCTTACTGTGTAAGAAGTATGACTACCCTGATGGAGAAACCACATGGAAAAGCTATATGAAAGGGAGGAATCTCTGAGACTACATGGGGTGGGGGGAGGGATCCAGCCACCTGAGCATCCCAGCTGAGCCCAGCCTTCCAGCTATCCCCACCGGACATATGAGGCAAACTATCTTGGATGTCCCAGCCCCATGTGCCACCAGATTACAGCCATGCAAAACACCCCAGGATGGGCCAGCAGAAGAACTGTACAGCTGAGCCCTAGTCAATCTTCTAAATCAGGACCAATATAATGGTCATGGTTCTTGGTATTAAGTCTTGGGATAATTTATTATATAGCAAAGGATAATGCAAACAAATGTATAGATCCAGTAATTAAGTTTTCTCAGCTACAGGGAGCCAAGCTATAGGGCATGCAATCCAGCCAATTTTGTTTTCTTTTTAAAAAAGTAAAATTCTTGATTAGAATTTAAGTACTCTCTATAATGGATCAAGATAGAGAGATATGATATAATTTTTTATATCAAAACTTCAATAGTGATGAGTAATAATGTAAGACTCCAAGCTTTACTGAGGATTGACAGGATTAAAAGCTAAATTTTTTTACTATGTATGTATGGAACAATCAAGATTCTAAGTTACAGAGACGGAATTATCAAAAGGATAAGTCATAGATGATTCAGGAAGACTGAAGAATCAGACTTGGAAAGTGAGCAGGGTAAACAATGCTAGGCACAGTTGGGTTCGAGGCCAAAATCACTCCAGGATCACTCTTCAAGGACAGTTTCTTGAAGATGCCACCATTGCTGCTGCTAAGCATAGAACACCACGTCTTAACTCTGCTGCCAGCAGAACTGGATGCTGACCGCGCCATGGCCACTGCTGCTGCTGCTACCCCAGGTGACTGAAAGTTGCCACTGCTGCTGATACCATGTCACAAGACTCTATATCACCCCTGTACTCAGAGTCCTGAGCTCCCTGATTTAGAGTTTCGAGTAGGTGCATCTGATCGGCCCAGCCAAGGCTGGGTCCCCATCGAGTGATCAAGCCTGGACTCTGGGTTTTTATAATGGAAGATGGGCTCTGCCTCCCTCCAAGGCCACGTTGTGGGGAATTCCTTAAACACAGAAAGAAGCTAGGTGGTCCAAAACTGACAAATATCAATCATGTATCACTATTTTACTTTCCTTTAAAAATGACTCGGTTTTCTATTGATAGAACAAAAGATATAACTTCTTTCTTCCCCCTCCTTTCTGAATACATTAAATTCATTTGAAAAAAACAATAGCTTCTTAAAAGCTATTTTAAGACAATTTCATCAGTCATTGTATTACCATCACATGTAGATGTTTTACTGATACGTTGGGAATTGAGGTTTGCACTTGGCAGTAACCCCTCTCTTCCTGTGCTGTCTGGTCTAGTCTTCCTTCCTGACCTGGACACCCTGTAATGCTGCTGCTGGGCCAGGTCTCTTGGAGGTCCCATCCCCCATCCTGGCCTTGTTGGACCCAACAATGACTATGATCATTCCTAGACAGGCCTTAGGTGCTGTGCTAAAATCCATTCTCATAATCTTTCTGGTTTTTTTTTGTTTATCCCTACAGGCCTACATAACAATCTCTCCTTTCATTTTCCCTCAGGGAAGATAAAAAATTGTTACCCTTCCTTCAAAAGCCCTTTCAACTAGGAATACCCCGTCATCATTGTTCTAATAGAATCTACAAGATCACTGAGGCTGTGGTGTATCTTCTTGAAATACTAATGCATTACATTGTCATGAGCTGTATAGCACAACAGCTAAAATGCAGACAGACCTGGCTTTGAATCATGGTTCTGTCATTTACTAGTTGTGTACACCTTGGGTTATTTAATCTTTCAGAGACTCAATTTTCCCATTTGTAAAATGAAAACTAAGAGCTAAGCACACTAGGTTATTATAAGGATTAAATAAGATAATGTGTATAAATCACATAAGCAGAGTGCCTTACACAAAGTATGTACTCAATACAATAGTTGTTATTAGTAATAATAACAAGAATAAAATAATAAACAATATTTATTTTAAGCAATTTGTTGTTACTACCTAGTTTTACTTATGTGTGGAAAAATGAGATGCTGTGACCGAATTACAGAGCTATAAAAACTTTATGACGCGGCATGAAAAGAAAATGAGGCGTTACAGTTAATCAGATGTTCTGGCCTATACTGAGACATCATATTGAATCATCAATTTTTAAAGGCAGAATACAGTAAAATATACGTAATGCTAAAACTATACTAAATGCGGTAGTCTTCTTTGATGCGGGACAGGATTTTCCATCCTCAGGGGTAAATATCATTACACTGAAAAAACACAGAGGTCCCAGGTGGTATGATTTTTCATACAGAAGAATTATCAATAACCGATTCTTAACTGCTCTTCTATCTGGTTCTAAATATAAATAATATTTCAAAGAAAGAGATTAATATGGGAAAGGGAAAAACAAACTTATTGTTCTAAGAAAAGGACAGTCTGATATAGGAGACTAAACAAACCTTTGAAGTTAGGGTTTATAATGGCTCACTGATCAGGCAGGAATGGCCAGGACAGATTAGACAGAATAGAAAAACTTAATATTAATATTAATTATTTGAGTTAAAAAGAACTGTGAACATGTCTAATGTATAGTTCATATTTTTAGGGGTGAGCCAGCCTCAGCGCCAACAGCAGGATACCTGTGTGTGATCGTTAAGTCACGCTGGCCAGTATCTGCCTGGGTGAGGATCCCTTTTAAGGTAGTTGCCAAAAGGAAATGTCTTTCATTCTACAGGTGAGCTAACACAGGGGTGGATGTTATCCAAACAGATCTGCACAGGTCCTGTGAGAAGAAAGGGATCTCATGAAAGGAGCTGCAGGTTTTACTGGAAAACTGCATTTTTTTCTAACTTAAAAAAAGGAAAAAGAGCTATTAGAGACTCTTTGGCTTCAGGGCCCAAATTTAAACATATGCCATTGGTGAGGAAACTCAAAATGCCTGAGAGGACATTCTTTTCCTCTGCACACAACAAAAAGTAAATATTTAAGGCTCATTAGAGGAACTGGCAAATAGCTGATAGCCAATAGCTACAAAATTTAATGAAGGCAATCAGCTCCCTGGCAGACATATGCTTCCCCTGTTCAAATGTAAGTTATGTGTCATTATCACTTCAATACTTTCATCCCTGGAGAACTAGGAAACCAAGAAAGGAAAAAAATGCAAAATTTCTGAAAACTGAAAAATAAAAATTCTTCGATGCTATATAATTAAAGTTAACAACAGAAACAGACCCACTGCCACATACATGCAGCGGAGAGAAGCTGAAACTTCAAACAACTGATTTATCACAGCAAGTAATTACTTTATGTTTTTCACAAACATTTGAAACCTATTATTACTTTCACGGTGGCACACATCAACAGAAGACTGTCACCTAAGGGAGAAATGGTGAACTGGGCTGTAATTAATTTCTGGTCGAATATATCATGAAGCCTTTAATGTTGTCAATAAAATGCTCTAGCCACTAAAAATCCCCAACCTCTCCCTCCCTCCTCTGTCCCCTGTACCCCAAAATGTTTAATCAGCGTCTTTGTGAAAGACTGCCAAAAGGAGTATGAGATGCGGTATTAATGCTCACTGCAAAGTTGAGGCCATCGATCCGCTCCTTGCCTTGACCCAGGTATCAAGAGAGAGACGTCAATCAAGAGCTGGCCTCTCATACCCCGCCTTGTTTTTTTCATCTGACTCCCATCTCCAATTGAGAAAAACAGAAGGTGTGCAATTCTTTGGAGAAATTTAAACATGTGGATACCAGGCAATGGAAATCATTACAGCAGCAACTGAAGGCTATATCCTTAAAGGTTAGAACACAAAGATTAAGAGTGCCTCCAGGAAAAACTGAAATGGCTGATCTGAATAAAACCTTTCCATCAATTGGAAAACCACAGCACAGCAAAGGAGATGAAGAGCTACAGCAGATGTGACATTTATATTTTTGAGTACCTACATGTTTATTTTTTGAGTTACTGTTCAGAGTCTTATATGACCTTTATAGGTCATGCAAAAAACAGTAGCCAGCTTCTCTATCTGTCTAACTCCCCAGTACGTGTGGTGAGCAAATGCTACAACCATGATCTTGACTGTGAAAAGAAACAGGCCTACAATGCTTCTTTCTTCATTCATTCATTTATTCATTCACACACACATGCATTAGTTCGTCCATCCTGTCAACAAACATTAAAGCACCTGCTTTACACTGTATACCTGAGGAATCTTTACAGTATCTTTATGGAATTAGATGGAAGTTAACTACCCTCCTTTTAAAAGCCTTTCCTCTGATGGTCTCCTTTGACAGGGGTCGAGGTGGAGCTCTAGACCCCTTAACCCCATCTCTGGCTACACATAGTGCAACTCGGGGCGAGTCTTATCTGCAAGATACCCTAGAGTTGATCTTCTAGTCAAACCCTTATTTTATAGATGAGGAAACTTCAGCCAAGAGAGCTCAAGTGACAAGTGCACAAGTTTATGCAAAAATCATGGGCTGAATTTGTTTACCAGCCACCCATTAGATAAAAAAATACTATTTTGTTCACCCCGAAACTTCCAAGAACACAACGTGACTCTGCCTCAAAATAATAATGGTGACTCCGTAGGGGTTTTAAATGATGATTTAACCTAATCCATAAACGTGCTTTCAGGTAATTTTTACTTTCACTGCCTGCAGCAGGAGAAGAAAAAAGAGTAATGGGGACTGAAGGGGAATAAGAGGCTGAAAGAAAAATGGCCTGGATATTGTAGAGTCTCGAAGAACATGAGGTTAGGCCAGTATTCCTCCAAGAGTGCCCCAAACTACCTGCATCAGGATCCCCTGGGCACTTGTTAAACAAACTGCAGTTGCCCGGGCCCCACCTTCAACCTTCTAAGTTGGAATTTTTAGGAATGGAATCAAAGAATTCCACCTAAAGCAAGTTCCCTAGGAAATTCTTATACCCTCTAGCTTTTGAGAACCACCTGGTTAATTGCTTGGTGTTTTAAGAGTATAGGGGTATGTACTTGGGATTTATGATAGAGTTTACCAGTGATATGAATCGTGTACTGGTTGTAATTTGTGGTATGGTTCCAAGAGCATGGTCTTGGGCGTCCAGTGCTATTGCTCCAGGACGGTTGTTTGGAAAGCGGGCAGAGGACCAACAAGCAGCACCAAGGACCTAATGGCTGAGCAAAACCAGGCCCAACACATTCCAGCATAAGAGGGAGCTGCAGAGTCCTCCAGTGACACTGCTAATTAAAGCATTAATTACAACTGCCAAGACCAGAGCTCAACGGAGACACACAACCAGAAAAAATAAAGGAAAAGAAAATGTTTGAAAGATGAGAGCCTAATTGAAAAATAAAATCGTATTTTAATTAAACGAAGCAAAACAGAAACCCAGTATTACCAGATGACAGCCCTGATTTCACATGGTTAAGAACATTCAGAGACTTTGGGGTTGGACTGACCTAAGTTTGAACCCTGAATCTTATTATTCTGTAAACTGGGAATTTACTTAGCCTCTTCAGGCTTTAGTTTTTTTCAACTAGAAAATGGGGTAATAATAGCTATATATATAGTTTCAGGGAGGATTCAGTGAACCAATGTAGGTAGAGCATTTCCTATGGTTTGTGTCATTTACTGAGTTCGATTATATAACAGTAACAATAATTGCCCTTTCATTAAAATGGTAACATATCATCATCGTCACTGGGAGAAACTAACTAATTTAGGCCTCTAGGTGATTCACACTAAAGGTACTTGATTTCTAGAAGCTGTCTTTGCTTTAGTGAAAGTCAGTCCGGAGTCAAAGGTTTACAAGGCTAGGTACATGTTTATTTCTTGGTAACCTATCTGTAATTAGCTATGGACGCTCTCTGATACGTGCATGGAAATTCATATTCATCAAACATACTTGAAAACTCCAATTACATTTTGGAACACTTTAGATTGCTTACTATTACGAAGAAGTAAAGGAAAATGAAAACAAAATTCAGAAACCAAAAGCAAGCAAAATAAATCATGGTAACTAGTCACAGGAACTTTATAATGAAGTGGGGAGGAAGAACACATTAATAAAAATTAGAGCAATAAAATATTAAATGATGGGTACAAATGAAGAACCATATTGATATAGTGAGGTATTAATTACAGAGTACAGAAAATAGAGGTGGGGGAGGAGAGAGATTATAAAGCGAGAAATCGATATGGACCTGGCTGTTAGGGGGGCTGAGAGAGCAAAAGGGCCTGGCTGGGTGCTGACCACTGAGCTCACTGTGGCCACCTGGCCTCCCTGCAGCACTGTGGTCTTGTTCTCTTAGACTGGCAAATGGTGTTAGGCAAAGCAGGGGGGTGGGAATGGAGAGAAAGGCTTTTTGTAAAAGATGGAACAAGAAAGGGAGTGCAGAAGGAAGTCTGGTCTTGATATGGTTTGTAAGGGGTTGTAGCTCTGCTTTTACCACTGTAGCAACTGTGCCTGTTTCCTACTTTTAAGCATCAAAATTAAACATTCTATCTTAATTTATAAAACAAGACAGGTCAGCCTTCAGCCTCAAGTTTTTCAGTAAGAATTCTAATAGAGTCAATAAATGGTCATTCATGGGCTCTAGTCACAGAATAAGCTTAATGCCTTTCTAGAACAATGCAATCTTTTCCTGGCAGAAAATGGCCTCACTGGGTGAATTAATTTAATTTCCGCACTACGACGACTACAGAGGTAGTGCAGGGGATATAAATAGCACAATGTGATGACAGATTCTGGACAAGTCACTTCTGATTTCTGTTCCTTGGGATCTTTATTGGAAATAACAACACCTGTCACCTATGCTAATCTCTGAATCATTCCAATGCACGACCACTGGCTGCCAATAATCTCGAGGAACCCTAAATTATACATTGACATTACGTATGTACAAGGTATGGTGACATTAATTGAGCGTAATCAAAAGAAATCTTACTTAATCAAGGCCTCACACATCAGATAGTTTATGAGAAATCAAACACCAGTACTGACAGGTATTACTTTTTGAGAGCCTTCTGAGTACTCACTGTTTTATGGTGCTCTCGGGGGATATGAAGACCAGGAGGCATATTCACTTGCCTTCAGAGAGCCCTAATTAAGCAATTGATGTATGGAACCTACTATAAGTGCAATAAACATAGAAAAAGGAGATCAGTAGAAAGTGATATGGTTAGAAATAGGTATGGTCAGAAACAAAGTCAAATAAAAGTTTAATTAGGGGGATGTAATGCTATTTAAATCTACTCATAAAGATATTTACGAAAATTCCTCAGAGATCATGCCATACAAATTTGTTTTGTTACTAAATTTTACTAACTGGCATACTTCCTTAAAGGTATTTAGCCCATTATATTTCCCAATTTACTTGGGTACTTGGGAAAGTCAGGGCTAGTTTTGCATCACCATTAAATTCAAGAGGCGTAACAGAATTTTTAGTGGCATCATCATTAAAAGAATTTTGGTAGCATACTAATCTCTCCTACAAAATCAATCACAAATCCACATGGTTAATGATCTTGAGTCAAAAATCTGGAGTATTGCAGGTAAAGGGTAGAAAAGGTATAGGTTACCCCCGAATCAGAAAGGCAGTTAAGACTAATGGCACAATAAAGTTGGGGGAAAATGTGCAAATGATGTGAAAAAAGAATTTTTTTTAGAAACAAAGTTGCTCTACAAGCAAGGCAAGCAAAGAAACTTTTACGAAATGCGGGGGTGTTTCATATTTTCAGCCGAGCCACCTCTGAAGCTTACCCACCTCCTGACTGTCGCATCAGAGTGACAGGGAGTTAGGGGACCACAGGTCTGTCTAGATGTCTGTGGGTGCTTCCAGCAGATGGCAGCATGTCATCGCTATTCCCTATCTATCAAAAAATGCCCTGGTCACTGCAAATAGGAAAACTCATAACTTTTCCTGCTCCAAACCAAAATAATGTTCCTGGTACAACAGGTCTGTAGGAAGTAAGTGTACCCAAGCAGCTCCCGTGGAAGGTATTCAATATTCTCAGCTACGCCAGGGGTCCTTCCTGGCCTTAGAGAAAGTACAAGGTCAAGGATAAAGCAGGGGTCCAAAACTGATATATTTAAGCTGGCTTTGTCACTTGCTCTGTCACCTTGAGGAAAGCACCTGAACAGTTTACCTCAAAGAGGAGTTGGAGAAATTAAAATGAGAAGATGCTTTCATTTACTGAGAAGAAAGATGCTGTATCAATTTGTGGGTAAAGGACTACTGCAGTGCAGGCAGCACCTTCACATGCTGTCCTTTTCTGGCTCTTGTACTGTGGGACCATTCCTTCCCTATCCTCTTCTGGGGTTCCTCTTCCTTCTCATGCCCTTTACATGCTGGTGTTCCGCAGGAGCTGGTTCGCCATCTCCTCTAATAGTTGTTTTTTTTTTGTTGTTGTTGTTGTTTTTGGCGGTACACGGGCCTCTCACTGCTGCGGCCTCTCCCGTTGTGGAGCACAGGCTCCAGACGCGCAGGCTCAGTGGCCATGGCTCACGGGCCCAGCCGCTCCGCGGCATGTGGGATCTTCCCGGATCGGGGCACGAACCCGTGTCCCCTGAATTGGCAGGCGGACTCTCAATCACTGTGCCACCAGGGAAGCCCTCCTCTAATAGTTTTAAACAACAACCCCATGCTGATGATTCCCCAAACTGTTCAATCCAGGCCCCTCCCATCCTTCACTCTCCTCCAAGCTTCTAGCTTACACATCCTGTTGCACGTGAGCCACCTCCACTCGGAAATCTCACAGGCATCTTACACTTGTCATGTCCACGATGATCTTCCTTCCACAAAGCCTATTCCTCCCTCTTCCTGTAGGCGTATCTTATTTGATGGTACTGGGACCCAGCTAGATAGCTATGTCAGAGAGTGGCCGTCATCCCTGACTCATTTTTCTTTATCTTCACCATTCAATCGCTCTTTAAATCCTGCACATTTTAGCTTGTTCACACGTCTCAAATCTGTCTCCTCCATCCCCACCAGGACAGATCTGGTTCAGGCCCTACACACCTCTCTCTTTACAATCACCTTCCAATTGGTCGGCAAGGCCTCCAGCTTTATTGCCCTCAAGTCCATTTCCTATACAGCTACTGAAATAATTTTCTTAGAATACAAACCTGACCATCTCACTCTTCTGCTTAAAGCCCTTTAGGTCACCAACAGAATAAAGTTGTCACTCCACAAATATTTATTGAATGCCTACTACATGCCAGGTATTGTTCTTAGCCCCGGGGCTACAGAAGTGAACAAGAGTCCTTGCCTTCTGGAGCTCACAGACAGGCGAGGAACAAGTAAACAAGTAAATATAAAATATGTTAGATGGTGATACGTGCTGAAACATAAATCAGGGTAAGGAACATAGGGAGTGCTGGTGGGAGAAGAAGGCATGATTTGAAACTGTAGAGAGAAAGCCTCTGATAGGGTGGCGCTTATCCTGAGCTAGTTCTGATTTCTCCTCAGGTCTCCTATTTTATCACTCCCTTCCTTGAGCATCTGCTCCAGTCACTCTAACTGCCCTTTCTGTTCCAAATGGCTCTCTCCCTACCCTGGATAATTTCATTTAAGATTAGTATTAAGTATCACCTCCTCCAAAAATTAATTCTGCCTCCATTTCCTCTCTCTCCAGATGGGTTAGGGGAACTCAAAAAAGCATTAGATATTCCCTTTATAAAGTTCCTCATTAATGTGAGTAAAAAACTTGGGCTACTTATTTCCTATGATTTAACATTTAGGATTTTCAAAGCTTTAAAGCTCAACCTTTAAAAAAATTGAGGTATAATTGTCATATAACATTATATTAGTTTTTCTTTTCTAGAAAAAAAAAAAACCCAGCTTTATTGAGATGTAATTCACATACCATACAATTCACTCATTTAAAATGTACAATTAAATGTCTTTTAGTATATTTACAAGGTTGTGCAACTGTCAGCACAATCTATCTTGGAACATTTTCATCACCCCAAAAGGAAACCTTGTACCCATGTCCCCATTTCCTTCCAACCCACCTACTCTAAGTAACCACTACTCACTCTCCTTTCTACCCCTATAACTTTGGCTATTTTGGGCATTTCATATGAATGGAGTTAAACAATATATGGTCTTTTGTAACTGGCTTCTTTCACTTAACATAAAGTTTTCAGGGTTCATCCATGTTGTATTATACATCAGTACTTTAGCTTTTAGTTGAATGATACCAATCGTATGTATGGATTTATCAAATTTTATTTATCAGTCGATGGTTACCTAGCTTGTTTCCACTCTTTGGCTTTTATGAATAATGCTGCCATGAAAATTTGTGTACAAGTTTTTGTGGAGATATAAGTTTTCATTTCTCTTGGGTATATGTCTAGGAGTACAATTGCTGGGTCATGTGGTAACTCTATGTTTAATTTTTTGAGGAACTGATGAATTGTTTTCCAAAGCAGCTGCCCCATTTTATATTCCTATCAGCAATGTATGAATGTTCCAGTTTCTCCACATCCTCTCTAACACTTGCTATTGTCTCTTTTTGATTATAGCAATCCTAGTGGGTGTAATGTGGTAACTTATTTTGATTTTGATTTGCATTTCCCTAGTAACAAATAATGTTGAGCATCTTTTCATGTGTATATTAGCCATCTATATATCTTCTTTGGAGAAATGTCTATTCAAATCCTTTGCCTATTCTTTTTATTAATAATTTTATTTTTCCCCAATAGTTTTAGATTTAGAGAAAAATTGAGTAGAACAGAGACTTCCCATATAACTTACCCCGAGATTCCCTATTACTAACATCTTACATTAGTATGATACATTTATCACAACTGATGAACCAATATTGATACATTATTATTAACTAAAGTCCATAGTTTATTCACATTTTCTTAGTTTTTACCTAACATCCTTTCTCTGTTTCAGAATCCTATCCCGGATACTACATTACATGTAGTTGTCATGTCTTCTTAGGTTCCTCTTGGCTACAATAGTTGGTCAGATTTTCCTTGTTTTTGATAACCTTGACAGTTTGGAGGAGTACTGGACAGGTATTTTGTAGGATGTGCATATATTCGAATTTATTTGATATTTTTTCTCTCTATTATATGCATGATTTATGCATGTTGATGCTGACCTTGACTGCCTGACTGAAATACTGTGTGTCAGATTTCTCCACTATAAAGTTACTCTCCCCCATTCCATATGTACTCTCTGGAAGGAAGTCACTATGTGAAACCTACCTTAAGAAGTGGAATGTTTGGCTCCCCTACCTTTATTTTTTATAAGTTTATTTATTTATTTAGGCTGCATTGGGTCTTCGTTGCTGTGAGTGGGGTTTCTCTAGTTGCAGCGAGTGGGGGCTACTCTTTGTTGAGGCTCACAGGCTTCTCACTGCAGTGGCTTCTCTTGTTGCAGAGTACTGGCTCTTGGCGCACGGGCTTCAGTAGTTGTGGCACATGGGCTCAGTCGTTGTGGCACGTGGCTCAGTAGTTGTGGCTTGCAGGCTGTAGAGCGCAGGCTCAGTAGTTGTGGCGCACGGGCTTAGCTGCTCCGCGGCATGTGGGATCTTCCCGGACCAGGGCTCGAACCCGTGTCCCCTGCACTGGCAGGTGGATTCTTAACCACTGTGCCACCAGGGAAGTCCCTCCCCTACCTTTAGAGTACGGTAGCTACAGAATCTATTTGGAATGCCTCTGCACAGATTTGTCTCTTCCTCGTTTACCAATGTATTCAATCATTTATATCAGTATGGACTTATGGATATTTATTTTATACTTTGGGTTATAATTCAGTACTACTTTATTTTCTTACTCAGATTATCCCAACTTTGCCATTGGGAGCTCTTTCTGTTGGTTCCTGTGCCTCTTTGACACAATGTGTTATGTGTGTGCATGTTTTTAGTACTTCCTTACTTTCTGGTACTACAAGATGCTCCAGGCTCATCTTGTATATTTCCTGCTCCAGTCCTACAATCAGCCATTTCCCCCAAGATCCCTGCTTTCTTTTTTTGAAGAATAGTACTTAGAAACCAGATTCGGGTTACTAGGTATGCTCATTGCTACTGAGATATCTTTATCTGGTCTTTAATTAGATTATTTGTTTTTGTATTATTGAGTTGTAAGAATTCTTTATATATTCTGGATATGAGTCCCTTATCAGATATATGATAGCCAAATATTTCCTCCCACTCTATTGGCTGTCTTTCACTTTCTTGATTCAATCTCTTATTGAGTTAAACAAATATTGGGGTATTGTACTTCTCCATATAAACTTATGTTCAGAGGCGGCAGTTCAGGTAAGATTTCTTTTCTCTTTTGGTCCCCGGGTACCAAATGGTTCCTTCTCTACCAGTGAGATTTTTCTGGTATCTTCTGTGGAGATGCTCCTGCTTCACAGTATGGGCACTATACATGGGAGATATAGAGCTTCACTGGTTAAGTCAGCATATATAGAACAGCTTCAAAGCTAACCTGGAGCTGCTGGAAGAGGGACTGGGGCTAGAGAGGGGTGGGGCATCTAGAAGCAGAGAGTGCCCATCATTAAAAACAAAATCACTTGGTTAGTATCCCTCTAAGAGTGATCATAACTCTGCTACATCATGGGAAATAGATGATGAGTACCTATGCTGGGAAAAGCAGGGCTTTCTTAGTAACCATTCAATGAGAAAAGAGAGGCTGCCAATTTGGTCTTTTATACCTCACACTAGAATCACTCTAATTGCATTTTTGTTTGCTCTGAATGCTTCAGACCCTACTATGGAATTGAGGAATGAGCAGCTTTCCCCAAATTTGAAGCTTGTTCCTACACTAGGTAAGTTGTATAGGGCAGATAAAGGAATGCAGGTCTCCAAATATGCTTAGAGGTTTCAGTATGTCTATTCACTATCCAACAACAAGGATATAAGAGATTATAATTTTGATTTAATGTGAAAATGGGAAGTGGTAGATAGGGTGTAGTACTACAAATCAAGTACCATTTATTTAGGAAATGAAGAAAAATTTAATACACTTTGATATTCATTGACAGCTTACAAATTAATTTTCCAAATCCAATATCATCTGTTCCTGAGTTCCATTAAGGTAGGCAGCGCAATTTTCATCAGAGAAGTTCAGTGATTTACCTAAAGTAACACAGCTCCAAGCTAGGACTCTAGCACCTTAAGAGTGGTTTGACTTCCACCACAGTGTTCTTGCTAACAGAATCTTAAAAGGTCGAATGGTTTAAGAGGGCAGCCAAGGAAGCCATCTCAATTTTAGTGTGTTCTTGATATATGGATCTAAACACAATTTGAAAAGACTAACCTAATATATTTTTGACCCAGAGTTGACCCAAACCCAATCCTAACTTGCAAAAGGAGGAAAGCTGAAGTTGAAGGTTTGAGGCCATCAATCTTGTTACACATCTTAGATGGAAAACATCAGCAAACTAGCCAAGAAAAGGATTACTGAGCAAAAGTGAAGGAAAACAGCTAACAGGTAGGAGTATTCTAGATGTACATAAAAGAGTGTGAGTTTAAATATAATGAAGATCCTTTACATTGGAAAAATTCTCTGTATATGAACTGTCTATGTTTATACACACAAACACACACACACACACACACACACACACACAGAGTAATATCTTTTTTTTTTCCCAACCAAGATATTCTGAAATTTACATGGAAAACCAGTGCAGGAAACATTGGAACATGGAAAACAATGGAATATTGAGGAATGGCCAACCTTCTCTCATGAGGAATCTAAAAATACAAAATGTGACTGCCTGTATTCTTCAGCATTCTCCAGAGAAACAGAACTAAATGGATGTGTGTACATAAAACTATATTACGTATATACACATATATCTATATCTATATATATAGAGTGATTTTTTATTGGGGTTATAATTGACATATAACATTATATTAGTTTCAGGTGTACAACACGAGTCAATATTTGTATATATTGTGAAATGATCACCACAATAAATCTAATTAACATCCAGGAAAAAAAAAAAAAAGGCCTTCTACTTTCAAGTTAGTCTGTAGTGATTTTCCAGGACAAAGCCTCTTTTTGAGTCTGAAAAATCAGCGGTTGGGTCAAAACCATAGCAGAGAAAATTACCATAGGGGACAGGGTCTCTCTGCAATTCTGGTCATGTTATAGGTTATCTTGATCCTTTGCTTACCCAAGATTTATCCCTATTAGAGATTAGCTGGAGCAAAGGTGTGTATGAAAAAAAAGACAACTCAACAATACCACTGAGTAGTGGTTTACCACTACTCAACAATACCGCTGAGTAAAAGAGTCAGCATGAATGGAATCAGTGCAGATCTCTCATTTCTTTATTATGGAAGGAGTGTTCTATTTTCCACTGGCCGGGAAGGCTATGAAAGTAAAAAACTACAAGAGCCTTGCAACTTCTTGTTAAATAAGTTTTCTGACACATGGCAACTAGTGATTAATTACTGTGTTAGAAGATTACATTCCTATAGAGATTTGCTGGAAATACAGATGCTGTCTATGCTTGATTAGACATTGCTTAAGGAATGCTGAGACACACTGCTGCTACAGTCTATTATTTCTGGCTATTTTGGTATCGCTGTTATATTTACTTTACATAGCTTCACATTCAGTAGAATTGATAGAGCCCATTTCATAAAACCTGTCCCTACCAAAAACAAGAACAGAAAAAAATAAGGCTATGAAGTGTGTTTATGTATATGTGTATGTATGAGAGCGAGAGAAAATGAAGGAGAAAGAGACTACGAATAGTAGGGGTGTAGTACTCCTTTTTGTAACACTTTCTCTCTACAAAGAAAGAATTGCAAGGGAGATGCTCTGTTTCTCATAAGCCAATAAGAAAACTGACCCACGTCAGCTGGTTAAAACGTTCAGGGCATTAAAGATAAACTAAACTTTGTCATTATCCAAATTCTTTACCACAAAAAGAAGCCTTGATTTGATACCTAGTCATTCATCCAATACACAAAATGAGCACTTACTCTGGTCCATGCACTGAGGAAACAAAAAATCTGGGCTTCCTGGAGCTTACAAGTCTGGTAAAGATGTGTCTTTTGAGCTGAGATCAGGACAGAATCATCCAATGCTATACACTTAAGCTAGCCTATCTCCTCTCATAATCCATTAAGAGTAGTAATAGCAGTACCTCTCCCAAGAGGTCACATTTCAGCTTATACCCACTTCCTTGGATACCACTCCCAAATCCAACTGTGAAAGGCATGGCTTTGCGGAAGAATTGCTTTGCCGGTATACGGCCCATTGATGCCAACCTCAACACCGCCCAGTCAACATTTCATTATTCAGATGCTAGTGTTTTTACTATGTGTTCGGGCCCCATACTGTCTGCCAAAAGCTGTGTTAATTTACTTATTTCAGCTAAATAAAAAAAAATCATTTAAAAAAAGGTTGATTGAATTTAGGAATTATATTCCTCAGAGAATTAGTAACGCTTCTCCGTATCCCTCAGGCCTCCATGTTCTTACCTTCCCCTTGTCAATGTTATTATGAATAGACTAATTCAATAATGAGATCATTCCCCATCAGAGAGACCAAATAAATGCAGCATTCAGTCACACCTGGTTTCCCTAATCTGAGCAAGGAACGCTTTCCAACAAATTTAGCCTAAAATAGGGAATTTAATGAACACACACACAAATAGAAAGAAAGACAGGGAAGGAGGATAGAAAAGCAGAACAACAGGGTAGCAGTGGAACAAATGGAGTGATAGACTGGAGAAGACAGGTTAAAAGTGAAGATACTTGGTTATACGATGTCAAAACAAAGATCGTAGCATAGATGTCTTAATAACTGTCAAAGTAATATAACATTTCATCATCCCCTTAAGTGTCTCAAGAATTATTTCAACTTTTCTTGAACTTCTACAAGAATCAAAAAATCAAGTGGAAAAACACAGAAATACTAAATATTAGGTAGGAGCATTCTGGACTATTAAAAACAAAAGACTTCCTCGCCATAAAGGAGTTCATGGAATAATTCATCTAGGTATAATCGTCAATAAAGCACCAACACCATAATCATTATCCATCCTGTTCAAAACTTGAGTTTTCATTAAAGCTCCAAAGGTATGGCTAGTGTTGATACCATATGAAGAGAGAATAAAATTAACTCTTGTATCTGAAAAAGTGTACTATAAGGAAACACTAAAAACTGAGATCAGCAACCCTAGAAAAGAGAAAGTGAAAATGCTATTTAAAAAAGAACCTTCAATTACATAAAGTAACAGTGCGAGTAGTGATGAGTAACCATTTTCCCCCCAATGAAAAAAAGAAGGGGGGATGGGTTTCAACTGGGAAAGATAGAAGAGATGAGGAAAAAGATTCATGTAAAACTACATTCAACACGTTATTTAGGATGAGAGAAAATGTAAAAGATTCAAATGTCTACAAGTCTGCGTATACGTAGATAACTAAATTATGGTTTACTTACTCCATGGAACATTTGTTCAGGTGTTAAAAATAATACTTTCAAGGGATATTAATGGATATGGGAAAAACCATGCTTTCACAGATTATTATTGATATAGGAAAATGCAATTAAATGAGTAAAAAACCCATTAACAATTTTGTAAAGAGAAATGATATGCATGCCCATGAGAACTCACCAAGACACACAGCACATGTACAAAAACCAGGAGAAAGTGTATCACATATCATAGTCTCTAGATTAAAAGTTTATGACTAATGTTTATATATTCTTCTTTATATTTTATGTTACATATTTTATGCAATGAGTATATATTACTTTTACAATTAGAAAACAAAGTTACTAAAGTTCTGTAGTAAAAGAACTTAGGTTCGACAATAGGAAAAATCACCTGTTTAAGAGTTGTTAAACATCCAATAGAATTTTAGAGAATTACCTTCTCTATAACCAAAGTACATCTATTTGTTCCATTTTTTCCTTTTTTTGAAATTGAGGTATAATTGACATATTAGTTTTAGATGTAAACATAATAATTCAATATATGCATATATTGTGAAATGATAATCACAATAAGTTTAATTAACATCCGTCACTTCTGTTTCTCTTTTTTTTTTGTGGTACGCAGACCTCTCACCACTGTGGCCTCTCCCGTTGTGGAGCACAGGCTCCGGACGTGCAGGCTCAGCGGCCATGGCTCACGGGCCCAGCCGCTCCGCGGCATGTGGGATCTTCCCGGACCGGGGCATGAACCCGTGTCCCCTGCATCGGCAGGCGGACTCTCAACCACTGCGCCACCAGGGAAGCCCTCATTTTTTTTTAAACTAAGTTTTTAAGTACTAAGAACCCATTTTAAAAAATGACTTGATAGACAATGAGGCCTTGGCTTTGGTACAGGAACTGAGCCCAATCTTTCCTCCTACCTTGCAAAGTCCAGGTCTGCCTCCCGAGACATGGTGATGTTTGTCAAATTCTGCTGAAGGACAAAAATGTTCCTACACATCTTCTTGATGCCAGACTCACTGATGCGCCTGAAGTACTGGGCGCCGTTAATAAGGATGCAGGAGATCAGGTGTCCTAGGCCTGAGGGATCAGCACAGGGCAGTGGGGAGGAAAGAGAAGACAGATTAGTGCCATCATGCTTTAACCGACATAGGATTTCTCTCTTCTACTGCTCAGAAAATTTAAATGACCAAGGAAAACTTATTTCTGATGGTTGGACCAGCTGATCTTACAATGATTTCAGAGTATTTAGACAGTGCCCAAGTAGTTACAAATGGGAAGACTTTCTGCTGGCAAAAAAACTGGTATATCTGCAGCTCCAGCACTGCCATATACAGCTAAAGCCACCATTCCAGGGCTTAGAGTACATGCCAGGTTGCTTTAAACTACTGAAGTGCAAAGAACTCTTGTTTTTCTGTACAGTTATTTTAAAGCAGAGAAGAACACATGTAAATATGATGATCTGTTTGGTCTCCTTTTCCTCCTACAAAACAGGTAGGGGTGTACTTTTGGCTCAAACGTTGATTGGCAACCTACATAAGTAAAAATAAGAAAATGGGCTATTGGCATTCATGTTACTACACCTCAACACTGATAATGGAGTATACTTCTGAAGTAGTAACTGGAGAGAATGTAATCAGAAACAAAGTGCAAAGGAAAAGCAGATCATGCATTAACTGTGGAGTTCCTGCAAGACACCTGTGCACTTCTCTGGGGTATCGTTAAGTGATTTGTTCTCAAGGTCTATGAAATTCAGCAAAGAGCTGGGTAGTACATCAACAAACTAAGAGGTCCCATTCAGGTTACCCTAGGTAATGAAGTTGAGGAATGCTGGTTCAGAACAACCCGAGGCACATGTGGGTTACCATTCTTAGAAGTTAGACTTTAATTCTAAATACTTGGAAGTAAGTAAACCTCTCTTCCTTCTTTTTCTCTTCTTACAAAGTTGGACTCTGGCAAGATGTTCTCCCCAGAATTCTAAAGTTAGTCTGACTAGTCACAAGCGGCCTACTATTTTTATCTCAGGGCGTAATTTCAGGGTCAATGGCTCCTTCTGTCTTCAGAATGAGTTTTCCCTTGATTCGGATAAATATAGAAAAAGGACAGGAGAAGGCACTGTCTCTTGCTTCAGCTACACTCACCCAGTGTTGCTTCAAGACCACAAATTCGTGTGTATGTGCTACTATTTGAAAGCGAAGTAAAAAGCTTTTCACTCGAAGGGAAAGAAACACACACATGGATTTTACATTTAAAGCAAGACAGTTTAGGTGAAAAATCTCTGTAGGTTATTTTGCTGTGATTCTCCTGAGCCCATAACTTCAGGCAGAATTTTGTTCTGCAGTGCTTTAGTGTGTTCTGCCCTACTTGGAGGCTATGAGGCAATGCAATGCTTGTAGAGAATAATAAAGAAAGAAAGAAATGTATATACCAATTAAGTATAAGCAATTATAATAATAAACCAATTAAAAGTTGGTCTGCTTTGTATTATCACTATACATCAGGAATTCTAAACAATATCTGTGATTAAAATACTCCTTAAAAAAAAAATTAAATACTCCTTCTTGACACACCAAGAAGACTGAGACCACTGCCACCTCCCCAACTTGGGAAACTCAATGTTATGCCTTTTGAATTTGGAAAGTGATATCACAGAGGGATAGCTAGCTTTTTAAATAGGAATTCTCAAATTTATGATTTTTTTTTATAGCTAAAATATCTTCTATGTCAGAGGATTATACCTGTATCTCAAGAAGATGTTGCTGCCCAGCAGAATTAGATGTTAAGAAATGTCTGGTCAAAATGAGAGGAAACCTCTGGGATGTGAATGTTGACACGTGGGGCTTGGAAGAACCACTGTCAAGAGCCCGAAGGGAATTCTGCGTAGCCGGGAAAGTGATTTCTTAGATGCGCCCTGTACCGCCAAGCTGCAGACTATTGCTGCAGTCTCCAATTCACAGAGCCATGGGGCTGACTAACAGCCAACCTTTTTTCATACTTTCTGACTAAAGTCTTTTAGGGATACTCCCCTTGAGAACAGATCTCCATCACTATAATTTAATGGGAAAACAGGATTTTTTTAGGGGGCAAGGGGTCCACATTTGCTAGAACAGGACCATTTCATAAAGCAAGACATGGTCATGCGTTGACACTCTCTTTCCATCTTTAGGCTGCCACAATCCTTTGCGCTAAGTACCTTCTTAATTGTTTTAAATGACACTGGCTCAATTCTGTGAGATGCCACAGATACTTTTGGCCCCCAAGTCCACATATAAACCGAGCAGAACAAGAATAAAAGGGGATATAATTTGAAATCCTAAAAGGGGTCCTTTGGAGGAATTCATCATGAAAATGATTTGGCTGGCGGTGCATTTTTTTAAATGTTGAAGGCGAATGCCTTTGGAAAGTACTGTCTTTCACACCGTTCCTTACTTGCTTGACCCTGAAGGCATTTATGGATGCAGCCTTCTTAAAACTGCTGCTAATCAGAGGTTTCTGTGTTTTTCAGACAACAATTCATTCTCTGAGAGAAACCTTCCTCTTCCAGTGATACTTTTAGCCAACAAGGGGATCTTTCAGGGTTGTCTCTGTTTGGTGTGTGTGTGTTTCTTTTTCCATTATGAGCTCCTCTTGAGTTAATCTGTGGTCCACTCTACAAATTTACCCGGCTCTCATGAGCAGCATGTCAATGAGGCAGCCTGGCTGCCATCTGCCTTACCTCGGATTAAATCTCCTTATGAAGAAGGAGCAGATGGAAGCCATACTGTTGCCTACCTAGACACACACACAGAGGCTAGGCACTGCAGCTTTAAACCAAAAGGAAAAACAAACAAAAAATCAACAACCTTTTCCTACAAGTTTTGAACTTCAGTAATAGAGAAAATCAGGAAAACCTTCACCTTTCCTTCCTCCCAAACTCCCAGGGACAGAGGCAGGGTCTGACCTTCAAATATATACTGGAACTTGTGCTGCTGGAGGCTGGCACTCATGGCCTCCTCAATGGCGCTGATATCTTTGTTGAGCTTGACCACCAGAGGGTCATAATCCATACTTTCCACATTAGCGACAATGGCGTAGTTCCCCTCCTTCGCTAGAGGGATGAGATAGTGGAAACAGTGAACCCTGAAAGGGAGAGGGATGGGGAAAGCAGTTAGTAATAACTCCTTCTGATGAAAATAACCATCTTCCTGTGACAGAGCACCCCAAAATTTAAGACAGCAGTGGCCCTGTACATTTTAATGTGTCCCTCCCCCTTTTCACCAGGAAGCCTTCTAAGTTATTCTATAGAAAAACCGAGTGATCTCAAACAAGTCAGCTTCTGTGATCCTCGCTTGTTTAATCCATACATGGGGGGTGAAGAGTAGATGAGCTTTAAAATCCTTTCCATGACAAGATTCCTTGCATAGAGTGAAAAGCATTATCTCTTTCAAGCAGATACTGTTGTAGTGAAAATGAGAGGCAGAGGTCACAGATCTTTGAAACTGGTTTCAAGTGCCATTTACTAGCTATGTGACTTCAGGCAAGTTACTTTCTCTCTCTAGGCCTCAGTTTCCTTATCTGTAAAATGGGGATGATAACAACACATACCTCATAAGGTGCTCCGAGGAGCTACTACATAGAAAGAGTAGAGAGCACGGGGGCTGGCGATATTATATTTAGCATTGTTAACCTATTACTTAACCAAAACACTTACTGAACATGTATGAGTGTGTTAGAAATTGTGCTAGGCCCTGGGAATGTAAGACACAGTTTGTGCCATTAAAGACGCCACAGCCTAATGGGGATGACCAAGAAAAAAATGACCCAAAGATGACAGTTTCTCACTCAGAAGCATGTGTACCCAGGGTGCCATGGAAGTTTGCAGAGGAAAGGTTCAGAACAGGAGGTGATACCGGTCACAGAGGACATATCTGAGTGAGCTTGAGGAAGGAGTACAGTCCTATGTTGAAATGCCCCGAGTCAGTCTGATAATGTAAAATTCTTAGGTTCTTTTTGGTAGGTATCATTAACTGCCAAGGAACTCTGAGATGCGTAAGGATTGGCTACTCCATAACCTCTGTATTAAGCTGTAATGAAAGACGTTGCAGGCCAAATAATTCTACCACTCATACAGGTATTTATTAAAAACAAACATACAAACCCCCTGCACCATCCATTGGCAGGCATAGTTGAAAACAGGTTGTTCTGTAAGCTTAGGGATTGTTTTAGGTTCTCTGTCTGATCTTGACATGGAAGGTTGACTGGGAGTAGACATAATGACAATTCAGAGTTAGGATTCTGTTATGCTTAGAGTTGGCATCAGGTAACAAGAAATATTCCTAAACAAATGGCCACAGCCTTGGGCATCATCCTCAATGATGCAACTATAGGCTTAACCATAATTTTTCTTTTTTTTGAGTCAGGTTTATTGACAGATAATTTACAAACAGTAAATTCACCCGTTTTAGTGTACGCTTTTATGAGCTTTGACAAATGCAGCCAGTTGTATAAGCATCAGCATAATCAAATTATAGAACAATACCATCACCTCCAGAATTCCCTTGTGCCACCCTTGAAGTCAACCCCTTCTTATACCCCAAGGCTCCTGCAGCCACAGCTCTATTTTCAGTCCCCACAGTTTTGTCTCTTCCAGATGCCATATAAATGCAATCATACCGCATGAGGCCTTTGGGGTTTGGCTTCTTTCAATCTGAGATTTATCCATGTTGCTGTTCATTCCTCGTGATTGCTGAGTGGCCTCCTGCGTATGGATGTGCTACAATTTAACCCTTCACCAGCTAACATCTGGGTTGTTTCTAGTTTGGGGTGATTAAGAATAAAGCTGCTTCGTGTATAGGTTTTTGTGTAAATACAACATTTCCTTTTTCTTGGGTAAATATCTACAAGTGGGATTGCTGCATCATATGGTACATAGACTAATTTTATAAGAAACTGCTAAACTGTTTTCCAAAGCAGCTGTGTGCTGTTTTGCTTTCCTACTACCAATGTACAAGAGTTCCAGTTGCTCCACATCCTCAAAAGCACTTACTGCTGTCAGGTTTTTTTTTAAATTTAAGCTTTATGGAGGTATAATTGACAATAAATTATAAGATATTTAGTGTATGCCATGGTAATTTTTTTTTTTTTTTTTGTGGTACGCGGGCCTCTCACTGTTGTGGCCTCTCCCGTTGCGGAGCACAGGCTCCGGACACGCAGGCCCAGCGGCCATGGCTCACGGGCCCAGCCACTCCACGGCATGTGGGATCTTCCCGGACTGGGGCACGAACCCGTGTCCCCTGCGTCGGCAGGCAGACTCTCAGCCACTGCACCACCAGGGAAGCCCTGCCCTGGTAATTTTATATCTGTACACCCTGTGAAAGGATTCCCTTCATCTAGTTAATTAACACACCCATCACCTCACATATTTAGCCTTTTTTTTTAAATATCTTTACTGGAGTATAATTGCTTTACAATGGTGTGTTAGTTTCTGTTTTATAACAATGAGAACATGAAGTACTACTCTCTCAGCAAATTTCAATTATACAATACAGTGTTATCAACTAGTCATTCTGGTTTACATTAGATCCTCAGACCTTATTTATCTTAGAGCTGAAATTTGTACCCTTTTACCAGCCACTTCCTATTTCTCTCATCCTCCAGCCACCACTTTTCTACTCTGTTTCTGTGATTTTTTTTAAAAAAAGATTCCACATATAAGTGATACCATGCAGTAGTTGTCTTTCTTTGTCTAGCTTATTTCTCTTAGGATAATGTCCTCAAGTGCTTATCAATTAAAAAAAATTTTTTTAAGTCATTCTAATAGATGTATAGTGGTGTCTCATTGTGGTTTTAATTTGCATTTTCCTAGTGACTAATGATGCTGGACATATTTTCATGTGTTTATTTGCCATCCATACATCTTTTTTTTTAAAGTTTTTTTTTGATTTGGACCATTTTAAAAGTCTTTACTGAACTTGTTACAATATTGCTTCTGTTTTATGCTTTGTTTTTTTGGCCAAGGGGCATGTGGGATCCCAGCTCCCTGACCAGGGATCGAACCCACACTCCCTGCATTGGAAGGCGAAGTCCCAACCCACCAGACTGCCAGGGAAGTTCTGCCATCTATATATGTTTGTGTTCACATCATTTGCCTAATTTTTTTATTGACTTGTTTTCTTATTATTAACTTTTGAGAGTTCTTTATATATGCTGGATACAAGCTGACACGCATTTCGTAAACATTTTCTCCCAATCTTTGGTTCGTCTTTTCATCTTAACAATGTCTTTCAAAGAATTGTTTGAAATTTTGATGAAGTTTAATTTACCAGTTTTTTCTTTTATGGGTGGTACTCTGGGGGTCAGCTTTAAGAAATCTTTGCCCAAACAAAGTTACAAAGATTTCTTCCTATATTTGCTTCTAGGAGTTTTATAGTTTGAGGTTTTACATTTAGAGCTATGATCCATTTTAAGCTAAGTTTTACAAAGGATGTGCTATATTTTTATAACCTGCTCATGGAAGGGAATCCAAGTATCTTGACTACTAGTTCATTTTCATGATAGGTGATCACCTTAACAGTTGCTAATCAACTAATGATTAATTTTGCCAATAAAAGCTCATTCTGACATTCACGTGCTAATTATTAAAGTATATGGCTTTGATCAGGATACCAGTAACGGCATCAGTTGCAGTCCCTCCAGAATGTGACATTTTTGGTATAATGAAAGTTGATCAACCCTGGACTGGGATTCACGCCTAGGGAAATTGATTGCTACTGCGGTTGAAGTTTAAACTAAGTAACTCTTAGTTGAAAATAAAATCAAGACATTAATGCTAAAGTATTTTTACAGTAAATTACAGACATTACAACCTCAGACGATGGGAAGACCACATATCAATACAAAGGCACGAGGGTGTGAATGGAGGACAGTTTTAAGGAATGACCGGAAGTTCCTTTTAGTACATACAGATCACATGACAGAGGCGTGAGGTGAGCTTGGGGAGATGTGCAGGGGCCAGGTCATCATAAGCTTTGAGGCCATCTAAGGACTCTGGGCTTTATGTGAGAAGTCACAGGGAGTCTTAAGAGGATTTTAAGAGGTGAAATTATATAATCAGATATGAGCTTTGGCAAGATGACTCTGCACAGTATAAAGGGTGAATTAATGGTGGAGAATGGTAGAAATTAGAAGTAGAGACTACTTAGGTAGGAAATTACTATGAATTGGAGGTGAGTGCTTATGCGATCCTGAAGTGAGTGGCAGAGAGGAGAGATAAAAACTGTTTGAAGATATTATCTTCCTCTCCCAAAATGATTAGAGATGAAAAGAAATTAAAACAGTCATTGGCAAATGTCAAATTCAGAAAAAGGTTTTTTTTCTTTTTCTTTTGAATTCTGGCATGTTGTTGCTGACCTTAACACAACTTTGGCATTAAGGTTTTCTGCAAATATTGCTGATTACACAGCGGGATGGTTGATTTTCAGAAAGTGCACACTTAGGATACCAACAGCGACAGGCAGTTACTGTGCAACCCACTTAGAACCCTCCTGATGGTGAGAGAAATCAGCTGATAAAGGTGACATTCTTAGCATCTTAGACTCAAATGGCAACTTAATTTTCTTCTTCTAAAGTTCAAATAGAAAAAAAAAAAACAACGTCAACAATTTTTAATGGTCTCACCATGTCTTTCATCTCTTGGGGGTGTCACATGCCTTATGATTCAAACTGTAAAAAAGCACTGCTTAGTGGTTAAATGTGACCTACAGTGACACAGGTAAAATGTCACATGCTCTTTGGATGGGTCCTTCAACACAGAACCTACTGGATTTGAGAACCCTTTTCGGTTTTTTTTTTTTTTTTTAGTGAAACAAATAAAGTGTTTATTAGGAGGAAAAAGAGTACGTGTGGATAGACACACAGGCGGGGAGAACCCTTTTTGGTTTTAACAATGTTAAAGAAAAAGATGGGCTATGGATATAAAATATTTGAGAGAATAAGACAAATCTTTGGCATTTGAAGTTGTTCTGGACTTGCTAGCTTTCCCCATTAATTTTTTCCCATTAAGTTTTTTTGTCTATTCTATCTGTGCTCTATTATAGTGGCTTCTTGGGTAAAAGTGCCAGAGACAGTGCCTAACTAGCCACTTCTTCATTGTACCAGCTCCTGGACCGCAGGGCCTGAGTTCTAATTCTCCTTTACAGTGGGATGGGAACAAAACAAACCTTAGCTGCTGATGGTGACAAGGATGATGCTGGCCATGCAGTCTTTGTACCTCTTAAATACATGTCACGGACTGCCAAGTGAAAATGATCTCCAAACCAGCTCATTTTCTTTAATGAGCAACAGGTTTTGTTTGGGGAACCCACACTTACTTTATCTGGGTTTGATTTCAAACCAGCTAATTCTCGAGAGTCACGGAGCGCTTATCATGCAGCAGGACTGTTCCAGGTTCTGGAGCCAGAGCAGTGAAGGAGGCACACCTGATTCCTGCCTTCTATGTGCTAATGGTTTCTTCCACAGTCACCCACCATGGGTGCCCAGAGCACTTAGCCATCTCCTCTATTCTAGCTCTGGACAACTACAGTAATGATTTAGTTGAGATTTTCCTTACTAATTTTCTATCATCAACTGTACAAACAAAAGCTTGTTACTGTGACAAGGAATGAATAAAATTGTGTCAACATTCACTATCTGAGCAGTACATGGAGTGTTCTGTCTAGTTTTTTGTACCATACTTGAAGAGGAACAAAGACAATTTGGAGCACATTCATAGGAAAGCAACCTGAATGTTGAAACCATGTTAAATGAAGACATAAGGAAATTTAATTTGGAAAAAATAAACATGTTTACTGTTTTCATTTAAAGTCAGGGAAAGATAATTCTGCATCCAGGACTCTAAAACTCAGTGTTTTTTTGTTATCTATTCTTAAAATGATCTTTTTCTGTTTTAAAACTAATGATGAAGGAGAGATAGCAATAGGTGTTACAGCATTGAATGGTTTCTTGTAAAGTTAATAAACAATGACTAAAATATGTTCGGCATTATTAAGAACAGTACTGCCAATATGTACAAAAATAAAAAGGGCAGGATAGAGGTCAAGGATTGAAAAGGTCTTACTCAAAGACCTTTGGGTAAGGCAAAGATGCCTTGAAAGTATCCCACTTGGAATTGACTACACACTACAGGCTGATAATTCCAAATGAAGAGCACACCGTGAACCCACACAACCAATGGCATAAATTCCAGGAGCCGTGATAGTAATTAATTTGATGTTCCCTTGTTTTTCTATGCAACCCAGGTAACAGAGGCATCAGAGTGTTACTGGGTGTTTTTTTTCCCCCGTCGATTGCGTTTATCTTATTCACAGAAAATACCCGATTTATTTCACTGTCAGCTTGTAAATAAATAGAAAACAAATCTAACCCTTATCATAAAACAAATCAGAAATCATAGAGGAAAAGTCTTTATTTCTCAACAACTGAATGTAAGAAATAAGATCAGAAATAATGCTGAGTAAAATAGACTTGAAATCTACCATGCTACTTCAGTTGCCCTACTCGAAGGTCTCCACAAGCAATACAGAAGTAACTCACTGGACAAGATAATGAAGAATGAAAAAAGCAAGCAGCATACAAAAGGAGTGACATCAACAATACGTTATCAAGTAAGCTTTGCCTGAGCACACCTGCAAGATAGCCAAGTTCTAACAGGAGTCCAAACATACGAACCAAAATCCTATTTACATTTTTAAAACCTAAATCTACTAAAGACTTGAAACAAAAAGGCAATACTCTATCAACTTTAATAATGTCTCACAGTAATACAAAATAAAATGTATTACTATACACTTTCTGATCCTGAGGGTTTTTTGTTTGTTTGGTTTTGGTATTTTTTTGCGGTACGCGGGCCTCTCACTGTTGTGGCCTCTCCCATTGCAGAACAACAGGCTCCGGACGCGCAGGCTCAGCGGCCATGGCTCACGGGCGCAGCCGCTCCGCGACATGTGGGATCTTCCCGGATCGGGGCACGAACCCGTGTCCCCTGCATCGGCAGGCGGACTCTCAACCACTGCGCCACCAGGGAAGCCCCAGATCCTGAGGGTTTTGATCCTGATGTTTCAAAACTATATATCCAACTGTCTCTTTGACATTGGTATCCAGATGTCTAATAAGCATCTCAAACCAAACATCACCAAAATGGAATTCTTGATTTCTACCCCTCCCCCAACCTTTCTCAGTCCCTCAGTCTCTCTCACCTCACTCAATGGTCTTGGCATCCACATAGTTTTGCTCTGTGGTTTCCCTGGAGTCCTGGCCCCAAAGCTGTGGTTTTCCTGGAGTCCTTTCTTTCTCTCACTGCCACCAGTCCTGCACCCAATCCAATCTATCAATATATCAGCTTTACCTTGAGAACATGTCCCAAATCCAACACTTCTCACGCCTTCACCTCTGTCATTCTGGTGCTCACATCTGGTCTTAACTGATCCCTCTGCTTCCATTCATATTTCTCCCTGCAATTTTTTTTCCCATACAACAGCCAGAGTGATCTTTTAAAAATGTGAATGAGTGAATGAATGAATGAATATCTCCCCCTTGCTTAAAACCTTCTAATAGCTTCTTGATGCACTTAGAATAAAATATGAACTCATGCTGTACAGCAGAGAATGGCACAGCACTGTAAATCAACTACACTTCAATAAAAAAATAAAACAATCCGAACTCTTCACGTGGTCTGTAAGACCCTATAATGAGTTGGGCTCCATGACCCCACGTGCTCAGGCTCCAGCCTGCCTCTTTACCTTTCCTTCCATTCCTCCCCACCTCCTTATTCACCGGGTTACAATCATACTGGATTCCTCTCTGTTCCTCAAATCTGCCAGTTTGGTTTTGTCTCAGGACCTCGTGAGTGCCCCTCCCTGCCTGAAACTCTTCTCCACTAGGTCTTTGTACAGATGGCTCTTTCTTGGTACCTCGGCACAATTTCCCTGGCCATTTTATCTATGAAACAAAATACCAGATCTCCCTTTCTCATCAACCCTAGCCGTTCTCTACACTGTCCAGTATAACAATAGCTACATGTGGCCACTGAACACTTGTAACGTGACTAATCCAAATTTTGACGGGCCGTAGCATAAAAGATGAAGTAGATTTCAAAGGCTTAGGACAAAAAAATGCAAAATAGATCAATAATTTTTATGTGAATTCCACATTGAAATGATAATATTTTGGATATACCGGGTTGGATAAAATATATTATGATTTACGTGTTTCTATATTTTCAAATGGAACCATTAGAATATTTAAATTATTTATGTGGTTCACATGTGTAAGCTCACTTTATATTTCTATTTGATAGCGTGGTTTAATTCCATTCTGCTATTTTTTTTTTTTAGTTACACTAACCTGAAATTTCCCTTTTTATTTACTCACTGGCTGTTTACCCGAATTAGAATGTAGCTCTATGAAAGTAGGGACCTTGAGTGTTTTTGTCATTGTTGTATCCGAATTCTTAGACCACTCTCTGGAACAAATACAGCACTCAATAAATATTTATTGAATGAATAAATAAATGATTGGAGACTTTCTGGTCTTTTCTTCCTACTGTTTCTAGAGGTGTGATAATAGAGTCTACTAAAGCTAATCAGAATATTCTACACTTCAGGGGAAGAAGCAAGAGTCCAAGAATATCATATCTTGGAAATTTCTTGAATTATGATTGAACTTAATGTCTTCAATTGGGTTTTAGGTTCTTTTTTTTTTAATATTTATTTCTTTATTTGGTGGCACAGGGTCTTAGTTGCAGCAGGTGGGCTCCTTAGTTGCAGCTCCAGGGCTCCTTAGTTGCGGCTTGCCAGCTTCTTAGTTGTGACGTGTGAACTCTTAGTAGCAGCATGAATGTGGGATCTAGTTCCCTGACCAGGGATCAAACTTGGGCCCCCTGTATTGGGAGCGCGGAGTCTTATCTACTGCGCCACCGGAGGAGTCCTGGTTTTAGGTTCTTAAAGAAAGGGATCATGGTTCTTGCATCTGTATACTCCCTTCTTAGTATAGATTAGCATAGTACCTTACTAAAAATATCAATGGCAATAAAGTCATCATAGTCGAAAAGCTACCATATTTTGAGCACTTACTCTGTGGTAGGCATTGTACTTATAACTTATCATTTCATTTATAAAATCTCTAAGTTAGAAATTACTGTTCCTATTTTTAAGAGGAGGAAACTGAGTTAGTAAAGTTAATTAACTGACTTAAGATGGCCTAGCCAACTAGTATAGACATTCCAATCTAGATCATTCTGATGTCATAGGCCATGCAAACTCCAAACCACCATATTCACAATACAGCATGTGCTTAAAAACTTTAACACTAAAAATCACTTTCAGTGTAAAAAAAAGACATCTATAATATGAACCAAAAATGATAGTGACACTCTCCAGACATAAGCGAGTGATTTATGACCCACAGTGCAATTAAATCACAGTCTTCTGCTTGGCTGTGTCATACCTTACTTCCAGGTGTAGGACCAGCAAGCAGCGGTCAGCCATGTCCTGGAAAGATTTTGCAAGTTCGCTCAGAGTCTGCATGATCTGCTCTGACACTGGTGGGAGATCCACATTCACGTGGGTATCTTGAGCAGGAGACAGATCTGAAAGAAGGGGTGAGGACAAAACACCAATCATTTCATTAGATGCCTACAGATAGCTTTTGAAATGACATATGATTTTGTTGTTCATCATGTTGTTTTTATCAATTTGGCTAATACTAGTGTTGGCAGCATCAGACATCTGAGACATGACAGACTATTTCGGTACTTGATTAAACATAAAAGCCCAGCTGATTGTCTTGCATCAATTCACAGAATGACAGAAACAGGAGCTCAGAGTTGGAAGTGAACTTAGTAATCTAGCCCAACCATGTGGTCTATGCTTGTGTTATCTGTACATCTTCAAGTGGCTGTTCAGCTTCTGCTTGCACACCCACACAAATGTTTGTGAAAGGAAACTCAGTTCCTCTTGCGGCAGCCTATTCCATCTAAGAAAGATGTGACCATCTTACATCAAGCCATGTCTGTTGTCATTGACTTCTAATCATTGGCCCTGGTTCTGCCGACTTAACAATCACTCTTAATTGTGTCAGTACTTCAAGTACTAAAGATATCTCTTTTGGCTTCCCTGAAGTCTTCTCCTTTTTGGGCTAAATGTCCCCAGACTTTTCAACTATTCTCCAAATAATCCAACTGAGTCATTTTATAATTCTCATAATTCACCAAAAAAAAATTCCAATTGTTCTGTATTTCCCTTGAAATGTGGGACTTAGGACCAAACATAATAAATACCACAGAGTGGTCTGACCTGTCTAGAAAGAGTGATCAATTCCCTTGTTCTAGAAGCTGTGCTCCTTGCGTGTAAGCCTAGAATCTTCCTGGGGTGGTGTGGGGCGAGGGAACAGGATGTGCTGCATTCTCCTTAACTCAAACAGAGCTTACTTACAATCGGTTAAAAGCCCTAAAAAGGTCTTTTGGGAAAATTTGATAAACCTACCTTCTCTATCTCTTGCAAGTAATTGATAAAATATTTAATAGCATTTGGCCATTTTCTACAGGAAAATACTAAATAGCAAAAATGTGAACTACGTTTCCTTATGTCTAGAATTCTGTTGTGTATCCAGTTCCCCATAATTTCTCAAAGATCATCAACAATAATTTGGCAATTTAATTCAAAAGTTCTTTGAATTCTCTAGAGCCTCAAAGGCTGGCCTTGAGTCCCGTCTCCACTATTTACTTATTATTGTGACCAAGAGCTAATGGCAAATTCCTTCCGCCTCAGTTTCTTCTGTAAGATGGAGATAACATACCTTCAGAATGTTGTTGGGAACACTGAGTAAGTTACAGCTGTTGGGAGTATTGAATGGGTTAATGTAGATAAACTGCTTCGGACAATAGCACGTAAAACTCACTGAATATTAATATAAATAATAAACACAAGTAATAATTATTCTTTAGCAAGTGATTTGTCCAGGTTAAGAGTCCTAAGCTTAATTATAGCAACAAGGTACTTAAAAGATATAATTCCATCCACCTTGAGGTTCAATTTCCATTTATTAGTATCTTTTGCTTTTCCATGTGAAAATTCTTCTCCTTCTCAGAGGATGCAGTATCATTTGGAAGAAGGGCTCCCTGGACTTAGGGGACATGGGATTTGGCGAGGCACTACTGGCTAACTTGGGAGGTGTCCACCTTACATATGTTGTGGAAGGCATATCTGCAGTTGTGGGCTTTCAGAGCTGCATCTGTTCCTAGACTCAGCCAAGCACAGAGACAAGCCTGGAGAGACTGTCAAGAATTAAAAGGTTAAGTTCTCCTCAGTGGAAACAGACTTCAATAAATTAAAATATCATGGCAAACACACACAAAAAAGAATTTTGTTCAAGGGAACTGACGTGTAAGGAGGAAGGAAATATAGCGATGGAGATTTAAACTTATTACCAGCCTTGGCATCGTCCGAGATGTTCACTAACTCGGTCTGCAGGACTGGATGTAGACACTGCGTTCCTTCTAATGCTATCATTATTCAAGTTGTTTGACTGCAAGGTGAGATTACTGCCTTCATAATGTTTTCTTTTGGCAGACTGGATGAAAGCAACTATAAGTAACACTAGTCTAATATTTCAAGGCGTTTTAGTGCTTTTGATTCCTCTGTTGTGTGACACTACCTGTTCCATGAAGAGCAACGTATATATCAATAAAAAAAGGGAAAGGGGCTTCACTGGTGGTGCAGTGGTTAAGAATCTGCCTGCCAATGCAGGGGACACGGGTTCAAGCCCTGGTCTGGGAAGATCCCACATGCCGTGGAGCAACTAAGCCTGTGCACCACAACTACTGAGCCTGCGCTCTAGAACCCGCGTGCCACAACTACTGAGCCTGCGCGTTAGAGCCCACGCTCTGCGACAAGAGAAGCCACCACAATGAGAGGCCTACGCACCACAACGAAGAGTAGCCCCCGCTCTCCACAACTAGAGAAAGCCCACACACAGCAACGAAGACCCAGTGCAGCCAAAAATAAATAAATTTAAATAAATAAATAAAAAGGAAGAAAGCAGACCCTAAGGAAACCGGGCTCATGGTCCAAGGTCTAAGGCTATACTAATCTCCCAACCTACCAAAGGCATTTTGGACAAATTTCACCAAGTTAAAAAACATTCCCTTTCTTCTTATGGAAATACGTAATTTCATCATGTGTAGCAGCTGACTGGCCAAACTCTGCAAATTAAAAAAAAAAAAAAAAAAAAAAAAAAAGAATCCAAGTAGAGTAAGTTAATAGCCGGGAAAGCAGTCTACATAAAACTTGCAATAGTTTAGAATAGCAGCCTGCTGTACATTTAGCTAGACTGTAATCTACAGCAAAAATAACATTTTAGTAAAGCACATGAAAACTGATGCCCAGGGCTCCACTGAAAAGCTGGTCTGAGAATTCCTCAGGGCTCACTGAAATTTATGAAGTTTTCTTAACAAGAAGGAATGTACTGAGAAAAGAAGTGCTGAGCATTGCAAAGCCAACACAAAACAATTACCTAGCTCTCAAATGTCAAATGGAAATCTACAAAAAAGCAATGCTGAGAGAATCTGCTTGGGAGATTATAGTCAAGATAGGAGGTTACTGGACACCCGCACACATACACACTCAATCTTTCAGAGGTTCGTGGCTGTATATTTATCTCAGGGATTGCTCTTCACATTGGCGGAGCCCACCTATATTAGGCTTTAACAATATTAGTACTTGATTATTTTATTAAGATATGCACTTTGAGCTGTTTTTCTAATACTGGGGATGGGGCACATCAGATCATTCAAAGTATCCTTGTTCCTCTTACAACCACTGCATAAAAGCAGGCATCTTTGAGACGCCTAACTATTTGTGGCAACGTGACTGTGGCTTTCTGTGCTAAATTGGTTGGTTTATATGAGGATGCTGAACCTTGGTCTCTGGGGCAGACACTGCTTGTTAGGTGAACCAACAGATATTGCCAATTCTCTCTTGTTCACTCCACGGTAGACTATGAGAAGCTAAATGTCTGCATTCCCAGCCTTGCTTGTGGCTGGAGGTGGCCATTTGCCACTGTCTGGCCAATGACTCTCTAGGTAGATTCTTCTGTGGCAACCTGATCTAATCCTGGGCTAATTCTGCGACTCATCTTTTGACAGGAAAACAGAACAAAGTACAGACTGTTGCCACTAACATTTTCTGGATTTTAATCCCCCGAAAGTCTTCACTACCACCTGTCAATCCTTCACTAGTACTTGGCTAGTTCCTTTCTCTTTCTCAGCAACTTTCCCAAATTCATGCTGTGCTCCCCAGGCACTTTGTCCTTCCCACTCTCTTAACTCCTCTCTTGAGCACTTCAGATTCTTTTTTTTTTTTTTAAAAAAATATTGTATTTATTTATTTATTTTTGGCTGCATTGGGTCTTTGTTGCTGTGCACGGGCTTTCTCTAGTTGCAGCGAGCGGGGGCTACTCTTGGTTGCGGTGCACAGGCTTCTCATTGTGGTGGCTTCTCTTGTAGCACGGGCTCTAGGCACGCGGGCTTCAGTAGTTGTGGCTCGTGGGCTCAGTAGTTGTGGCTCACGGGCTCTAGAGCGTGTGCTTCAGTCGTTGTGGCACATGGGCTTAATTGCTCCATGGCATGTGGGATCCTCCCGGACCAGGGCTTGATTCCGTGTCCAGTGCATCGGCAGGCAGATTCTTAACCACTGCGCCACCAAGGAAGTCCCTCAGATTCTTACTAAGACTTCAAAAGGACTGTCAGCATTTGCTTTCTCCATAGTCTTGCCTTCCATTAGTTCTTCCATAATCTGATTTCTGCTTTCACCTGTTTATTAAATAATTATTCTGATAATAGTCACCAATGGTATCCTAACTGCCAAATCCATTGGGCACTTTTCAATCCTACCCTCAGAAAGGCTCTCTGCTACATTCCACAGGACTGCCCATTTCCTTCTTGAAATTCTGCTTTCTTTTGGCTTGTACGGCACCAAAGTTCTCTGGGTGTCCTTTCACCTCCCTGCCGTTGTTTTAATAATTTCCTTCACTGGATACTCTTCCTTTAGCGCACCCATAAATGCTGGGGTTCCCGGGGATTTTTTTTCTCTATTGGTCTCCCTTGCTTGTCATTCTATATGCTCTCTCTGAGTGAGCTCATCAATTTTCATGGTTTTTCCTATTATCTTGGAATTGTTGACTCCTAAACTACATTCGATCAACTGTCTGCAAGCTATCTTTACTGTACATCCTGCAGGCCTCTCAAATGCAATGTGTTCAAAACTAAAGTCTATCTTTAGCATCTGCTCTTTATCCTGAATTCTCTTTCTATTGGAAATCTCAGCTGCAAATACTGAGAGTAATCTCCTCTCTCACTCCCCTCAGCAAGGAATAATTTCTGCCAACTTTATTTCCTAAATGTTTTCTTAATATATTTTGTCATTTCTGTATCTGCTCACTTTCTTGGTGGAACCCTCATCTCTTCCATGGACTACTGCAATAGTCTCCTAACTGATGTCTTTGCCTCAGTGCCTGGCCCCTACCTTACTTCAATCTTCCATATTTAGCTAATTAAATATAAGTTAAACAGTTATTTATCTAAGACACAAAATTTGACTATGTCAATTACTTGTAAAAACAGTATCAATGTTTCCCATTGCTTATATCATGAACCTCCTTAGCAAGGCTTTCCATGATTTTGGGTTTCTGCCCAACCCAGTTTTTCTCCATCTTTCATCATTTTCTCCTTCCTCTCCAACTTCCCTCTTCCGCAACTCTGGGCCCTTTGACCTGCCACCCTTTTAAAGCAAATTCCCTAAACATATTATGGTGTTTTAGGATTCTACACCTTTGATGGCTCTTATTCCTCTTTCTGAACTATTCATGCTTTCTGCTCAGAAAGTCTTTCCCGATTCTCCAGGCAGGGTCACTTGTTCCTCTGGTTGTGTTTTTCACACAGTTCTATTAGTTATCATATTCCATTGATATTATCTGTTTATCAGTATGTATCCCTACCAGATCATTAACTCCTTCAAGTAAGGGATTTTATACACACACACACACACACACACACACAAATACACAAATACACACACATATACATACACACACACACACACACACGCACACACATTTTCAGGGCCAGCAGAATAACAGGAGGCATTACAGGAGCTTGATCAAGGCCTTTTTAAACAGAACAAATGATTTAATTGACCGATGTAACATGACAAATAATTCATATAATAACAGATTGATAAAGATCAGGCAGGAGAAGGAATGACTTGCCATTTACAACTATAACTTTCACTTTAGTTTCTTGAGTATATCCTAGGGACAGAGTAGGATAGGGAAGTAATTTATTACAGCTGGTTTCCTGGGCTGTCTAGGAATCTTGCAGAAGTACAATTTAAGACAATTCTGGCCAATCCCTACAGCCTAAGTACTGTTTCTATAAATTGTATTGCCTTTAGAAGTCACCTTGATTTCATGAGTCCACCTTCCTGAAGCCAAGACTTGCGGGTCTCTCTCTTCTATTGAAATAAAATCCCTGGCATATCGAATACTCAGCATCTCTCAAGGAAAGCCATATACTAACTGTCACGGAGAAGCAATCAGCCTAGGACATTAGGATGTCTCAAGTGGTTCCACATCCTAATATTAACCAGACTGAAATCTGTTTAGGTCTTAAAATTAGTCAAAATTGAACACATTCAGACCCAGAAGAGCATCTGTTTTCAAGGATGCAGCTGCTACACTTTCAATGGCAACTTACTGTGACTTCTTTAATTGATTCATAGGAGGATGTCCTTGTGCATCTGCAATATTATCTAAAATTGTTGCAATATTAGCTTACACTAGTATCAGCTGTCATGAAAGTGATAAATTGAAAAGGGGAAGATGGTCATAGAAGGAAAAGTAAGGTTAACTCTGTGAATTCAAACTTTTTAGAAGATGGGAAAAGACAATGAAGAATGATCTCATGAGATTTTCTCACTGGAAAACAGTTTAGAAGATCAAATTTTGGTATAATCGTTATTTCTGACTCCTCTTCCTGTTTGTACAGATACCACATAAGATCTCTGCTTGAACCTGGGATAAAATTATTTAGTTTTCAATCTTCAGTTTTCCTATTTAGAAAATGGTGGCAATAGGACCTTCCTAACTCCTAGAACAATGTATTATTAGATTTTGGAAATAATTTTGAGATCCTTTGATGCTGTAATCTGGCACACATTATAAAAAAATAAAATTAAGGATGCCAATTAGCCTGTGACACTAAGAACTCCTGGGGCTTACAGAGTCAATGGGGGCTGTGACAGGAGACCCCCATCTAACCTCTTTTTTCTCCTTAAATACCTATGGGATATGCTACTATCGAGCCCAACACTAGGATAGGATTTAAAAGTGTCCTACACTATAATACCACAGATCCAAGTTGGAACTCTAATGCCAGCTAGCTCTATCCTCAGCCTTCTTAACTTCTCTGCACCACTATCCCTACTTTTTTTTTTTTTTTTTGCGGTACGCGGGCCTCTCACTGCTGTGGCCTCTCCCGTTGCGGAGCACAGCCTCCGAACGTGCAGGCTCAGCGGCCCTGGCTCACAGGCCCAGCCGCTCCGCGGCACGTGGGATCTTCCCGGACTGGGGCACGAACCCGTGTCCCCTGCATCGGCAGGCGGACTCTCAACCACTGCGCCACCAGGGAAGCCCACTATCCCTACTTTTTATTCATTCCCTTAAATTATTTGCAGCATATGTATGCTAACCTTCCTCCACCCCAGTGCTTTGTACACATTAGGCACTTATAAGTATTCTTCTTTTTTTCTTTTGCTTAAAAATATGGAACGCTTCATGAGTTTGCGCATCATCTTTGCACAGGGGCCATGCTAGTCTTCTCTGTATCGTTCCAATTTTAGTATATGTGCTGTCGAAGCGAGCACTATAAGTATTCTTTTTTTTTTTTTAACTATAAGTATTCTTAAATTATTTATCTATGAAACCTACTGGCTTCCAGTATGGATAGGTGATTTTCACATGCTAAAGTATCTACTGTCTTATTAGCATCTAATTTGAATTTTCCTATGATAGAGACGTTCTTCCTCCTTCACTAAGCCAATTACTCCAAGCTAAAATTTCATGGTGACTCTTCCGATCACTCTTTCTCTTTCCTGAAACACATTTTTAACACCTAGCTACTCTTTGCCAACAGCCCTAGCGTTAGCCCCTATTATCAAGTCATATAGTCACTCTTTCCCACTCTCCTAACAATTTAGAACCTAGTTTTAAGTTCTTTTCTACATAAGTATGGGCCTTATCTAAGAAACATGTTTGGTAGGTTCTCTCCATTTTGCTTCCTATTTCAGAAGCAATGGTTCTTCTGTCCCCAAACAGTAACTACCTCTTTTCAGTCCCGATTACTTTAGAAATTTTGGGTTTAAACTAGCAAAGTCAATTGATTTTGAAAACCAAAATGCTGACTCAAATTGCTCCTTGACCTATAAAATTATGATTGTAAAGTATGGGGACATATTATGCATTATTCAGATTAGAACCTGTATGTGCATGCATACACATGTGTATATGCCTGTCCCACTCACTGCCCAGCCCAATGTCCCAGATGTTCAATAACATTTATTTGGGAATGTATTATTATAAGACAAAAACAAAAACAAAACAAAACCTACACCAAAAGAACCCGAAGACCAGCTTTGACAAAGAAATTGCACTTTTGCCATTTGCAGCAACATGGATGGACCTAGAGATTAGCATACTAAGTGAAGTAAGGCAGACAGAGAAAGACAAATATCATATGATATGACTTATATGTGGGATCTAAAAAAATTATACAAATGAAGTTATTTACAAAATAGAAATAGACTCACAGACACTTAAAACAAACTTATGGTTACCAAAGGGGAAAGGGGGGAGGGATAAATTAGGAGTTTGGGATTAACAGATACACACTATTATATATAAAATAGGTAAACAACAAGGTCCTACTGTATAGCACAGGGAACTATAGTCAATATCTTGTAATAACCTATAATGGAAAAGAATCTGAGAAAGAATATATATATGAATCACTTTGCTGTATACCAGAAACTAACACAACATTGTAAATCAACTATACTTCAATTAAAAAAAATAACTTGCACTTAACTTTGTGGATGATGCTAAGAGTAATTTTCATCTCTGTGAAACCATACTCTTTTCTATTGTTTCCCAAAGGAGTAAAATTTATTCTTCCACTTTTTAGTCACCTCTAGAACACATTTCTTAACAACCCCAAGCCTCGTTTTCCTCATCTCTACAACTCGGAGCCTTGTTGTGAGGACCAAAATGGGGAATGTGGTCCCTAACACAGCACCTGCCACAAAGCTAGGGACCGTCCCCTGAACTCTAGTAACTCTCTGCCCCCCTCTTCTGGCCTCACCACTTTCACCTTGCACTGTATTTTCCCTGGTAGATTGTGAGACCCAGGACAACAAAGGCAATAACTTATTCTTCCTGGTATCTCTCATAGTCTATAGCTCTTCTTTACACTCAGCAGTAATGCCTATGGAATTAAATCTTCAAGTTAAGAACAAACCAAAGAATTTCATAATTTTTTTTCCCATTATATCTTCACAATGCTGTTAACCTATGTTTTCCAAATAGTTTAGTAGCCTGTGACATTATTCTATTTCAGGGTAAGAAACTGAAGCTCCAGAAAGCCTATGAGTGTTTGAAACTGCAGAATTATGCCAAATGCTGACCTATACAGGGAAAGCAAGGGAGATTTGTGTAAGGCCCATTGTGAAGAACAAATCAAAAGTAAGAACCAAGGTAAAAAAGGATAGCTGTTTCCTTAGGCTACCAAGGAGAGAGGCCAATTCTGAGCCAACAGTTTATCCTACACACCGCAGAGTTCCATAGTGGGAAAATCACATCCAGTTCCTCACGAAACAGTGCTTGATGGTCACAAGCTTGAGCAGGCCCTGGACCTCCATGACATTTAGCATTAGACTCCTATCTCCATGCAGTGCAAACGGCACACACACATGGTTTTTACACCTTGGGAATGATAGAACAGACCTCAGTCTCTTTCAGTCCTGGGGGGAAACATTAAGATTGATTTTTCTTTTATTCCAAATAATCCTCCCTGAGGCTTAGTAAAAACCTAATCGTCTACTGAAAAGGTGTGCGGTATGGCCAGTTCAGGTCCTGCCAAATGTGAAAGAGAAATGGGGGAAACGTTAATGAATAGCTCCTGTCCTTCTGTTGAAAGACACTATTGTAGAGCTATCTTAGATTTCCATGGACTCTGTAAGCCTTTTGTATTCCTGTAAAACCCTGCATCTAGGGGCTTCCCTGGTGGCGCAATGGTTGAGAGTTCGCCTGCCGATGCAGGGGACGCGGGTTCGGGCCCCGGTTCGGGAAGATCCCACGTGCCGCGGAGCGGCTGGGCCCGTGAGCCATGGCCGCTGAGCCTGCGCGTCCGGAGCCTGTGCTCCACAACGGGAGAGGCCACAACAGTGAGAGGCAAAAACAACCCTGCATCTAAGAGCATCTTAAAATGTTAATAAATACTTAACCAGATATTTTGGTGAAAAAACGACACAGATTTAAGTTTTAACAGAATTTTAGAGGCAAAAATATTATACAGCGAAGCGATAACATTTATGCGTGTGTTCAAACAGGATCCTTCCAGCTCTGCATTTGTAAAATTTCCAAAGAGCCTAAGGGGATGGCTTATTCACTGGGTAAATTAGAAACATTAGGTCCATTTACAAATGGTAAAACTGAACCAAACGGAAAGAAAGCATGTAACCCAATATGACAGCAAAAAAGTGCCACAAATAAAGATAGAACTAAAGGAGTTAAAATGAAAATCCTATATGTCATCCCTCTTTATTTTAATTTTTTCTTGGCCTTTTTTCACGAGTTTCCTGCTCAGGCAGCTGCATCATTCATAAGTTTGGGCCAAGTTGAGAAATAAACATCACCTTTTTGACTGACAGCAAGTACAACCTCACTTTTATCTTTGTAGCCCCAGCATAGAAAGCAGTTTCTGCAACCTGCAGTCAAGTATCAAGTTCAATGAACAAGATGGTACCCTTTGGAGACAGACCTGAGTTCAAATTCTGACTTTCTCATATACCATTTGGGTGAACTTCTCATCGCAGATTCTCCACTTGTAAAAGGAGAATCCTCATACCTACCTCACGGGATTCTGAATATTAAATGAGAAAAGGTATAAACAGTTAGAATAGCGTCGGCACACAAGGGCTTAATATAAGGCAATTACTGTTACTACTACTATTACATATTCAGTAACGATGTGTTGAATGAAAAAAATGACAAAGTGACAAAAACCCAGTATTCTTCTCCTTTATCTATATAGCTTCAGGTAAAGGAAGGATTATACTAGCTTTATGCATTTAATGGGAAAACCTGATGAGAAAAATAGGTAGAATTCTAGAAGCATTGGTCACTCTGATCCTATTGCTATGCGGACGACACACAGACAACTGACTTAACTGCAAGACAGAGTTGACCCGGCCACCAAGCACACAGACCATCACCGAGACTAGCTGTGTAGTTGGTGACAGCTTGCTTTGAAGCAGGCTGGAAGTAAGAAATATGGAGAGAATTAACTTGCTAACACACAGGGCAGGGTTTACAGATGTAAATTTTGCTAAGAGAATTTCTACTCAGTGAGGACAAGCGTGGCCACTTCTCCAGGATGCAGTAAAGATAACAGTTAAGCAGCTCCCCTTTCATTTCTGCTGGGTCAGATATTCCCTGTGCGGGCTAAGCTGATGAATGGGTGCCACACACCTATTGACTAATGCCTTGTGAAGGTTCATAATATACAGCCATATTTCTGTCTTTATACATTAGTAACACATGAATACTGTTCACACATCCATTCTGGTCTTGCCATATAATCCCTAGGATAATTAACAGTTCACAGAGATGCTTCCAGAACCAACTTTCTAAAAACCAAAATTAATAATCTGTTTTTTATGCCAGTTAAGGGTAAGCTACATAGAGAAGCAATCATTTATCTATCAGGTGATTATATAATTTCAGGATATTGCCTGAAAATCTAAATAATTTTATTTCCTGAAGTAAAAGAGTATGGTTCTCATATTAATTATGAACCTGATTTTTCTACCTACCACAACATTTCTTTGGGGTTAACTACCGATGTTTAGGCTCAGAAAGTAGTGGTTAAATTCTGACTCAACCACTTGACTCGGCTCAACTGAATAACCTTGGGCAAATTGTGAAAACTTTGAATTGGAGCAGTTACTGTTTCAGCCTCCAAAGGTCTGTGTAAGGATTCAACGATATAGAACACATAAAGCTTTCAGAACAATGTTTAGTACATAGTAAGGGCTCAGTAAATCTACGCTATTATTGTTGGATCTCCTAGTGGGAACTCTGGAAGAGTGAAACTCCTAGACTCATCTCCTTACTCATCAAAACACCTTGCAAAAAACCAGACAGCTGTGGGCTTAGTTGTTCCTGTGGCTAACGCACAGAAAGGAAATCACATGTTGAGATATTAAGACATTCAAACTGTATAAACTCATGACATTTTGACCTTTAAATAAGGAACTGCAAAGGTCTGAGAACACTACAGAATTCTCTCAATGTTCAAATCAGTGGAGACATGCAGGAGGAAAAAAAGGCTTCAGGGTGGCAGGCTTAAATTTGCTCTTTTCATCCACAAAAAGGGGAGAATGATTTTCTTCAGGGCTGCAAATCCAGTAAAAGAGGGCATTTCAGGCAGGCATGAGGAGGTGGCCGTTTGGTGGGAAAGCAAGGAATGACACTCAAAAGCAGCTTGGGAGGAGATCAAGTTGTCTTCCTCACCTTATTGTGAGGGAGGAATGACAAGGATCTCTCTTTTCCAGAAAAGGATGTCCCCAGTACTTGATTCTTTAGCAAAGTGAACTGGGGTGTTATCTTAGGAGTTCAAAAGGATATTCAAAAAAGCTTTGAAATTGTGTTTTTGAGAGATCAGGTCTTCCTTACTCACATAGGGCTGGAAAGGTCATATTTATATTTATATTTTGAATTAGAATTTATTTCATGGTCAGTTTATTTTCCCTCCTGCCAAAGGCACTATGAGGAGAGAGAAGAAATACACACGAGTACGTGTCCATGTGGTAGAGGTAAGGGAGTAATGATGATGAATCCATACAGACTCTGAAATTTTGACCTGAAATGATAGAAATTGCGATTTCACTTGAAGAGACTGAAATTGCGTTACAAATTATTTCAATATGCACATAAAGACACTGACAAGTCAGGTCTTCTATTAAGGCTAAAACAGTTGAATCAGGCTTATTTTGGAAAGATGGTTTCTATATTTACCACCATAGGAGACTTGTTATTTTATTTGCTTTCTTGGGACTATGTTCCTTTTGATATCACCCTAGATTAAATTTACTACAGAAAGTGAGATGGGCAAATAGTCTGTGCCCTTGTCTGCTGTCATCTTGGCATCATCCCCAGCCCCTTTCCTGGAAGCACATTTTCCAACTTCTTGCCAGTAGGGTTTGGAGTTTAGATTCTGCCAGTGAGAGGCACTCCCGAAAGATGTGGAAGGCGAAAAGAAGGGGAGGGCATCATTCTCCTCTTGCAGCGGGAGAAAGATGCTCAAGCAGATGGCAAATAAGAGGCTGGCGGCAGCTTCCAGGAGAGCTCCTGCAACAGCTGCTTCCTGACTGCAGGCAGGTGAAACCACTGGCGCAGTTCCTGTATTTCTTCATTTCCCTGCAAGCCAGCCGCTAGTTCTCCTTGCTCTTTGCTTCCTTCCAGCTATTTTCTAAGCCCTTTTAGCAATTTTTAAAACATCTAATTCCTTGTATTCAATTCCCTCTTGCTTGAAATCCCTAAAATGGCTTCTGTTTTACTGACTGAGCCTTGATGAATAAATATAACCTTCTGCTCAGGAGATATTTCTGAGCTAAGGCAACTCAGATCTCAGAGCACATCTGGAGCAGGAAGGAGTGGGATGAAGGGTCACCAAGAATCCCTGGGCCACCCTTCGATGGCATGTCGTAACCCCTGAGGCAAGGATTTTCAGGATGTGCTCCATAGCGTTCCTAATCTCCCAATCTCCATTCTCTTGGTTTTGCCCTCCTCCGCCTTCGGAGAAGCTCCTCTTTCATTCGTTACCCATTAAGATTTGGCAGGACAAGTCTGCTGCTAAAAGAGCTGTTTGCAAACCACTGCCCTTGAAGAGGAAGGATCTGGTCACAAGCAAACAACGTCCCACTGTACTGCAACCTCCGAGTGCCAGCCAAACCTTTAAATTATGGGACAACTCCTATAGAATGGGGATGAGTGGCAGGAAGAGCTATATAAGTAATAAAAATAATATTTACCTGGAAACGAACGACTTGCTTTCTCTTTATCATTTTAGTTACACGAACTGTAGGATAATTTTTTTGGTACTTACTGAGTACTGAACAAATTATAAATTGCTCTCATTCTGACTAATGCACGCCAAGATTCCCTTGCAAAGTAGATTCAATCTTCCCTTCAGGAAATGTTTCACAGAACCATCCTGCTGTCTAATTTTTCAGAAAACCGTGCCGTGGGGTTTTCTGCAGTTTTCTAAAGAAATCACAGATTAAAGGTATAGGCTCAACAAAGTAGACTTCTTTATTTTCTTTTATTTATTTATTTTTGGCTGCGTTGGGTCTTCATTGCTGCACGCAGGCTTTCTCTAGTTGCAGAGAGCAAGGAGGCAACCCCTCGATGTGGTGCACAGGCTTCTCATTGCGATGGCTTCTCTTGTTGCAGAGCACGGGCCCTAAGCGCCCGGGCTTCAGTAGTTGTGGCACACAGGCTTAGCTGCTCCACGGCATGTGGGATCTTCCCAGACCAGGGATCGAACCCATGTCCCCTGCATTGGTAGGCAGATTCTTAATCACTGCGCCACCAGGGAAGTCCCTAGACTTTTCATCTTAGCGACGTCACTCAGTTTGGAGCTGCTTTCAATGACTATATAAAAGCTTCGGCCTCATACTGAGGTATCTTCTAAAATACTCCATGTCCGTGAGAACACTAAGTATGTCGCAACTTCTGGGCTCCATGGTTTGGATCACCAGCCCTCTGGCAACCAGGTTAAAGGCCTGAAGTTTAGAAGGAACCATCTAGGTATTGACCCATAAAGGCTTAGATCTCTTTGTTCTTAGGCTATTCATCAGAACACTCCCTTTTAAAAAGTGAATAACATTCTTACATTTTTACATCTTCCTCTGTTGGACTGACTAATAGAATTTCATTTTCAGAGAAACAACAAGTGATTTCGGTAAATCTTGGTTTGATAAAACAAAAGAGCTAAGTTGAAAAACATGTTCATATCTATTTGGAAATTAAACATACACATTTGAGATTGTGGCTAGACTTGTCTCTGCCCACTAACTAGACAGATATATGCACAGTGACCATTCTCTCCACTATAAATGCTGTCCAGTCTCTTTTGGTGGCTCTTGGGCAGCTATGATGCCTTCCTTTGCCTCCTGTCCGTCATCACATTGTTCTAGGTGCCAACAATCATATCAGTTCTAGGGATCACTGTCAAACTTTTGTCTATAGTTTCTAGAATTTCTTCAGCTTTCACTGTTTTAAGAATAGGCATTTCCACTGCAGGGGGCATGGGTTCGATCCCCGGTCAGGGAACTAAGATTCCATGTGCCATGCAGCGTGGCCAAAAAATTAAAAGAAAAGAAAAAAAAAAAAGAATAGGCATATCTGCTGTAATCTGGTGTTCTGTCATATTTTACATGCTCCACATTTCCTCAAATTCAGCAGGTTTCCTTAAACACCCCAACATAATATATTTGAACTCCACTTTGGAAGACAGATGCCACCTGATGCTTTCCTCACAACTGTTTCTTACCACGAGTTGTCCTACCCTTTCGTTGGAAGAACAGTCCCCTTTCTAAGTAAGACAGAAACAAAAGAGAAATAGAATCGTTGTGCTTTCTGTTAATGGCCTTCACTACTTTACTAATTGGGGGCCTATACATTTCCTGTTTTCTGTGCCTAAACGTCCTCAGCATCTCTAATGAGCAGCAAGGCATTCTGGGTTTTGCCTCCCTGACTCTTTACCTAAAGGCTCCCCTTACATTTCGTGTGCCTGCTCTGCACTCATCTATGATTCTTCTATGTGAGCTCATCAGAGAGCTCTCTGGATACTGTACAGCAGTGTGGTGGTTAAAAGTACAGACTGTGGAGGCACACTGAGGAAGTTCAGATTCTGGTCCACCACTTGATAACTTAATAGCTATGTGTCCTTGAGTAAGTAATTGCACCTCTGTGCCTCAGTTTCCCGGTATGTAAAAAATGGGAATAACTACGGTATCTACTTCATGGGTTATTGTGAGGATTGAGTGTGTGTGTATGAGTGTGTGTGTGTGTATTTTAAAAATACACCTTGGCACAGAGTGTGTTTGATATTATTTTTTGTTGAAATTACTTAGCATTATATGGTTCAAATTTTACACTGTATAATCTCTCACCCCTCAATCATGAACTATATTTATATTCCCTTTGATAGGTTCTAACCATCGGGTCACATCTATATTTTTTTCCCAAATCTCTGAAAATGTATTTCACTTTCTTCGCTGTGTGAACTCTCATTTGGTAAAATTCTCCAAAGACTATTATAATTTTTGCTTCTTAAATTTTCTTCTTTTTGGTCAGAATTCAGTACAGAATATTTAGTCTCCATATTTTTCCCTCTTGGAAGGAAAATCATCTAAAAGACAAGTGGAGAACTTACATCTCAGCCTATTTTAGTTGAATTAGACTTCTGAAAACATCAAGCTAATTGCAACCTCCCATCACGACTATCAGCATATCGATGTCATAATTATATCAAGAGAGCACCATCCGTCGTCTGTAGCTCACTGAGTGGTCTGTAGTACACTTTTATAACAATATTACTTGCTGCTTCTTTTTATGTTTCACTCTTGAACTGAATGTTATTTCTAACCGCTCCTCAGAGAGGTGGATTTTCATAAAATATTTCTCTCATGTTATCTATTAGCAAGGATGGTTGCTAAACAATTGTGATTTCTTCCGTATGAGACACAGAACTCAAAATAGATGTAGAAGAATTTCTACAGGGTTTTAGTTTCCTTAGGTACCACAAATGGCCCACTTTGTATTGTGCCATTAGTTTACATGAAAGCACTGTACATACAGCAAACATGTTCATAAGTAATCGCAAAATCAGTAGTAGAGTCAATTCCCAATGAAACTTATACAGGATCCCACATCTTAATTTTAGTTGGTAGCGTTAACCTCTTCCTTCATTAAGCCATTCACAAGAACTTTTGTTGTGATACCAACAATACTAAGTTGAGTTACTTTAGGGGTATTCAGAAGTTTATTGCCCAGTGTGGGAATTACCTCTGAACCCCTCTAGGTTATTTATCTTACAATTATCTTAACATGCTTATAATTCTACATGTTAACCCTATTTCACTCTTATCTCTCAACATGGGGCAAACACAGGGCATGAAAAAAAAAAGACATTTGAATGAGTCCATTTTGCAACATCTAGCAGGTCTGCTAGGAAAATAATAATAATCATCATCATCATCATCTAATAACAATGATCATGATCACCATCTAAGACTACATTTGTGTATTACAGATCAATTACTACTAATACAATTATCTCTACGATGAGAGAAATTTCTGTGAATCAATTGAGTATATATCCTAAGGAGAATTTTATACAATAAAGTTCTAGTTCAACTAAATCATCTGGATATTCTTCTTTAGTTGCTTGTATGTAGATGTAAGCTGTACTACACATCCATGATGTGCAGGGAGGGTTTCATTTTAACGAGCGTCATTTTAACTTCTGGCCCTGTTTGGCAGAGCTAATTCCATATCCTGGCACAAAGCTTAGCACAGCCATAGTCCACCCAGTTGTATAGCCAAGGAACCTGGAAAGGCCTTGGATGCCTCCTTCTCCTGCACTTCCTATATCTAACTAGGAAGGCCTGCTGATCATTCTTCTGTAATCTCTAAATCCAACCTCCCTGTCTCCATCGTGGTTCAGGTTTTCACCATCACCCGGTTTTTTTTTTTTAATCTAGTATTTTTTCTTTAAATTTATTTATTTATTTTTGGCTGCTTTGGGCCTTCGCTGCTGTGCGCGGGCTTTCTCTAGCTGCGGCAAGCAGGGGCCACTCTTCGCTGTGGTGTGCAGGCCTCTCATTGTGGCCGCCTCTCCCGCTGCAGAGCATGGGCTCTAGGCACGCGGGCTTCAGCAGTTGTGGCAGGCGGGCTCAGTGGATATGGTTCACAGGCTCTAGAGCGCAGGCTGGGTAGTCGTGGCACCCAGGCTTAGTTGCTCCACGGCATGTGGGATCTTCCCAGACCAGGGCTCGAACCCATGTCCCCTGCACTGGCGGGCAGATTCCTAACCATTGCACCACCAGGGAAGTCCTATCACCCATACTAATGTAGCAGGTTTCTAACTAATCTCTTTGCCTCAAGAATTATTCCTCTGTAGTCTTGCTGAAGAAATCACTCCAAAACCCCATCTGACCATCTCTCTACATCTAAAATCTTTCAATATCTTGGGATTTACCTGGTGGTCCAGGGGCTAAGACTCTGCACTCCCAGTACAGGGGGCCCGGGTTTGATACCTGGTCAGGGAACTAGATCCCACGTGCCGTAACTAAGAGTTCACATGCGGCAACTAAAAGATCCCGCATGCTACAACGAAGATCCCGCACGCAGCAGCTAAGACCCTGTGCAGCCAAATAAATAAATAAATATTAAAAAAAAATAAATAAATATTAAAAAATAAATAAAATAAAATCTTTCAATATCTTGACATCGTCTTCCAAATAAAATCCCAGCTGACCTTTGCCCCATCTCTAGTTTCATGGTTGTTGCTCCCCTACTGTGAACCTCATGTTCCAGCCCTCTGGAATATTTGAATTACCCTGAACTCACCATATTTTTTTCACATCATAGCCTTTTCTCCTCCCCTCCCCCTCCCTTCTTGGTTTCTCCTCCATAAAATGCCCTTCTGTCTGGTGAATTACTATTTAATCATTTAAGATCCAGATGAGCTGCCACCTTCTCCAGAAAGCCTTCTCTGATATTTATATTCTCCTTTAAAATGTGCACTTTATATATTCCCATAGTATGTTGCCGAATCACAACATGGTGTAATAACTTTCATGCCTGTCTTTTCCATGACTTATAAATCCCCTGCAGGCAGAGGTTGGGTCTTGTTTATTCATGTCCCCAGGACCCAGCACATAGCTGGTACTGTGTTATTTGTTAAAACAAGTTGATCCATAAATATTTACTGAATGAATGAGTATCTTCCCTGATGGCTCCATGAGATAGGACTTCACTGATCCAGTAAATTAAACTAGATAAACTTATCCAATAGAAATTAACGATTGGATAAATTCAATAGAACACATGATTTATGAATCCTTGTCTATAGCTGTAACCATTATGACTCTCGAGCTAACTGACCATGTGCCTTTTTGTCTCCTCAGTAGGGGACGCCTACCGGAGAAGATGGATGTAGGGTGCAGCAGCTGGCAAGACCAGGGAACACGACAGAACAGTCAGAGGTCAAAGGCAAAATCAGAGGAAAGCCAAATTCACTTTTGTAAGGAATACATTTCCAGCCCTTCCTTATTCTCTGCAATTCAAAAAACCCATAACACACAGAATCACAAGAAGTTCCCTAATACAGAGAGTGAAAATCTGTAAATTTTTGCATTTGCAGTGTTCATCTAAGACTTGCTTTATTTAAACATAAAGACACATGAATAATACTCCCTCTGCACATCCTACCACAGTATGCTTTCAAACATGCTTTGATGGGTAGAAGACCTAAATAGACATTTCTCCAAAGAGATATACAGGTTGCCAACAAACACATGAAAGGATGCTCAACATCACTAACATTAGAGAAATGCAAATCAAAACTACAATGAGGTATATCACCTCACACCAGACAGAATCGTCATCATCAAAAAATCTATAAACAATAAATGCTGGAGAGGGTGTGGAGAAAAGGGAACACTCTTGCACTGTTGGTGGGAATGTAAATTGACACAACCACTATGGAAAACAGTATGCAGGTTCCCTCAAAAACTAAAAAGAGAACTACCATACGACCCAGCAATCCCACTACTGGACATATACCCTGAGAAAACCATAATTCCAAGAGAGTCATGTACCACAATGTTCATTGCAGCACTATTTACAATGGCCAGGACATGGAAACAACCTAGGTGTCCGTCGACAGATGAATGGATAAAGAAGATGTGGCCCATATATACAATGGAATATTACTCAGCTATAAAAAGAAACGAAATTGAGTTATTTGTAGTGAGGTGGATGGACCTAGAGTCTGTCATACAGAGTGAAGTAAGTCAGAAAGAGAAAGACAAATACTGTATGCTAACACATATATATGGAATCTAAAAAAAAAAAAAATAAAGGTTCTGAAGAACCTAAGGGAAGGACAGGAATAAAGATGCAGACGTAGAGAATGGACCTGAGGACACGGGGAGGGGGGAAGGGTAAGCTGGGACGAAGTGAGAGAGTAACACTGACATATATACACTACCAAATGTAAAATAGATAGCTAGTGGGAAGCAGCCGCATAGCACAGGGAGATCAGCTCAGTGCTTTGTGACCACCTAGAGGGGTGGGATAGGGAGGGTGGGAGGGAGACACAAGAGGGAGGGGATATGGGGATATATGTATACATACAGCTGATTCACTTTGTTATACAGTAGAAAGTAATACAACATTGTAAAGCAATTATACTCCAATAAAGATGTAAATAAATAAATAAATAAAAGAAAAAACATGCTTTGAACTTAAGCAATCCTGATATTTCAAGTTTGTTAAAATGTCACTATACTTCTTTTATTAGGTAAGGAAGCAACTTAAATGATAAGAAAGAGAAATAAAGGACTTTCTAATCCAGAAATTAGAACACATGTCCAAGACTCACCAAAACGGATTTTTTAGAAGGAAATAAAGCACTACAGATGAATGACTGGTAAAAAAATCTGTCATATGAGGAAGTGGAAATCACAGATGGACAGACTCATCATGTACAATGAGGGGTGCTGAAGAATGAGAAGTACAGAATTTGAGAAGAAAAAAGAGAGGCAGAGTAAAATGTCTTTTTAGTTTAATGAAAAGTAATGAGGCTCCGAGATCAATACCCGAGCTCTGTCACTGGCTAAGCATAGCTCACACTGTTTTGCCTCAGGTTTTCCATCTGTAAAATGGGAATAAAGATGTTGCTTTCTAATTAGCTCAGAACATGGCTGCGGGGAGTAACCAATGGACGACTGCAGTGTAAGTGACACATGTGTAGAGCCAGAGAGGTTCCGCTGGGGACATGGAAGGAAGTCAAAGAGCAAGTTAGAAAAGTTTTAAATACACAGAGTAACTCAGAGCCTCTTTGGCACCCCTGGCCTGCTCACTTCAACAAAGACAGGAGAGATGCCCAACGAAGCTCAGAGAGCGGCGTAAACTCACTGAGATGAGCTGTGATCAGCAGGCCTGACCACGCTCCCCCCAGCTCAGCAGACACTAACGCGGGAGAGGCTCCCCTCAGCTCAGCAGACACTAACGCGGGAGAGGGCGCAGCTGCCACTGGTGAGGAGGACCCAGCTGAATACTTAACTGGTTTTTCATTTTGTGAATTAACAGCCTTCATGGTGTGTATACTCCAACCAGTAAGAAATTGTCTCCTTAGAACTGCCTGGGGTACTCCTCTCTGCCTCTGCAAGAAGGCATACGTTTCACATGGAAATTATAGCACTTTTAAGGAGGCAATAACTCTTCCGAAAAAGGTTTGTTTTCAATTAGTTTGTGCAAACATCGTGCCTTAAGAAAACGTACTCCCTTCCTCCTTCTTTCCTTCTTCCCTTCCCTTCCTTCCTTTCTCTCTTTCTCCATCTTACAAAAATTAAAGAAAAAAGGGGCAAAACAATTCTCCATCAGATTTTATAGATAGATATATCTGATTTATATAAGAGCCCAGATGTGAGCCGGGAATATTTTTTAAAAACCAACAACTCTGAAGCCCTATTGGTCCTCTACAACAATGAAGAGCAATCAATCTTTTACGAGTCAAGCCTTGCACATTAACCCTGATGATCAGGTTTCTCCATTTGCCAAGGTCCTCGAAACCTTATCTCCCCTGCAGAATTCCAAAGCCAGGCCTGGGCCGCTGAGGCACATCATCGTATTTCATTTCTCTGGGGTTTGTAACCACTATAGTTCACAAAGGACTACACAGTTAGGGCCTAGGTTCTCTTTTCAGCCTTTAACCAGCCTCTCCACAGGTGGTTCTTAAGAAAGATGGGTCTGGGGAAGGCCATTTAGAAACTAGAGTCTTCCTTCTGGTGGTGGTTGTTTGCTCTATGGCTGACAATCTTGAACCAGTGAAGTGTAGACTGATAAAACTAAGTTTAAAAGCCTGAGAGACAAATATGGCTGTTTCTTCAACTTAGCTGGCTTTCTGTTTTAATATAAAAAGTTAGTATCGGGCTTCCCTGGTGGCGCAGTGGTTGAGAGTCCGCCTGCCGATGCAGGGGACACGGGTTCGTGCCCCGGTCCGGGAAGATCCCACGTGCCGCAGAGCGGCTGGGCCCGTGAGCCATGGCCGCTGAGCCTGTGCGTCCGGAGCCTGTGCTCCGCAACGGGAGAGGCCACAACAGTGAGAGGCCCGCATACCGCAAAAAAAAAAAAAAAAAAAGTTAGTATCAGGGAGACTGTATTGTATTCTGTCGTAAAGAACTAGACGAGGAGCCAGAAGACCTGAGCTCTATGACTGGTTCTTTTACCGACTTTTCTAAGGGAGTTTTGGATTTATTTTCTTCCCCAAAGATTTATATACTGCCGATTTTCCTAAGAACTTGTGCTTTCTTATAGATTCTCTCATATTAGAGTTGCAGATTTTAGTTGAAAAGATTTCACAGGGGCGTACATACATAATAAAAACAACCTCATAGGGCTTCCCTGGTGGCGCAGTGGGTGGGAGTCCGCCTGCCGATGCAGGGGACGCGGGTTCGTGCCCCGGTCCGGGAGGATCCCACATGCCGCGGAGCGGCTGGGCCCGTGGGCCATGGCCGCTGAGCCTGCGCGTCCGGAGCCTGTGCTCCGCAACGGGAGAGGCCACGGCAGTGAGAGGCCCGCGTACCGCAAAAAAAAAAAAAAAAAAAAAAAACAACCTCATAAAATATGTAAGACAGGCTGCCATTTCTAAACTTACTCTTAACATTCATCTCTTCAGGTCGAGCTACCCCTTTCTTCTTTTCTCCATAATCTTCGATATTTCCTAGGTGACTGTGTTAAAAATAAAACAAAACCTCTGTGTAATTTAACCACGTATCTGCATTCATGTCTTATGTAGATAATGGCCCCACGAGGCTCTAAGGCCCCAAATGGCATGGATCCCGGATCTTCTGTTCACCACTGAATACCCTTCCCCAGGCCTGGGCACGGACTGAAGGGACACATGGTTTGGTGTCAATTTCATCCTCCTCTTTCCCTTCATGGGAATTCTCATCTCTTTCTTTTTTGATACTTTAATATCATGGATTCCTCTCTAAAAATTTAAGTATAAAATCGGTCTTTTCCCCAAATCCTTGACACTAATTATCCCCGTTTGGTGCCCACGGCCTCCACTATCTGTCACTTTCTTTCAACTCCATGCCTTACTTGTAAGAAATGCTTCTGGGCGCTGGTACTTCTTTTGCCCCTCGACTGTCTGTAGTCTAAAGAGAAGTTCCTAAGAGTTCAAAATTCCTGTGTTCCACTATGGACCATATTTCGTAGTTTATTGTATCACAACACTATATAAGGAAGGTTGATGGTTTTCTTGGTTGGTCAATTGGCATTTATTAAACACTTAGAGTATACTCTAAAATGTACTCTAAACCTGAAAGGCATTCCCAGAGCTGGTCTTTTTTTTAAAAAAAAGTCTGAGCCCTTTAAATACTGAAGGACCCACTCCCCCACAAAACGGGAGCCCCATGACAACCTTTTGGGGATATCTGATGTAGGGGAGTCAGATGAGGCACAGGGGCAGGGAGTGATTAGCTGGGGCCACCTGGCAAAGTGGAGGAACCAGGGCAAGTGGCCACAGGCTGTGGTGCTGGCTCCTCACGGAAGCATCTCTTTGTTTGTAGGGTGCCTGCCACCCTAGCATCGCAAAGCCATTCCTATATGTACCGCATGTGAAAACATATTGAAAGCCTCTTTGGATCACAATACATCTGTTCTAAGAGGCTGAATGAGTGATGCCAGGGGAACATTAACTCAGAATTTCCTAACTCGAGTGCAATTAAAATCTCAGCCACAGCACGGAATTAATGTAGCCCTTTGCATTTTAAATACATATTTTAATTAAATGACACCCATCTGTAGAATATGAGACTGCATTTTTATTGAGGATTTCAAATGATATAATCTGTTCCTATGAAGCGTAAATGGCTTGGTTCATGTTTCCAGAAACCTCCAAAGAATTATATAGATCTGGCATAAGCACATGTGGTGACACTCAATTTTGCTTAAATTTAAATCTGTTTAACTTGCGTTATGTGTTGTTTGTGTGATAAGATTTAGATTATGTACAAAAGTGACAGAAAATAAGAGCACAGCCCTTTCAACGTCTTGGACCATTTCTCTGGAGAGTCTGTCAAAGGAAACACAGGGTCAAGGGCGGCGCATCTCAGCCCCAGCTAGAGCTATGCAGTCAGGGTGATAATCTTTTAACTCATTTAACCTAATGAGAAGCTTCACCTAGGTAAAAGATATGTTAATGAGCCTAACTACTAAATTACAGACAGGACAGCTACCTGGGAGCTGCACAATTATTTGTGACAGAAATGATTTGGGGTAGGTGTAAAGTTTCTCAGGAAACTGAACTGCACCAACAAGAAGTAGAGAGCAAATGTACCCTTTTCTCTCTAGAGTATGTTTGTTTCAGATTTTTTTTTTTTTTTTTCCTACCTGTATTTCCACATTAAGTACATTCTTCAAGAAGATGAAGCCCTAGAGGAGGCAGGAGGTAACCTGGGTTCTCCATCTGGCTGTGGCTCCACGTTGATTGGTGACCACGCAAGAGTCAGCCAGCTGACACTCAGTTCCCTTGTCCATCAACTGCAAGCGGATGGCGAAGTGGTGTTGAGATGAAGAGTGGGGGTACTCGGGTCTGATGGTACAGATTTAAATCGTACCTCCATCACTCTCTGTTACCTCCCTCAGCCTCAACTTTGTCCTGTAAGAAGTGAGGATAACTACCCCCTCCCTCACAGGTTGCTGTAAGGACTAGATGAGATAGCACAGTGGAGACCTTAGGACAGGGACTGCCTCATTCTTGGTTGGTGTTCAATAAATGTCAGCTACAACTGCAAGCGAAATGTCAGGATTCACTCTTGGGAAACCTGGGAATCACACTGTCCTAGGTTCCAGTCCTGGCTTTGCCACTTACTACCCCTGCATGCTTGTAGAGAAGTTACTCAATCTTTTGAACCTTATTTTTATCATCTTCAAAATAGAGACAACAATGCTTACTATATTAGTTTCCTATTGCTACTGTGACAAATTACTACAAATGTAGTAGTTTAAAACAACACAGATTTATTATCTTCCAATTCTAGAGATTAGAAATCTGACACGGGTCTCACTGGGCTAAAATTGAGGTGTCAGAGGCTCTAGGGGTGAATTTGGTTCCTTGCCTTAGCTAGCTTCTAGAGGCTGTCCACATTCCTTGGCTTGTGGCCCCCTTCCTCCATCTTTAAAGCCAGCAATGTAGGGTTGTCTTTCTCTCATTGCATCACTCTGGCCTACTCATCTGTTTCCCTCTTCCACTTTTAAGGACCCTTGTAATTACACTGGGCCCACATGGATTATCCAGGATAATTTCCCTACGTTATTTAAGGTGAGCTGACAAGCAACCCTAAGCCCATCTGCAAACGTAATTCCCCTTTGCTGAACATCTTCACAGGTTCTGGGGATTAAGACATTGACACCTTTGGGGGGGTGATATTCTGCCTACCACACTTACCACCACAGCATTAAGAAAGTTAGAAATAATATTCTAAAACTCCCAGTACAGGTAAATGTTTTGCTAAGTTTTACGTTTTGATCATAAAGAAGTAGGCTTCAAGTTCTGATCATACACCTATAAACACTTGTCTGTTAATAGCCAGGATACTATTACAGCACAGTATCTGGCTCTCTGGGTTAATCTGTTGGTAGCAATTTGAGGTAAGTAAAATCTTCTTGCATGATTATTATACTACACAGGGATTTGCCTCAAAAACTCTGTCATATAGTTTGTGGAAATATCTTAACAATAGTGAATTATTTATAATATTACTTATGGGGTATAATGTTATATCTCTAAATATTAAACATACTTGAATTACTTTACCAATTTTTTCTCTTGTGCATTTATTTATGCATGCATGCACGCACATATAAGGGCTTAAATTTTTTCCATTGTATCTAAAAAAAAAAAAACCTAAATCAAATTATCAGGGTTCTACTATTTCTCATGGAATTATTGCTGATAAACAGAATCTAGCTCGATCTAGTCTATGTCAGGCATCCTGTTAATTTTAGCTATCTAATAGTCCTTATGAAACCAGAAAACATCTTCAAGATAGTGTAACCACAAGCAAGGCAGAATGTAGAAGCAGCCTCCTGGGATCTTATTATATACTGGATAGTAGAGCATTTATTATCTCACCCAAACCCAAGCAAATACTTCTGGTAAGATTTGGGTTTGGTGGAGAGTACTAGGAACAAGGGCAGATTACATAGTTACCATAAACTTCACAGGAGAAATCGTGAAAGCCCAGATTCCAAATGACATTTGGAAGGTCTGTTTTTCTCTAGTTTTTGGATCTCAGGAAGACTGACTGAAACTTCGTAGACAATAGGCTCTTCTTAGATTGGGTCTACCTAACATGTTCATATAGTAAATTATTCATTAGAATTGATTAAAACTTAAAAATGAGGGCCCAGGGACTTCCCTGGTGGTGCAGTGGTTAAGAATCCGCCTGCCAATGCAGGGGACACAGGTTCTATCCCCGGTCCGGGAAGATCCCTCATGCTGCGGAGCAGCTAAGCCCGCGCACCACAACTGCTGAGCCTGCGCTCTGGAGCCCACGTGCCCGAACTACTGAGCCCAAGTGCCACAACTATTGAGGCCCGCATGCCTGGAGCCCATGCTCTGCAACAAGAGAGGTCACTGCCATGAGAGTCCCATGCACCGCAACGAAGAGTGGCCCCCGCTCGTCACAACTAGAGAAAGCCCACACGCAGCAATGAAGACCCAACGCAGCCAAAAAAAAAATACATAAATAAATAAGTAAATAAATAAATTAAAAAAAAATGAGGGCCCAGCGAGGACCTTTACTACTGTAATCAATTTTTAGCTCCCTTTTTATTTTAATCAAATCTAGATATGCACATAGATTAAAGAGCCAAGTAGTGTTTATAAGCTTTTTCATTAGGTGACAACTTTCAACTCTTAGTCAATTTCCTTGGTGCTTATCCCTGTATGGTTAAAGAACTTGTCTACTTTGCTACTTTCTTAATTTTTCAGGTTTAGGTGTTTATTTGTTGCCCTCCCACTAAGAAAGATTAGGATTTAACTCCCTCCACTTATGCACTCTCTTCCCATTACTTTCTCACTCAGTTGTCTCATAACTGTGGTTAGATCAGTATTTCATGTTATTATGACTAGATAAATGCTACTGACATCTAGGGCCATGCAAGATGCCACATTTCCCCCTGCACAATAGGTTTGTTTTCTCTGGTGCTAATAACAGCCTTGTTATTTGTTTGCTTCATTTTTTTGTACTTGACAGATCGTTCAACCTCAAACACTTCTCTCTCAATAAATCCAAACACATTGGGTTTTCTAGCAACATCACCTTCCTGAACAAACCTCTCCTGTGACCTTCTGAATCATTCCTCTGGGGGCTAGTTACTCCCTATGCCTGTTGCCATATTGGCACCTCCCGCCATGATCATTTTTGGGGGTTCCTTCTCTGTGTTGGAATCTCCATTTCTTGTATACTATGCCTTCCTAATTTTACGTAAACTCTTTCAGTTTGGTAGATTCTGAGAAAGATTGCATGGAAAGTAAGTTTTTTGAGACTTTGTGTGCCTGAAAAGGTTTTCTTTTTCCCTCATGCTGAATTGATAGTGTGGTTAGGTATATAATTCTAGGTTGGAAATACTTTTTCTTAAAAATCTAAAAGGTATTTTTCTATTGTCTTCTAGCTTCCAGTGTTACCTTTGAGGAGTTATTGCTTTTCTGCTTCTTGATTCTTTCTATAAAACCTTCCCCCTGCCCCCGCACCCTGACAGCTGTAGGATTTTCTTTTTATTCTGAGGGTTCTGCAGTTTTGCAGTGATTGACCTGGTGGGAATCTAGGTCTATTTTCATCCACTCTGCTGGGCACTCTGGGCCCTTTCAACTTGAAAATTCATGTTGATCCAGCAATCCCACTCCTGAACATCTATCCAGACAAAACTATAATTCAAAAAGATACACACACCCCTATGTTCATAGCAGCACTATTCACAATAGCCAAGACATGGAAACACCCTAAATGTCCATTGACAGATGAATGGATAAAGAAGATGTGGTACATATATACAATGGAATACTACTCAGCCATAAAAAAGAATGAAATAATGCCATTTATAGCAACAGGAATGGACATAGAGATTATCATACTAAGTGAAGTAAGTCAGGAAGAGAAAGACAAATACCATATGATATCACTTATATGTGGAATCTTAAATATGACACAAATGAACTTATCTACTAAACAGAAACAGACTCACAGACATAGAGAACAGAAAAGTGGTTGCCAAGGGGAAGAGCGGGTAGGGGAGGGATGGATTCGGAATTTGGGATTATCAGATGCAAACTACTATATACAGAATAGATAAATAACAAGGTCCTACTGTATAGCACAGAGATCTATATTCAACATCCTGTGATAAACCATAATGAAAAAGAATATATACATATACGTATAACTGAATCATTTTGCTGTACAGCAGAAACTAACACAATACTGTAAATCAACTATACATCAATAAAAAAAGTGAACATCCAGAATAAATTTCTATTATAAAGATTAAAAAAAAAAAAAGGAAGAAGGGTATGACCATAATTTAGCCCAGAAGTAGGCAAACTTTTTGTTATAAAGGGTCAGCTAGTAAACATTTTAGGCTTTGCTGATCTATGACTGCTGCAACTGTTCAGTTCTGGCGTTGCAGTGCAAAAGCAGCCATAGATAGTATGGAACAAGTGGGTGTGACTGTGTTCCAGTAAAATTTCATTTACAAAAACAACAACAAAGAAAATTCATGTTTTTTGTTTTGGGAAGTTTTCTTAATTTTTCTTTGATGATGCTCTTTATTTCTTCTTCTCTCTGTGACCCTATTATTCAGTTCTTGGACATACTGGTCTGCTCCAGAGGGTCCTTTTTATTTTTTTCCTATTTTCTATTTGTCTTTATGTTCTACTTTTTTTTTTTTTTTTTTTTGGCTATTTCGTCAACTCTGTCTTGTAACCTTTCTTCTGAGATTTTTATTTTCACAACTTATTTTTTATTACCAAGCATTCCTTTTTGTTTTCTGAATGCTCCTTTCATATAGTGTATTATTCTTATGTCACGGATGCAATATCTTCTCTTATTTCTTCTTCTAGGGATAGTAACTATAGTTTTTTTTTTCTTTTAAGTGGTTTTTCCTTTCTGGAGAATCCTCTAAGTTACTTTTTTGGTTTATTTCAATTATATGGTCTCCTTAAATGTCTACTATCCTTGGCTGTCTGCTCATATTTAAGTGGGGCTGACTGAAGTTTTGTGTCTGTGGAGGTGGAGCCTGTGGACTGAGGTCATCATTGTAGGTGATCTGGCTGGTCTGTTTCATTGGGGAACCACAGACGTCAGTGTCTTTGGTTTTTGGGCTGTTCAGCTTCCTCAGAGAAGACTTTCCAGTCTCTTATTTGAAGTTATATGCCTGGCTGCCAGCCAATCAGTGAGGGAAGGCAGGTCTCAGTAGTCATTAATGTGAACTTTGAATTAATTGCCCTAATGTCAGGATGGTAGCCCCACACTCAACTATGTCTTACGTCTTGCAGTCCAAGGAATTTCTATTAAACATTTTTAGAGAATAAATCTCTAGCGCTCTTTTGTGATTTTGATAGGAGCAATGCCACAGCTGCATGAAGTAGGGGAGAAAATCTGATGGTAAATGTCTCATAAACAGACTTTCAACAAGTCTTCCTATTTTTAGCCCCATCTTCACTCCCTCTTTCAGAGGTAGGTAGCTATGCCAATTTTTTTTTTTAAAGGTAGGTTGAATAACCTCTTGGTGTCCTCACTACTGGTGCAGAAATTGGCTTTCTTGGATTTCCTCTTCTGCTTTTTAGTTTCCGTGGACTTTTTGTTTTGTTTCAGTGGGGCAAGTGGTGGAAGCATTGATAAATGTATGTGTTCATCCTATTTTTTTTTACAATTACTTAAGGCTCATACTAGGTGACAAATTGCTTATCTTTATTAACTATATGGTTATATAACCATGTGGCTGGACCTGGGTTGTATTTTACTCAAAACGGTATTCTTCCACTTTCCCAATCTATAGGTTCGTCAATTTGATGAATATCCTTCCTAAATTCTATGCCAGTCTCCTCCCTGGCAAATTATAATTAGCTAATTATAGTTAGATAATTTCTTCAATGTCTTGGGAAGAAATATACCAGGAACAACATAAAAGATGGAGTTGGCAGCCTTCAGTGGTTTTTCAAAGCCTCTGACTCTGTGGACATGAATGAGTCATAGCTAAGTCTATGAGTTGAGTTCAATACTAATCTCAGTTACTGGCCTAAAATTTAAGAAGGGGCTCTGGTTAAAGGAGAAGGTAGAAAGCCTCAAACTATGCCTGCTCAGGACCCCTCTAATCTGTCTGAAAAACCACTGCTCTATGGCAAAAAAAATTGGGTGTCTAAGTCAACAATTCATTAGTCTACTGGAATGAACCTCGTATTCTTTTCTGGGAAGGATTTTGACCCTGCCCATAGTGCCTCCTTTAGTCCAACTCCAGACAGGTTTTCTTAATTGGCTCTCAAAAATGTTTACTGGATCTCTGCCACAATACTGCCCTTGTGAGAGAGGTTGTTCTTGTTTATATTATAGCATTGGATTTGGTCCACATCACATTATTTAAGGTGTAGTCTCATAGTAAGTAAATGTTAGAAATCAAAACTAGGGGAGCTATTGGAACCTGTAGGGGCAGTGGTGGGGAGGAAAGTTCTCTCTGAGACTTTAGAACAGGGGACTGTGTTCTTGGAATTATTCAGATAGAAATATATATTTCCTCCCTGGAATAATATTATTAACAGAGGTTAAGGTCAATTAGTTTATCCATTCATTTGCTGTTTGATACAATCACATTTTTGAGTCCCTTCTATGTACTAGTTGGTGGTGTTAAGAGGAAAGAGACAAAGTGCATACTTTCAAGGCACTTACAGTTTGGTTGGAAAGGCAGATAGAGTAGTAAATAAATGCATAATACAGTATGTAAAATGCTAGAGATAGTTCTTGGGTATTTTTAGAGCTCAGATAAACGTTATTTAATACAGCCTGAGAAGGCTCCCCAAAGTTTCTTGAAGTGGTGATGCTTAAGCTGAATTTTAAAAGAGGAACAGGACTTAACCAGGTTAAGGAGAAAGGGTACTCAGAGGGGACAGCTTGAATAAAGGCAAGAAGGTGAGAAATGGCATGGCACTGCAGGAGAACTAAGGGCAGATCAACGCCCATAAAACCATCTAGATTGTGAAGAACTTTCTGTGTCATGTTAAGGATCTCCCAGGGGATGATGAGAAGCCACTGCAGCAAGTTAGCTGGTCATATTTGCATTTAGATAGATCACTTTGGTATGGCAGTTGTATCATAGGAGGATAAGGAGAATGGAAACAGGCCAATCAGTAGCAGGCTACTGAGATAATTCAGGTGAGAAACAGTGAAGGTGTAAATGTATAAATTACGTCAGTGACAGCAAGGATGAAGAATAAATGACAAATGTATACATATATATTTAGAAATTAAAATTAGCAGATCTTCACAGCAACTATCAAAAATAGGCATTATTAAAATATGCAAATAACAAATACTGGAGATGGTGTGGAGAAAAGGGAACACTCCTACACTGTTGGTGAGAATGTAAATTGGTGCAGCCACTATGGAGAACAGCATGGAGGTTCCTCAAAAAACTAAAATTAGAGTTGCCATATGATCAAGCAATCCCACTCCTGGGCAAATACCTAGACAAAACTATAATTCAAAAGGATACATGCACTCCTATGTTCACAGCAGCACTATTCACAATAGCCAAGACATTGAAACAACCTAAATGTCCACTGACAGAGGAATGGATAAAGAAGATGTGGTACATATATACCATGGAATACTACTCAGCCACAAAAAGGAATGAAATAATGCTATTTGCAGCAACATGGATGGACCTAGAGATTATCATACTAAGTGAAATAAGTCAGAAAGAGAAAGACACATACCATATGATATCACTTATATATGGAATCTAAAGTATGATGCAAATGAACTTATCAGCGAAACAGAAACAGACTCACAGACATAGAGAACAGGCCTGTGGTTGCCAAGGAGGAGGTGGGGTCAGGGAGGGATGGATTAGGAGTTTGGGATTAGCAGATGCAAATTACTATATATAGAATGGATAAACAACAAGGTCCTACTGTACAGCACAGGAAACTATATTCAATGTCCTGTGATAAACCATAATGGAAAAGAATATGAAAAAGAATGTATATATGTATAACTGAATCACTTTGCTGTACAGCAGAAATTAACACAACATTGTAAATCGACTACACTTCAATAAAATAAATTTTACAAAATAGGCATTATTATACCTAATTTGTAGATGAGAAAACTGAGACTCAGAGATTAAAAATCGTGTCCTGTAGCCCATAACCAGAAATAACAGTGTTTCTATGGGAGAACCACACTCAGAGCTTCTAGCAGTCAATTTACAAAAGAACTTCTAGAATATAACACATTCATTAGTCAATGAGTGAGTATTGGTGCCAAAACAAGTACTGCAGGAAAGGTTATTAAGGAAAGGAAAGACAAGTCAGAGTGGAAGGTCAGAAAGAACATTTTCAGTAAATAACATCCACATTTGGCAAAAGAGAAAATTGATAGAGACTTAAATATACTGCTTTAAATAAGGAAGTTAATGGCCAAAAATATTGTGGAAATCCAAAGATAATCATACTGTTTAATCCTAGGGGAAATTCTTAACAGAGATAAATGGGTGCCTTGGGAGGAACTTTCCTGTGCTATATAACTGTTGCTATCAGTGCTTGAATTGAGAGGGGAAAGAAAGGGAATGGAGAAAAAGAGATGGCTCATTTGCAGACATAGATTTACCAGCCAATCAGCAAATGGAAGAAGGGTAGCAGATTTCAGGCCCTCACTGGAAGCATTTTGTTAATTTAATTCAATTTGATGAAACATTTACTGAGTACCTGCTATGTTCAAGGAGATAAGCCTTGAATTGGCTTTATTACTGATACTGATAATTAACACTGCCCTTGTCAACATCTGTATCAACATGAAGTACTACTCACTAGGCCCTGTTCAGCACGCCTGGGTTAGGTGTGATTTCTACCTGGTGCTTTGGTGTACAATCTAAGCCAATATGGAGTATTGATGAGGGAAAGAAGTCTCAGTACTAGCTGATCTGGCAGTGGTGGCACGGTTGTTAACTAATTCACATGACTAATTCAGTGTGGAAAGTAGAAAATTAAGTGAACTGCAACATGGGTAAATGATCCCTATAGAATTTAAGCTGAATAGCTAGTTTCACTATTCTTGCTTCTCATCCTTTCTAAGTATATTATTGGGATGCACTTCTCAACTGTTTAGATGTTTCAAGTGATTCTGCTGAAGTAATAGAAGCTCTGTGATAATGAAGTCTTTTTGTTGTTTCACGATGAAAGTGAAACCTTAAGAAGTGATCCTTAGTAAAGGGTTGGTATACAAGGGAAATCATGGAATAATCCATTACCACAACAGTGGACATAGAAATTACCATATTAGCACTTAAGAATCTTAGCTTCTATGAGGTACATATATATAATGGAATACTACTCAGCCATACAAAAGAATAAAATAATGCCATTTGCAGCAACATGGATGGCCCTAGAGATTATCATACTAAGTGAAGTAAGTCAGAAAGAGAAAGACAAATAATACCATATGATACCACCTGTACGTGGAATCTAAAATGTGACACAAAGGAGCCTATCTACAAAACAGAAACAGACTCACAGGCATATAGAACAGACTTGTGGTTGCCAAGGGGGAGGGGGGTGGGAAAGGGATGGATTGGGAATCTGAAGTTAGCGGATGTAAACTATTATATATAGAATGGATAAACAACAAGGTCCTACTGTATAGCACAGGGAACTACATTCAATATCCTGTGATAAACCATAATGGAAAAGAATATAAAAAAGAATGTGTGTGTGTGCATATACATATATATATGTATACACATATATGTATTTATAACTGAATCACTTTGCTATACAGCAGAAATTAACACAACATTGTAAATCAACTATACTTCAATTAAAAAAGAAAATCTTAAATTCTTAATCTAAAGACCAGAATGGCCTGAACTCCTCAGATCCTTATAAGAAAAATCCTACTTTGGACTAAGTCATACTTTGCCATCAGAATTTTACTGAACATTACAGACTATAGCTAATAAAATCTTAGTATGTTAAAGTTATGGCAGATGTTTTAAATTAATGCATATTTACTTCTTATTTTAAAAATTCTACCATTTATGGCATTAATGAAGTGTCAGTATCCTGTTCACCTTCCTAGGGATATTCAGGGCTACTGAGACATTTAATAGTCTATAGTTATTCTGCTTTTTAAAAAATAAAACAATTTATAAGACATCTAACTGAAAAAAGTCCATAGGAACAATCAACTCAATGAGACATGTTACAAGTTAGTCCCTAATGAACAAAAGAATGCAGCTGAACACAGACAGAATCCTTTGATGCCTCTAAAAGGCCCAAGAGCTTCAGAGCTCCTACTGGCTCTGGAGTTGGATGGTCTGTCATTTTTCTTAATAGTTTTTACTAAAACCACAGTGCAGCAATTTCTTCATTTCCATATCTCCTGATACGGAAGTACAAGTTTACAGAGAAAGTCATTTAATGAGAGCTGAGGTTTAACCTTAAGTTTCACTCACTGTGGCCCCGAATAAACACACCCTGTGCCTGAGTTCAAAGGCCACATGGATCTTGGAAGGCTGTTAAACGTAAGTGCTCAAAGTTGCATTTCAAACGCAATGTACCAGTGATCCCTTGGCGGTGAAATTCAATGATCAAGCAGAATGGGCCAGTCATCAACAGGAAGGATAGGAGAAGGGGGGAAACTGGAGGCGGACTTGGGCATTTCACACTGAGCACCATCATGGGCAAATATGGAGAGTAAAATGAAAGAGTTGGAAATGAAATATTCTTAGGATGGCTAAGATTGAGGCAACGAGTTTAAAGAGAGAAGAAACAGAAGGAAAAAACTACCATTTATTGAGAGATCATTGTATAGTAGGCACCGGATCAGGGGTCATGCGTACAGTAGTTGGCTTGATCCTCAAAGCAATCCTGTGAGGGATTTAGGACACAGACAATATCATCGATGATATCAAAAGTGCCTTGTGCCAGGCCGAGGCCATGCTCCTCTGTTTTGTTGGTGCTGAGTAATAGAAATAAGGCAGGATTGTAACGTTAGATGTCGGTCTTGCCTCAATATTCCATGGGTAGGGCTGGGTCAGGGGAGAGAAAGTCTAGGCATGGTGTTGAAGAAAAGCATCTCTCCCCGCTTGTTTGTGGGAACAGGAGGTGGTGGGAAGAGCTTCTGGCCACTGGTGTCGCTTGTGGCAGCCATCTGTCTGTCAGTGACCCCTGTTGTGCTTCGCAGATCGAGGCAGATCCAGCAGCATATGCAGAACTCTTTTGCGGGGGCATTTCTCTAGCACACTTCCAAGATTTCTGTGAGAAGCCCAAAGGCTGTTGGCTTGAGCAAACGCGTTAATTGGGCTTGTGGTACCTTTAAACAAATAATACGATGGTGGATTTTTCATCACATTCCCTCTTTCAGAAGTAGACATGACAGAAGTTCTGAACATCTCTCTCCGGGTAAAGTTTGAGCAAATATTTTTCTTCATAAAGCTGATCCTACAGGATGGCCTTTATAATTAGTGTACGAAAAAAGACTCTGATGTTATTTCTGTTTTGATACTTACGATAATAATCCATGAATCTTAAAATGAATATTTCAGTGAGAATTTCTCTCTACACGGTCTTTCTCAGTATTCTGGCACCACTATTTAAAGGCTGTGGCATAAAAGGTCAAAAATCTTGTCATCATTTCTTGAGTGAAGTTCTCTATTTCCCTAAAAATTGTGCAACAGACTCTCTTGGAGAAAATGGACAGGTCCTCAGTAGGCCCAAGGAGAGAGTTTCCAATAAAGTCAGAGCGTATGTGGCCGCTTTATTCTGATCCTTTGTTCAGGCTGCCTCACCCAAATCTCCCAGAGATTCCTCATTATAAAGAGAAGAGACTTGATCTTAATTTGAAAATAGAACTATTCCATGAAAGTGGCCAAGATAAAACCTGGGATAAAATGTAAACACCTAAAAGTATGTGTCATGGAGCCTTTAAAAATCATTCACTTGGAACCACAGGTAGCTGCATTTTTTCAGACTTAAAATGTTAAGATTCTCAATAATGAGCTATATATAGAAAGAGATATTGTTTGAACTGGCAATCCCCCCCACCCCAGGTGTTAGGCTAATGACTTTATCATTTTCCTTTCAGTAAGTTTCTCATATAAAGACAATCTTTACATACAGAGACCCACTTACATAGCTTATCACCACCTTTCCTGAGGTTCAGGAATACAATAATTCAAATAATACGTTGTCTTCTAGCAACATCAGGCTTCATAATACCTCATCTTTGCTGTACACTGTGTGTTTTCGAAGAATGAGGTTCCAAAGAGATACAGAATACACAAATATTGGAAAATAAAAAGAAAGAAAAAGAAGAGAGGAAACCCCAATCGCAATTAAAATGCAATAGTCTTCCACTGCATATCCCAATGCTAGTTAATACAGACATTTCCAATAACTTTAAGTGGTGATTGTTAAAAAAAAAGAAATCAAGTTTGCATTTCTTAAAAGACAAGAGGGAAGAAAATGACTTGTCGTATCTGGCTGGTTCAGAAATATAAAATCCAATTCTGAAGAAGGAGAGATAAGAAAAGTGCTGTGGAAGTGCCGTCAGCTCAGCAAACACCAAATGATGAACAATGCAGAGACTGTCCAGCATGATAAAATCCTCTATTAGAGGGACTGTTTTTAAATGAGTGATAATTGTGGCACATCCACAGTGAAAGGTTACTGAATTTTTATCTGTAGCAAGAAGCTTTTGACAGACTTGCTGAAAAGTCACCTGCAAGTAGACCTTCTTTAGATGAATTCGACCAAAGGGGTTTTCCAGAATGTAACACCTTTCTGACATTTACAGGATTGTTGCTTCCTTGAAGAATCTGATCAGATATTCCTGATTTCTAGAAAAACATTTAGGTTTTTCATTAGTCTTAGAGAAGAGTCCTCATTATTCTTCCTTTCATAAAAATTGGATTGGATTACGTTGTTAGTTAAGAACTCCAGCCAAATTCACCTAGGATTCAACGACCAGACCTCAAAGATGTTAGTACACAGAATTAACTGCTATTCATAAACAACACTGTGCCTTGGAGACCTACACCTGATCTATTCCTGTACCTCATATGAAGAAGAAGGGAGTTCTTTTACATTTTTATTGTATAGTTTATAAGAGTGGATATAAATTACGATATTGAATTTAGGATAATAAAGTAACTGAGAACCTTTCCCTAAATACACGACTATAAAATTTGGCTTCGAAATAGATCCTTGGCAGGGGGGTGGAGGTTTTCCAGCTTCGGTTTCTTACAGCAGGTGAAGGTCAAGACCACCTCCTTTAAAGTGCACCCAGTGTCATTCACAGACGCATTCTGGGATGCAGCGTGCCATTTATCTCGCTGCTGTGATTTTGGCAGACAGCTAGAGAATAACATTATCCCGGGGAGGGAAACAGAGGTGCGCTAGTTTGGTGTTCTGGGGCACACTAGCAACAGGCAATTATGTTGTTTTTCTAGACACTGTGGTCTGCACTCTGAGAACAGTAGGGTTCAATCTAGATTTTGTCACCGTCTCACTTTGACCTTGGGCCAATGGCCAAACTTCTGTTTCATGATCATGCTTTGTAAAACTGAGAGAATAAAGGCTATTAACTGCAGCTTGAGGCAGGGATAAAGGATTAAGAATGAATGATTATAAAGGTCCTTGAAAAAGTATGAAATGCAGTCTAAATGTTGAGTGCCATTGTCATCATCTTGGCATCCTCTGGGACTGTCACATGCACACACATTCATGTATACCGTCCCTTTGTTACACTTTCCCAGGGGCTGGCTGACTGCAAAGGGTCTTTGTGTATTACTGATTAATAAGTAAGCTGTCTGAGAAAGCAGATTCAGTTTATATCCAAAAATGTTTTGGAACATTTTTCTAAATCCAATCCCACAAAGCGATAGAGATTTCTTCCATTCAGTCCAGGCCAGCCCTCTATCCTCTTTCTGTTTCCCCCATCAGGATTCATCTTTCCTGGTCCCCTGCATTTGTAGTACACCCACGCTTAGTTTTGAGGGTGAAGAAATTAAAAGACACACTCTTTTTCTAGTGAGAAGTTCATGAAGTCATGGCTTCATGTTGGTAAGGGGGCTTATCTCACATTTTAAAGCACCCAACTATCCGAGGGCTTTTCCAGATAAGAGCTTACATTTAATAGCACAATCAGTGCCTTCAGGTACAATCTTTCACTTACTTCTCATTCATTATAAGAGGTTTTTTTTTTCTGTGTGGCGGCCAAGTCGGTCCCCTCCGATTTCTCGTTCAAAACCTGCTGCCCTAGTAGCCACTTCTCCTCACCTCCGCTCAGGGTGTCAACCCGGGTAATTCTGCATTTCCACTCTCTCCTCCGTCTGGCTCTGCTATTTCAGCATGCTATTTTAAAGCCCTCTCTTGCTTTCCACCTTCTTCTGCCTCCCCCTTTCCCCAGAGATTTTCATTCCTATTTCTTCTTCCTGTTTCCATTTTAGAGTTTTGTTTGAAGATACAATCATTCATCTGGAAGCTCCCAGTCACCACACTTAAGCCATCCATGATATTACCATATTTTCATAAAATATTTCCCTTCTGGATACAAATGTTGGCATTTTCAAAGAAACAGCCACATAATTCTTTATGAGTAGATACTTAAAACTCCAAAATTACATCAGAATGCCCACAGCACTAGCCCTCCATAGCTTCACAACTGATAATCACCTCCTTGCTGCGGGAGGTAGGGTGCTGTTTTCTAATCAGTACTCGGCACAGGACAATGGACTCGACAGATGACCAGCTGATTGACAAGAAGGAACTGTATTTGCTTCTGGCATGTTTTTCAACAACATCGGAACCCTCTTTTCATAGTTTTGAAAAACAAAAAGGACAGATGTTAACAGGGTTTTAAAAGCAACCACAAGACTTGAGATAAAAGAGAACCCTGAAGGGGTGGGAGAAGGTGAAGACCCAGTATTCGGGGAGCAGAGCAATGAGTGAGAGCCCCAGTGATAGGATTCATAGTAGTAACCCCAGGAACCCCATATTAAGTTCCCACTCTGTGTCTCATGCTTAGAACTCCAAGTTCATCATCTCATGTAACGGTTACACACCAACCCAGTGAGGATGCATCATCGTATCTATTGAACAAGTAAGAAGACCTATTTAGTCCAGAAAGGTGAAATAATTTTCCTCTGGTGATACAATAACTTGCCTCATTTGTCCCCAAGTGTACTTGACTTCAAAGTCAAATATGTACTATAAGCCTCCAAGACTAAAGGAGAAGCATGGGAAAGAGTCTATGAAATAAAAGAAAAACATAGAGGTTTAGAGGGAGGCAAAATGACCACGATCTAGGAGCCATGTGAGGGTATTCAATGAGAGGAAAGGGAAAAAAATAAGAAATGTTTAAAAAGGGGACTAACCCGTGTTATCAGTACTTAAGATGTACTGAGAAGAAAGGAACATGGGAACGGCATGGGTCAGCCTGAAGTTTGGATGATAATCAGTAGTAACAGTGCAGAGTACATCAGTGTGGAGAAGGAGCTACAGGGGTCCAGATGTTTTTCCTTATAAAGTGAGAGAATAACCAGCATCTCCATTGTTTGTAACAACATGGGCCTCAGAAAGTTCCTAAGAACAACCAGGTGAACACCCTGAGCGCAGGGACTTTCTCCACACAAGTCTTTCTTCATGAAGATAAATTTCAATCAGCTTATAAGTAACAATAGAGTACAATTAAGACTGAAAATGAACAAAACTGAATCATCATAAAATTGTCGTTTAGTGTTTTCATTCCTACAAAACATATGATTAATTCGGAAACTGGTACAACATGGAAGTGTATTTGGACACTTTTCAAAAAAGCGATAAAGGCTCACACAAAAGTAGAAGTTGTGTCAATTAGATAAGACCAAAACAAATTCCAGATTGGACAGTAGGTGGGAAAGCCCTGAACAAGGTATTATTCCAGTGGTAATGTAATTTTCTTAGTAAACAGTATGCTCATGAAACTAACCAATGACAATGAATTTGGAAGTTGTCAGCAATTGAGGAAGAGGAATGATAAGAGTGAAACCACAGAATGAGAGTCAGCTGAAGAAAATGACAACGAACAAGACCAAAAAATGATTATGGCAGAGAAAGCCCAACCTTGAAAACAGGATTCGAGACACTAAGTATGTAGAGTTAGGCTAAGCAGCTGCTGAGGAGGTGCTGTCTGATAACAGTCCACAAATATTTGAAACTTGTAAATACCGGAGCAGGAGAGAAATTACCATACACAGAGTTTTAATTAAAAATAATCAGATGAAATCATGACAGAAAAATTCTGGCTTAATGGTTTGACAAAAGCAAAGCTGAAATGGGACAATGTCCCAGGAGATCTTGTCTAGGGACATTTTAATTCTCATTTGTGTCAAGGCAGAAAAACAAACAGCAAGGGGAGGGGGTGGGGGTCTGCATTTTATCTTCCATTTGCCATTAGGGCAGAAAAAGCCCATGATAGAGAGCTCTATTCATATTCAATTCCTATTCCACCTTCTAGAAAATGTTAAATCATAGTTGGCAATGTATAAAGGCCTCCTGGTTGGCGAAAAAACCATATACTCGAGGGATGGGGGGGTGTACAGACACCTGGACCTTGTCCATCTTTATTTTCAGTGATATAATTGACTTGTAAACACTTCTACATTCATTCAATTGGTTTGGCAATCACAGCCTTTTGTGTTAAGAGAGACACTGATTCCTGTGCCCTTCTCATTTCACTGATTTGAAAAAGGTAAGAGGAAGGTTTTTATTTTTAATCAGACCTGGGGGACAGTTTGGTTAACTAGGAACTGCTAAGCAGAAGTGGGCAGCTGTCCTGACTCTAGTATAGACACGAATTACAACACTCTGAGCCTGGTGTTCTCGTCTGTAAAATGGAAAGTCATGTTAACCCAAAAGATATCTTGTTAACTCAAAAGATAAACTTTTGAGACTAAAACTGGCAAAATAACTATCAAGCATTTCCCAAATATAAGAGCTCTAGAAATTAAAGAAGAAATTCTGGAGGGCTCAAAAATCAGTGGGTCTCCACCTCGGCTGTTTGTTGAAACTGCCTGAGGAGACTTTTGAAAGCATGGTACTCTGGGCATCTCCCGCAGAGAGTCTGACCGGAAGCTCAATAGGTCATCCTAATATAAGCCGAGGATGAGAACCAATCCTTTAGGACAGTGGTTCTCAACCTCTGATGTGAATGGTTTGGGGATGCCCAGGCCACATCTTGGAACGATTAAATGAAAATCTTTGGGAGTGGGGCCCAGCATCAGTATTTTTTAAAACTCCCCAACTGATTACAGTTGACATGCAGCTAACTTTGAGAATCGCTACTCTAAAAGGACATTTGTCAGGAAATAAGTTTCACTTGTAAGTGGGTTTTCAGTCAACACTGCACATTAGAAGGACCTAATGTAAACGGGTTAAAATAAAACTTTATTTTTGGTGAAGAAAAGTTCAGATAGCTCTTTTAATCTCAGCATGGCTTTGTCTGAAATTAATAGGTTTGTATACATTTACTAAGGATTGTTTAGCACATGTGGCAACTAAGAAGTAGCTGCAGGCCCGAATCGAGTGGCTCAGGGCAGAAAAAAACATCTCCTTCCGTAGGCCTTTCAGACCCACAAGATTATAATCTTTATCAACTGCATAATTGTGACGACTATTTTTTTAAGCAGCTATTCAACTTGTCCAAACATTGGGCTTATAATAGATGCATTCATCATGTTAAAAAATGGTCACTAGAAAGAGAGACAAAAGCAGTTTGCGGTGGGAAAGTGGAAAGTCAATCTAGAGTTCAGAAGGAACTGTCTAGAGGGGACTATATGAATCGGAGGCACAAAAATCAATCCCAGAACATCACTAGTGATAAGTCATATTGATAGCAGTTATCCTTGATAGATGCGATGAGAATGTTTTTATCTTTGTGGTTTTCCTTCCCCAAACCCACCAGCCCTGTCTAATCATGAAAAGAGATTAGACAAACCCATATTGAAGGACATTCTGCAAAATATCTGACCAGTATTCCTTTAAACTGTTAAGGTCGAGGGCTTCCCTGGTGGCGCAGTGGTTGAGAATCCGCCTGCCGATGCAGGGGACACGGGTTCGTGCCCTGGTCCGGGAGGATCCCACATGCCGCGGAGCGGCTGGACCCATGAGCCATGGCCGCTGAGCCTGCGCGTCCGGAGCCTGCACATCCGGAGCCTGTGCTCCGCAACGGGAGAGCCCACAACAGTGAGAGGGCCCGCGTACCGCAAAAAAAAAAAACAAACAAAAAAACCCCCCAAAACAAACAAACAAAAAAACTGTTAAGGTCATCATAAACAAGGAAAGTCTAGGAAACTTTCACAGTCTAAATGAGGCTAAAGAGACAATGACTAAATGTATTATGATATCCTAGAGATGGGAGCTTGGAACAGAAAAAGGACATCAGATAAAAACTAAGGAAATGTGAATATAGACCTTAGTTAATAATAATGTATCAATATTGGCTCATCTGTTGCGACAAATGTAAGATGTTAACAACTGGGAAAACTGGGTATGAGATACACAGGAATTCTGTACTACCTTTGCAACTTTACTCAAAATCTGGAAGTATTCTAAATTAAATTTTTTCTTAAAAAATCAATCTCTGGACATATTAACATTCATCAGTGAACTGAGGTGTGGAATTATATTAGTAGCTGGAATCTTTGAGAATTGTGAGTGAAGTGTAATGATTGGGCAGCAGCCAGGTTTGAAACAAGCAAAAAAGAAACCATAGTCATTTCATATTGGTTGACTTGAACATTTCTAAAAATAATTCAATCAAGTAATAAAGTAACCAAATTGCAACAGAAGTCATCTGATGGTGTGCAAATCTGCCAATAATATGAAATTACATTCCTGCAGTAGTGAAGCATATGCCCTATCTTGTGCCTATGCTGTGAGAAATAAATGATTCTGAACAAATTATATAAATATAGCATAGGACAGTGTTTACCAGAAGTTGTTCCATAAAAGAAAAGTCCTGTAAGATGCTCTGGGGTGAGAGAATTCCATTGATAAAGAAGTTTGGGAAACACTGCATTGCTGTAATTACTCCGTTGACATAAAAAGACTTTAAAAGTTTTACTGTATGCAGGAACTACATTTAAGGTTCTTTAACCTAATGGGTCTTAAGTGTATTTGACCACTAAACTCTTTTCCCTTTAGCATCAATAGAAAAAATTCTGGACAAAGCCAGGCCTAACACGTACTTCTCTGTCAGGGGATTTGGAGACTGAACAAGTAAAGTATTTATCCATGTCTTGATAGAACTAGGTGGACATTTCAAGTATGTTTCAAAAAGCTAACTGTATGAACTGGCATTATTTTAGAACTTTATCAGTAGCGAACTAAGTGTTGATCTATAGCACAATCCAACAGAACTTTCTGTGATGATGGAAATGTTCTACATTAGCCTCGCTAATACAGTGGCCACTGAACATCTGAAATGTGGCTAGTGTGACTAAGCAAATGAATTTTATATTTCAGTTAGTTTTAATTAATGTAAATGTAAATAGTCACACAAGGTTAGTGGCTGCTGCCATAGGAGAGTGCAGTAGCTAGAAGATACTCTGTTAACATGATAACAAGACAGGTAGAGTTTCTAACTTCGATAATATTTGTAGAACAAAAAAAGAGGGAGAAAAATTAATGAGATATTTTATTACAACTAAGATGAAATGCAAAAAGGGATATGTGCAATAGTTCCGTATATTTAAAGCACAGAAAGTCTGGTTACACACAAGACGATGATCAGAAATGATCAGTAGTTGACTGTAGGCATTAAAGTGCTTTCATCAAAAAAAAAAATACGATGACCTTCCTGGATGGTTTAACAGGAATAGGGTATGAATGGAACTGTTATCACTGCCAGTACTTAACCTTGGTAATGGTCAAGACGATGATGTAGTAGAGAGAAAATTAAAGTGGCAATTTGAGGGCTTGTTTCCATACCAGTTCAGGCAGAGACATGCAGAGTGACCATTCTGAAGCCTTGATTCCTCCATGTGCAAAACATCTGAGTTAGACCAGATGATTTCTAAGATCCCTAAGAATAGTTCTGCTTTAAGAAAGAAGTATAATTTGCACACTTATGTGTCACTGCAGCATTATTCACAATAGCCAAGAGGTGGGTGAACTCTGAATGTCCACTGACACATGCCTGGATAAAGAAAATGTCGTATATCCATACAACAGAATATCATTCAGCCTTAAAAAAGAAGGAAATCCGGTCATATGCTATAACACTTTGAGGACACTAGGCTACAGGAAATAAGCCAGTCACAAAAAGACAAATACTGCACGATTCCACTTATAAGGGCGCATCTAAAAGTAGTCAAACTCATAGAAATGGAAAGTGGAAAGTGGTTACCAGGGATTGGGGGAGAGGGGGAAATACGGTATTTATTGTTCAGTGGGTACAGAGTTTCAGTTATGTGAGATGAAAAAGTTCCAGAGATCTGTTGCATAGTAATAAATAGAGTTCACGTGACTCTACTGTACTGCACACTTAAAAACAGTTAAAATGGTGTGTCTGATGTTATGTATATCTTACCACAATACAAGAAAAAAGAAGTATATAAATAACTGCATAACTAATACTGCAATTCATGAACCAATTCCAGGAACCAAAATTATGAGATTTATTTGACCCTGTGGTTTTGCAAAAAAAAAAAAAAAAGATTACAGTATGACTTTTTATTATCAATGCACGTGGGCACAGCAAGAACTGCGGTAACAGGAGCTGAGGGAGCCAGAAGGGGATACAACTGGTGTTGAAGGAACCTGCAACATGGGCCACATTCACAAAGGCTAACAGTCAAACCACCATCCGAGAGAGTGTAAGCGAACTTGGGCCTGATCTGGGCTCCTACTTCTGCTAGATTTGGTTGCCCTGGACTCAGAGACTGGGTGGGACCCTCAGGCCAAAAGTTTTTAATATCCAGAGATGGGCAGGTAGAGACCAGGGAAATGTTTTCAGACACATTAAAGTATTTCATAGAAAAAATATTCAACATTTAATTTCTGAAGAATAGGACAGAAGAGGTTTAGACTGAAGCAAAGGGACTTTAATAAAAAACAGATGACCTCCTCGATGGTAAGGTTACTTAAAGAGCAGAATATATAATCAAGGAAGTTTTAGATTCTCTAACCCTGGAGTTTTTTTTTTTTTTTTTACAGAATCTGAGAAAGAGAGGAGGCGTCCCCTTGAGGAAGCAAATGCAGTCAAAACAAGCTCTGGAGCCCCCTTCAAGTTCTCTGTACCCTATTTTTAAAGGCAACACATCCTTAAAACAAAGGGATAAAATAGAAAAGAAAATCATTAGTGTTCCAATTGAATACACTCTTAATTTTTATCTAGGTCACTATTTTCTGAGAATTTTCTTAACCATAACAGTTAATCTCAGACTTCTTATTTAGGATTGTTACAAACAGCAGATATTACAGATACTATCCTGTGCCTTTACTACAAGGTTGAAATTGTGATCAATGAGAGAAAATATGTATAAACCTAGATCCTGAATGCCGAACGCTACATATGATTCTGCTCAACTTCCTTGCACTGAAAGCATATTTGTTAAAACAGACCCTGAACATAAAGACATTCTAGAAGTGGGAGTGGGAGACTGAGTCGTGGGTAAAGAGTCAGAAAACTAGGCATATACAGAGAGAGCCTGAGAGACCCATGAGAGGAGGTCAAGTTAGGTCAATCCAAGTCTTCTCTAGGACTGTTTCAGGAGCTGTTGGCAAAAATGCTCTTTTTGTCTGGGATCAAATAATCTTGGGGCTGCTGGTAACCAAGGATGTTGCCATACGAAAAGGTCTTACCTGAGACGGAAAGCAATAAAGGAAATACACCAAAAATAGAGAAAGTGGGGGAGAGAGAGCAGGTGTGTAAACATGTCTGTTACATGGTGTTATCTTGTGAACCTCTGGATCCAGCCACACCTGAAGTCTTTTGATTTACCAGTTTTATAAATTGATGCATTCTTTTTCTTTTAATTGGGCTGTGACTTTCAACAGAAAGAATCTTAAGTAGAACAGGGTTAAGGAAGGCTGAGCGGGGGAATACCAGGAGAAATGGAGCAGGAACCATGGACTGTGAAAGTTAAGAGCAGTGCCTTTGGAGTAGTCAGGATCTACAGGAGGTGAGGAGACTCTTTTAAATGTAAAGAACACAGAGTGATGCTTAGGCAAATACTAAAAGAGATGGAAAAACTGTCTTTGAAAAAATGGTCAACTCTTATCTCCTGGGCAAGTGGCCAGCCATGCTCTGCCATTAAAATGCAATACTCTCTTCACTATGACATGAGATATTTCAGGTGGAGGAGAATACTGCTATTAATATCTAAAGAGATTTTCTACTATGAAAACAATTTTCTGCAAACTTCCTCCATTCCATTCTACTAGTAGCTTCTTAATTATAAGAAAGCATGGCATTTACCATACCAAATAGTTAAAGGATGTGGACAAGAAAAGAAACTTCTATGCTTCTTTTCTTGCCTTTTCCCCATCCTGAGTCTCTGTGAGTGCTAGACAACAGTCTGGCATTTTCTTCATGCTATCGAGTCTCCAGACTTGGCAACACTTTTGTTGAGGTAATCATCTGGTTCACTTTTCAAAAGAATAATAAAGAGCTGTCCTTTATTCCCTTTCTAAAGTCACACTGACATGGCCAATCAAAGTAACCCATTCCCTGCTTTGTTCAAATTATAAACATCAGTGGGCATCCCTCCTGGGAATTCAAAGAACAGCCCCGTGTGGGTGAGCAAGGCATATTGTTAGCAGAATAAACCAGGTTTGCTGGATGCTCTGTTTTTACAGAGACAACATAAGTAGTGATTACAGTTCACTTGGGCTTTGCACTGATCGTCAATATGCTAACAGTCACTTAAATCACTCACTGGCTGGAATAATCACCCTGAAAGGAACTGAGAGGGTACAGCCTATAAAATGGAACTGAGCACATGAGAGGTATTAATGGGCATGGGACAAGAGGTCTCTGTCAGAATAACAGAGGTGCTGGAAGACGTGAATTAGACATCAGCTGTACTAGGGACTCTCGGTGACGTGAACAGAACAGGTAAATGGTGCAGTTACAAAGTTGACCGTAACTCACAGAGCATCTTTCTCTTTTTGAGAACAGCTGAAGCCAGGTTAGACTGTGTGAATCACTCAGTGGCTTGCTGTGGAGGCTGTGTCCTATTCTGCCTCGTGGAGCTCTTTTAGGATGGACAGAACAGAAACCTGGGAGGCTGTGCTGCCAAAATAAGAGACTGCATTATGAAATACTGGACTTCGATGGCCCACCGAACGAGAGAACTCCTTCCAATCATCACTAACAAACCAACCCAAGCAGCCCTACATTTGCAAGAGTCAAAGGAAACTAGGAAAAGAGGCATCTGGTCCCTTTTCAGAGCTGTTTATTTTGCAACTAGCAAAAGGGAGTCAGCTCTTGCTGACTTTTTTTTTGGTGGAGTCGGGTGAGTCTGGGAGATAAAATGGCTTATTCTGACTACTACTTGTGACAGGTTCCCTGATATGAGGTCGTTATAAAGTTGAAAACCTCTCAAGGATACCTACTTAGGCAGAGTCTGCTCAGACCCGATACTGAGTCCAAACTATCCTTAGTAGGTGAATACATTTCTAAGAATAAACATGTACAATTTTATCATCAGCTAAAAGTACTATTTTAAATACTAAAAAGTGCAAACATAAGAGTATAAATAAAAAGTAATATTTGAAGATTTCTAAAGCAGAATACGTAATCTCAGAAGCCCCCTCCTTCCATCTGCTTTCCTCATCCCCTGTTGACCCCCAGGACAGCTACACAATCAGCATGAGATCATAAGTAAGTGAGCATTCAAAGGTCTCCTAGACTCTGCCCGTGGGGCCTGCATTTCAGGGCATAATTTACTCTGGTTTATTTCATCCACATCTTCTCCCTCTCTGGGCTGGAAATCATGGTTAATCAAGCAATAATAACTTTTCAAGAGACAATGATAAAAAATAACTTTCTTTGAAGTCCACAGTCCAAATAATACAAGTTTTTTCCTTCTAACAATCTTCTAACAGTTCGTTCTAATACTAACTTCAGAGCTGATTCAGTTTCTTTCATGTTCTTGCTGTGATTTTGCTTTTTTCTATCCTGTTCTCTGTCCCTCCATTCATGCATTCAAATCTCCCATCTCCTTTATTCCTTCTTCATATCATTTTTTCTTTGCCTTTAACTGTTTAACACTTCTGAACTAATGCTTTTAAAAAACATTTGTGCTATACTTATTGAATAAAGTTTATGTGTCCCAAAGTTTTCAAATTATTTTTGAAATAATTGGTCATTGGTCCTTGATAGAAAAAGGTTTCCCATTTTTACTTCAGACCCTATTCCTTAATTTCCTTGAGATGTATAATGAGGTTATCTTTCAGCCATCTCTTTTCCAGAATAAATGTTTTTCTCATTGTCTCTGTTTTCTAGCAACTTGATCACTTCTATTATTCTCTTTTTAGATACTTTTTCATTCGTTTTCTATCAGTTAAAATGAAAACATCAACTGCGTGCTCAGCTTTGAGCTCTGAGACACAGTTTCTACCCTTGAAAAGTTGTAAGAAGGACAAAATGTATTGCTTTCTGTGCTAAGACACAGTGGTTCAATCTTACACAATCCGGTGTTTCTAAGGTTTAACATCAAGCTATGTTAACATGGGCCTTTTTGGCTTCCCACGCCCCACGTGGGGAAGCTGAGATTACTTCCTTTCACAGAATGACAAAGTACCAGAGGCTCAGCACAAGCAGAATTCTTGCACAGATCTTCCAACAACTCGGACATGTCCCCTTATGGCATTTCAAATGAAAGTATTCAGTCTAGTTCCTCAGCTGTCCCCACAGGAACCACCCTGCTGGTACTTACTCTGGGATGTAGAAAGATTGGAGAAAGCCGACTTTGTTCGACCTGCTAACCATTCCAAGCTCTCATGCATGTTGGCCAAGGCTTTGAGGTCGCTGACATCACGGAGGATGTCCTGTGGAGGGATTAATTTATCACCCAGGTTCCCAATAAGAACTTCTGACTCCTTGCCAAAGGCTGCTCTGCAAAACAAATCAGAAACACACTTTACTTATAGCATGGAAAAGATAGGGGTGGACAAGACATTCTAAGGCATGTCTAGCAAAATGGTTGTTATTGTCACTATATTACAGCATGCTATTTTTCCTAGGTTTAATTTTGTGAGAACACTATCTTATACATAAACTGGCTTCAAATTACTCTTGTAGGAGAAAGAGTTCGTGGAAGAAGAATGAAGCGACTCTGATGCTTGTACCCTCAACCAGCATGGGCCTGACCTATACAGTGATGGTCCCTGGGGATGGCTTTGATGCCTGCTCTTCTGTAGGTTTTTCCCTTACCTCTTCTGCTATGGAAGTTGAAGAACAGCTTAGGGTGTTAAGTATATACACGGTTTGAAGGTGATTATAATATATAAAACAAACACATTCACCTGGCAGCTTGAAAATCTTTTAACCTGTTCAAAAGCGGAGGGCACAGCCTCTTTGAGAAAGCAGATTATAGTTGAGATGGACGACAGGCCTCATTCATTCATTCATTCATTCATTTACTTGTTCTAACATGGATCTGAGGCAAGGAAGCTACACAGCGTCAAGGCATTCATTATTCGGACAGAGAAACGAGTACGAATCAATGAGGGATCATTTTACTGGCTGAAAAAACATAATCAAGTAGATTTCACATACAGTACAGGGTCTTCATAATGTTTTTGTTTTGGGGGGCTTGAAAAATCACGTTATGTGGGGTTAGAGAAGAATGACATTGGAAGGGATCCTAAAGACCATATGGCACAGGCAAGGCACAGATGGACAAATGGAGGCTGATGTTCTGCCTACAGGACACACAAGAACTGACCCATAGTTCTCTTTCTTTCAAAAACAGGGCTGAAATGATACAAGATGACTGAAGATGTTAGGGAGAAAAATCATGTCTTTTCAGGAAAGTTATACAGAGGTGGGTAAGCAGAGATGATGCTGCCGGAAGGTAGAACAGGTAGCTGAACAGTTTTCTGTTAAGTCCCCAAACTTTTAAAACTCACAACACCTTAAGTTAACAGAAGCAAGGGCGTTATTTCAATAGAACAAACCAAACCAAGTTTCAAGCAAGCAGTGATTATTAGCAGCTGACACATAGTCAGAATGGCGCTTAACTGACACAGGAATGTAGTGCTCAGCACTACAGCAGACACTCAAGGTTGAAAGAGGTTAACTGCTCTGAATTAAGTGCCTATTCAATTATTATTAAATGCTACCAAGCAGTGACTCATGATAAGGCTTCTTGCTTCAACAGAGGGTAACATTTTTTATGGGAAACTCACGATTGAGTTGGTTAAGTTGTGGCTACGAAGGCAGTAACAGTGCAGTGGACAGAGCATGGGAACCCCGGGTGTGCAAACAAACCTTATTCGGGGGTCCTGTAATAGGGCTTGGGTGGGGCCTGAAAATCTACATTTCTGATGAGGTTTAGTCTCCTTATGGGGGAAGCATGCTTTCTTTGAATAATAAGGGTTACAGCACAGGCTTCTAAGTCAGGAAGACCTGGGTCTGAATCCTAAATCTGCCACTCACTCACTGTGTGATGCTGCTTAACTGCCCTGAGCACTGTTAGCTAGGGGTAATAGTACCGACCTCATATGAAATAATGTAAGATGTAGATGAGGTGATTTAAAGATCTTTACTGGGAAAATCTCCGTTATTACAAAAGGAGAGAGAAGAGTATATAAATAATAACAAACTTCCATATACCCATCGCTCAGCTTCAATTATTAGCAACTCATGGTGAGTATTATTTCATTTATCCATATCTACTCCCCATCCCCCTTGGAGTATTTTGAAGCAAACCATTCAGGTGATGTGAAGTGCGTAACACAGTGCATGGAACTGGGTAAAAGCTAGTAAGCTGTAGTTATTATTATTCTTAGGTCTGCTGAGATGGCTGGTTTATTTAGCATCAACCCAGGGTATGCTGTGACAAATAAATTGAAATAGATGAGTGACGTGAAGTAAATAAATTAGATCGCAAGGGCTAGTTTTACAAATGGAACAACATAGCAAATGTCACTGTGTCTCAGAGTCCAGACTTCTCAGAATCTTTAAGAGGTAAGTCATTGCGACAGAAACCACCAGTTGCCTACCCGGCAGCCATGTTCCCATGCCTTCTCAGTCAAAGGACCTTGATATCGCTGTGGTAAGCAAGGTACCCAACGTAAAAACAAAATCAACCAAACCAAAAACCCTGCTCAGTTTCCCAGCCCCTCTTGTTGATGTGGTGGTCAATAAGATATAAACTGGAATCAGGAAATGGGCTTCCGAGAAAGTTCTTCCAAGCAGTCTTAGTTGGCAGGGACCTCTTTTGCCTTCCCCTTTCTGGAATTCAGCCAAGGTAAGTGAAGCTGTGGTAGCTCTTCTTCAAATACCAGGTGACCTTGAGTACGAATATCATGCTGAGAATAATGGCGCCAAAGACAGGAGGGCATGGGGGCACCGATGACATCATGGAACTGCCACATGGCCCCAGACGATACATTTCTGGGCTTCATGTTATAGGAGAGAAAATGAAACCTTATTTGTTTAAGCCACTGCTATTCCAAGTCTCTGCTAGTAAGCAGCGAAATGTAATTTCAACTGACAAAATTATCTAATTAGCATAAGTGATGTCATCTTCAGAAAACTTTCTCTGAATTTAGATATCCCTAAAATTGAGTTACTGGGGAAAGCAAAACAGTATCTCTTCCATGATTTGAGCCCAGCAGACAGTTATAGTATCTTCCCCTTGGCTATCACTCAGTCAAGTTGTAAATATTTAGTTTTCTTAATCTGTCCTTATATATCAGCTCTCCCAGCCCCTTAATCATCTTTGATAGCTATAACACAAAAAATGCCTGTGAGCTGGGTGGTTAAAAAGCAACAAAGGAGGCAAACTGTCTTTGAAAAACAGGCTTGGAGCCATTTTTACGCATGTAGGTGTAACCCTGGGTGGAATGTGACAATCAAGACAAATGTATTTATGTAGCAGTCTAATCTACTTATGCGGGATCTCTGGGACCCGGGCATGTCTGCCGTGTGCTGCCAGCACTAGACGTCTATCCCATTCCCCTTTGGCTCACAGAGATTTGCTTAACTTCCTCCGATGGGAAAGCAATAGATGGAGAAAAATACAAACTGCCTCGTGTTGAATACATAGTAGATATCTCATTTGACAGGAATCCATAATCACCCCCTGAAAACCTGGAGAGAGCACCAGAACCATGACATGGAGAACAAATGATTGACAGCTATAACCATTTCACACGAAAAACCATTCCTTCGAGGATTTGTGTATGTCAAAGAGTTTGGTGGACGGGTTTTATGTGTTACAATAACCTTAAGGGGATGGCTCTAGCTGCTCAACTACAGATTTTTCCTAAACCCTCTAATTTATTAAATAAATTATGGCATATCCACACTGTGGAGAACTATGCAGTCATTAGAAATTACATAGTAGAAAATATTTGAAACCATAGAAAAAATGTTTGATATAGTTTATTTTTAGCCATAATATGAAGTTGAGTAAAAAAAAAACTGTAGTCACTCTATATTTAAGAAGAACATAATTATATATCTATATGAACTGAAAAAAGATTGGATATCTATATACCAAAATGTTTAATTGTGTGACTGGATCATGCTTTGTGTTTCTCTGTATTTTTTATACTTTCTCCAATGAACATGTTTACCAAAAACCTGAAAGCCCTACCACAAATGAGAAAACCTTCCAGATGGACGCATCAAGCATTTTAACCTGGAAAATTGGAGGACACGGGTATTACAGTTACTTGAGCCAAACTGGAGGCAATGGTTGGTTGGTCTAAAAGCTGGTTAAGACCGTGGCTTCAGGCTTGCTCAAGATGCAGTCAGAAGGGGACCCTCCTGCACTGCTGGTGGGAATGTAAATTGGTGCAGCCGCTATGGAGAACAGTTTGGAGGTTCCTTAAAAAACTAAAAATAGAGTTACCATATGATCCAGCAATCTCACTACTGGGCATACATCCAGACAAAACTATAATTTGAAAAGGTACATGTACCCCAATGCTCATAGCAGCACTATTTACAATAGCCAAGACATGGAAGCAACCTAAATGTCCACTGACAGATGAATGGATGAAGAAGATATGGTGTGTGTGTGTGTGCGTGTGTGTGTATACACACAGTGGAATACTACCTAGACATAAAAAGGAATGAAATAATGCCATTAGCAGCAACATGGATGGACCTAGAGATTATCACACTAAGTGAAGTAAGGCAGACAGAGAAAGACAAATATCATATGATATTATTTGTATGTGGAATCTAAAAAAATGATACAAACGAACTTATTTACAAAACAGAAATAGACTCACAGACATAGAAGACAAACATATGGTTACCAAAGGGGGAAGGGGGGTAGGGATAAACTAGGAATTTGGGATTAACAGACACATACTACTATACATAAAATAGATAAACAAGGACCTACTCTATAGCACATGGAACTATATTCAGTATCTTGTAATAACCTATACTGGAAAAGAATCTGAAAAAGAATAGGTATATATGTATTTGTATAGTCGAACCACTTTGCTGTACACCTGAAACACTGTAAATCAACTATACTTCAATTTTTAAAAAACGTTCTCGGGGCTTCCCTGTTGGCGCAGTGGTTGAGAGTCCGCCTGCTGATGCAGGGGACACGGCTTCGTTCCCCAGTCCCGGAGGATCCCACATGCCACGGAGCAGCTGGGCCCGTGAGCCATGGCCACTGAGCCTGCGCGTCCGGAGCCTGTGCTCCGCAACGGGAGAGGCCACAACAGTGAGAGGCCCGCGTACCGCAAAAAAAAAAAAAAAAAAAAAAAAGTTCTCAAAAAAACCAAAAACACAGATGGCAGTCAGTGTCCACTGTGGAGGTCTCATGGCTAGAGTGACTACCCCCAGCATCTGGGTTAATACTGTTTCTTCTTTCTAGATCTGAATTTTTACTTAGCCTTCATCTTCTGCTTATTATGAAAGCACATTATTTACTGAAGATATTCAATATGTTTATGTGAAATGGGCAGCAGAAAAATCATTATCTGGAGAAGGTGAAATAAGAGGCATTCAGTCATGGCCTAAAGATTCTCTGATATACCCAGGAACAGACATCAGAACCCAAAACTCGTATGTTTCAGGCACTGAACCTATGTGAGAAGTCACCTTTATTATCGGTAGGCCAACATGCTCACGTAGAAGCCTAAAACACTGAAGGAGTGTGTTAAACCTGTTCAGTTTAATTTTACCACACAATTATAATCTTTAAAGAGCTTGAATCTGACAAGAAATCATTTAAGAGAACTTTGCCAAGAGTGTAAAACCTGTTTAATTTAATTTTACCACACAATTATAATCTTTAAAGAGGTCGATCTGACAATTCATTTAAGAGAAGTTTGCCAAAGATGTGAAAATTGTCTCCATTTAGTCTTTAAATAATTCTGTTATTCCCTGAAATCTTAGGAAGGAAAAAAAAAAGTGCACTTTCAGCAGACTAAATGCACTTATGAAAGAAACATCACAAATAGTTTCAAAGTGACTGATTTGCAGATCTGGGCTACATTTGACCACATAACATACATGTTCAGACCCTGTCCCACTCCCCAAATCTTCTACTACTACTTCCCATTGCTGTCCCGCTGTAAGATAACTGCCCCAAGAGCCAGGAAACACTGTACAAAGGGCAGTCCCCTATGATCCAGAACAGAGCAGGGGAAAGACACCGGCTGGCTCAGGTGGAGAAGCAGACGACCAGACGCCTTGCGTCCTGGAGGGGGCAGTGCTGTACCCACTCTGAGTACGGAATTGCTTTCCTTGCCTGAAATGTTTCGAGGAGCACCACTCCCAGGAGATTTATTCAAGCTCTTATTCACAATCATGGTATGCTGTTCAACAGTGTTGCTGGCCAAGAAACTTACCGGGAGAAATGGCTGATGCAGGATTCAGCTATGGTGCAGTTGGGAGACAACATGTACAAGGCTGGAGTGCTGAGGTACTTTGACTCAGGACACCAATATATAGTGCTGTTATTTATTTATTTATTTTTCCAATAACAAGAAAGTATAGGTCTGGGAATCCAAGGATTAGAAGTAGGAAAGGTCCCTCTTCTCATTATTAAAACTACTCATGGAGGTTTCTGCTCCTGTTCCCACAACTTTGGTCTAGAGGCACTCAGGAAGGAATGCTTCCACCAGAAAATACAACAATGACTAAATTATATGGGTAAGAGAGATTGTCAACCAGTTCTTTTGGGCTTCTCACACTACTGAACCAAAAGGCAGAGAAAGGGGTCAATTTGATGCCTGGAAGGACTGACCTCAATTGCCAAGGGCAAAGTGAGTTGCTTCTATGAAGTAAAGGCAGAGAGGACTACATCGGATTCACTGGAACCCCTTTTAGTATTTCCAGGTCCATAGTAACAGTCACGGAAAAAAACCCATAGCAGCCGACTAAAGGCAGAACTGCCAAGAACTCAGCCTTTTTCAGGAACAAAGGCTCAGTTCAACACAAATAGGCTAAACACTCTGAGCGGCTGAGCGCTGGCACAGGGCAAGGGCAACATGGGATGGATGGTAGAAGAAGGAAGTAATAAATGTCACCAATTAGAGAAATGTGACCAGTTAGAGAAATGGAGGCTGCAGCAGCCTTGCATTTTTTTTTTTTTTTTTTTTTGCTGTACGCAGGCCTCTCACTGCTGTGGTCTCTGCTGGTGTGGAGCATAGACTCCAGACGCACAGGCCCAGCGGCCATGGCTCACGGGCCCAGCCGCTCCGCGGCACGTGGGATCTTCCCGGACTGGGGCACGAACCCGTGTCGCCTGCATCGGCAGGCGGACTCTCAACCACTGCGCCACCAGGGAAGCCCCATGCCCTGCATTTTTTTTTTTTTTTTTTTTTTTTTTTTTTGCGGTACGCGGGCCTCTCACCGCTGTGGCCTCTCCCGTCGCGGAGCACAGGCTCCGGACGCGCAGGCTCAGCGGCCATGGCTCACAGGCGCAGCCGCTCCACGGCATGTGGGATCTTCCCGGACCGGGGCACGAACCCGCGTCCCCTGCATTGGCAGGCGGACTCTCAACCACTGCGCCACCAGGGAAGCCCTGCCCTGCATTTTTATGCATATATTAATCAAGGGTTTCTTTTTGTTTTCCACTTCCTTATTTTTTTTTAAATGGAAGTATAGTTGATTACCAATATGTGTTAGTTTCAGGTGTACAGCAAAGTGATTCTGTTGTGTGTGTATATATATATATATATTCTTTTTCAGATTATTTTCCATTATAAGTTATTACAAGATATTGAATATAGTTCCCCGTCCTTATTGTTTATTTTATATATAGTAGTGTGTATCTGTTAATCCCAAACTCCTAATTTTTGTAGCAAAATATACATAAAACTTACCATTCGAATCATTTCTAAGTGTACAGTTTAACGGCATTAAGTACATTCACAATGTTGTACAACCAACATCACTATTTCTAGAACTTTTCCATCTTCCAAATAGAAACTCTGTACTCATTAAAGAGTAACTTCCCATTCCCTCCTCCTTCCAGTCCCTGGGAACCACTATTCTATAGCTTGCCTCTATGAATTTGCCTATTCCAGGTACCCCATATAAGTGGAACCATATATGTCCCTTTGCGTCTGGCTTTTTTCACTTACAATATTTTCAAAGTTCACCTGTGTTATAGTATGTATCAGAATTTCATTCCTCTTTAAGGCTGTGTATTTCATTGATTGTTTATCCTTTCTTCTGTGGATGGACATCTGAATTGTTTCCACCTTTTGGCTATTGTGAATAATGCTTCTATGAACATTGGTGCACAAGTATCAGTTTGAATCTCTGCTTTCAATGCTTTTGGGTATACACAGAAAATGGAATTGCTGGCTTATACGGTAATTCTATGTTTAACATTTTGAGGAGCCACCAAACTGTTTTCCAGAGCAGCTGCATCATTTTACATTTCCACCAACAATGCACAAGGGTTCCAATTCCTCCACATCCTTATCAAAATCTACTATTTTCCGTTTTATTTTAAAAAATAATAGTCATCCTAATGGGTGTGAGGTGCTATTTCTTCTACTATTTTACATGAGGAGCTGGTAGTATTAACTTTCCATTCTAGTTCAGAGGTCACCGTACATGAGGAATCACATCTGCCTTGACATGGGACTGCAGAGATCCTAGACAAGATGAATTGAATGATGGATGAGGCTGACTCACCCTTGTTGGGGAGAGAGGGAGAATTCCTTTAAATGATGAGTAGTTACCTTGAATTGGGCAGAAGTACCAAGTTTTAATGGATACAGAATAAAAAGGGGGTGAACCCTGAAAGTCCAAGCTTGTTCGCCCTAAGATCCATTTCCTCACCTTTGCTGTGATCTGTATCAGAGGGAGGCAGGGGTTGACTCCTGCCAGCTGTTTTCCAGGTTCTCAGCTGGGTTCTGACAATGGGAGGCCCTGGTGGGAAACTGAAGGCTAAAGGGGAAGGAGAAGAAGTCAGGGCATTGCTATTCCTCTCCCTCCCCCTCGCCTTGGGTCCTGTCTCCAACCGCAGACACGCCTCCTTTTTGGCTCTAGCTCCTACCATGCCCCAAATTCCTTTGGGTACCTCTGTGCTCCAGTAAATGGCTCTTCCCTTTGGAAAGAGCTAAAGGGAGGCAGTGGCTCCTTGCTGTTGCTAATCTACAGGTTCTCCTAATGTCCTCTGTTTGACACTCAGATCCTCATTCACCTGTAATAACAAATTCCCTACATTTAATTCCCACTTGAAGGAATTTATGGGAATACTTGAAGTGGTTTCTGTTTTCTGGATCAGACCTTGACTTATACTAGACCTAATAAGATGTCTGACCATATTCACTGCAGCTGGAACTTGATTAAATTCTTTGGCATGGGATTAATTAGTTCTGTTGTATAGACAGAGAAACTGAGACATGTTAAGGTAACCTGTAAAGACCACTTAGCCATTATCTGTCAGAGCTTAAACTGATGAAGGTTACAAAATGGTCAGGTCACCTACCTAGATTCCTAATAATACCGAGTGATTCTTACGAGATGTGACAATGACACTTCCATCTATCACTCCTGCTTTTTACAACTGCTCAATCTTCAACACTTCCAAAACCTTATTTGTCTGTGTCAAAAATAATGGAGGTGGTACCATTCTGATGGGTTCTTTAATCAGGTTTTTAAAAACTCTTCTAAAGTGATCTTGGCTAAACCCTCATAAATAGGAAGAAATAAAATAGTCCAGTTACCTTGATTACAATATTATTTTTTTCTTCCTAGAAACTGCTAAACCTCATCACTAAGTCTATCCTTCAATAGTTTTCATCACACACAATCATGTGAGTAGCTATTTTTCATATTTAATAAGTAATTTCTCCTCTTCAGAAATTTGTCTCCTCCTTCAATAATCACAATCAAAGATTTTTCATTTGCTTTCTTTGCCTACTGTCTGTCCATGATTTAGAAACTTGCAATACTCTTAATATACTTGCTATATATATATACATATATGTGTGTGTGTGTGTGTGTGTATATATATATATGTTGCAGGGGAACTGGGGTTTCTACTCACTCAGAGATGTCAGCCAAAGAAATTAATCATGACTATTATTAAGGTGTGTTGGGGGGTGACCACCAGCTTGTCCCCTTGTGCTTTTAAATCACCTTGTTCACTGGGACAGGCATAAAACACTAGACTTTTGGATTTACAGTGTTCTGGCACTGAGAAGGGTCTTGGTAGTTAGCCTAAACCAGTAGCTATAACCCTGGCTAGACATTAAAAACTGAACTAGAGAAGTTTAAACAAAATACCTGATGCCAAACTCGACCTGCCAAAATTCAACTTTAATTGGCATGGGTGGGGCTCGGTCACGGGCACTTTTTAAAATAATAGCTTTACCGAGATCGAATTCATATACCATAAAATTTACCCACTTAGTATGTGCAGTTCAATGGTTGGTTTTCAGTATAGTTACAGAGTCACACAATCACACAATTAACTTAGAACATTTTTATCTCCTCCAAAAAGAAACCCTGCACCTGTTAGACTTCCCATTTATCCTCAACTCCAGCCCTAGGTCACCACTAATCTACTTTCTGTCTCTATAGATTTTCCTATTCTGGACATTCATATATAATTCCTATTAATATAAATGGAATCACACAATATGTCATCTTTTGTGACTGGCTTCTTTACTTAACATGGTTTCAAGGTTCATCCGTGTTCATGCATACAATAGTACTTCTTGTATTACCAAATAGTATCGCATTGGATATACCATAGATCTATCCCATTTTGTTTATCTGTTCATCACTTGGTGGATAGTTGGGTTGTTTCCATTTGTTGGCTATTATAAATAACGCTGCTATGAACATTCACATCTAAATTTTTGTGTGGATGTATGTTTTCATTTCTCTTGGGTATATATACCAAGGAATGGAATTGCTGGGTCATATATGGTAACTCTAACCCTTTGAGAATATGTCAGACTGTTTTCTAAAGTGGGTGCATCATTTTACATTTCCACCAGTAGTACACAAGGGTTCCAATTTCTTCACATCCTTGCCAACACTTGTGATTACCCATCTTTTTTTTTTTTTTTTTTTTTTTTTTTGCGGTACGCGGGCCTCTCACTGTTGTGGCCTATCCCGCTGCGGAGCACAGGCTCCGGACGCGCAGGCCCAGTGGCCATGGCTCACAGGCCCAGCCGCTCTGTGGCATGTGGGATCCTCCCGGACCGGGGCACGAACCCGCGTCCCCTGCATCGGCAGGCGGACTCTCAACCACTGCGCCACCAGGGAAGCCCAATGATTACCCATCTTTTAAAATTATAGTCATCTTAGTGGATGTGAAGTAGATTACCCATCTTTTAAAATTATAGTCATCTTAGTGGATGTGAAGTAGTGTCTCATGGTTTTGACCTTCATTTCCTTGATGGCTAGTGATACTGAGCATCTATTCATGTGCTTACTGACGATTTGTATACCTTCTTTAGAGCAGTGGCAATTCTGACCCTTTGATCTTTTTTTTAAAAAAATATTTATTTATTTATTTATTTGGCTGTGCCGGGTCTTAGTTGCGGCACACAGGCTCTTTGCTGTGGTGCACCGGCTCTAGAGCGCGTGAGCTCAGTAGTTGCAGCGCACAGTCTTAGTTGCCCCGTGGCACGTTGGACCTTAGTTCCCCGGCCAGGGATCGAACCCGCGTCCCTTGCTTTGGAAGGCGGATTCTTAACCATTGGACCACCAGGGAATTCCCTTTGATCATTTTTTAATTGGGTTATCTGCCTATTACTGAGCCATACATTCTTTAGCAGATATTTACTAGGAATCCACCATTACCCAGGCCCTGTCCTAGTTCCTCTGGGGGGGTTCAAAGTCCACTAGAATGATTTTGTAATTTGCTAATATGCCATGATCCACAGTTTGAAAAATGCTGTGTTAAAGTCTGGCTCTGTGAATGTGTTCCTTGATTGTGTCTCCCAAAGATGGCGAACTTTTATCAAGCATTTTATAGAGAAACCCCCCACCTTTCCAATGGGGCAATCTGGCAGTCACTACCTTAAACAAAAAGTCAAGCTTGGCATTGCCAGTAGCAGCACAGCCAGACTTTATATGAAGTGACATAGTGGGAAGCACAAAACACCACCTACATGGGTATTCTTGACAGATACGTTCAGTCTGGATATAATCACAAAGAAACTTTTAGCTAAATTCAGATCTCTACTTGGTAACTGGCCTAGACTCTTTATCAAAGGATTCCATGTCATGAAAAAGAGAGGGAGCTGATGAGACTGTTATAGATGACTGGAAACCAAAGAGACATATTATAATATGTAAACCTTGATTGGATCCATGACACTTTTTTGGTAATTGGGGAAATTTGACTATAGCCTGTATGTTGGATAAACTTTGAATGAAGGCTGGTTTTGTTAGGTGTGGTGTAGTAGTCAGAACAATGGCCCTTCAAAGATGTCTATACCCTCATCTTGGGAACCTATGATTATGTTACTTTATAAGGCAAAAATGATTTTGCAGATATGATTAAGGTTAAGGACATAGAGATGGGGGGATTATCCTGGATTATCTGGGTGGACTAAATCTAATCACAAGGTGAAGATGCTTTCCTAGCTGTGGTCAGGGAGAGAGATGTGATGATGGAAGAAGGCTCAGAGACAGGCTAGGTTGCTGGCTTTGAAGATGGAGGAGGAGGCCACAGACCAGAGCGTGAGGTTGGCCTCCAGAAGCTGGAAAGGCAAGGAAATGGATTTTCCCCTAGAACCTCCAGGAAGGAACGAAGCCCTGCAGACACCTTGATCTTAGCCCAATGAGACTTGTATTGGACTTCTCGCCTACAGAACTGTAAGAAAATGAATCCGTATTGTCTTAAGCCACTGGTAATCTGTTACGGCAGCAACATAAAGCACATGGTAATAATGCGGGTGAGTAGGAGAATGCCCTTGTTCTTGGGAGAGTCATGCTAAGAATTTAAGAGTAAAAAGTCATGATATCTTTAGCCTACTTTTAGATGATTTGGCAAGAGGGAAGTGTGTATATATATTTGGAGAGGAAACTGAGAGGGGATGGCAAGATGTTAACAGTCAGTAAATCTAAGTTAGGGTATATATGCAGTCATTGGAATGTTATTTCAACTTTTCTATGGGTTTAAAACTTTCCAAATTAAAACAAGTTTAAGTTTAGGGGAAAAAATCAGAAATGAGAAATAGATGGAAAATTGATGCACGTTTCAAAATCAGTATCTCCCCTGCCCAGAATAGTTCCTAGAACAGCAATCTCCTAATTGCTTCCTAACTGGATCTCTTGACAGTACTCTTTAAGTTTCTTCCCAATGTGCTGAGTTTCGGGAAACAAAGGTTTTGTATGAGGTACAACATGACTTGTATGGTGAGAATTTAATGCGCTAAATTAAAAACGTAAACAATATTACTGAAACAGTCAGAGCTCTTGCAAACTGTTCACGCTGTTCTCCTTTCAGATCTGGAGAGAGAAAATTCAGCATGACAGCCAGTTATGTTCCGACATGTTCAATCCACGTAGGCATAAACGCAGATTTTCTTCTGTCATTTCATCTTTCTGTCCTTGTATAGGAATTCTGGAGTAGTTTATGTGCTATGTTCTCATGGGTGAGCACAGAAAAACTATCATGCTCAAATAAGTGTCTTCTAGAAAAGAGAGGCTAGAGGTTTACCAAGGTGATGGCAGGGCAAAGGTCTAGAGACTGAAGCTCAGGCACCATTCTGCTCCAGGCAGTTTTACCTCTACCTGGGTTCCCTGCCTGAGAGACAGACACAGAAACATCACCCTTTTTATCAAAAGCCTGTATAGGCTGGGCTGGTGGCAAAACATCAGGGTTCAAACAGTGAGCCTCCAATTAAAGGCCAAGATTTTAATCACAGGTCAACAGAAGACGACTAGGTGATAAGTTCAAATACTACATTACAGGAGATTCATTATGTAGAAAAAACAACCCTGTTCCTCTTTGACTCAGAACTGCATAAGTCATTTGACAAGAAATGCTTTAAATTTTCTCTACAATCATAGTTTTAATTTAAGTTGCCATTTTTCTTCCTGAAGCATAACTTTTGTCCCTTTGCCTGTATTAGTAGCAACATATTCTATACATTAAACAGTCAGCCTTTTATTTGACTAATTTCCAATCATGAATGTAAAATTACAGCTCAGACTGTAACAGGTAAAGGTAAACAGTTAAGTATCTTCACCTTGCTATGAACTGAGATGTAGTCCCCCAAATTCATATGTTGAGGCTCCCAACCCCAAAATCATGGTATTCAGAGATGGGATCTTTCGGAGGTAATTAAGTCATGATGAAGGTGGAGCCCTCATGATGGGATCAGTGCCCTTATAAGAAGAAACCTGAGAGAAATCTCTTGTTCTCTCCTTGACCTGTGAGTTCACAGCAAGAAAACAGGCCTCTGCAAGCTCGGAAGAGAACCTTTATCGGGAAATGAATTGGCCAGCACCTTGATCCTGGACTTCCCAGCCTCTAGGACAGTGAGAAATAAATTTCTGTTGTGTAAACCACCCAGTCCAGGGTATTTTGATAAGGCAGCCCAAGCAGACTAATATACACCCTATACTCTAAGACTCCTTCTATGCTATCCTTACTCTTATTTAACTCCTTTACTTGTATATCAAGTAGTACATGAGCACAGACGTAACAGTCACCAAGCATTTATTGAGCAACTGTTGTGTGTCTTACTCTAGGCCTGACATTCAACAACAAAATCCTAAAGCAATGATGCTAGAAGCATGCTTGTCATTAACCCTACTCCTCTGATGGTGCTGAATCCTGATCTGATCAAGGAACCTGGTTTCAAAAGCCTTTACGGCACTTTCTGCTTTTATGATGATGTTTTTCTGGAAAATAATAATCATCAAGGAACTGACCAAGTTTTCTTATCAAAACAGCTTTATAATTGAAAGTTGTGATTCTGAGATATCAAATAAATGATGAATGTTTACCAAAAATATGCCAAAAATGTAAACATACTAAAACCAGAACCCTTAGTAGCTAAAAAAAATAGAAAAATTATATTCAAAATTCTATAAAATGGACAGAATGTACTAAGTGTACTGATTACATAAAGGGCTCCAACCTATTCTAAAGTGTAAATACACAACATAAAAATACAACTTTGGGCTTCCCTGGTGGCGCAGTGGTTGAGAGTCCGCCTGCCGATGCAGGGAACACGGGTTCGTGCCCCCAGTCTGGGAAGATCCCACATGCCGCGGAGCGGCTGGGCCTGTGAGCCATGGCCGCTGAGCCTGCGCATCCGGAGCCTGTGCTCCGCAACGGGAGAGGCCACAACAGTGAGAGGCCAGCGTAACGCAAAAATAAATAAATAAATAATAAATAAATAAATGCAATAGATAAAATGTAAAAACAAAACAAAACAAAAAAACCCCACAACTTTACTGGACATAAAATATGACCTAATATGCTAGTTAAAGCGTGTGTGTGGGTGTGCACGCACACCCACACACACTCACAAAACCAGCCTATAAGTTTGAGAATCAAAGGTTGTCATTTATACAAGGGCTTAATCTCCAAAACATAGAAACAGCTAATACAACTCAATAACAAAAAAACAAACGACCCAATTGAAAAATGGGCAGAAGACCTAAACAGATATTTCACCAAAGAAGACACCCAGATGGCCAACAAGCACATGAAAAGATTCTCAACATCACTGATTATTAGAGAAATGCAAATCAAAGCTACAATGAGGTACCACCTCACAGCAGTCGGAATGGCCATCATTAAAAGGCTACAAATAACCAATGCTGGAGAGGGTGTGGAGAGAAGGGAAGCCTCTTACACTGTTGGTAGGAATGTAAGTTGGTACAGCCACTATGGAGAACAGTATGGAGGTTCCTCAGAAAACTAAAAATGAATTACCATATGATCCAGCAATCCCACTCCTGGGCATATACCCAGACAAAACTATAATTTAAAAAGATACATGTACCCCTTTGTTCACAGCAGCACTATTCACAATAGCCAGGACATGGAAGCAACCTAAATGTCCATCGACAGATGCATGGATAAAGATGTGGTACATATATACAATGGAATACTACTCAGCCATAAAAAGGAATGAAATAATGCCATTTGCAGCAACATGGATGGACCTAGAGATTATCATTCTCAGTGAAGTAAGTCAGAAAGAGAAAGACACATGCCATATGATATCACTTACGTGTGGAATCTAAAATATCACAGAAGTGAACTTATCTGTGAAACAGACTCACAGACACAGAGAACAGACTTGTGGTTGCCAAAGGGTGGAGTGGAGGAGCGGTGGATTGGGAGTTTGGGATTAGCAGATGCAAACTATTATATATAGAATGGATAAATAACAAGGTCCTACTGTATAGCACAGGGAACTATATTCAATAACCTGTGATAAACCATAATGGAAAAGAATATGAAAAAGAAAGTCCCACCTCTGCTGGGACTTTCAGAGCTGTGCAGTTTTTCTGCCAGGAGCCACTGTATATGTATGCATAACTGCATCACTTTGCTGTACAGCAAAAATTAACACAATCTTGTAAATCGACTATACTTGAATAAAATAAAATTTTTAAAAAAGGTTGTTTTTTACAGATGAGGGATGGAGATGCAGAAGAGTGAGGGAACCTGGCTAAAGACACATGGAGAATTAGGGGTAGGGGTGGGGTAGGAGCTCAGGGCTCAGTCTCAGGGTTTTCTCCACATTCTGTGCCTCCCTTTTTGGTACCAAGTAGATGAGTACACTGATATATATGTATGTAAGTACAGTGAAAAGTTCCATGAAAATCGATACTAGGTAACAACAAGCAAAGAGCGAATTGGGAAGCAGCACATTATTCTCAGGCTGATGGCACTGCTCAGAGTTCTGATTCAGATTCAACTTCGAATAAAGCTGCACTTGAAATGCTCGGTTAGCTTGGAACATGAATGCGTCTTTCTTAGCCAAGCCACTCAAATAAGCCTGGCTACTTTGTAGGATGTTGTCCAGCAACACAGGATATAAACAATAAGGTGCCAGGGTTTTTTTCTGTAGGTGCTGGGACTTTCAGAGGTGCACAGTTTTTCTGCCAGGAGCCACTGTTAAGTTATGCATTCCTAGAAATAGCAATAGTTTTCTATAAAGAACATTTCTTAAGCTTCAAAACAGATTATCAACATATGGGATTAAAATAACCAATAATTACTTACTATAAGCTAAACATATATTTTGGTCTTTCAACTACCAAGAATTATTATAGATTTCAAAGTCAAAATTTATACAGCACTGAACTTCCTCACAGAGTATTCCAGTTTATCGAAGATTCTGGTTATTTCTCAAATTGCTATACAATTTCCTTTTGAGAATTTTAAATCTATTCAGAGCAGACACTAAACAACTGATCTCAAGCAATGGCAATAATTCTGAAACTGAGCAACTAAGTGTCGTGTCTTCAAAGTAGCTCTCTGGGGAAGGGATTGAGCAATTGGTGGGGGGTCTTAGGAGGAAGACAAAGAAAGATATGGGAATCTCTGGGGCAAAGTATACTACAGAGAGGAGTAAATGCTTCACATAAAATTGGCAGAAAAGTGAAGATGGCTTAAGATTAAGGTATTTTTTCAGGGATAAAAAAATGTTAGAATGATAGTGTATTTGTGAACAATTGGTGAACTGGCAGTGAATACTAACAGGGTTTGAGGACATGTGGAAAATTTTTTAAGCAAATAAAAATTTAAAAGCTAAGTACTAATTACTCATGGTTAAATAACCGATAACGATGAACAGTGACCCCCTGTCCCACCACCACCCCTCACCTCAGTCTTATGCCCCAGAAAGAAGCATCTACAACTTTAAAAAAAAAAACAGTTTCTGTTTCTAATTCTTCCAGTGGTTATATCCACCGCTGTATATAATCTGTGGAAACTGCTATGCATTGCTACATTCATTTTAGAATTTTTATACTGATCTCCTGCCCCGTGGATGGGTGAGGAATTAGCTTACTTATGTCCCCTCTTCCCACCCCCCAATCATATCAATTTCCCCTTCTCAGTGTAGTTACATTATTATTTTTCATTTTTCTACTGGTCTCTTTTTAACATATTATCTTTACCTCTAGCAGTAGTATTCACCCTGCTCTAAGGTGCTTATTTGCTTAACTCCCCCAAAGACTGTGAGCTCCTAACCCAGGAGGGAGGCAGGGTGAGATGCAGAAAGGGAGAGGGTTATGGGGAGGAGATGCTGGAGCAGTTGATACCTGAGCTGTATCCTGAGAGCCCAACTGGACAGGTACAGGAGGCAAGGGTGGGATGAGCAGAGGGCATCTCAAGAAGAGGAAGGGGCATGGGCAAACACATAGAGGGAGGAAAGAGTATGGTAGACTGGGAACAGGAGAAGGTTCAGTAAGATAGGGGCGAGAAGGCAAGGGGTCCTTCATCATCTGGCAGGGAAGTAAGCCTGCAGCAGAGAGCAGCTACCAGTAGAGATGGCCTGAGGGAGAGAATAGCAGGCATGGGACTTTTCAGTGGTGGGTGTGCACTGCCTCGTGTCTGCCCCTGGCTTAGGAACACCTCTTCTTGCTCCTACCCCAGAGAGATGACAGGTATCCTTGCCACCATCACAATGGCACAGAACATCATTCTCAACCGCACTTTCTGAAGGGCTGAGTAGGACTAAATTAGAGGGATTATTGTTTTCTTTTATTAAGACTCCAAATGAGAGAAAGAGGAATGGTATTGAATGTACATCTAAGTTAAAGAAAAATAAATAAATAATTCAATGATCTAAAATTAAACAAAAAATAAAATGTAGAAAACACTACATTAGTGACTTTTTACTGATACTAATAGATAACTACAATCCTCAAATAACCATCTCAGTAGGCTAGCATTTATGCACTGTATATAGGAAATTTACATTTCTTTTCATTTACTGCCAATTGTACGCTAACAAGAGTCATATCATTTTCATATAATAACAAAGTGCCTAATTCAATCATCTTGAACACTAATTGATATGTCTGTAGCTGAGACTCCAGTTAATTACCTGTCTTTTTTGTTTAATTTTGCGATTTAAATCTACTTCTCATCCAGTCTTGCCTGTCAGTGTCCTATATACGTCTATGACCTTCATCTTGTGTAACTGAGGGAAAAAAAACATCTTAGCAAAGCATTTTCTACTCCTGTACTTATTTAATATATTCATATTTTCTGATTCATCTTTCCTTTTATAATTATATTGTTAAAGTCACATTAAGCCTACAGAGGTAGTGGAATAAATGTCTCTATTCTAATAAACATTTGTTCGAGCGAGCTAAAGTCTTTTTTTTTTTCCTGCATCAGATCTTTTACTTATTCCTTCAAATTTTTCTAAAGATTCTTCAATGGCTGTAGTTATCTAGAACCTTTTAACAGTCATTGCTTACATTGTTTTGAGATGCTTTAAATTTCCAAGTGGAATTTTTCTGAAAATTATCTGTGCTATACTTTCTTTCTTTTCTTTCCTTCCTTCCTTCTCTCTCTCTCTCTCTCCCCCTCCCTCCCTCCCTTTCTCCCTCTCCCCCTCCCCCTCCCTCCCTCCCTCCCTCTCTCTTTCTTTCTGGCCGTGTTGGGTCTTTGGGTCTTTGTTTCTGTGCAATGGCTTTCTCTAGTTGCAGCAAGCGGTGGTCACTCTTCATCGCGGTACGCAGGCCTCTCACTACCGCGGCATCTCTTGTTGCAGAGCACAGGCTCCAGACATGCAGGCTCAGTAGTTGTGGCTCACGGGCCCAGTTTCTCTGCAGCATGTGGGATCTTCCCAAACCAGGGCTCGAACCCGTGTCCCCTGCATTGGCAGGCGGATTCTCAACCACTGTGCCACCAGGGAAGCCCGATTTTTATTTTTTTAATATTTATTGTTTTTTATTGAGGTGATTTTTAAAAATAAATAAATTTATTTATTTATTTTTGGCTGCATTGGGTCTTCGTTGCTGTGCACAGGCTTTCTCTAGTTGCAGCGAGCGGGAGCTACTCTTCGTTGTGGTGCACGGGCTTCTCACTGTGGTGGCTTCTCTTGTTGAGGAGCACAGGCTCTAGGCGTGTGGGCTTCAGTAGTTGTAGCACATGTGTTCAGTAGTTGTGGCTCGAGGGCTCTAGAGCGCAGGCTCAGTAGTTGTGGCACATGGGCTTAGTTGCTCCGTGGCATGTGGGATCTTCCTGGATCAGGGCTCGAACCTGTGTCCCCTGCATTGGCAGGTGGATTCTTAACCACTGCACCACCAGGGAACCCCCTGTGCTCTACTTTATTAGTACTATGTTTACATTTAAATACATTCCCAGGCTTACTAGATTTCTACTTCTCTTGTTTAATCTCAGCTGGATGAAGAAATTAAAGAAGTGTAAAGACCAACCAAAGGTAAAAGCAAAACAAAACAAAATAGATTAATTAATGGCAGTGCTGAGGGCTAGAACTCAGGCCTGTGAGCTTTCAAAAGGAACATGCTACCATCCATGTAACTTTCAGGGAGGCCACTGAAAGTATTTTCTTCCAATTAAGGCATTTGGCTCACCATTCTTTATATTTTAGTTTTTTTCATTTGAAGAGTGAATGATCCTTCCTATTTTTAAATTCAGTCAATATTTATTGAAGGTCTTCGATGTACTATTAGGGTCCACAGAAGGTTAAAGTACAAACCTGCTTTCTGCTTCTATTCTGACTCTTTTTATTAAACATCTAATATAGAACTCATGCCAAACAAAGTCTTAGGAATTGCCTTGCTCTTTGAAAGTTCTTTAAGCACTCTGAGTTCATAATTTTGTAAAGTGACAAAAATCAGTCTTAACATATCACTCATTTGATCCTCCAGATGAAATAAATAGTTATCTTCTAAATAACTAAAAATAGCTAAAAATGTTGTTTAGTTTTTCTTCCTTATTCAGGTCTGTGTCACACACTATCTAAAACCTACATAATTTGTTTTATATCATTTTTATATTTCCATCCCTTTTGTATCCTTCTTTCTTTTTTCAACAATAATTGTTTTTTCTTTTCTTTGACTAGGCAAACATAAAACTCAGAGGAAAGATAAGACAATCAGTTTTTTAAAATTTAATTTAATTATTTTTTATACAGCAGGTTCTTATTAGTTATCTATTTTATATGTATTAATGTATATATGTCAATCCCAATCTCCCAGTTCATCCGAGACAATCAGTTTTAAAGCACTGTACATTTCTGCTTTCAATACAGTCTTTCCCTCAAATATCTGGATATTCTGTTACCAACCTGTTACTGGAAGGGAAAGAATGGGCAACAATATAATACATGAAATATAATACAATTAATTCTAATAATAACAAACTAAACCCAGGGTAAAAGCACCTGTATGGTAACTTTCTGCAACGTTAGCAAATTACGATTAAAATATCAGTCAAGAGGATGACGATCAATGAAAATGAAGGCATAAATCAAAGGTCCAAAAGTACAAATTCCTCACCCAATTTAAGACTGGATGGTCACTCTGTGCTAGCTCTAGGAGCCAGACTACTTGGGCTCAAATTCTAGCTCTGTCAACTTAGAGGCTCTGTGAATTTGGGGCAGTTATTTAAGTTCTCTGTACCTGTTTCCTTATCTGTTGAATGGGAATAATAGTGCCTGAAACCACACAATGTTGCCATCAAATACAGGCACTGTCAACTTTGATTGTAATAGATTACACAATCTTTCCAGAAAACTTCTTTATCATTCATCTTTCTTCATGCTGGAGCTCAAGACTAATTTGTAAGTTTTATATATTCTTTGGCTTTTATCACCTGAATACTCTTGTCCTGGTCCTGCCAATCACATCTATCCACTTCAGGATTTTCAAACCTGGCTCTAGGGAAATGACTCTTATTCTTCGAAATTCTGGGGCCCTGAGTGAAATGGGGGTAACAGATTTGGGGTAATAGTCTCTAATGCACAGGGCCTCCCCACCCCCTTTACTTCTTCCAACACCTTAACTCTTCTGTTAATTACATGACCAGAAAACAGGACTGCTTTTATCAGTGGATATTCATTGATCTCAAAAGGATAACTACACACATATATATGACAGGTGCAAAGATAATGGGCTAGAAAGCCTGCTTTCAGCTTCTTTGGGAACAAAAGGATATTTGCTATTTTTCATTTTTCTATTAAAGTCCTGGCCTGACCTATTTTTTTCCTTTATTTGAAGTTAAGCCAGGAAATGATACATTTTATTTTTTAGTTAAAAAACAAGAATAGAAAAGGGCCTCGTTTAGTAATGAAGGGAGCATAACCTTTATTCAATGCAAAGGACACTGGATTCTATATTCATCTGGGCGCCAAATAGCTCTCTAAGCTTTAAAAACTAATTACAGGAACAGAGTGTGATTTTTCAGTCTTTTTAGCTCATGCCACGCTCTGTGGTACTCTAATGTGTGAAAATCAAGGCTCTGTAACTCTACCACATTGGAATATCAATGAAGAGTCTTCCCCTCTATGTACCTTTGCTTTCAGGATAGAGAATATGACAGATTAAGAGAAAACAATCAATCACATACAAAACAAAATAGATCTAAAAAATTATTTTTCTTCTCTTAAAGTAAATAGAATTTGTTTTCAAACCATGTCTGTTTGCATGCAAAAACGTGGACAAATATCTCAGTCATAATGTTCAGTAAAATGAACCAGATACTATGGTGAAATTTATATAAAATTCAAGGACAGTCAAAACTAAACTATGGTGATAAAAGTCAGAATAGTGGTTACCTTGAGGTAACCTTCTGGGGTGCAAGAAAAGTTCTGTATTTTGATCGGGGAGGTGGTTACATGAGTAAAATCACACATACCATTTCTTTGAGTTATATACCTAAGATTGCATCTTACTTCATGGATATAATAATTCACCAAAAATTAAAAAAAATATGTTTAATTTGCTTTGCCTTCAAATTTAAGATGGAAGGTGACAATGCAGTGAGAAAAAAGGAAATAAAGAAAGCCAAGAACTTAATTCTAGCTCTTCTAAATCAGAAGCATGAGGTGGTATACAGACGTTCATCTCTGCATTAGCCTTCTCTTTTCTGAAATAGGGCTAGAAACCCTTCCCCTTAACTCTAAGCTATTGAAGATAACTAATAAAACTGATTGACAATCTCTTTGCAGGCATAAAAGACAATGAGCCTAGGAACAACAGGAAGAAGACTTACTTTCAGTTAAAGTAACCTGAAAAGTTGGGGAAAAATAATTATCCTCCAGAAGTTACTTCTAATACAACTACTCAGGTTATAGATGTATTAAATAAGTACACTTAAAGATCAATAGTGGGACTATGCTTACCCAGACCTTTTAGAAATCTAGCAGCAGGAAAACATGATGGTAACATGGCCTGACTCTCCCCTAAGGTCAGTCTGATTATTCCTAGTTGGCACTCTAATTCATCATGTCTCAATAATTCTTTACCTCTTTTGATAGAAAAAATCATGAGGCTACTCTCTTCTACTATTGTTATGACAACATGATCTAAATTAAGAAGTGTAGAGAGCAGGGATAGGAAATATAATTTTAAGAGTGTATAACTTATTTCACATGCTTGGGAAAAACATTCATCACAGTAAAAGTTTTAGAGAAAAACACCTCTGTGACTTTGGCATAAGAAAGGATTTCTAAATAGGAAACAAAATGTCCTATCTATTAAAGAAATAAATTTGACTTATTAAAATTTTAAAAGTCTGTTTATTAAAAGACACCATTAAGAGAGTGAAAAGGCAATTTGTAAAGTGGAGGAAGATGACATTATCTATCTATCTATCTATCTACCTACCTACCTACTACCTATCCATCACAAAGGAGTTACATCCAGATGTGTAAAGAATTCCTACAAATCAGTAGGGAAAAGACAGACAACCTAATTAAAAAATGGGCAGTAGATCTGAACAAATATGTTGTGAAAGCGGATATTCAAATGGCCAATAAATACCATAAAAGTACATTAAAATATGTTCAACTTTATTAGTCATGAGAGAAATGCATATTAAACCACACTGAGATACCTCTACAAATCTACTAGAAGGCCAAAGTTAAAAAGATGGAAAATATCAAATACAGATGAGATACAGAGCAATTGGAACTTTCATACACTGCTATGAGAGTGCAAACTCTTACTACCAGTTTGGGAAACTATTTGGCAGTGTGCACTACAACTCAACATATGCATATGCTATGACCCGGTAATTTGACTCCTAAAATGTAAGCAATAGAAATATATACATATGATTACCAAGAGACATATAGTAGAATATACAAAGCAGCACTATTTGAAGCAGTTTTAAATTAGAAAGTATCCAGGTACCCAACAGGAGAAAAATAAATGAATGCATATATACACACATAAACATTCAAATAATACAATATTAAAAAAAATCTGGGGTGTACCCATATAATGGAATACAATATAGAGTACAGAGTAATAAGGACCTATACACAGGAATATAGATGAATCTTGTCAATATAATGTGGAACAAATGAAGCCAGTCATAAAAGAATATATAAGTGCATGATTCCATATAAAAAGGTCAGATGCGGGTAATTTTCAGAGAGGAAAACAGTGACCATAAGGAAGCACGAGAAGGCTCACTATTGCTTTGTTCTGTTTCTTATTGCTATTATTCTGTTTCTTGATCTGGATACTGTTACACATTGAAAAGTATGAAAATTTGCCAAGCTGTGCCTTTGACATGTGCACGTGTAAACTATAGGTAACATAAGCAGAGAGATGGAAACTCTAAGAAAGAATCAAAAGGAAATGTTAGAAATCAAACATGCCATAACGGAAATGAAGAATGTCTTTGACGGACTTATTTAATAGACTGGGCATAACCAAGGAAAGAATGAGTAAGCTTGAAGAAACATCAATAAAAATTTCCAAAATCGAAATCCAAAGAGAAAAAAGAATGAAAAGAGAACAGAATATCCAAGAACTGAGGAACAAATTCAAAAAGTTATAATGTATGTATAATGGGCATACCAGAAGGAGAAGAAAGAGAAAAAGAAACAGAAATATTTGAAGCAATAATGACAGAGAATTTCCCAAAACTAATGACAGACACCAAATCACAGATCCAGGGAGCTCAGCGATCACCAAGCATGAAACACACACACACAGACACACACACACTCACAGACACACACCCCTATACCCAGGCATACAATACTCAAATGGCACAAAATCAAAAACAAAGGAACATTGCAAGAAGCCATAGGAAAAAATTACCTTACCTACAGAAAAACTGGAATAAAAATTACATTGGACTTTTCTTCAAAAACCATGGAAGCAAGAATAGCAAAGTGAGATAATTAAAGTGTTAGAACAATCATCAACCTAGAATTTTGAACCCTATGAAATTACTCTTCAAAAGTAAGGGAAAAATGAACACTTTCTCCAACAAAAATTGAAGGAATTTGTCTTCAATAGACGTGCCTTACAAGAAATGTTAAAGAAGTTCTTTAGGGAGACTTGGACCTACATTAAAAAAGGAAGAGAATTAAAGAAAGAATAATTGAAGGTAAATAAAATCTTTTATTTCTCTTATTCTTAATTGATCTAACAGGTAACAGTTTGTTCAAAATAATAACAGCAACATTAATGTACAGTGATTATAGCTTATGGATAAATGCAGTGAATGGCAGCAATGTTATAAGGGATGGGAGGAAATAATTGGGATTACTTTGTTATAAGGTACTTGCATTAGTTATAAACGTATGTTGCAAATTCTAGGGCAACCACTAAAAATAGAAGTTAAGAAAAAAAGAAATATAATATATATACTAAGAGAGGAGAAAAAGTGGAACTATACAAAACACTCAGTTAAAACCAGACGGCAGAAAAGCACAATCCATTGTCTTAAAAATCATTAAGATTGCCTCCATTAAAATTAAAAACTTCTGCTCTACGAAAGACTCTGTGAAGAGAATCAAAAGACAAGGCATACACTGGGAGAAAATTTTTGTAAAACACCTATCAATTAAAGGACTGGTATCCAAACTATACAAAGGACTTTTAAAGCTCAACAATAAGAAAACACATGACCCAATTTAAAAATGGTAAAAGATCTGAACAGATATCTCACCAAAAATATATATATAGTTATTAAATAAGCATATGAAAAGATGCTTAACATCATATGTCATTAGGGAAATACAAATTAAAACAATGAGATCACTACACACCTATTAGAATGTACCAAATCCAATACACTGACAACACCACATGCTATCGAGGATGTGGAACAGCAGGAACTCTCATTCATTGTTGGTGGGAATGCAAAATGGTACGACCACTTTGGAGTACAGTTTGGCAATTTCTACAAAAACTAAACATACTCTTAACATACATCAATATGATCTAGCAATCACATTCCTTGGTATTTACCCAAGTGAGCTGAAAACTTACATCCACAAAAAACCCTGAACACGAATGTTTATAGCAGCTTTATTTATAATTGCCAAAACTTGGACGCAACCAACAAATCCTACAGTAGGTGGACGAATAAACAAATTATGGTATGTCCATACAATGGAATATTATTCAGAGATTAAAAAAGAGCTACCAAGCCACCAAAAGACATGGAGGAACCTTAAGTGCGTACGGCAAGGCAAAAGAAGCGAATCTGAAAGGCTATGTATTGTATGATGCCAACTATATGACATTTAGGAAAAGGCAAAATTACGGAGACAGTTTAAAAAAAAAAAAGGTTGCCAGAGGTTGGAGGAGAGGAAGGCTGGGGTGAATAGGAGGAGCACAGAGGATTTTTAGGGCAGTGAAACAATTATTCTGCGCGATACTGAAATGGTTACCTTCACTGTAACCAATGAATGGGTATACTCATTACACATTTCTCAAAACTCATAGAATGTACAACACAAAGAGTGAACCCTAATGTAAACTACAGACTTAGTTAATAATAATGCATCCATATTAGCTTACCAATTCTAACTAACATACCACATTACTGTAAGATATTAAAAATAGAGGAAATTGGGGGGGGTGAGGGTGAGTGATGGGATATATGGGAACTCTGTGTTTTTCACTCAATATTTTCTGTAAACCTAAAACTGCTACCTCATGCAAATAAAGTCTATTAACTAAAAAATAAATTATGCACATATAATATAGTTTTCTTATAACAATATAACTAGCTGACAAGTTTTTCTGAGATAATGTGAATGATGAGGGAGAAACCATAAACAGGAAGACTTTAGGTTAAATTACAGGTGAACTTTTGAGTCTCACGATTTTGAGAAAGTTTTAAATGGCACTATAGCAATTTTTCATAATAAAATGTTGGTAAAAATACGGCACCATAGTGTACGGATACGGTTAACTTTGTGAACGGTAAAGACCTATTTACCTATAGTTGCAACTCACATTCTGAGAGAGATGAGCTCATAGTTCTATGATGACTTAAGAGTAAAATATTGGTCACTACTTCTTTTATTCTTTTTCTGGTCTTTGCTTCCTTAAAGTGCTTTTACTTTCTTTCTTTTTTTTTTTTTTTTTTTTTTAACTATTTATTCATTCACGTGGATAGCAAAAGACAATAAGAATAAACTTACTTTTAATGTGACAAAATACTACCTCCACTTTTTTTCCCTATTTTACACAGCTCTAAAATGACAGACGTGAAAATATTTCACTGTGGCAAGCGAGCCATGTGAAAATGAGTAGCTTCATCAAATTAGGCTACATCTTCATGGCTAAGTAAGAAATTTAAATTGTGCAAAGGTAAAAGTTGAGTGATAAAGTTGAAACCGAGACCTTACTTTTGTCAAAATAAGTAGAAAACAATTGGATACACTATACATGAACAAATGTGGGAAGCACATATATATTTCTGGAAAGTTCAACTAACGGTTCTGTGAACTAAAGAACATGCTAAGAACAATTGTAACACACTTATGGGCAGGAATTTTACATTATTAACTGTCATGTTTCCAAGGTATGGCACAAAACAAGGGCCATACAGCTTTGTTGAATAAATAAATGAATGAATGAATAAACTATGAGCTTCCCTAAGAAGGGAGAATGACCTACAAAGTAAAAAATATTTTAACTTGATTTAGCAATGCTCCAAATTTGATTCACATCAATCCCTTCCTTCTAAAGTTTTGAGCACAAGCCATACTTGCACAGGAAATGAGGTGTAGTACAATAGAAATGGACTTTACTAAGTTCAGTTCATTGCTGTTTGATACTTAGAAATGGTCAAAATTTCATGTAGGAAAGAATTAGCTAAATGGATGTTTTTCTTCCCATGTTTAGTACAACTTAGAAAATAGACCATTTTACCTTATGAAATCTTCTTCCTCTTCTCTCTTTGGCCTCAGCTGTTTGGGTTGAGCCATGTTAATCCAGTTTGGTAGAGATTTCAAGAGCCTGCTGATATCATCATCTTTTGCCCAAGATGCACTGATGACAAGTTTTTCTTCTGACTGGACAATGCCCCTAAACACGACCAACAGAAAAGACACACTTCAGGACACTGCCTGGCTTCCAGTTAGCATTTTCCATCCACCTTTGCTGCAGAAAAAAAGATACCATGTCCACCTCTCCTATTAACATAATCCATTATCTAGTTGGAAGCATGACATCCGTGAATAGGTCACTTTTGTGGGAAACATCATTCCTAGATTCCATTTTTAGTTTCTTCATTGTTGAGTAATTATGAAACTAATAATATTAATCAGTTCCCCTTATCATAGTTAATCCCTTAGAATAAATGAAAGTGTATGGGAGGTTTGGGGGGTGGGGGTAGGTAGGGATTCTTTCGAGAAAGATGTTGAACAAATAAAAAGTGGGTTAACCATACGAAAGAGTGCAATTAAATAATTGCACAATAACATAAATGATACCTGAAAGGTGATGGAAGTGTTACAAAAAGTTGTTCTCTGACCTCTTGGTTTAAACTACCAATTAGCTCTACTTGAAGGTGTTTTTTGAACCATGGATACCCCTCTATTCAAAGTAAATCTACCATCACAGAGAAATCTTCTGCCCCTGATGGAAGGCAGAAAAGTCTTTGATTATTGCTCTCTCCAGTGGGCTTTGACAAATGACCTAGAGTGACAGGTTTCAACTCCTTTAATAGGGCCCATGGGTGAGCTATTAACACGGCTCTTTCCAAAACGTACTTGTAAATTCACTGTAAACGTTCAATTTCAACTTAACTAAGAAGCTTCCCTTTCTGTTCAACATTTCTGTCACTATAACTAATTTCAATGGTCTAAAAATCCCCCTCAGCAATTCTAGGTGACAGAATGACATTTATTTATGAAGGGATTGCTAATTAGCTGGCTAGTCCTCTGAAGTTGACCAAGACTATAGGAGGTTTTCCCCTCCATCACAGGCAGGAATTTATGTTGGTATAAGGGTTATACTGAAGAACATCATGTGCTTCTAAATATACGATATATACACGGTGTATATGCTTGGACGTACGGTAACATCTCCTTTACCCAACAGACAATTAATGTCTGTAGACAGAAGTTGCTGATGCCTAAAAACCTTGACTCATGACAACCTAACTTGAGGTAACAAGATTTCAAGAGGTAGGCAGCAATATTGCCCTGGTAATCTGAAAATAAGCTAGAATAAATAAGAGAACCATAGTTGAATTCTTCTAACTCACCACAAGCAAAAGTTTTCTAATAGTAACTATGGTCAGCAATACAAAAATTAGACTACAGAACCTTCTTCCCTGGGATCTCTCAAATTACCCTGACTGATATCTTCCATTTCTGTTTTTTCTTTGTTATTTTCTTGCATCTTTTCTGCAATATTTATGGATTAATCCCACAATATAATTTTTACACTATCAGAATGGCACCATCTCAGATTTATGCTATTCCACAGCAGAAGACTCCTCAACGTTCTTTGGCATTCTTTTTACCTGTCTCTGATCAACCTCCTCTCTCATTTGCTCTATGACTATTTTTTAAAAATATATACATATTTTTCGAATTTTATTTATTTTTTTATACAGCAGGTTATTACCTATTTTATACATATTAGTGTACATATGTCAATCCCAATCTCCCAATTCATCACACACACACCCCACCAGCTTTTCCCCCTTGCTGTCTAGAAAAGGGAACCCTCTTCACTGTTGGTGGGAATGTAAAGTGATACAGCCACTATGGAGAACAGTACAGAGGTTCCTTAAAAACTAAAAATAGAACTACCATACGACCTAGCAATCCCACTACTGGGCATATACCCAGAGAAAACCATAATTCAAAAAGACACTTGTAGGACTTCCCTGGTGGCACAGTGGTTAAGAATCCGCCTGCCAACGCAGGGGACACAGGTTCGAGCCCTGCTCCGGGAAGATTCCACATGCCGCGGAGCAACTAAGCCCGTGCGCCACAACTACTGAAGCCCATGCACTCTAGAGCCTGAGTGCCGCAACTACTGAAGCCCGCGCGCCTAGAGCCTGTGCTCCGCAACAAGAGAGGCCGCCGCAATGAGAAGCCCGCGCACGGCAATGAAGAGTAGCCCCGCTCGCCGCAACTAGAAAGAAAAGCCTGTGCGCAGCAACAAAGACCCAACGCAGCCAAAAATAAGTAAATAAATAAATTTATTTTTTAAAAAAGACACTTGCACTGTTCACTGCAGCACTATTTACAACAGCCACGTCATAGAAGCAAACTAAATGTCTATGGCTATCTTTTAAACCTTTGCCCTTTCTTTATCTCATTGCTTATCCCCCCCCGCCCGCATTCTTCCCATCCGTCAAATAAAGGAGGAGACCTAATTATATACTTTCAAACATCCCACCTCCGATCCCCCACAGAAATACTTTCAAATCTGTTTCATTCTCCACTTCCAGTAATCCCTCTACCTAGGCTCTGGGGGACCCTTTCCCCACCCCACAACGATCCCCCCGTTTTTCTGCATATTTAGGGCCTCTCTCAATATATTCCTCAATCCCGTGTTAATTTTTTAAATGAATGAATGACTGAATCTCTCTTTTTCTTTTTTTTTGCGGTACGCGGGCCTCTCACTGTTCTGGCCTCTCCCATTGCGGAGCACAGGCTCCGGACGCGCAGGCTCAGCGGCCATGGCTCACGCGCCTAGCTGCTCCTGGGCATGTGGGATCTTCCCGGACCGGGGCACGAACCCGTGTCCCCTGCATCGGCAGGCGGACTCTCAACCACTGCGCCACCAGGGAAGCCCCTGAATCTCTTTCTTAATCTAGCATTTGTCTCTAGTAAAGCTCCTCTCTCTCCTTCACACACACTGTCATCAAATGAGTGCAGCCTCCACTCACTGACGTTACTTTCTCACCTGTTGTTCACTTTTTCAACTCGTGAAGTCTCCCTCCAGGATCTACTCTATGATTTAACCTATCTATTCCTTCTTGCAAATTTTTCAATGATCATATGTTTTACTTCTAGACAAATCCACTGGCTTCCCCCTCCAAACTCTCCTGTGCTTGTATTATGAATTCTGTTCCTTCTTTTATCTCTTTGAATATTTTAAAAACAGTAATTGTAAAGTTCTTTTTATGTGTCTCTGTATTTTTTGGTAATTCTTTGGATGTCAAATGTCCTATCAGCTGCATTTTCCTTCTTTTCTCACGATGGTGAGTTTTCTCATGTGGTCTGCTCTGCTGGTCTGCAAGCTCTACCTCAGTGGGACATGTCCTCTGTAGGAGTCCCACATTTGCCCTGCATTTTGGAGATGTCACTCTTAGGTGGGTTGCATTTGCCTCTCCTGGATCCTAAAGGTTTCACCAGTTCCAAATAAGATTTTAAGATTCTTTTTTCCTTCCTTGTCTTGGCTTAAAATTTTCTCTCCCTACATGGGCGGTACAAATTGAGGTCCTTACTTGCACATGTCACATGTGTAGGATTCTGATTTCTTTTAGGGGCCACTTTTTCTACTCCAAGTAGGGTGGCTCATTCTCAAGCACAGAATTTTCCTGGTTCCACGTGTAGGTGGAAAAACCCCATGCACAACTTCTGCACTGATAAAATTTCAGGCCACGCAGGTGTTAATAGGCTAGGCCCCTATTGGGTCTTCAACTCTGCTATGGTCTGAATGTTTGTGTCCCCCCAGAATTCACATGTTGGAATCCTACCACCAATTTGACAGTATTTGGAGGTAGGGCCTCTAGGAAGTGATTAGGTCATGAGGGTGGAGCCCTCATGAATGGGATTAATGACTTATAAAAGAGATCTCACAGAGCTCCCTAGCCCCTTCCGCCAGGTGATAATGCAACGAGCAGTCTGCGACCTGACTCTTCCAGCACTATGATCTTGGACTCCAGCCTCCAGAACTGTGAGAAGTAAAATTCTGTTGTTTATTAGCCACCCAATCCTTGGTATTTAGTTATAGCAGCCCAGACAGACAAGGACAACCTCTATATGTGGTCCTGACACCTTTGTGGGCCTCTCAACCTCAACATTTGCTTGTTGCTATGGCTTTTGGTTCCCCCTTCATTTGAGGCATGTGGAAAATTTTCTTTCTTTTGAAATTGGTTACATATTTAAAATATATTCTTAAAGATACATATTTTTATCTGGACTTTCTATGTATTAGGAATTTCTATGTATTAGGAGGAGGAAAAGGGTTTCCTAAATCTATCCACTCCACACTTCTAACTGAAGTCAAAATTCAGTATTAAATCAATTGCATTTAGGGTTCTAGAACCACCGGTTCCCTGACACTGCTGTACCAATCCGTGGGTGTTTTTTTTTACTTTATACTCTGATTATTCAGAAGCATCTGATACTTTTGACTATTCCCTTCTTAAAATATTACTCCTTTGGTAACCACATCATCATCTTCTCCTAAGCTCTTTCTTAGCCGAACTGAGGGTTCTTTTCCTCTGTCCATACTTTACATGTTGGTATTCCACAGCATTCTGCATGTCTCACTTGGGCAATCTCATCTTCTTGCCAGACGTGACCCACCTGTATTCCAAAGACTCCCAAATTAATATCTTCAGGGCTGCCCTCTCTTCTAAGTCTCGGATCTGCATATACAAAGGTTAATGGGAGAACTGAACTTGGAAGTCCTACCAGCTATTTAAATTAGAGTCAAAGGAGCTCATTTATTATCCACCTTTCCGTCTCCCACTGAACATCTAGTATTCCCTATTTTGGCCAACAGTCCAACCATCCATCTTGTTACTTAAGTCAGGAACTCGGAGTCATCCTCATTACCCATAGACACCATAACCTCCCAATTCCATCTGCTTGGTAACTTATAAATCTGTTGTTTCCTGTCCAGGTTCACTGCCCTTAGCCTATATTTAGACCCTCATCATTTTTCACTTGGACTTGGCAGTAACCTTATAACCGGGTGTCTTGCCTGGAGCTTCAAGACCATCAGTCCAACTCACCAAATCAGTCAGAAGAATCATTTTTCTAAAATTGTACAAATGCAGTCATGTTTTTTCCTTCTTAGAATTCTTCACTGATGCCTAATTCTAAGACCAAGTCCAAACCTAGCAAGGCATGAACATCTACCTTTTCAACTTCATCTCCTGCTACTGCTTTCCTCTTTTGTCTCTGGTCACTACTCCCAGTCAAATCCCTGCCTGTGTTGGCTCAACACCCTACCTGCAGTGAGTATTCTAATGGTTTCTGAAGGGGATATACTGTTTCCTGCTTGTATGTGTTATCTCTGCCCAGAGAGCCTTTTTCCATCTTCCTTGTTTGCCTCTACTGATCCAACGTTACCTAGGCTCTTCCCTTGGGACAGCTGAGTCCTTTCTTTTGTACCATATCACCCTTTACCTGAGGTTTTCAATCTCGACTGCACCTGGAGAGCTTTAAAAAAAAACAAAAAAAGTACTGGATGCCCAGGCCACTTCTAAGACCTAGTAAATCAGAATCTCTGGGGATGGGACCCAGGCATCAGCATTTTTAAAAGTTTCCCAGGTGATTCCAATGTACACTCAAAGGTGAGAACCACTGCCTTACACACACCTCTGCTCTCAGTGGTCCTACCACACTTCTTTACAAGTTGGCATCCCCTACTAGATGATGAGTTCTCTGAGGACAGAGCTGATTTCTCATTAGCTTTTGGGCTCCTAGCGCCTAGCACAATACCTGGTATTTGGAAAGTGTATAAGAACAGAACTGGACGTAAAAATAAGCCCTCTTCAGTTTTAGGAGACTGGGTAACTGATTAAGCTAAAACCATTTTAGTGGTTTTCCTTTACTATTTCTCTGCACTGAACGACTTAGGTGAGCCATCAAGCCATCTGGCATTTTGACCAAATTACAGATCACTTTGCCATGGTCTCTCTATACCTGTCTGAATTCAGTACGAGTCAGAATAATGAATACAGGTGTGTCCCCTTCTGGAAAAAAAAAAAAAAAAAACGTCCAACATAAAAAGTCCTGACTCAAGACAAATGAACCAAGGAGTGATTACTGTCAAACCTTCCCCTTCACTTATTCATAGGTGGCCTATTACTGGACAGTCTCCTTAACACCTCACTTTCTCTAGGAGGACTCTGTTGATTATGTCAGCCTACAGTAATCTTCCCCCTTGGAAAGCAAATGAATAAAAGCCTTCCTTTTATACTTACTGTTTATAACCTCATAATTAGGACTCTGTCCAACACAATGTGTTGGACAAACTATGGTCTGTCTGTCAAATCTGCCCCATTAGCTTACTTTGTATGTGTTTTAAGCTATGAATACGGTTGACATTTTTAAATGTTTTTTCTTAATCTAAAGAAGAAGAATATTTTGTGACATGTAAAAATTATATAAAAGTTAAATTTCAGTGTCCATAAGTACAAAGAACTGTGGCTGACCGGTTCAATTCCTCTTATACCCAAAGTACAAGTCAAATTCTGCCCCACAGAGTTAGAAGTCCAAACCCAACTCAGTTTTCTTTGAGCCCATCCACCCTGGCCCCCATCTGCCCCAGGGTTCAGGAGACAGTTTGGGTCTGTACGTGTGAGATGGTACTGTACGTTTTCGGGATCTAGAATTTTTCATTTTAGCACTCGCTGGAATGAAAAAATTAGCTTAGTGGGATACTATGTTAAAGGTACTCACATCATTCACTTATGTATTTTTTTAAGACTGGTTTAATTCAATAATATGGTATCATATTACTGCCTTCACTAATATTCATAGATCCTGTCTTATTAAAAAACAGTAATCCAAATTAACTAGCACGCTGCCTACCTATATATTGCCCTCAACAATAAATTATTAATTCATATTGTAATGAACATCAATCCCAAAAGCAATTCCAAATATTCTGATTTGAAATATTAGCACTGATTAGCAACATACGGTTACCCTAAAGGGAATTTTTCATTCAAATGGCAAAGTTCCCATCCTAACTAATTGTATTTATTAGCTTATAATTTTGAGATAAATGGGATTATGTGGGTTACAAAATTCCAGGATATATCTAAATAGCCTCAAAAAAGGAGAACTAAATCTACAATAATTATTCCACAAGAGGAGTAGGGTCAATCATCACTACCAGGACCATAATCTACTAATTAATTCACAGCTCAATGGGCCACAGACAGAGCCATCTGTGAAACTATTTGTACCTGTTCCCAGGAGGAAGAGGAAAATAGGTATACCTCTTGGAACAGGTGATAAGGCTGCTATGGGAAGAGTCCACCCTCTAGACACAGCTGAGTGAATTTCATTCAGAAAACATCTGCTGGTGTCTACTGGCTCTGATGTGCACTGCTTCCTCTCTGGAACAGTTGGGAAATCCAAGTGTGCCTGGTCCCTGGATACAGCTGGGGTGCTGAGTCTTTCATTAGGTAAACAACCAGGGGCAGGTGGGGCTAATTGGATTCAACTGTTTGGTGGCAGCCTGGGCATGATGTTTACTTTCCCAGACTGAATCTTTCAGACACTTCAAAAACTAGGAGCCAAGCTAGATAAATAAACCCCGGACAAGGCTGGTCCAAATTAAGCTACTGTAGTCAATTTTCAACTGTGAACGACTGGACCTGTAGCTGGCCAAACTACAGTGCATCGTCCAGCAACAATGTGATCATGACAATGATGGATGCAGAAATCAAAGCTGGTACTATGCTGCTGATTAAAACAAAACAAACACAAACACAAAAACGAAACTAAAAAATCTCTTAAGATAAGATGGAGCAGAATAAATAGGAAGAGCAAAGAAACATCAGGTTGTCTTTCACATCACACTCATCATAAAGAGAGCTTTATGCTATGTATTTCTACCTTGGAATCACAACTTAAGAAACATCTGATAACTCTGGAGATGGTGGATGGGAAACAGAAACAATTCAAGAGGACCCAGGGAAAAGGACTTGGAATTTCAGAGCTTACAGCAGGTAACCTTTGGGGATAATTTAATAACAACCTTTAAATAGAGAAGCTCTCATATGAAGGGTCATAATTGTTTGATATTTAAAAAACCAAGAAGACAATAATCATAGAGTGGACCAAGAATGTAAAATTTCTGAGAAACTTATTTTGTTTGATACTTGATTATTTTCTATTAATGAGTGTAAAAATCCAATAAGGCAGGACGTTGCTTAGTTTATTCACTTCTAGACTCTTAGCTCTAGAGTAACGATGGACTCCAGAAATGCTTAATAAATAATTACTGAATAAAGTAACAGACTGAATGAATGAATGACTGATATTACTGAAGCACAAAGCATCAGGGATGTAACAGATGGCATAAAAATACTTTTTTGCCATCTTCTTAGGAAACATCAACAATATTATCAATGAATTAATTTAAAAGTAAATAATAACAAGAACACCACTTACAGCAACAATAAATAACATTGGCTGAGACTTCTTTAGTATTTACCACGAACTAGGCATTCTTCTAAGCACTTTACATATACTAACTCTTTCAATCCTGATAACAACCCTGTGTGGTAGGCACTGTTATTATTCCCATTTGACAGATGATATACCAAGTTACAGAGATTAAGTAACTTTAGTGGCTGATGAGGGTACAGCCTGAACTGAGCCTACAGTGACTGTTCTGGAGTCTGTGCTCCAATTATAATGTCTCTCTGAACTATTTGAAACTTTGCTTGAGTTTCCCATTTCCTCTTTAATTCCACTGCCTCTTCTTTGGGCTTCAGAGACAGACTTAGCTCCTCAAGCACGTACAGCCATCTGCATACTCTGTGACCTGCATACTCTGTGTTCATACATAAATGGTATGAACCTTTCTGAACCTCTGTTTTCTCATTTGTAAGGTTGGAAGAATCTAACCTTCAGAAGGTTAGACTGACGAGATGAATCGATGACTATGAAGTCCCCTGAGCAGTGACCATGTACTTTCCAGAGTGTGTATTTCCATTCTAGTCCAGTTTGCTTTGCTTCAAACTGACTGCAACTGGCTCCTCACTGATCACGGTAGACTGAGTTAGGTGCAGGGAAATTAAGACTGGCTGTTGCTAGGGAATTCGTGGGACGCCTGGTTGGGTGGGTAGCATCTGTATTTGGCAGGAAGGCAGTTGACGGGCACTACAAAAGTAAAGCTATTCACTTGATCAATAAACATGAGGGAAAGGCCTGAATGCAGATATCATGCTAAATGTTGGGACAATTATGTGGAAAAAGACATAGTAACTTCCTTCTAGAGCCTCAGAGTTGAGATCAGTAACACATACGTGAATCACTTTGGGGACATGTTTGAACTACTCTTGCCCAGGCCCAGGGCTCTGTGGGCCTAGTGTGGGAAATCCAGGTTGTGTGTTTTAAGATCTCCCCAAATAACTCTGATGCGAGTCCACAGTTGAAAAACGGTATTTGAGAGAGAAAGACATGTAAACCAACAACTGATTAAATAACACATAATAAAGAAATTTTAAATTGCAATACACTGGGATAAATATCAAAATAGTTACGGGTAGTAAGTTACAGGAGCACATAATAAAAGCTCTCATTTGCTGAGTGCTCTCTATGAACCAGATACTGTACATATTTTATAAACGTTCTTTTGTATCTCTTCACTATTTAATAAAAATGAATCTATCAGTGGTAGGTGAACCAAGAGAGTGGGTTGGTTCAGTTTGGTTCATACAGCACAGTTGGTTCATATAGCACAGTTTCAAGAGGCAAAGCGGAAGACAGGCTGGCATGGAGCTTGCACAGGGTTTCTCGGGCACATGCCCTTGGCTCTTCTGAGGTTCAAAGTTATTTAGCTGGCAAAGGCAGCCAGGCCAGCTCAACTAGACTCTCATTCATTCAGGATCCTGGTCTCTATCTACACAGGAAACCCAAAGGGCTTCACAAGCCGTCACAGCCTACAGTGTCTAGTCTCTGCTCTTTGGCACAAGGGGGCCACTGAGACCTTTTAAAGATACCACTGTGATGACAGACAAGGTAGGTCATCTTCCTTCCCAAGACCTATGATGGTGCTCCTGTACTTAATATGGGAAGTTTAAAAAAACAAAACAAAACTCTTTTCTGCTCATTCTTACCCGACTACATTGTTCACCCCAGTCATTTTCATTTCTCAACCCCTCCTCCACGCATCATGTCCCTACTGCTTGCTCATCCTCTTTGGTCTGTCAAGAATCTCCTCCTTCACTCAATAAACATGTTGAGGGCCAACAAGGTGTCCAGCGCTGTGCCAGACCTGGTTTCTGCCATGGCTGATCACAAGTTTATCTCCACGTCGCTCTTCCTTCATGCCCTGGCATGAGTTCTCAGGCCTCTTTGGAGAAGTAGTAAAACGTGGACCCTGGGGATGGTTACACCTTCCCCTAATAAAAACATGTTTGTGTCTTATATCAACTGAGCCTCTGAGATTAGAAGATGTTTTATTTGTATTTTCTACCAGGCCCAACACAATGCAGGAAGGCAAAAATAAAAAAAAAAATTGACTGATGAACTGATGCTAAATTGGAACAGACAGAAACTTTAAAGAACTGTGATTTTCCACTGTCAAATGACTATTCTGGGACACATAAGCTGCTGCTCGTACCTCAGGACAAAAGGGGGACAGAGGGAGAGAAGCACTCAGCTTGGAAGTAGCAGACGAACAGACCAACTGCCTGATCACTAATGCAGAGCTCCAGAGAATTCACAGCTGAGTTCTCCTTTAAGCCCCAAGGGGTGTGACTAATTAAGAAAAGACTTCTAGTCCTCACCTCACTTTTAGGAAACCTCTCTTTATCCAAAGCACGTAACATGACATCATTATATAAAACAGGCTTTCTCTCCAGAGTGAGGGGCTCAGAGAAAGGTGAGATGTTTTCGACCTTTCCTCAGATCTTCAAACTCCCAGTGGACACTCAGGTTCTCATGGTAAACTTGGAAAACATGCCAGCTCTCAGCAGAGGGCATTGTGAGCTTATGGACTGGATCCTTTCAGTAAAAGATATCTGCTGAGAAAGAATCGGATGGAAATGTTTCCCTGCCGCCTTCCTCCTTCCCCAGTGTTACAGCATTTTGGATCATTTGAATTGTATATGGATTTCTATTTAAGTCAGTCATTTGCTGGCAGCGAAACTAGAACATTTCCTGTTTTTCCTGTCACTGTAATCAGGATTTGGCTGTCCAAATTAGGACTGCCCTAATTACTCTTCAGCAGGTGCCAATCTGGGGGAGGGCAACAAATGGGAAGAGAGGAAGTAAGGACACTTTGCATCTTCAGACTCATACAATGAGGAAACACTTTCTTCCGAGCCTGGAAAACCTGATTAAGTAATAGGTAAAAGGCACCATGGGGTTATATGTTGTGTGTGTGCGCACGCTGTTGTGTAACAACTACGTAAATGATTTTCTATTTAATTCCCTTCAAAGCTTCACAGAATTACTTTTCCCAACCCTGAGATAAATTCATCCAGGGCCTGTAATTCAGCAACTGTGAGAGACTACTACAGATAATACCCTGTATAAGGAATGATGTGATAGTGGGCACCAATAAGTGGACATCATTCCAGAGAATCTGGCCATGAGGGATACCAAAGCGGTATAGTCTCTTCGGGGAAGGATCATGATGCTTGATGACCACAATATACCAAGAACCAAAAGCAATGGGTATTTTCCAAGATCTGGGAGAACACCAGTAAGAAATTTAAGTCTCTTATAGAGTGGATGATGCAATATAGGGTGTGGTCATAGATGGTAGTAAAGGTAATCTCTGTCATCATTGTCACTGTCATTATCAAAATAGCAGCTAATCATTTGGGAGGTGGGGCTTAATATTTTGTTAAAACAGTTCTAAAAGGTTAACATTTTCAAAACAATCCTATGAGGGAAAAACTATTATTATCTTTTTTCACAGATGGGAAAACTAAGGCACAGAGAGGCTGAGTGACTGTTCAAGGTCATATAGCTAATAGGTGAAAAAGCTGGTATTCAAATTTAGGCCCCAGAGACTTCTCTTGAACTAGAGTCTGGATTTATTGTTAGAAAAACACATGAGATCTTGAGTTGAGCGTCCTGTGAGGAGCAGCGTCAGTGCACGCCCGAAGCTGAGCCATTTCACGAGGAACTCTGGTCTGAAGGGCTGGGGCAAGGCCTCTGCACGGGGCCTGCTACGAGCAAGTGAAACAGACTAAGCACAAAGAGAAAAAAGGTGGATGGGCTAGGCCAGAAGTGAGATTACCAGATTTATGTCCTTTCCAGATGAAATGTGGATCCTCTAGCAACAGGAGTAATGGAAGATTTCCCTAAATCTGCCTTCAAGCTTTTCCCTGATTGATCTGTGTGACGAGAGAGGACCTTCAAGATGGCGGAGGAGTGAGACATGGAGATCACCTTCTTCCCCACAAATACATCAAAAATACAGCTACATGTGGAGCAAGTCCTACAGAGCAACTACTGAATGCTGACAGAAGACCTCAGACTTCCCAGAAGCTGTGTGGCTGACAGGGTCTTGGTGCTCTGGCTGGCTGTCAGGCCTGAGCCTCTGAGGTGGGAGAGCTGAGTTCAGGACACTGGACCACCAGAGACTTCCCAGGGCCATGTAATATCAGTCGGCGAGAGCTCTCCCAGAGAACTCCGCCTGAACGCTAAGACCCAGCTCCACTCAATGACTGGCAAGCTCCGGTGCTAGACACCCCATGCCAAACAACTAGCAAGACAGGAACACAACCCAACACATTAGCAGAGAGGCTGCCTAAAATCACAATAAGTTCACAGACACCCCAAAACACACCACAGGACGTGGTCCTGCCCACCAGAAAGACAAGATCCAGCCTCATCTATCAGAAAACAGGCACCAGTCCCCTCCACCAGGAAGCCTACATAACCCACTGAATGAACCTTAGCCACTGGGGGCAGACACCAAAAACAACGGAAACTATGAACCGGCAGCCTGAGAAAAGGAGACCCTAAACACAGTAAGTTAAGCAGAATGAGAAGACAGAGAAATAGGCAGCAGATCAAGGAACAAGGTAAAAACCCACCAGACCAACAAATGAAGAGGAAATAGGCAGTCTACCTGAAAAAGAATTCAGAGAAATGACAGTAAAGATGATCCAAAATCTTGGAAATAGAATGGAGAAAATACAAGCAACGTTTCATAACGACATAGAAGAACTAAAGAGCAAACAATGATGAACAACACAATAAATGAAATGAAAAATTCTCTAGAAGGAATCAATAGCAGAGTAACTGAGGCAGAAGAATGGATAAGTGACCTGGAAGATAAAACAGTGGAAATAACTACCACAAAGCAGAATAAAGAAAAAAGAATGAAAAGAATTGAGGACAGTCTCAGAGACCTCTGGGACAACATTAAATGCACCAACATTTGAATTATGGGATCCCAGAAGAAGAAGAGAAAAAGAAAGGGACTGAGAAAATATTTGAAGAGATTATAGTTGAAAACTTCTCTAATATGGGAAAGGAAATAGGCAATCAAGTCCAGGAAGCGCAGAGAGTCCCACACAGGATAAATCCAAAGAGTAAACACCAAGACACATATTAATCAAACAATCAAAAATTAAGTACAAAGAAAAAACATTAAAAGCAGCAAAGGAAAAGCAACATACAACATACAAGGGAATCCCCATAAGGGTAACAGCTGATCTTTCAGCAGAAACTCTGCAAGCCAGAAGGGTGTGGTAGGACATACTTAAAGTGATGAAAGGGAAAAACCTACAACCAAGATCTCTACCCAGCAAGGATCTCATTCAGATTCGACAGAGAAATTAAAACCTTTACAAACAAGCAAAAGCTAAGAGAATTCAGCTCCACCAAACTTCTCTAGGCAGGGAACACAAGAGAAGGAAAAGACCTACAAAAACAAACCTAAAATGATTCAGAAAATGGTAATAGAAACATAGATATCGATAATTACCTTAAATGTAAATGGATTAAATGCTCCAACCACAAGACATAGACTGGCTGAATGGATACAAAAATAAGACCCGTATATATGTGGTCTACAAGATACCCACTTCAGACCTAGGGACACACACAGACTGAAAGTGAGGGGATGGAAAAAGATATTCCATGCAAATGGAAATCAAAAGAAACCTGGAGGGCTTCCCTGGTGGCGCACTGGTTGAGACTCCACCTGCTGATGCAGGGGACACAGGTTCGTGCCCCGGTCCGGGAAGATCCCACATGCCACGGAGCGGCTGGGCCTGTGAGCCATGGCCGCTGAGCCTGCGCGTCTGGAGCCTGTGCTCCGCAACGGGAGAGGCCACAACAGTGAGAGGCCCGTGTACCGCAAAAAAAAAAAAGAAACCTGGAGTAGCAATTCTCATATATGACAAAATAGACTTTAAAATAAAGACTATTACAAGAGACCAAGAAGGACACTACATAATGATCAAGGAATCAATCCAAGAAGATATAACAATTGTAAATATTTAGGCACCCAACATAGGAGAACCTCAATACATAAGGCAAATACTAACAGCCATAAAGGAGGAAATCAATAGTAAGACAATCATAGTAGGGGACTTTAACACCCCACTTTTACCAATGCACAGATCATCCAAAATGAAAATAAATAAGCAAACACAAGCTTTAAATGACACAGTAAACAAGGTGGATTTAATTGATATTTATAGGACATTCCATCTAAACACAACAGAATAACTTTCTTCTCAGGTGCTCATGGAACATCTTCCAGGATAGATCATATCTTGGGTCACAAATCAAGCCTTGGTAAATTTAAGAAAATTGGTATCATATCAAGTATCTTTTCCAACCACAATGCTATGAGACTAGATATCAATTACAGGAAAAAACTGTAAAAAATACAAACACATGGAAGCTAAACAATACACTACTAAATAACCAAGTTACCACTGAAGAAATCAAAGTGGAAATCAAAAAATTGCCTAGAAACAAATGACAGTGAAAACACAACAACCCAAAAACTATGGGATGCAGCAAAAGCAGGTCTAAGAGGGAAGTTTATAGCAATACCATCCTACCTCAAGAAACAAGTAAAATCTAAAATAAACAACCTAACCTTACATCTAAAGCAATTAGATAAAGAAGAACAAAAAACCCCCAAAGATAGCAGAAGGAAAGAAATCATAAAGATCAGATCAGAAATAAATGAAAAACAAATGAAGGAAACAATAGCAAAGATCAATAAAATTAAAACCTGGTTCTTTGAGAAGATAAACAAAATTGGTAAACCATTAGCCAGACTCATCAAGAAAAAAGGGAGAAGACTCAAATCAACAGAATTAGAAATGAAAAAGGAGAAGTAACAACTGACACTGCAGAAATACAAAGGATCATGAGAGATTACTACAAGCAAATCTATGCCAATAAAATGGACAACCTGGAAGAAATGGACAAATTCTTAGAAAAGCACAAACTTCTGAGACTGAACCAGGAAGAAATAGAAAATATAAACAGACCAATCACAAGCACTGAAATTGAGACTGTGATTAAAAATCTTCCAACAAACAAAAGCCAAGGACCAGATGGCTTCATAGGAGAATTCTATCAAACATTTAGAGAAGAGCTAACACCTATCCTTCTCAAACTCTTCCAAAATATAGCAGAGGGAGGAACACTCCCAAACTCATTCTACGAGGCCACCATCACCCTGATACCAAAACCAGACAAAGATGTCACAAAGAAAGAAAACTACAGGCCAATATCACTGATGAACACAGGTGCGAAAATACTCAACAAAATACTAGCAAACAGAATCCAACAGCACATTAAAAGCATCATACACCATGATTATGTGGGGTTTATCCAAGGAATGCAAGGATTCTTCAGTATACGCAAATACATCAATGTGATACACCGTATTAACAAACTGAAGGAGAGAAACCATATGATCATCTCAATAGCTGCAGAAAAAGATTTGACAAAATTCAACACCCATTTATGATAAAAACTCTCCAGAAGCAGGCATAGAGGGGACTTACCTCAACATAATAAAGGCCATATATTACAAACCCACAGCCAACATAATTCTCAATGGTGAAAAACTGAAACCATTTCCACTATGATCAAGAACAAGACAAGGTTGCCCACTCTCACCACATATTATTCAACATAATTTTGGAAGTTTTAGCCACAGCAATCAGAGAAGAAAAAGAAATAAAAGGAATCCAAATCAGAAAAGAAGAAATAAAACTGTCACTGTTTGCAGATGACATGACACTATACATAGAGAATCCTAAGATGCTACCAGAAAACTACTAGAGCTAATCAATGAATTTGGTAAAGTAGCAGGATACAAAATTCATGTACAGAAATCTCTGGCATTCCTATACACTAATGATGAAAAATCTGAAAGAGAAATTAAGGAAACACTCCCATTTACCACTGCAACAAAAAGAATAAAATACCTAGGAATAAACCTACCTAAGGCGACAAAAGACCTGTATGCAGAAAACTATAAGACACTGACGAGAGAAATTAAAGATGATACCAACAGATGGAGAGATATACCATGTTCTTGGATTGGAAGAATCAACATTGTGAAAATGAGTATAATACCCAAAGCAATCTACAGATTCAGTGCAATCCCTATCAAACTACCAATGGCATTTTTCACAGAAGTAGAACAAAAAATTTCACAATTTGTATGGAAACACAAAAGATCCCGGATAGCTAAAGCAATCTGGAGAAAGAAAAACGGAGCTGGAGGAATCAGGCTCCCTGACTTCAGTCTATACTACTAAGCTACAGTAATCAAGACAGTATGGTACTGGCACAAAAACAGAAATATAGATCAATGGAACAGGATAGAAAGCCCAGAGATAAACCCACACACGTATGGTCACCTCATCTTTGATAAAGCTGGCAAGAATATACAATGGAGAAAAGACAGCCTCTTCAATAAGTGGTGCTGGGAAAACTGGACATCTACATGTAAGAGAATGAAATTAGAAGACTCCCTAACAGCTTACACAAAAATAAGCTCAAAATGGATTAAAGACCTAAATGTAAGGCCAGACCCTATAAAACTCTTAGAGGAAAACATAGCAGAACACTCTATGATATAAATCACAGCAAGATCCTTTTTGACCCACCTCCTAGAGAAACGGAAATAAAAACATAAATAAACAAATTAGACGTAATGAAACTTAAAAACTTTTGCACAGCAAAGGAAACCATAAACAAGATGAAAAGACAACCCTCAGAATGGGCGAAAATATTTGCAAACGAAGCACCTGACAAAGGATTAATCTCCAAAATTTACAAGCAGCTCATGCAGCTCAATATCAAAAAAACAAACAACCCAATTCAAAAATGGGCAGAAGACCTAAGTAGACATTTCTCCAAAGAAGATATACAGATTGCCAACAAACACATGAAAGAATGCTCAACATCACTAATCATTAGAGAAATGCAAATCAAAACCACAATGAGGTATCACCTCACACCAGTCTGAATGGCCATCATCAAAAAATCTACAAACAATAAATGCTAGAGAGGGTGTGGAGAAAAGGAACTCTCCTACACTGTTGGTGGGAATGTAAATCGACACAGCCACTATGGAGAACAGTATGGAGGTTCCTTAAAAAACTAAAAATAGAACTACCATATGACTCACCAATCCCACTACTGGGCATATACCCTGAGAACACCATAACTCAAAAAGAGACATGTATCACAATGTTCATTGCAGTACTATTTACAATAGCCAGGACATGGAAACAACCTAAGTGTCCTTAGATAGATGAATGGATAAAGAAAATGTGGCACATATATACAATGGAATATTACTCAGCCATAAAAAGGAATGAAATTGAGTCATTTGTTGAGATGTGGATGGACCTAGAGACTGTCATACAGAGTGAAGTAAGTCAGAAAGAGAAAACAAATATCGTATATTAACGCATGTATGTGGAACCTAGAACAATGGTACAGATGAACCGGTTTGTAGGGCAGAAGTTGAGACACAGATGTAGAACAAACGTATGGACACCAAGGGAGGAAAACCGCGGTGGGGTGGGGATGGTGGTGTGCTGAATTGGGCGATTGGGATTGACATGTATACACTGATGTGTATAAAATTGATGACTAATAAGAACCTGCAGTATAAAAAAACAAACACAAAACTAATACTAATCTTTCTTTGGGTTATTTGTATGTAAATATGTTAATATAAATGTTTCAGACATTACATGAAATTTCTAAAAATCTTATATGTTCTGGTATAATGTTATAAGTCATAATTCTAGTTATTACTTTAAAATGTATATCTCAGAAATAACTAAATTTCCTTGTCTATTGCATTACTATGAACTTTCATCAAATCTTTAACTGTGGTCACTTTCAAGTCTTTTGTCATTTACAGACAGTTCTGGGTGCACTCTGATGGTTTTGCAAAAATGTTCCTATAAAAGGGTTTCACCTTCAAGGAATTCATGGAAAAGATTCTGACAAGTACAGGTTTCTGGTAACTGACTACACTGCTGAACTGAATGAATAAGCATTTTCAGAACTCTAATGGAAAACTGATGAATTCATAAAAGTGCTAACAAAAGATCAAGATAAAAAAATTAATTACATGGGACTGAGTGAACTGATGAGGATGATTATAATTTTTGTGACTTTCTGTTTGAATCAGAAAAAAAAATCCCACAAGGACTCAGAGGCAAAAAATATACAAATCAATTTTCACTGCAAAGTAAAGGAGCTGTTACAGTGGAGATTCCTGGACTGAATGTCAATATTATGACACAGTATGAGTGTGTTTCGTGTTTGGTAATTGCAATCAGTGTTGCTTTTGTTGTGGTCATCCATTTACAATGCTTGGTGTCAGTTTATCTCTTTTAAAAATAAAATACAGTGTGTGTGTGTGTGTGTGTGTGTGTGTGTGTGTGAGAGAAAAAAAAAAAAGAGACATGTATCACAATGTTCATTGCAGTACTATTTACAATAGCCAGGACATGGAAGCAACCTAAGTGTCCACAGACAGATGAATGGATAAAGAAGATAAAGAAGATGATAAAGAAGATGTATATTCCAATATACAATGGAATATTACTCAGCCATAGAAAGAAACGAACTTGAGTTATTTGTAGTGAGGTGGATGGACCTAGAGTCTGTCATACAGAGTGAAGTCAGAAAGAGAAAAACAAATACTGTATGGTAACATATATATATGGAATCTAAAAATAAAAATGGTTCTGAAGAACCTAGGGACAAGACAGGAATAAAGATGCAGATGTAGAGAGTGGACTTGAGGACACGGGGAGGGGTAAGGGTAAGCTGGGATGAAGTGAGAGAGTGGCATTGATATATATACACTACCAAATGTAAAACAGATAGTTAGTAGGAAGCAGCTGCATAGCACAGGGAGATCAGCTCGGTCATTTGTGACCACCTAGAGGGGTGGGATAGGGAGGGTGGTAGGGAGATGCAAGAGGGAGGAGATATGGTAATATATGTATACGTATAGCTGATTCACTTTGTTATAAGGCAGCAACTAACACAACAATGTAAAGCGATTATACTCCAGTAAAGATGTTAAAAAATATACTAAAAGTTATGGAGTGGAAAAAAAAAAAAAAGAAAAACATATGAACCCCTGAAGTACTGAGTAATATATGGTCATCAATCTCAAAGGAAGTCTCAAGACGTATGCCCCCCAAAACTCTCAACTTAGCCCTGTCCTGTTGAACATTTTAAAAAATGACACACACAAAGAAACTAAAAGATTGCTAATAAAATGAAGAATGACATGGAATTTGGAGGAATAGCTATGATTTTTTGATGACAGAATGAGGATTCAAAAATATCTCAATAGACTGAAATGATGAGCTAAAAATAACATTAAATTTAACGGCTACATGTGAGATCTTGAATTTAAGTTAAAAAAAAATCCCTGCAAATATAGCTTAGAAAAGATAAGGTTAATTTCAGCTACTGTTTCTTCTTATATTTCCTTATTCCCTACAGCCAACCAGTGGCCATGCCCTACAAATTTACCCCCTTAATTTACGTTTCCTGGTCTGCCCCTTCCCCTCCGCCTCCCCCGCCTCTCCTCTAATTCAGGCACTCTCTGCCTCTCTCCCCTCCACCTCCACACTCTTGCCTTTCCAATCCATTTTACATAAAGCTCAGAAAAATCTCCCTAAAGCACAGGTCTTCCCTGGAATTCCCTGTTTACTGACCTTCAGTGGTTCCCACTACCGAACTTTGAAAGGTCATGTTCCTTAAGCCTGGCATTCAAAAGCCTCCATTTTGGCTTAGCCATCTTTTCCAAAAACCAAACATTCATCACTTGCTCATCCTTCTCCTGCTCTTCCCTACCACCTTGACATTGTTCTGGTTCCTTCACTCCTTTAGCTCCTTCAGTTTTAATCCTGTCTAAATCCTCCTCATTCTTCACAAACTCTAGGTTTGTAACCTTCACCAAACCTCTCTTGTCCTCTTTAAGTAATTTCTTCCTCCTAGAGCATGTCATCATTACTTATCTTACCATATTTTCTGTCATAAATTGATGCTGTGGATACATGTCTGATTTCTTTGTCCCCTATTTTCCTTTCTATCCTCAACCAAGGACGTAAGCTCATTAAAGGTATAACCTGTAACTGACGGACTTCTTTATTCCTACACACTCACATGCAATGATGTGTGTCTGGCACTGGGTCCTGCACAAAGAAGGCAGTAGTTTTGCTGAAGAACAAGAGCACACTTGCAACATTGGGCTCAGAGTGGAGTACTCCTTTTTTAAGATAGATACTACCAGACTAATGGTAACAGAGAAGGAAGAGTGGGATGGTTTGCAGACCCAGGACGTATCAGAAACCAAGGATGTTCTGTCTAGGGGAAAAGAAAAACAAAACAAAACTACTAAATGGACCATGATAGCCATCTTCACATATTTAAAGGGTTTTCATGTGTAAGGATGAAACTGATTTGGAATCACTACAGAAATAAGAACTATGTCCAATCTGAATATCATTTCAAAACAAGAAACTGTTCAACGGTGACCACTCTGCTTTGTGGGTTTAGTAAGCTTCCTATCACTTGACTTGCTGTGAGGCAGGATCATAAATGAGGAAAAGGTCACCTACAATCAATAAGGTGCCAAGCTATACAAACTTTTAAAAAGATTTCTTTCAAAATAACAAGAACAACAATAATATATAAATGACCATCAGTGGGACTTAGAGTCTATTGTCAATTTTGCTATATCTTGGGCAGGTTAGGTAACATCTCCATTATAATTAATACTCACTGGCATTATTATTTGTTAGAAATTATGGGTTGCCCTTAATGAAATATAAGAAAAAGAAGACATGCCTTGCTTTAAAAAAAAAAAGCTTAAAATTCAATGCAGGTTAAAGTAAAAGTAAATTTTTAAAGTATGTTATTTGACTGTCATTTGGTAGATGTGACATTCATACAACCATTTTGGAGTTAACTCTGTGGCCCAGAAATTCCACTCTTAGACAACTAACACAAGGGCAGTGGCTTTTAAAATTTTCGTTTGGGTATCTCTTAAAGGAATTTTGAAAAACTATATTCTCTTTCCCACATTTTAAAATTGAAATTTAGTTGTTTTTTTTTAGCATGAGTTTAATGGTTACAAAATATTAAATTTTGGCACATTATAAATACTGACTCTTTAAATCACTATTTTAAGCGTAACCAATAGGATCTCAATACCATAGGGATTTGAAATCTACCATGATACATTTAAAATACACAAAAATAAGCTCTTTTTTAATGGTTAGGTATTTTTCATTTTTCTCTTTCGGTTATTATTTCTATTTCATTTCCTCACCAAGTTTTATCCTACTGGAATATATCTTTATGCTTTAAAGTACTTTACCATTACTCTATTTGTAGTTTTCTGCAAAAAATAAATTATTTGTACAAATTAAAATCTAAAAAATTTAAATTAAAATTTTCTTTACCAAAGGACTAAATGTTAACATATCTTTTGTTTGAAGTGTCATTAGAATTATCAGTTGGTGCACAACTGTGTATAGCACACTTGTTGATTATGTGTATGATTTTAACCTCAGTTGGTACACAACTGCGTATAGCACACTTGTTGATTATGCGTATGATTTTAACCTAAAAGTATTATCATTCCTGATGAATAATTATTGAACAAAAAAAGTAAAATGTTATTGGGAATGCATCTCTCTGAGTTTCTTTTCTTTATTTGGTTCTTGTAACTGTGGATAAATATTACTTATTGCAGGAGTGAAGGAGGTTAAGCATTAATCTATGTTATATTCCTTGGCCAGATTAATCTTCCCTGAACACTGCTCCCTGGTTTACTTATAATGGCTCCTTATCATCTACTAGTCAACACCTAAATTTCCAAGTCTTATTATTTTTTTTTTTTGGCGGTACGTGGGCTTCTCACTGTTGTGGCCTCTCCAGTTGCGGAGCACAGGCTTCGGACGCACAGGCTCAGTGGCCATGGCTCACGGGCCCAGCCGCTCCGCAGCATATGGGATCTTCCCGGACTGGGGCACGAACCCGTGTCTCCTGCATTGGCAGGCGGACTCTCAACCACTGCGACACCAGGGAAGCCCCCCAAGTCTTATTTTTTAAGATCCTTTGTTATATGGTCTTACTTTTCCTATTCAACATTACTTCCTACTACCTTCTCCTAGGAACTCTGTTCCATTCAAACCTCCTCCTCCTTTAATCTCCGTCTGAATACCAGGCAACTACGTTTGTGCTTCCTCTTCATCCCTGCAATGCCCCTGTTTATTCTTTCCACCTCCCTAAATCTCACCCATCTTTCTAAGGTCCAGAACCTAACTCACGTTCTGTGAGATCTTTCCTGACTCCAATCAGCCTGTCACTCTTTTTCGTGTTTTATTCCTTCTGCTCTTATAGTCTGTATTGTACAAGTAGTACCTGATGATATACTATACTGTACCCATCTATCCTTAATTATACATCACATAAAATTTAGTATTTTATTATACATTCTTTTCTTCTCTAATTGTTTCATGTCTTGTCAACCAGACCATAATTTGTTCCTATTGTTACCTTTTTACAAGAAGTGCTATGATTTCCACAAGCTCAAAGAGATTTGTGAACTCAGAGAAAAAAAATCAGAGGGCAAACTAAAGGTTTTCAAGTTCATAACAATGATTTTTCATTTCCATTGATGCTAAACAGGGTAACCATCCTTTCATGACAGTAGGAAGGCTATAGGTCAAACATCAGGAGGAATACGTTTGGACAGACTAAAAAGAAATCATATTATAGATTATTAAGGGTTACTAAGAGTTCCAAATTGCTTTACTTTAAAGATCTTTTAGAATCACAGGAGGGGCTAATCAAGATCCAGAATTTCCTTGAGGAAGACACATCTTATGATTCTAGACTTTCATAAAAATCAAGGCTGACGCTTCATCGAAGCCACCCAAAGGCAGTCCTAAGCGGCTCTGTCCCTTTGTACCTTCCATTCCCTCTGCTGGTACGACTATACGTGTCTAGGAGACTATTTCTTTGGCACATGTTCTCATCAGGCCTCTTGACAAACTCAAGGATGGTCCTTTTCTACAATGACGGAAAGTTAGGCTATAAAGGCAGTATCAGCCACCACCCCAAAGGTCAAGTTCTAAATTGATGTTGCTTAGCTTCCAACGGAAGCTCTACCTGTAGGCTGCAGTGCAGGTGTCCTTGTACTCCTGTAGCTTCACGCACACCATGTTGAGGAACTGATCCGAATAGGCACTCAAGTCATGCATCAGGTTCATGAGGTCTTGCACTGTCTTCTCTACAATGATTGTGCTCTGGAAAAGAACACAGAGAGGACGAAGAAACTCATGAGTGTTTTGACTCGAGTAATGTTTACGACAAGGAAGGGCTACTGAAAGGATGTGATCACTTAAGACACTTGAGCTTTCCTAGAAGGATGTGACATTTAAGAATACTCCTGAAAAACAACAACAAAATAAGTATCTTACATAGTGCTAATCTTCCAGAGACCTGAGAAAGTGTTTTTTATGGAAGGACACAGGACAGGGAATTTCCTATTGATTTCATGGAATTCTTGGCATCTACAAGATATCTCTGCGGCTTTTAAGAAAGAAAATGCATATTCAGTTGGAGCCTGATTTATCACCCCCAGGGTTATACTTTGAGATTAGGGACTCATGACAGGCAGCATAAAGAAAAAGCCTTCTAGGATTTGTTTTTTAAAGTTTCAAAACCATCAATCTATTAAGAATAACAACTAACATTTGTATTGTGCCTTACAGCTTGTAGAATGTTTTCACATATACAGCATGTGTTACCTCACTTGAAACCCACAGAATAATCATGATAATCATGAACACTTATTAGATTCTTACAAGTGTGAAGCTGAGCTAGGCACTCTACATGCTTTATGTCCTTTAATCCTCTCAACGCACCTACCTATCGGCTGAATCCCTTAATCATCCCCAGTGTAAAGAGGAGGAAACAGGCTTAGAAAAAGAAAGAAACAAAGTAAGGGCTCCAGACTTTGCTCTTTTAGCTATACCTTTCTGCATCAAACTTTTTCTCATGAGATCATAGTATTTCTTGTTGTTTTTGTCACTGTAGAAGCAGTGTCCAAAGAGACTCAGACATGTTTTTAAACTGAATTAAAGGAATATCCAAGGGAAAAAATAAGCCCATCTTAGACACTGATAGTACTGTGCAGCAAATTGGTGTTATATCTGAAAAGAGGCATATTCAATAAATTCTAAATCTTTGGTTAAGAAAAGACAGAGTTGTTTAAACCATTAGTTCATGCCTCTTTTGAAAGCAGCACAATTACACTGGAGTAAATATTAATCACATGCTTAGAAGCTTGGAATCCTTTGGTCAATAACCGGTTTGATGAATATGTATTTATTTATATAGAATTCCATAAGCAATGTAGACTTAGCCATAAAAGTAAACATTAAAAATATTTTTTCCAGCCTGACACTAACCTTTGAAATAATCAAAGGCATTTTATTATGCTTAAATACAGACTATGGGGTACAGCATTTGGGTTAGCTTTTTTTTTTCTTCTAAACATAAAAAGAATGGATAAACATGTACAGCTTTTCTCAACACAACGGAGGATCAGTTTGAGCTACGAGCTTACATATGCATGCTTATTCAGGACTATTTGGTTCTAGAGGTTTCTTCTTTCCTTCTCCTCTCCCCACACTCCAAGTAAAATAATCAGAAGGTGAAAAGGAAGGAGCAGTTATACCGTGTAAGGCAACTGCATAGGAAACCAACTTACAGTCTCTATAGAATCCCCACAAGTTCAACTTCCTTTTCTGTATTGATTTTAAGATTAAAGCACTGCAGCTTCACCCTGATCCATAATCCTGTTCCTCTGTGTTTGTGTGTGAGTGACAGGAATTGATTCTGCTTAGCTACATGTCCCCATGCTGCTAAGAAGAATCAAAAATCCTCATCCTGATTAAGAGCACAGGATATCCTACAACACGTGGACAGCAATTAATAAAGGAGAGTAGAGTGCAGCCATCCTAACAAAAGCCGTTTGAAATCTGACAAACACTGCAGGGAAGATGAGCACAAAGAAATTGCTCAGATTATTGAGAGAAAGGGCCTGGTTCTATTCCCAATTACGCTACTGATAATCAACTCTGGGGCAGTTTCGGGAGCCCCTTCCTTTCTGACGGCTCCATCTAGCCTTCTGGTAACCAAGGATAATTTGATGGCTCCTCTACTCTACTGGCCCTCATCGCTCAATCGGTGTCTTGGTGCTTGCAGACTTGGGGAATATTGTGTAACTGTTCCAGGTCATCTTAGGTGTGTTTGTTCTTCCTGATTAGATTATCAACTTCTCAAAAGTGAGACGGGTGTTCTTATTTTCTAAAACCTTCCCATCCTTCCCTTCCTTTGCTTGTTTTATAATTTCTTAGGATCTTCAGGACAATACTACTAATCAAAGAAACAGGACTAATAATGTCAACCCATATAAATAATGTGAGGGATGTCATATATGTGAGGGATACTAGATACAGGCATCTTTGCATTGGGAAGTCTCTTTGGGTGGTTCAGTTTGGTCTGTATTTATGCCCGTGTTTTTGGGTGATGAGAACTGTGCTGATGACAGTCGGAGAGGAAGGGGAGATTGTAGGCACAGAGGAATATCCCCTGGAGATAAAGATTTTGGGGGTAAACAGGAAGTACCTGCAGGGAATGATTAGCTTATGTGATGCTATATGATTATATACAATTTTCTAGCTATTTGGTTGGTTTACCTTGTCACGGTAGCACTCTGGATAATCAATCACTACATTCTCTTCAAGGAAAATGACACTGTAGTTTGCCAAATGATGCATATTTTTACAGGGGAAAAAAGATTCCATTTTCCAAGAATTTACAACAATTTCCAAATCAGTGGCTCTGACAGATAAATACTGAAAATATCAAATTTCTAACAAGGTCAATCCTGTTTTTATTTATTTGATCCCTTTGGTATCACAAATGATTTATTGTCTCATTATTAATTTGGGGAATTGCCAATGTTGACTATAATGACTTCATAGTAAGTAAAACCCTGATTTTATTCATTATAATTTCTATTAAACATATCACAAATGATTGATATTTGTTTAAAAATAACTCAATTCTCATTTCTTGCAACCTATTACCAGGTAATAAGTCTGAGCATGACATGAAAAATGAGAAAAGGAAAAAATATCCCAAGATAGCTGAGACAATAAAAAAAAAAAACCACTGCTATGAAAAATAAACAACTAAAGTTTCTTACAGGGATATATCAGCAATCTAAAATAAGAGGACAGTATATAAGGACCAGCTCTTTGGTTCTGAACTTAAAAATTTTAATGAATGAATGAATGAAGATCATTGGACACTGAAGACCTTGTCCATTTGGCCCAAGCCCTAATGGGGTATGGCAACTACTGGTTCACTTCTTTATTTACAGTCTCTTCTGTCACACTACAAAATCCTTTTGATCAGTGACTATACCTTCATATCTCTACTGCCTAGTAGCAAGGTATCTGGCACACTGAAGGTGCTAAAAGATGTTTATTAGATGAATTAATGCACATTCAGAACAGAATGAAAAGACAGATTTAGAGTATAATTTTAATGTAAAATAGTGGGTCAAAAGCCTGATTTGGTAAAGTGGAATCAGACCATGGCCTCTTTGTTACTACATTACTGTACCTTAATTCCCATGGCTCTAAAGACTGAACACTTATTACGACTAAAAGTCTTAGACTTTGCTACCAAAACATTCCTAATTTCACTTGACTGTATTATTTTCTATAATGGAAATCCATAAATATATATACACACACAATTCAGGAAGTACAAATTCATAAAACTTTAGTTTGGAAAATGCAGTCTCTGTATGTGTGCTGTTTTAGCCCTTGAATCAGGGATGGTTCAGAGATGCTGCAGAGAACCTAGGGTCCTGGAAAACTACTTTAGGAAGAATTTGAAAGAAAACATAGAGTAAATCCATTCGCCACTTGAGACACACCCCACTACACCATACATATAACCCAGCAACTGTGGAGGGAGAGGGCTTGACGAATGTCTGACGATGACAACAATGTTTCTGCTTATGGGGACACATCCAACTACAAGTCACCAAAACTTGTCATTCCATATTGTCCTTCCAATTACCATCAGCTCTAAGCTGTGGTTGGCCATAAACGATAATAACTACAACAATGACAGTAATGACAGAAATCAAAAGGAAATTTTGCTTTCTGTTTTTTTATCTATATTTTGATTTGCGTGATGTTTAAAATATTCTGAATAGGTTTGCTCCTTTAATAAGCTAACTGGTAAAAGACTATGCATCCAGGGAGTTGGTGACTGAGGAAACTGCCACGTCTATGCTCTTCCTAATCATCCTCCACCTCAAAAGCTGAGTAATCTTTTAAAAAGTTATGTCTGGGCTTCCCTGGCGACCCAGTGGTTAAGAATTCGCCTGCCAATGCAGGGGACACAGGTTCGAGCCCTGGTCCGAGAAGATCCCACATGCTGCAGAGCAACTAAGCCCGTGCGCCACAACTACTGAGCCTGCGCTTTAGAGCCCACGAGCCACAACTACTGAGCCCACGTGCCACAACTACTGAGCCCACGTGCCACAACTACTGAAGCCCGCACGCCTAGAGCCCATGCTCTGCAACAAGAGAAGCCACCACAATGAGAAGCCTGCGCACCGCAACAAAGAGTAGCCCCCGCTCAACGCAACTAGAGAAAGACCACATGCAGCAACGAAGACCCAGTGCAGCCAAAAAAAAAAAAAAAAAACTTAAGAAAAAATGAATCTTTAAAAGACAAAAAGAGTTATGTCTCCCACAGAAATGAGTGCTTATGTCCACCAAAAAGACATGAACACAAGTCCTCATAGCAGTTCTACTTATAATAGTTTAAACAAATAACAAAAGTGGTCCTTATGTGCATCAATAGTTTATGGGCAAATGAACTGTGGTATACTCATACAACGGAATACTGCAGAGCAAGGAAAAAGGATGAACTATTACTACACATGACACGGACGTGCATGCCGAGTGAAAGTATTCAGACACAAAGCAGCACAACTGTATGGTTTTGTCATTACTGTAGTTCAAAAACAGGCAAAAGTAATCTCTGGTGATAGGAGTCATAACAGTGGCTACCCTTGGAGGCGGTGGGTCCTGAATGGGAAGGAGAGAACCTTCCAGGTGCTGGAAATACCTTGGGTGGGTAGCTACTGCACGAGTAAAAACATGTGTAAAAAATTTTTGCACTTGAGATTGGTGCACTTCACAGTTTGTACATTTAACATCAAAAGAAAAAAGTTAAAGTTCTATCTGATTATGTCTCTACCAACTTAAAGCTCTTTAATGCACTAGGCCCCATATTCTTCATGCAACCCATAGGGCCCTTCATGGCATGGCTTCTAGCTACCCCTCTAGCCTCACTATTTGCCATTTTCCTCTTGCTTGTCTAACATCTGGCTACGTGGCGTTGCCTCAGTTCTTCATTCTCATTTCAGGGCTTTGCGCTTGCCTGCAAAGTTCTGTCCCTTGTCTTCCTTTCCTAGAGTACTTTTTCTTATCGTTCAGGTCTCAGCTAAAAACTCCTTTGTGTGGGAAGACTCTCCCTAACCTTCATTAGGTCCTCCTGTTAGAAACACCTAGAACATATCTATCTATCTAGCCATCTCCCCCAGAGATGGTTCTGTTTCATTTGAGAACCCAGATTAATACCCACTGCAAGAGAGGAGGGGGGACTGGGAGGGACATCTGGTCGGTGGTTACGTGCACACATGTTAAATCTCAATTTTAAACAATTTATGTCCAACCATCACACAAATGAATAGGCACCCCTTCAAAAATTTGTCTGAGAATACCATCTGTGAGTGTGTGAGTCTTCCATTATAATGGTTTTCACTTAGGGTATATTTTTAAAATGTGAAGATGTAGCAGTACTGTTGGCAATATTACCATAGACCACTGCTATAGATGAGAACTGTTGAGAAGGCTTAGACGTTTTGTGGGGAAAGAGCTGGGATTTAACGAATGGATTAAATAGATACAGATTTATTAAGCAAATATGTCCTCTATGCCAAATACTAGGCTAACTTAGGAGATCAAAAGGCAGATGAGACAAGTTTCCTGCCCTCCTGCCATCTTAGATATTAGTAGCAGAAGACACACAAGTTCACAAACAAGGACAATAAAGGCTCATAGGTGCTGCTACCTTGGGCATCTGTATATTGGGCAATAGAAGCACGGAGGAGGAAAGAGTTAATTGAACTGGGGTCGAAGGGGTGCAGGGAGTCCTGAGAAAGAGCAAGTTACAACTGAACTGAGTCCAGAAAGATAAATAGCAACTTGTCGATTGACAAAGACTGGGGAGGGAAGCACTTCTGGCAGATGAAGCAGCATGAACATGAAGTGGTGTGGGATTCGGGGAATTGCACATGGTTCTTCACGGCTGGGGATGAAGGGTGTGTATGTGTGTGTGTAGAGAAGCAGTACGAAGCTAGATCCTCAGGGTCCTTTTACAACATATACATACATGACACCTAAATATTTCGAATATCTCCTCCCCACCAAGAAAATACAACAAATTAATCCAATCTGATGTCACTAATCACTAGATGATCCACTCCAAGTGTAGGAAGATAATTTCAAAAGGTTCCATTCTACCATTCAGAAAAAGACAAATACACTTATATAACCAACTGGGAAATACATTCGGAGCTCTGGCAGCCTCAAGCGCTAGGTAGAATTTATACGTAGGCTTAAACAAAGAAAATATGAGGTCAAATTTTGGGCAATCAGAAAAACTATATCCCTTTAGAATTCACAAAAGTGGTCATAAAATTTATTTGCCAAGTGAAAACTTGGAAAACACATATGATGTAAATTACAAATAGTATTTATTTTTAACATTTTGAGTAGAGGATCATTTATGGTTGAATAAAATCTGTGCCTAATATATCTTATAAGTACAGCTGGCTTTTTATGAGGTTTATTTAGGAGGTTGTGACTTCATATTCACAGCAAAACAAAATAGCAGGGAAGGGGAAAGAAGTATACAACAGTTGTGCTTAATTAGACTATGAAATCCCAAGGGCATCTTTGTTTCCCAAGCTAACACTAAATAATAAAGGAATGTTTGTTGACTTATATACATCAAATCAATATAACTCTATGGACAGGTTATCAATTCCCTTTGATATGTAATGGAACCCAGAGAGGAGAAATAAATCAACGAATAGGTGAGCATTAGCACTTGTAAGAAATATCTCCAACTCCACCCTTCCCTCGCCCCATACACACACATACCACACACATAATTCAAAAGCACTTTAAGGTTACTATCCTGCAAACTACATAGTGCTACATGTTAGGAGGGAGACAGAAGTATATTAGCAACAAAATTAGCAGCTATAGTACTTCTTTTCTTGCCAAGCAATGTTCTTGGTATAAAGCATGGTCTCTTTTCCCAGGGGATAATGATAATCTAGTTGGGATAACATCATTCAGAACAAGAAACAAGTGGTTTTCCAAGAGATGAAAGTGCAAAAGACAATGGAGGAGAATAGGAGTTGGGGAGCCTGAACTGGGATCTGGAGGATGGGTCAGGTTTGCATTCATGGAAAGGAAGGAACAAGGTATTTCAGGCTAGAGAAAAGAGGCAGGCAAAGCCTGGGGATGAGGAGTGAGCTGGTCACAAATAGCAAAGAGAAGTCAAGGGTGGTTGGAGGATGAGAAAGGGTTGACTGGACAGTGGGGAACCAGCTTGTGGAAGGCCTGAGTGACAAGCTGAGGGCTTTTTCCTGCAGATGGAGAGAAGCAGCGCAGTGTATTAGGTAGTGGAGCTCAGAATCCTAATTCTAGAGCTGAAAGCAACTTGCTATCCACAGTCAAATTCTCTTAAGCACATAACAATTATGGTCCTAGATGGAACCCTAGTTTGGACAAACCAGTTGAGAAGAACATTTCTGCAACATTTGGGAAATTTCAAAATGGACTAGATATTACATGATATTAAGAACTAACTGCTAACATTGGTAACAGTGATAATGTTATTTTGATAAGAAAATGCTCTTGCTCTGCAGAGAAGTAATACTAAAGTATTTTGGTATAAAATAGCTTGAGGTCTTGGTTTACACAAGAGGAGATATATGAAGCAATAGTTTTCAGACACTGGAGAAGGAAAATAAATGAAGTGAGCCCTATGGATGCCCCAGCTGGTGTTTCCAGGCCATAATGCAGGAAGGTGATACTTAAACAGTGCCTGGAAGCCTTGCTGAGCTGAGATAGAACTTGGAGTTTTGGAACATTAAGGTAACTAGAGTTTTATGAGGCAAAATAGTGGAGAGGAGGGAGCTGCACAAAGAAAGGGGAGAAGGAGGAAGGAGGGAGGAGAGAAGGAGGGAGAAGGAGAAAGATCCAGGGAGGGAGAGAGATCTCTGTAGATCATCAAGAGTGCCCTCAGATCTCTGGCTGAGTTCTGATCTGTGCCTGTGGAGCTGAAACATGCAAGGCTGGTGAAAGCACTACCTGGAAAGAGCAGGTGGAATTCCCAGAGTTCACACAGAGACGGGAGTGGTTCATGTTCCCACCGGCTGGAGTGGGACACCCAATAGATCTGCTGGAGTCCTCAGAAAGGTACTGGCACCATAGTGAGGCCAAGTTAACCTTGGACTAAAGATTGCCCTGGACACGTTGACATGTCTAACAAATCCTAGAAGGAAACCTTGAAATAAATGGCATAATTCTAAGTCATAAAACGTGTCCGAAACAAAGCTCAGCAATATTTAAAAGACTACAACAGAATCCGGCATCCGATGCTGCACCCAAATTACACGTCCAGCACCAAATAAGAGAAACAGACCCAGAAAGAACCCAGAGAACAGAACTAGTAGACAAGGAGGCTAAAATAACCGCTATAAATATGCTCCTATGTTCAAGAACACAGAGGAAAACACGAACATGACAAGAAGAAAAACAGAAGACATGGCAATGGAAACTATCCAACATAAAACACAGAGGAAAGAGAGATGGAAATGATGGAAGAGAGAGTCAGTGAACTGTGGGACAACATCAAGCAACCTAGTGTACGTGCAACTGATACTCCCAAAGCAGGTGGGGAGGGGCAGAAAAAAATGATGGCAGAAAAAGTCCCAAATTTGATGACAACTATAAGCCCACAGATCTCAAACAGAAGATGACAAAAACCACAGTGAGACACATTATAATCAAATTGCTGAAAACCAAGGATAAATAGAAAAATCTTAAAAACAGTAAGAAAAAAAAAGAAATGAGATTTGAAAGGAAAAAAGAAGAATTCAGGTCTTCTGATTCCCATTTCAATGTTCTCTTTACTACCCCATACTGTGCCTTCTCCTGGCAAAAATGGTGTCAGGTGAAGATGGACCTGGCTGGCACATGGGGGTTGACAGAGGTACTAGAAACAAGTACTAGAAAAGCTAAGGGAGAAGAGCTTCAAGTAAGAGAGGTAGTGTAAGGGCTTCCAACTTTTAAGAAATAAACCAACCACTCACAAATCCTCCGATGGAGAAATAAGAACCTCCAATGGAAGACTTACTCCAGGTCATAGTCTCCCCAGGAATTTTATTTCCCAGTTGTATATTTTGAAACATTCTCTTTCTGTTCAAAGGACCCAATATTATTCCACGCTCTACAGTCGATACACATTAAAAAAAAAAAAAAAAACCCAAACTTTCTTTTCCTTAACCCAACCAATACAAGTTGATTTTTTTAAGGTAATTTACTCAAAGAAAAAATTAATAACAGGAAGCCACATAAAAGTAAAAAGGCATGAAAAAGAACAAATATAAACTTATAGAAAACATACATTCAAAGATAATCAAATTCTAGCCCCTTCTTGACTTGATTAACAAAGGTAAAATACTCAAATACTGTACCCTGGTTTCCTGTCTTATTTTGGATATACCAGCAAATATAAATAGCATGTATATTATAATACAAATGTGAACATTAGAATGAGCTACCTACCCATCACCCATCTGAAAATCTAGCCAACATTTACTGAACACCTACTATGCATTATCTCATTTAACTCCCTAATACATTTTATTTATATAATATGTACTTACTATCTATAAGATGGCTACTATTATTCCTATTTGATAGTTGGGGAAACCCAAATACTAAGAAATCGAAGAGTTGTTCAAGGTCACACAACTAGAAAGCTGTAGTTCCGGCGGGGATTTGAACTCAGGCAGCCTGAATTTTTAGTTGCTTCCAGAAAAAAACACAGAAGTGCTAAGTGATGAGTTAATTTTTCCAGGCATTCCACAATACCCGGTGCAGCACAGTCGAGGTGAATGAGGACTGATTCTGGAAGGTTACTGTGACCTCAGATGACAGTTTCAGCATTGCGACTGGTGAGACCAGAACCAGGTTTACAGGAAGCTGTGAAGGAGCTCAGCAAGTGGATGGGATGGAGTTAGGGCAGGAAGTAAAGACTGGACCCTCCTGGTCCTAGGCTCTCCGGGATGATCAGCCATCTGGAGGCACAGGTCACTCCAATGCCAGCAGCCAAGAGACTCTTCAGTGACAGTTTTAAGCCAGCAAGGGCTCTAATCTCTTCACACCTTCCTGATACCCTGCCCTCGTAAACCACCCAGAACTGATACCTAAGACAAAAGGTTTGGACATAAGGACATAAGACTGCCAGACAGGCTCAGGCTAATAATTCAAACTGTCTCAAACTTATCTTTCTGAAATTATATTTTCGCATAATTTTCCATGCCCTGCCAACATCATCACCATTGCATTTTCTAACACCCTTCTTCCTGAGAACTCAGAGTACTTCATAAATATCTCAATCAATATCCCAACAGATTGCGAGAAAGTAGAGCAGTCATTATCCCTATTTTTTAGCAAGTCTAACATTTAAAGCAGTTTCAAGCAACAAGTATAACAGTTCGAAAGAGGTTTTTAAAGAGCTCGAGAACACCAAGCTGCCAACAAAGGTGGTCTTAAATGCCTGTATTTGTTGATATTTCTCAAGTTCTCATTCAACTCGGACTACTTTCTGTCGAGTTGCAAAGCACCTGCATTCCCAGAACCCCCTTTCTTGACGCAGCGGTATTATTCAAGCCTATTACGTGATTATTTTGCCCTTTTAAAGATTACCTGTCCCCAGTCACTCTACTTAGCACCAACAGACAAACCAACCTGGAAATTCACAGAGCAGAACCTTTACAATTCTTTCTCCTAGCAAAGGCAAGGTCTCCCCAGCAGGAGGTTCCAATGACCCACAATGGGGCACAATTCATTAGGGAAGAGCTACAAATATATAAATCAACGTGACAGAGGAGGAAGTCCGGCTGAACCCAGTGGGAGATGCAGGCATTTGTTCCACTCTGTGCAGGCTCACCTGTCTTTGGTGGCTCACACCATATAATCATCAATTATGCTGACAAGTTTGCCTCCAAATCATTTCAGCCTCAGTTACTCAGGCATCTCAGAAGTGAGAGCCGGAGCCCTCTGAGGAGGAGAATGAGGAGGGAGCTTGGCTTCCAGGAAACGAGAACATATGGAATTATTTGGGGGAGAGAGTATGTGAGGAAGCATGCAAGCGTGCAAGCGGAAATTCGTTCAAGGGTAGAGATCCAACTCGGTTATGACTTATACTGGGAGGGACTATTTGAGAAGAGCTCATGAATTTCAAAAAGATCTTGTTTTTAACAAAACTGGCTGTTGTAAAACCAGCATTCCAGCCCATTCGATAAAGTTAACCGTTCTACGTGACCTTTGCACGCTGAGCAGAACAGTACACACCACTGGGCAAAAATCACATCACCGTGCATCAGGAGACCTGGGCTGCAAACATAGTTGTAACGCTGCCTGCCTTTGGGGATACTGAACAAGTTACTCTCTTTTCTTCACTTGCAAGGGGTGTGTGATAGTCTTCATGACCCATGGTGGCATCGCCAGCCTGCCCACCGTAAAGTCAATTTGAGCTTTACCTCATTTTCCCAAGTTTAGGAGATGAGTCGTTCACACTTATCCTAGATTTTAGTTATCAAAGCACATTATTTGTGCCTATACAAGATTAGAAATTACCAAAATGCATCTGTTGAACTCAACTCAATGGCATCCCGCCAAAGTTTGCATGAAAGGAACAGTAATAGAACCACCCACACTGCCCAGGGAAGCAGCTTTTCTCCTGAGTCCAAAAAACAGTTAGTGGTTAAAAATCAGAATATCGAAGCTTTGATGTATTTCCTTCTAAGAGAATTTCTTCACACAGGAAACGCCCACGCCACTGGGAAAGATACAGCCAACACTTACGTGTACAATAATTTCTAGACTTTAGGATTTCAGCAGCCAGGAAACATAAATGGATCAACACAGATCCAACTTTTTATGGTGCTAAGTTACGATGCTTAAAACAAAACCAAAACAGATCACCTACACTATCACTGTTTTTACAGAAGTATGATAAAAGTATGACTATTTTAACACCAAAAAATGGGAGGAAAATAATATCAGAAAAAAAGGACGGTTCTTCCCCCAAAAGTAAACTTAAAAATCCTCTCTCTCTTTCTCTCTCACTCACATACTCACCTACACCCCATCCCCCCATTACCACGCCCACTACACTGACCTGGCTTTACCCATTATCTGTGGATGCCACTTTGGACTGGTTGACCCAGGTTAGTGGATTGGGCTTTGGGGACCACAGCTCTAGGAGGGAGGTGTTAGGTATCATTAACAGAGTACATGTTTTACAGGTCACTATGTCTGATGAGCCATAGATGCTAAGGGACAATGTTCAACTGTGGTGATTGTTTTCGGCTTTGGGCTCGAGGGGGTGGGCAGTCATCAATCCACCAAACCAGGGTTTTGTATTCATTCTGGAGTCTCTTATGAGACGAAGGAGGAGAACAGAGACAGACTCACGTGTTTTAAAAAGTAGGAGGAATTAAGCACACAAAGATTCAGCTGTCATGATTTTATCTTTGGGTTGTAGGTATAAAATTTCTTACAATATGAAATGAATACAAAATTCAAAAGTACTAAATGGAATAATAAAATCGTTCAACAGCCTCTTACTGTGGGTAACTTAGGAGGCACTTTAAGAACATACAGATATAATTTGGAAAGAAAACTCTAACGGTTCATAAAATTACCACTGTTCCCATGTAACTGAAAACAATAGAGCCTACCGCAAAATATAGACAGAGCATTCAAATCATTTTAATGGTTTCTCATTTTTTTCTTTTAAACTCTCTGCTCCTTTTATCACTAAGATTTTTTTTTTAATGAAAAGTGGAATGTTCCTGCTGCCCATTTTCTTCTTTTATTGTTTCCCTTTTGTTCTAAAAATGAGGGTAAAATTAAATGCTTAGATCACTAGAGATTTCTAGATGGTCAGACAAATGAGTACGGGGCTCCTAGGCTTGCGTTTTTCATAGATATGGACATATATCTCTCACTCGGTCTCCATGGCTCTTGTTCAATACAAATTTGATTTAGCCTAAGTACCTTCAGTATGTGACAACCAAATTTCTACCTAGAAAGAGGGGCAAAATTGGTTTCATTGCTTAAATTAAAATGGCAAATTTCTATGCATTATAAAGTATCCCTTAATTTTCTTGGTTTGTATATCTAAAATAAAATAGAAAACGTTTATATTTATACACTTTAATCTTTGCAGATTATTGTGAAATGTAACTGTTTTTCTTCCTATTTATTTGTCTCCCTTCCTGATCGCCACCTTTTCTCCAGGTTATTTCATTAACACTTTTCCTAGTTCCCTGGAGCTACTAATCCTGTGTTATAACCCCAGGCCATTCTTCCTCTTCTTTTATTCTCCTGTGTTCCTTTTGCTATTCTCCTTTCTGTCTTAAACTTTCTACCACACAATAAGCCTGTGGGTAAGGGCTGGATAGCAACTGGAACTGTTTGTTCTCTTAAATAAATACGCATATACTTCTTATGGTATGCCACGCATTATTCTAGGTGCTTTTAAAATTATTAACACATTTAATCACCGTAGTAACTCTATGAGGCAGATAGTACTATGATCTCCACTTGACAGATGATGAAACTGAGGCATAAAGCCCAGGGTAACACAACTAGTGAATGGTGGAGCCAGACTCGAGGCCAGCCAGTCTGGCATCGGAGCCCTTGTTCTTAAGAAGAATAAGGAGAAGTAGAAGGGGAAGGGAGCTGGAAAACAGAGGGGGAACGAGAGAAATGAACAACTGATTCACTGGGAATGAGAAGGATGCAGGGAAGGGCAGCTTCAAAGTAGCTATGGAGACATTGTAAAAATCTGGGCTTGATGTTCACAGGAGCAGAGACACGTATGGCAGGCATGACCATGCTAGTGGAAGAGTGTTGCCGTCTTGAAGATAAATGGTAACTGACGTGGCTCAAGGTCATCAGTGACCGGAACGCTGGCAGCAGTAGACTAGAACAGCCTGACTGGTCATGTGCTGGTAAATGGTTAGCAACCTGCTCTTCAGGGAGCTGAGGGAGTCCCAATTTGTAATATTTGCTAGTTTCCATTTGTAAACACTCCCACCACGGCCGATTTCACAACTAGTGAATTGCCAGTGTGACGGACGTCACTGAACTCAGAAGTGGGAAGAGAGATGCACAGTAACACCCCTGGTAATACAGTGTTGCTGCCATCAGCTACGATAGGCGCAAAAAACTAGTAACAGAGATACTGGTAAAATGTAAAATAATCAAGAAGTGTTGAGTTTGAGTAGTTATTACCTGTGTTTTTAATATTACAGAATTTACTTTTTAATAATGGCTGTGTTTAATAACTGACTTACAAGATTTCTGAAAATTTAACAGCCAACCCTCTGGAGCCTATGGGAGCTAGGTCCTGCACACCACTGAGCGTGACCACCCGAACACATCCATTCTCAAATAAGTGGGTGGATCGTCATCTGGAGACTTGACCTTCACAATGTCCCAAATTTGCCACACCAGGAAATAAATGCAGGAAGAGGGAAACAAACAAAATGAAAGAGCTTTTGAAAAACCACAGAGCCATTCTAATCTGATGCAAGGAGACAGAGGCCAGTGCGAACAAGGGAGTTTGAGAAGGTAAGTTCAGAGAAGGCCTGAGCCTACGTTCTCTAACATGTCATAGGTCATGAGTAGCAAACAAAAGACCATGGTGGAAACCTGCCACCCAGCCTCACACTCTTTAAGTGAGGTCCTGCATCTTCATTCTCTGTTCTACGTAGACGCGTTATTTGCGGGAAACAAGACGTAAAGGAGGAGTAGGAAATGATAGGCCTTAGGTAAGCAATAATGCGAAACTGTATAAAAAGAAGATTCAGGAACATCATGAATCCTATTTTAGTATTAGAATCTAGATATGGCACTGAGAAAAATGTAAAGCTCTGATACAGAGAGAAGAAAAAGTCAAATATCACAGGGAACTAGCAATCTTTGGAGAAAGCCAGTCTGTTTCACTGACCAAGGTTTCCCCATAGTCAAGCACAGTGTAGTACAGTCGTATTCAGTAATTTTTTTTTCTCTAAATGAATTTCCATCCTATCTGTTCCATGAGGTGACTGTCTTTGAAATTCTTGTCACTTGAATACAAAGCGATGCTTGTGTGTGTGTGAAAACCATCTGCTTTTTTCTCTGTTACTCAAGATTCCAGTAATATTTGAAAATTCATGAGCTTACAAAAGAATGCACATTTAAAATGTCGACCTCCAGCTCTTCATATAACCTTACTAGGTGTAGTATGACATAGAATTTCATGTATAAAGTACTTATCAAATGCTTGTCAAATTGGAAGATTAGTGTAAGATCCATCTCATTACTCCAAACTGCCAAATAATGGGCTGCTTTGCTAACTGACACCTGAACATATAATTATAACTGGCAACCCTACATAGCAGAGCAGCTTAGGTCAAAAAATCAGCTAGCTTCCAGATCCCGAGTGGCAAACTGCGAATTGAACTGGAAGTTAGTTAACACAGTTCTCACTTTTATAATTGCTAAGAGGAAGCACAGCTGTAAGCCCCAGGTTGGCTTTGGTAAAGCCAATATTGAGATTAAGGCCCTTTCGGTTTTGTTGATACTGTGTTTTTCCTCCCCCAGCGTCCCCTTACTCAAGCAATAAGGATTTCCTGCTATAAAATTCTAGTTTAGAGAAGAGATCCTACCTTCCTGCTATAGTTGATGTGGTACAGCTTGGATACAGAAAAATAGAATAACTGTGTTTAATGAAGAAACTTTATCAACTTCTTTTTCCAAAACAATCATTTAGTGAATATTGTTGAGTATCTACCGTAAGGAAGACACTATGCTAAGGAGATACGCACACAGAAAGGGAGCGGGGGAGACTAACCTTTAAAAAATACCTCCTGTATGCCAGGGATTATGCTAAGCAGGGCCACATGCTTCATCTCATTGAGTCTTCACAGACCTCATATCGCAGAAAAGACAGGGAGCTTCAGAAAGGTGAAGTTCCTTTGCCCAAGATAGCAAAGGGTGGGGCCCAGAGCTGCCCTCAGACTGGTCCTACTCCCAAGCCCAGGCCCTTTCCATTATACCACGTGGCAGCTTAATCATAAATTCTCAGGCAAGGCCCTGGCAGGAAACAGACTACAATTTAGTTTTCAGCTTCTTGAGGAGGATGTAAAAGATATATACACAGACTGAGCGACTCATAAGAGGGATATATGAGTGCTGTTCATCACAGCCTGAGATGCTCTGCAAAGGTTTCACAGACAAGTTAGCATCTGAGCTGGGCCTCCAGGGAAGGCAGGTAGAAAAGGCAGATCTTAACAGTATTGGGAGGTAGGAAAGAAGGGGTCTGGGTGTTCCATCTTCCTCCAGTTGCCTGAGAGGAGAAGCAGGGCAGAGCTTTATGAGTAGAGGCATAGGAACAGGGATGAGAAAGATGTACTGAGGGGAGAATTCACTTCTGGGTAAAGAAAGCAGATTGAACATACCCATCTATTCTCTCTCCCTCCCCAAATCTCAATGAAATGGCAGTAAGGAGATTATTTTTGTCCAAGACACAAGCCTACAAGGATAAAGAGAATAGGAGGGAGAAGACAAAAGCAATGCAATATTAGAAGCCGGAAAGCAGATCAGAGTGGTAAATGCTTCTAACAGGCTCAGGAAAGTGGAATCTTATGTCAGTAATAGGAAAAGGTGAGAAACAATCCACTCTCTACTGCAACTTCCCGACAGCCCCCCAGGTTCCTCTGGTCATGAGGACAAAATAGAAGGAGTGACTAATATAAGGGTTAGTTGAAAGTCTATTTAAGAAAGTAGTCAGATCCACAGATTTCCCCTCGCCCCCCACTGGGTAATTGTCTATCCTCCACTCTGATAAAAATCTGAAGGTTTATTCCTTGAAAAGAGTAAAACAGAAGGTCTCTGGACTCAGAGACAGGATGACAATTAAAGATGGAAAAAACAGGGGAAGTAAGTGAATTTATGCACATGAGATGCCAAGACCCCCCAGCCCTCTTCCATCCTCTTCCCATTTGGTTCTCTGGATGCTGGCAGCGAGGCCTGCAGACAGCAGATCAGAGAATCTTCCTCTGTGGAGTCTGGTCCAAGAGAAATGACCTCAAGATACTGTCATTGGAAGTGTCCCAAACAAATGGCCCAGTCAAATCTTCAGCGTTCTATGAACCCAGCCCAAGCCAGGAAGTGAGATTAGAAGAATAAATAAAAGCTAAGAAAGCTCTAACCCTTAATATTTGAGAAACAGAAAGGATCCCTTTGAACCAAACTCTTTTACTAAATAGAGTTTAAAGTACTTTAATTTACTTACAAAAGGAAATTCTTGTTTTTTACCTTCTGTGTTCTTGGCAATTATCTGATTACCTAATTGATGAAATAAGCTCCAATTCATGCTGCTTTGAATGAGAAGCCATTAGCACACACGCTTTCAAGATCCCTGGGAACTATACAGTCAGATAACACACTGAGTGCAGTGCACCAAGTTATAATCTTCCTTTAATTGAGTTAATCAATACACTTTTGCCCAGGTTCTACTGAAAGGACCTGGTTTCTTTTAATATGGACACCCATCTCTGAGGCTTTTAAAAATTAGTCTTTGTCAGGTTTAGGTAAGTGATGAGTTTTCCACTGCTATCGTACAGGTCAGACCACGTATCACGCTTAAGCGCATGTGGCAATTATCTTCTGAGAGACTAATTTCTGTGCTGTCACAGGAAACTTGGGGCGGGGGGGCACTCTATGAATATTTTTCTCCTTTTCTGCTCCCACTTGTAAAAGAATAACCGGATCTTTGGTTCCCAGGGAAAGGATTAACAGCTGCCTTTTGCTTCAAGGAATTCCCGAAAAGAAAATCTGCCATCTGGGTCTCTGGGAAACGGAGCTAGACTGCCTCAGTGGGAAAGGGAAGGAGGTTTTGCATGCTTTGGAAGGATTGGGATTGAGAACTTTCACTGAGTTCTGACCGGTGCCTTAGAAAGTGTTCGTAAGTTAATACGTAAGTGAGAAATTTACATAGTAATTTACTTAATCCTCGCAACAACCCTGTGAAGAAGGTACTGTAACTGCCATTTTCTGAAGGAGAAAACTGAGGCACAGAGAGGGTAGGAACTGTGCCCAAGGCCACACAGCTAGTAAGTGGCAGAACCAGGACTTGAACCCAAGCAGTCTGGCTCAGAGCCCACTGGCTGCGTCACTCACAGTGGAGCCCTGGAGTCTGGGAACGCCTGGACTGGGGGGACGTAGCTTCCATAAATGGCAGAAGCTGCTGCCATACAGTGCCCTGACAGGCAGCAGGACCACTGATGACACGGAGCCCAAGATTGTGCTATAGACTTGAGAGTCCCAGGACAAGGTCCAATAGTTGAATATGCTTGGCACGGGTAGAGAGATTGCAGGGCACGGAAGAGCCAAACGTTTTCAAATCAGCTACAGGAACTTGCAAATGAGCCTCTCAGCAAAGACTAGGATGGAGAAAATCCATCTCTGTAGACATAACACGCACATCTCTCTCTTCATTAGAGAAAGCTGCACAATCCCTGCAGAGCTTTAAAACTCAAAGTTTCAGAGCACACGTGGGCTCTCCGATCCAGAGATGAATCAAAATGAGTTCTACCCTGGAGGAAAGAAGATAAATAATTAAATTGGAAGGTGCTTGTCAGAGCTGAGACTTAGTGGAAGAAGGAAGTAGCAATGTCCCAGATGAACCGACCCCACTGCCCACCCAATACCTCCTCACCACGAATGGTACGGCGGTCTCATCAGCATGGCCTTTCTAGCTGGCATTACCTCTTGCCTTCTTCCCCCATGATCCACGGCTGCACTGAACTATACACCCCCTGCCACTTCAGGGCCTTAGGGCCTCCTCTTCCCAATACCTGAAATGGCCACCCCTCCTTTCTCTGCTTGGTACTCCCCTATTCAATCTGCAAGTTCAAATGTCAGCCCTCTGGCGAAGCCTTTCCTGACTTTTTCTGAGTTGGTCCTTCATTCCTTTGTGCTCCCACAGTGCTTTGGACAAACCATGACTGCAGAATTGCTTGTTTGCCTATCTCCCAAACATTTCAACAAAACTAGACCTTGAGACACATGAGGCCCTGCATATACTCAGCGGCTAGTCAGCTTCTGGCCCCCACTAAGCCCAATGCCTGAGGGAGGCAGTGGAGGTCCTAGAGCCAGAGGCAAGAGTTAGAAAGACAGGATTCAGCCCCAACTCTGCCAGTGACTTGCCCTGTGACCTCAAGAAGTCACTTAATTTCTCTCAAGCTCATCACTGTTGCAAAGATTAAATGAGATCACATCTACGAAAAGCATATTGCTCAAGAGTCCCCTCTTCATAAATGATAGTATAATGAATGTAATTTTGCTGAGAAAATATTGAGAAATAAATATATTCTTCATTAAGAAAATACATACAGCCAAATAGATGTCTCCAAGTTCACAATGAGGGGCCAATAATAGAGGTACTGTAATGGAGCAACTAACTAGGATACGAGTATTTCTATAGAGGAATGAATAAAAATAAACATGAAAATGCAAAACATGGGAAGGTAATCTGGTCCAATTATATGTTGGGAATATTAACATAAAAGAACTGTTCATATACTGAATTTATATACATTTCTAAGTAAACTACATCAGAGGACTCTCAAGGTTTTCATCATAAACAAACTACATTTATGTTTTCACCTGTTTCAATGCATTGCCAAAGAATTTCTTAATCTTCATTTCTACAAATATAAGGTTTCCATTTTTTAAGGGAATGAAAAGAAGAAATTTACTGAAAACAGAAATGTTAGAAATCATCTCAAATCTGTTTGGGCAAATGAAATTCGTCAAGATAATAACTTTGTCCTGTGAAACTTATCTAGGAAAAATGTTGAAGTATTATATAATGGTAAACATCTTTCAAATTACATCCATAATAATCCTTCACTTTCATTTTTCAGGAGAAGTTTCTCAAAATCCTAATTCCTAACAGGCGGTTTACTTATTTCAAAATAATATTTAATAAAACAAAATTTCCATACAACCATATACTTTATATAATTTCTTACACTCCCATCTCTGATGCTTTTAAAAAAATATATTCATACATTTCTGTCCACTGGAGAAGACTCCACAGGTCTTAATGTAACTCCATAATGACTCATTACAAATTAATGACTCATTAAAAATTAATGTTTCATCACTATTAATATCGACCTTTCAGTTTAGCAATAAAGCCATGTCTTTACAGGCTATCAAGGCAGACAAAGCAGTTTTCACCCCATTTAAATGTTTCCAAACCAGCATGTCACTTTATGATTTTATAAAGTTTTTCTTATGGAGACTAGCAGCTATTAAATTTCAAACTTTGAGTAAAAAATAGCAGTAGATTCTTATTGTTCTCAGTTTCTGCAACTAATTTGCTGCTTCTTAAAATAATGTGAACCAGAAAATCAGACAGACAAATTTTTCTAGAATAAATGGGCTTTGACTAAGGGTGTATGGGTAAAGCACATGGGCTTTGGTACCTAGCTTTATTATGACTGCTGTTTATGTAACTCGGAAGCTTTCAATTTTGCTTATACTAACCAACCTTTGGTACTTAATTTTCTTAATCAGTCAAGTACTTAGAGGAAACAAAATGCAAGAGCATCACTATCCTTGTCAACGACAATAATTCAGGTGTGAAAAAATTACATGAGAACTTCGATAAATAAGATAGGATTTATGACAGATATATTTTTCATATACTTGTGTTAAAATTTAAGTTTCTTGAAAGCAAAGCCTGGTCCTATCCAATTTTCTTATTTTAAAGACTCTGTTTTTTGTAAAATTAATTAGTTAATTAATTAATTTATTTACTTTTGGCTGCACTGGGTCTTCGCTGCTGCGCGCGGGCTTTCTCTAGTTGCGGTGAGCAGGGGCTACTCCTGGTTGCAGTGCACGGGCTTCTCACTGCGGTGGCCTCTCTTGTTGTGGAGCACGGGATCTAGGCTCATGGGCTTCAGTAGTTGTGGCACACGGGCTTAGTTGCTCCACGGCATGTGGGATCTTCCCAGACCAGGGTTCGAACCTGTGTCTCCTGCATTGGCAGGCGGATTCTTAACCACTGTGCCACCAGGGAAGTCTCCATCCATTTTTGTATATCACACAGTACCTAGTGCTGTGCCCTGTATGTATATAGTTAGCAATCAATTATTTACTTCTTGAAATAACCACAGGAGTAAAAGAGCCTTTGATATTTCATCAAGTACACCAACTGCCTCCAGTGAGGATGAGAGCAACACATGTGGGCACACCTCCCTATCAGAGCACAGAATGGGGAAGTGGGTATAATGACAAGGTAACTGGATGGAGAAACCAGAGGAGGGACCCAGGGCTGGAGAAGATAAGTGCTCAGAGAGGACCTCACCCTCCACTGTCCCCAGGCCATCAAGTATTATCACGGCATAGGAGGACTAGCTGTCCATTCCTTGGGTGTCTGCTCTCAGGGTTCCTGCTCTGAGGAATCTGATCATCGAGCCTCACTCCTGCATTTTTACTTCTTATCATGTAAAACTACTAGATCCAAATACACCATGGCAGGACAACGTTTAGGTTTCCACATCTGGTAACCTAACTTACTTACAAAATCCAAAATTCTAGTGACAGGAAATCTATCTATTGTTCTGGAATTACCTATACTAACCAAACCCCTCTGCCTTTCCTAATCTGAGTACAAACGTCTGAAAGGCCAGAAGAAAAGGATTTGACAATTTATTGCTTACCAATACGCTACGGATTGATATGCAAGTTACTAAATACTAGTATTTGTAGGAAAAGTTTGGGAGCTGGTAGAATTACCTAAAAATTACAACTTTTGTAAATTAAGAAGACCTCCTAAAACCTTCCTAATCCAGAAGAGGCAGTGCAGTCAAGCGAGAAGAACACGGAATCAGGGTGAGAAGAGGAGATCTGGATATTAGATCCTGATCTACCACTTACTAGCTGTGCTACATTAACGAAGTCATACATTTCCTTGTCTATCAAATGGAAGAAATAACCTACCTCACAAGGTTGTCGTGCACATAACACCAAGGCTCTAGGTAAAATGCCATTCAAATATTCACCGATCTCATCAACTTCCATATATAAATCAATGGACCTAGTCAAATCAAGTTTCAGGAACCCAGGAACAAATAAATAGCCACACAAGGTTCTGTCGCATTTCATCACAGCTATTTATGTGAAGTTGCCATCAGAGGTTACAGTAGAGATGGTCAGCCATCATCAAAAGAAGAACTGATCACGGTGACAGGAGTAAGTCCGAGGCGTGAAGAGGAGAAATTCCAGAAACAACATAAGAAGATGTAATTACTATTGCTACTAATACCATCCTAAACATGTGCAAGTAGAAAACAACTCAATGGCCACCTAATGCCTTTTGTGAAATCTGTTTACTCATAAAGCTCTGTTTGGTCAGTAGAATTGTTAATTGTCACAACTGTCAGTCACTAGTATGTCAGAGCTTCATAGTTGGGCATTTTTCCAAAAAAGAAAGCCATCCCAAACTAGACGGCATCCTCTAACACAGCCTTTATTTTCTTGGCAAAGTGTTTAAAGGAAATATAATACACAAACAGAAAAGTCCATTAGTAAAAAGCATAGAGCTTGATATATTTTTACAAAGTTAATCCATCCATACAACCACCACCTAATGAACAGGAGAGCATTGCCAACATTCCAGAAGCCTCCATTACTCACTCTGCCAGCCACTGTCCTTGCCCAAAGATAACCACTATCCTGACTTGTACCCCGCCCCTTTGATTCCTTTGACCTGTTTCTGAACTTTGAGGAAATAATATAGGATATAAACTTTTGTGTATAGTTATTTGGCTCAATACTGTGTCTGTGAGATTCATCCATGTTGTGGTATTTATCAAGAGTCTGTTCTTTTTCATTGCATTATATTATTCCATTAAATAGACATACCATAAATTATTTATCTATTCTATTGTTTACAGATATTGGGTTGTTTCGAGTTTGGCTATGAACATTCTAGTTCATGCCTTTTGATGAGCATATGTATACAGTTTTATTGGGTTTATACCCAGGAGTGGAACTGCTGGGCAACAGGATATTTATTTATATGATCATCTTTAACAGATAATGCCAAAGAGTTTCCAAAGTAGTTGTGTCATTTTGTACTCCTACTAGCAGTGTGTGAGAATTCTAGTTACTCCATCCTTACTGCACTCAGTATGACAGTGTTTTTAAAGCCATTTTGTTATATGGGCAGTGGTATCTCAATATGGTATTTTATATTTCCCTTAAGAATAATGATACTGAACATCTTTTCATATGTTTATTGGAAAATCTTATTTTCATAAGTGCCTATTCAAGTCTTTTGCCCATTTTTTATTGGGTTATCCATCTTTTTCTTACTAGTTTGTAGAAGTTCTGTATATATTCTGGACATGTATCTTGTGCTGGAAGCGTGTAGTACAAATAGCTTCTCTCACTCTACGGCTTGATTTTTTTTACTCCCTTAAAGGTGTCTTTTGATGAACAGAAGATCTTAATGAAGCTCAAAATTATCCATCTTTTCTTTCATCACTATGCTTTTTATGTCTTGTTTAAGAAATCTTTGTGTAAGTCGTGAAGATATTCACCTACAAAAGCCTTATTTTTATTTTTTTTTAATTTATTTATTTTTGGCTGTGTTGGGTCTTCGTTTCGTGCGAGGGCTTTCTCTAGTTGCAGCAAGTGGGGGCCACTCTTTATTGCGGTGTGTGGGGCTTTCACTATCGCGGCCTCTCTTGTTGCGGGGCACAGGCTCCAGACACGCAGGCTCAGTAGTTGTGGCTCACGGGCCTAGTTGCTCCGCGCGGCATGTGGGATCTTCCCAGACCAGGGCTCAAACCCGTGTCCCCTGAATTGGCAGGCAGATAACCACTGGGCCACCAGGGAAGCCCCAAACCTTATTTTTAAATTCCAGTTGGTTATCTAGTTGATCCAGCACCAGCTACTGAGAGGATCACCCTTTCCCCACAGCCCTGCAATGGCATTTTTGTCATAAATCAGGTGTTGGTCTGTTTTTGACCCTCTATTCTGCTTCACTGGTTTCTCTTTAATGTAAAAAAATTGTGCTGATCTCCTCCTGGTGTTATTTGTAAATACTTTCAATAGTCATTGATAAAGAAAATATCTAATGAGCCAAAGATACTATGAATTCAGTAATGCTTATAGATCATATTATATTGTTATTATAGCTTTTATCTGTATTGACAAGTAGTCCATTTTTGTCTGAGATGTAATTATTCAGATTCATGAATAAAAACTCAGAAACCCTCAGCCTGATAAATGCTGCTTTAGAAGTTAATTTTTAAAAGCTTTTACTCACAAATCTTTGCCCTAATGTAACTTCTCACCATTAACATAAATCTATCACCACCACCAAATGTAAAAAGAAACATGTATGTGTGTATACATCTATCTATCTGTAGTTTAAGAAGCAACCTGGACTTCTTGTGGAGATCCCTGAAAATCTTAGGAGCAGCCATCAGTTTCTCAGCTGAAAGCAATGATTTAGCTTACCTAAAGGTAATCTTTTGTGCCGGAACTAGGATTTCGGTTACTTACTCCATCAATCAGTTGAGCAACCCAAGAAATAAAATGGGTCAGTTAAAGAAGTCTCCAGGAATAAAGCTCTTTTTAACGAAGCAGGACAGAGGGAAAACAAAAGGACAGAGGGAAAACAAAAGGACAAAGAAAACTAAAGATATGAACCATGTGGGCCAGTGTTCGTGTGTGCCTTATGGCTGTATCGGAATGATTCTAAAGTTATGCAAACAACAGCTGACCAAGTACCCTGTTTCATGACCTTGCCTCCTCTACCCTTCATTATCTTCATATGTGAACCACCTCCCTCCAAACCAGTGTTTCTCAAAGTGTGGTCCAGAAACTTCATCAGCATCACCCTGGAGTGCTTGTTAAAGTTGTGGATTCTTGAGCCTCACTCTGGATCTAGAGAATCAGAATCTGTGCGGCGGGGTCCAAGAATTTCCATTTTAAAACAAGGTCTGCAGGCAATTTTGTGCACCCAAATTTGAGAACCACTGTTTCTGGTCCTATTGTAGCTTCTTCTCAGTTCCTGAAAACCACTGAGGATCTCTTCTACAGCTTAGTGCCTACCCTGCCTGAGCGTAGGTCTGCTTTAAAGCAATCTTCCCTTCTCATACCTCAATTCCTTTTCTGACTTGAGAATAGATGGAGAGAATTCCTTTCAGCTACAGAGAATGAGGGGTTGCGTTGTGAAGGAGATGGCAGTTAAGCTAGTAATATTTGGATAGTTGGAGATGGATGGAAGGACATTCCCCGTAGAGAGAACGGAGGGAATAAGAATGTAAAAGCAAGAATGCTCTCAACCATGCATGGGTGACAGGGAGCAACTGAGTTGAATTATTTCTAGTTATACAGTATAGAGAAAGAAACATACATGTTGACATCATGTGTACTATGCATATAATACATTTAGGTAGATCATGAGAATATATGTATGTGGAGACTTTTTAAAAAGTTTCTGGTGTTTTGTATAGGGTATTATTATTGCATAGACCTAAAAAATTTAAATTCCAGCTCTGAAACCTGGAAATAAAGAGGAAGAAGAGAAACAACATCCATAAGCACCTAAGTATTGTGGCTCTATACCAGACACTTTACTATTTGATCTTCAATTCACCATTTCTCTGAAATATATTTTCCTTCATATGAAACCAAAACTAGTAGACATTAAGGTATTTGTCCCAGCATAGCCGCTATAAGGGCAGGAGTGGGGGAGGTATGGGGGAGGGAGGGAGACTTGCTTTTAATTTGTTTTGTATGGTTCCTTCTTCTCTCTCACAAATTGCCACAATTAAAGTTTTTCATTGTAAGTGGCAGGTTTTTGGAATGAGGAATTGCTGGCTCTTCTACTTTCTTCCTCCTTGTAGTCTGATGATCTCTCATGCTCCGTTAGCTTGATTGTATCATATGTTGAAAGGCTGAGGAAAATGAGGCTTAGAAAGGGACAGCGAGCTGTCCAACATGAGACCGTCTGTGTAACCAGATGTTCCCCTCGTGCAGCAGTCCCGAGGCATATTTCTGACTCACACAGCTAACAGCTTGGAGTTGGGCTCCTCTTAAGGACATATGGGCGCTGGTCTACAAGCTTTGGATTTTTGTCAAAGGGAAAAACTTATCTATGATGCCGTTGGCTTTCAGAATTCTGTCTAAAAAGCCAGCATTGCATAGGGCGAACCATATGAAATTGCCAATATTTGACCTTGTGTGACCTACAAAAGAGGTGATTTCATAACCTGACAGAAGCATCCCAGATGTGTTCTAAGGAATGTGTTTTCTAGTCGGCTTCTGGCTCTGCTTTCTAGACGATAATACAACTATTTGTTACAAAATTTCTTGCATTTTAAAAAGCTTCAGCATACAAAACAATGGCAACACTGACTATTATATCTGTAAGTGTTCAGAGCAATTTTCATCTAGCATCTTATTTTATCTTCACAATCCTGTACACCAAAGGCACACAAAAAAAATCCCATTCTTTTTCAACTCTCAAAACTCCTTCATGAATCTCTTAGGTCCAGCCATTTGTTCTATTTCTGGAAGGATTCTGTGGCTTCACCCTCTAAAAAGAAAAAAAAGCCAACCAAACTCTCCTAAGTGATGGAAGATGGCAGGAAGTCAGCTCACTAGTCCTTGTCTTCAGTATGACTTCCTTCCGGCACTGACGACTGGAAGTCACTACCCTGTGAATAAGCCCATTTAGGTCTCCAACGCCAGCTGCAAGTAGGAGATTAAAGTAAATAGAAAGCCAGGCGCTGCTGCAGTTCCAGTGCGGGTACCGGATCCAAGAGATACTCATTCATTGACCAAACAGCAGCACTTTCAAACCCAGTGGGAACCTGTGGCTCCTGCTGAGAAACAGAAATTAAATTTGCAAGCAGATAATTCGTCTTTAGATGGTTGTCATATTCAGAAAAGCTCTTCGAGAGAGGTGGTGGGAGGAGTGGAAGGGAAGCTCCTGGCAACATAGCCACATCTAAAAAATGCTTATCAGGGAGCCAGGTGGCACAGAAGATTGATGTAGGAAGTCTTGTTACCTTCGGGATGCACGCTTGAAATGTAGCAGTGGCTGGGGTGCCATTTACCTCTGAGAGCAGCTGGGGTTGGGGAGAGGACAGCGCAAACAATGGGTATAGATTTAACTCAACTGAAAAGGATCAATGAGACAAGTGGAATAAGGTCTTTGAGAAACAAACTGGTCCCACTGGGTGGGGTCTTGCAAGGTTTCGGGGGAACAAGAGTCAAGGACCCAGAGAATGCCAAAGATGGCAGCAAAGCAAACTGCTGGAGTAGATGGCTGTTCCCAAATCAGCAAGTGGAATTTGAAACACACCCTGGGATTGGACAGCAAAGCTGCAACAAGATGTCACTTGCTGTTCAGAACAGATGAAGCACAGAGATGCCTAAGATGGTGACACTCTTTTGACTAACTTGAAAATAATTTAATATTTACAGGGCTTGGAAAGTGCCATGGAGTAAAAATATAGGGAAACTCTCTGATGTTTGTGAACTGAGCAGAACACCATCCCGTCTCCGAATCCACGTTTCTTGAGCACCTGCACAATGCCAAGTCCCTACCCTCAGGGAGTTTCCAAGATGCATGATTCCAAAAGGCACTCAGCACGTCTTTACCAGAGCCATCAGGCAAATAAAATGAGGTCTGTTTAGTCTCAAGGTATTAGAGGACAATCATCCAGGTAGATCAAGTGGAGATATTATTTTTAAAAGGTTCTATTTCCTCACTGCATTTCTGGCTTTAGATAAGAACCGATCAAGCAAGGAACTTGAATCAAGAGGTGTTAAGAAGCCTAGAGATGCAGAAGGGAAGCAGCATTGGCCATTGCCCTACCAATTCAAATGTTTGGTTATTTTTGTAAATACGAGTGATACTTACAGGGTACAACAGCATAAAGGTATAGCCGATGATAAAAATCATGCATTTATTCATTCAACAGACTTTTTCCAAGCTACTACATGTTAGATACCCCACTAGGAGATGCACATGCAGTGAGAAGACAATCTCTATATTCAAGGAATTCACAGACTTGTGGGTGACAGAGAAGTAAATAAGCCATTACAAACAGGTGATGTCACACTGTTGGTAAATGGCAGTGCCAGGAATACGCCCGGGCAGTGTGCCCCAGGTGCTCAACCGATATGATGTTCTCACAACTCGAAGGCGCTACATCATCACATACGTATTTTCTCATTTACAATTGCACCAATAACTTAAATCTATATAGAGCTTACATACACAATGTACTTTTATATGCATTACTCAGTTAATTCCCATGCTGATGCTATAAGGGTCAAGTTAGTATTATTTCCATTTTGTAGATCAGGAAACAAAGGCTTAAGGAAGTTAGGCTTCCTGTCAAAGGCCATACAGCTAGTGAGTGGCAGGTCTGGGATCTGACCCCATGTCTAATTCCAAAGATCATGTTTTTTAACCATGCGGGCCAGATTCTTAAAAATCAATATTCATGTACGGTTTCCCTCTACAAAGTGCTTTTGCATGTTCCAGATCATTTAATCTTCCAGACAACACTGTAAGGTAAATATCTCAGATTACAGGCAAAGAAATTGAAGCTCAGAGATGTTAAGGGATAGGATCCATTTACACAGCTAATAAGTGGTAAAGCTAAAGGCTTACAAGAAGGTGCCGGACTCTAATCGATGCTTCTCCCACTAGAGTCTACACATGTGATAACCGTTCACCAACACTGTTGAGTGTGAAGGGAAATGCTTTGACTGCCAGACAGAAAACAGGGAGCTGATTTAATGCCTACTTTCCCGTCACTAGTTGCTGCCACCCTCTCCCCAAAGCAAAAGGTATAAACTCTGCTTTTCAGAATCGTTCATCATTCTACATTAGGTTGAGTACTATTACATCACCACTTGGGCACTTGGTGCAGAGAAAATGAACTTGGAGATTTGAAGGTGACAGGCTAAAACATGGATCCCAGGGCCCTAGACACAAAGCTCCTATCTCCTTGTGCTGGTATCTTGAGAATCGAGACCAAGAGTCAGTCCTGCTTGCCCGATAAGTCAAAGACATGGGTGTGGGTGTTGTTTAATCTTCTTTTCATATCTTACTAGGCAGAAGAAATCTTTTAGCGTACCTGCTGTAGAGGAGCAGTTAAAATTCACAGGCGAAACCAAGTTGGTTTTCTGGCTTAGATTACTAGATTATTCCAGAAAGGCTTGAGAAGGGTTGAGAGAGGAGTATAAAGTGGCAGAATGACTCTCCACTAAATGCCTGGGAAAAGTTGAACATGAGAAGCAACTGTCCACTTCTCTTTGCTGGTAGAAGGAGCTGATTTGCTAGTGCCTTGGTAATAGGAGTGGGGAGTTGGGGCATGTACAAGTCCATCATCAGCTAGAGGGCAGGGCCGTGTTATCTCCTTCCTTCAAAGGAGAAAGACGTGGGGACATTACGAGAGTCACAAGTAGGGAAAACATACTGCACGAGTCTCTAGCTGATGGTCTAGATCATAAGGCTTCTTCCTTTTTTAATTAGTGCCATCAGGCAAGTTTGTTATTATTATTTAATTTGTTTCTAGGGAGTAAAGGAAAGGGATAGTGAGTGAGGAGGATACATCCAAAAAGAAATGGCTAAGAGGGACTATTGGAAGGTAGGGGTGAGGTGGGAGTTAAGAGGGCTCCAAAGTTTCATATGCCTCAGGGTCCCACACAGTCTCTCTGTTTTGCTGATGGCTGTACTTGTGTTTTAAAAATAAAATATCTGCTGAGTGGATTGAATTCCTGAGGCTCTGATTACCTTTCCCTCCACCAGTTGTTATCAGCAACGATCAGTAAGACTGTCAGATCTGATGTAAACTTTTTCCCTCTTGCACTCTTTTTAGCTTTAGAGCATATGAAGTACAGGATTAACTTTTTTTTCTTTTGAACAGTTGAGCCCAGGAGGAGAACGTGCTGGAAAAATACCTCGTAACCAGAAAACCAATAAGAGGGGGCATGTGTGTGTAAGGGCTGCTGCCCTCAGAGTCTCCAAAGGCACTTCCCTCCATGAGTCCCAGATCCCCAAGTGCCCTATGTCCACACTCAGCTCTACCCGCACTCACCCTGAGAAACAGGAAGCAGGACCACCAGCGTCTAAGAGAGGCAGGTGTGAACTGACATGGCTGGTCTGCCTTTAGGAGGCCTCTCCCCACAGTCAAATGGGATGGACCATTTCACACACACGCTCTCCTAGGAACACTCCTGGTGAGGGCTATTTCTTCCGCGTGTACCACATCTTCTCGAGGTTCAACACTCCGCCTCCACTAGGCAAATGTACACAGTGTACCCACCAGGGACTGGGGACTGTCAGGACCTGCGAATGAGAACCTCTGTGCTCACAGACAAGTCAGGAAAAGACTGCAGCTGGAGGCTGAGCTCTCTCCGAGGAGAAGGAAAGCCTGGGGTTAGGAAGAGCGTGTAATTCACACATTCTGCTTGGCTAATATGAACCGACAGGTTCTTCTGAGGTTAAACCTGGTTAGAAGAGGTGGGGAATATTAGAAAAGGATCTCTGTGCCCTCCAGAGATGAATACAAACATAAGCACATGGTAAGAGTTCAATAAATGCTTGTTGAACTGGACCAAATGGAATCAGGATGTCCGGGGAGTAGCAACAGGTGTGAATGCTTTGCTGGGCCTCAGGTACGCCGAAGCCTGATGCTAAGCATCTTAGATGTTCGGGCAAAGAAAGATTTTCTTTCCCCACAAAAGAGAGGGGATGATTATCAAAACAATGAGACCTTGACAAAAACAATAGTAAGAAGAAAGCAGCAGACGGCAACAGAACCCAGCTAGCTATATGGAGCAGGTGTTCTGGCTGGTGACTAAGCACGCAGTTATAAAGGATGGCACTGTTCCCAATACCTTGATTGCCTAACACACGGCCACATTGCACTTTAACAGGCACTCATCTACCTTAGGCTAGAATCATTTACTGGATTCTGAACATCAGGAGAAAAAGACAGGTAATTGACTAAATCTAGCTTACGGTAACTTAACCACCTCTCGGATACCCCAGGCCTTTCAGGAGGACTTAAGAGCAAAGATACCAGATTGCCTTTTAATTTATTTGTTTACTGTTACATTTTGTGTTCTTAACAAATCATTGGTTCCTAGGTCAATATGAGAGTACTCAATAAATATAAACTTATTTTGTGCAAAGTCATGTTGGGCATGGACTTTGGGCAACAACAGATGTTGCTATTCCTGTCTCTTAGAAAGAATGCTTTTCTCAAAGAAGACTCTAAGAGTTTTGCTTGTTCCCTAATCTCCATTCCAAAGACTGGAGTCAGAAAATGCTGAGGGTTTTTTTTTTTAATGAGAGAGAATATACTTTAGAAAGAATTGGTTAAATTTCATCACTTCGCTGTACAGTAGAAACTAACACAACATTGTAAAACAACTATACCCCAGTAAAAAAATAAATAAATAAAAAATAAAATTAAAAAATTTCAGTCATCTTTTGGGTTACGAGCATTTAGAAAAGGAAATGTTATCTAAGAGATATCAGGCATTCACTAAAGTGTTATGTAAATTTTTTTTTCTTATAGGATTACTAGACTGAGTGATCTATATGTCTTCAGTTATCTTGAGGTCTATCCTTTTGGTAAAAATATGGGGCGGAAGACAGTTCGTGAAGTCAATTATTAGCAGGCAGTTGAAAAGCTATACTGAGAAATGGTTGCTTAGTGGATTCTAAAAGGACATCCATAACAGATTATGGTCCTTGGAAATAACCTGTACAATAATTTTATCGATAACTTTGAGTAAAGGCACAGAAGATTTACTTACTAAATTTAAGAAAAACAGAAAACTGAGACTACTGTTATTACTACTGATGACAAACACAGAATTCAACATCTTCCTGATAAGCAGGAAACCAAATCTATGAAATTTAAGAGCAACAAATATTTTTCATTTAGATTCCAAATTACTGGCTTTGTTATTAGCATAAGAAAAAAATAAAGACGTGAGAATTTTATCAAAAATCAATGGGAATTAGAAATTTGATCAGATTCTTAGAAAAATAACAGCAACAACCAAAAATTGTGGGCTGGATTAGCAGCATTAAATGTCCTATCAAAAAAGTATTTGTTGGGACTTCTCTGGTGGCGTAGTGGTTAAGAATCTGCCTGCCAATGCAGGGGACACGGGTTCGATACCTGGTCCGGGAAGATCCCACATGCCGCAGAGCAACTAAGCCTGTGTGCCACAACTACTGAGCCTGCACGCCACAACTACTGAGTCTGCGCACCTAGAGCCTGCGCTCCACAACAAGAGAAGTCACCACAATGAGAAGCCCTCACAACGCAACGAAGAGTAGCCCCCACTCGCTGCAACTAGAGAAAGCCCGCGCATAGCAACGAAGACCCAACACAGCCAAAAATAAATAAATAAATAATTTTTTTTTTAAAAAAAAGAAGTATTTGTTGACTAAAAAGTTAAACATTTGTACTTGGCAGACCATAGCACTGTATTTATTTCTAGGTATCACATTTTGAGAGACATTGGACGTTATCCAGAGGAGAGTAATCAGGATGGTGAGAATCCTAGAAAATTCTTTATATGAGGAAGAGTTGAATAAACTAGAACTGTTCAATTTAAAGAAGAGGAGGCGGGCTTTCCTGGTGGCGCAGTGGTTGAGAATCTGCCTGCCGATGCAGGGGACACGGGTTCGTGCCCCGGTCTGGGAAGTTCCCACATGCCGTGGAGCGGCTGGGCCCGTGAGCCATGGCCGCTGGGTCCGGAGACTGTGCTCCGCAATGGGAGAGGCCACAACAGTGAGAGGCCCGCGTACCACAAAAAAAAAAAAAAAAAAAAAAAAGAAGAGGAGGCTAACAGGAGACATGACAGTTATATTGTAGAAAGGAAGCAAACTTGTTTTGCCAATATTTCAGATGGCAAAACTAGAAATAACGGACAATTTAAAACATATTTTTGGTTCAATTATAAGGAGGAACTTTGTTTTAAAAACAAAGAAAGGAAAGGAGGCCAGAAATGGAGTGGTGAGTTTCCTGCTAAGGTTGGCATTCAGCAGAGGCTGCATGGCCACCTAGCAGGGGTGATGCAAAATGGATTCTGACATGGAGGTGGGAGTCGGGAGAGGCAGCCGAGGTATCTTTTAAAGGGTCTCATTTCACAACATTACATGATTCTGTAAGTCTGTTCATTTGTGAGCGTGATATTTCCCAAAGAGTACTCCTTCGAACATCAGGTCCTTGTGATAAAACTCTTGTGAAAAAAATCCATTGGGAAATAGTATATACTGTATCCCCCTCTGCAATGTGCTATTATAAAAATTTGATTTAATGTTAAACTAATTTTTTCCCAAGCCCATTTTACCGTGGAACCAGTTCTCACACAATACCTATTAATATCCCATAGAACTGGATCCTTTGGAACACATTTTGGGAAATGTTAGCCTACACTATAAGAGTGTATTATTTTCACCTTAGAATACCTTAAAGTGCACGGATATTAGAATTTCTGTGTCTGGTCAATGCCAAGCTTTAGACTGAAAATATAGAAGTTATGCAGCATCAAGAGAAAATATTATTATTTTCTGCAAGTTTATAAAGAGAAGTAATGTACATATCACAGGAACTGGTAGTGTTCTGTTGATTTAAAAGAACACAAACAGATCAAAGAAATTGACATTCTACTGAAAAATAGTTCCTGAACATATTTATATGATGAGTTGTTTCTCTGAACACTATGCCCATGAATAACTCACATACCTTTAGTTACAAGATATTGAAAACATTAATATTTCATATGCTGAGGTGCCTAGAGTGAACATTCATAGTAAGTATATTGTCAAAGCTGGCCAAAACCAAGAAAATAAAACATGGTTTTTAGAAAAAGAAACCTTATTTTTTGTTTCATGGTGTATTAATTTGGTGAGAATGTAAAAGATTGGAATAATTCATTCAGTCAACAAATACCTGAGAACTTACTATGTACTAGGCATTAGCAATGCAATGGTGAGCAAATGAAGACACTGTATGTGCTTTCAGGAAGTCATTATTTAGGGAAGAAGGAAGACAAATAAACCATTATGATACATTGTGCTAAGAATAGTGATGGGCTGGAGCTGTCTCCTTTTGGCTCATAAGAGTGAATTGTTAAATTTTTACTACTTTGGCAAAGGAGATGTTAAACCCAGGCATTACTAAACACACATATCATTGCTATTATCCATGCTCTTGAGGTCATTTGTGTCCATTGTATCCGTACAGTAACAATTCTATACAATGGTGTTCATTTCTTTTCAGCACTGCATTCAGTACCATGTTGGTAGATTAAAATTGGCCAGGGTTAACTCCTGGGCATATATCAAGACAAAACCATAATCTGAAAAGATACATGCACCCCAATGTTGGTGGGAATGTAAATTGATGCAGCCAATATGGAAAACAGTATGAAGGATCCTCAAAAAACTAAAATTAGAGTTGTCATATGATTCAGCAATCTCACTCTTGGGCAAATAGCTGGATAAAATTATAATTCAAAACGATACATGTACCCCTATGTTCACAGCAGCACTATTCACAATAGCCAAGACATGGAAACAACCTAAATGTCCATCAACAGACGAATGAATAAAGAAGATGTGGTACATATATACAATGGAATACTACTCAGCCATAAAAAAGAATGAAATAACGCCATTTGCAGCAACGTGGATGGACACAGAGATTATCATACTAAGTGAAGTAAGCCAGAAAGAGGAAGACAAATACCATATGATATCACTTGTGTGTGGAATCTAAAATATGACACAAATGAACCTACCTATGAAACAGACACAGACTCGGACATAGGGAACAGACTTGTGGTTGCCAATGGGGAGCGGGTGTGGGGGAGGGATGGACTGGGAGTTTGGCATTAGCAGATGCAAACTACTGTATATAGAATGGATAAACAACAAGGTCCTACTGTATAGCATGGGGAACTATATTCAATATCCTGTGGTAAACCATAATGGAAAAGAATATGAAAAAGAAGGTATATATGTGTGTGTGTGTGTGTGTATATATATATATATATATATATATCTGAATCACTCTGCTATAGAGCAGAAATTAACATAACGTTGTAAATCAACTATACTTCAGTTTTTAAAAAATGGCCAGGGTAGGGATAGCTACACCATGGAAATTAACAAAACTACAAATCAGGGCTTGATTTATGGATCTCCCTCCCACTCCCCACTTTTTCCCCCAGAGGGCTGCTTGTTAAATAGTTACCAGGACACCACTGTATAAAAACTACTTTCAAGTCCCCAAGGTTCAGGTTAAAATAGATGAGACCTCCATTAAAAGGAAAAAGCTACCAAACAAGGTTTTTCAATCCTGGTATTCTTAGCTTCTGAAAGGCTGTCCTATACCAAAAAAAACCTGACTTTTCCCTGAACATATTTCCACTCAATGAACATGTATTAAACATCACATGTAAGACATTAAGGGGTTAAGAAAATGCCACGTATACTTTTGAGGACAGTCACCAGTCTAATTAGAAACTTTATGTTATACAGAATATACCATTCTATCTAAGATACAATTATCTTCCACTGTTGTCCCTTATGAGACATGTTTACAAGCTAGCTGTATTAGTGTAAAAAATATGGAAACTGGGAAAGTTTCAACATAATGTTCCTTGAGTCTAGCAAATCCTACCTGGAAAGTTTAAAATTTTCACATGAGATTTATCTGGAGAAAACTCTAATTTGAAAAGGTACATGCACCCCAATGTTCACAGCAGCACTATTTACAAAAGCCAAGACATGGAAACAACCTAACTGTCCATTGACAGATGAATGGGAAAAGATGTGGTATATATACACGATGGAATATTACTCGGCCATAAAAAATGAAATAATGCCATATGCAGCAACATGGATGGATCTAGAGATTACCATACTAAGTGAAGTAAGTCAGACAGATAAAGACAAATATATGATATCACTTATACGTGGAATCTAAAAAAATGATACAAATGAACTTATTTACAAAACAGAAACAGGCTCACAGATATAGAAAACAAATTCAAGGTTACCAAAGGCGAAAGGGGTGGGGAAGGATAAACTAGGAGTTTGGGATTAGCAGATACAAACTACTATATAAAAACAGAAAAACAACAAGGACCTACTGTATAGCACATGGCACTACATTCAATATTTTCTAGTAATCTACCTGAAAAAGAATATATATATATAAGTATAACTGAATCACTTTGCCGTACACCAGAAACTAACACAACATTGTAAATCAACTATACTTCAATAAAAAAGATTTTTTTTTTCACGTGAGAACACTTAGATGGGAGACCATCCTTAATACTGATCACCCCATTGACTGCCAGGGTTGATGTAAAAGACTGAATCAGAGACCACGAGGGCATCATCTCCCCTCTCCTAGATGATCTTCCTGAAGCTGGGTACTCAGGCAAAAAGGGCCATTTCTGATTTCTTCCCTTTGCTACGGTGATACGTTGCTAGGGTTTCAAACTAGGACCATAAGCCTATGAACATCTCCAGGTGCAGTCTACGTCCCAGTGTGGGCTCTCGGACGACTTGCAGGGGTTTTGCTCCCAAACCCGTAAGTTCCAAGGTACTGTGATACAGTTGTGAGAAATAATAAGTGAATCCTAAGCCTCTGCTCCTCCAGGAAAACTACCCTTGCTAATGTTAATAATAGTCATCAGGAAAAAAGGCTATGTTTACCGTAATTCATAGTGAATAAATCTTATTCATCCATATTACCCCATTTACCTTTCTAAGGGAGGCATGACAAGTGCTAGTTCTACAAATTTTACAAATAAATATACAAGTGATGAGACCCACTTAAGACCACATCGTGATGATAAAGGTTTTAAGCCTCATGTGAAAACCCAGCTCAAAATCCAGCAACCTTGCCGCTGTCACGGGTCAGTGGCCTAAACTATGGTCTGAGCACACATTTAGCCTGCCACCTATTTTTTAAACAAAATTTTATTGGAACAGAGCCACATGCGTCCATTTATGTACTATCTGTCCATGGCTACTTTCCTACTACAAAGGCAGAAGAGCGTGGACACTTTCAGTCCAACCTATAGTGGAGTGATCCAGAGGTACTGGGTACCGGACAGGGGCTCTCCAGGCCCAGGGTGCCAGCGGGGGATGCATGTCACCTACACATCAACCACAACTCAGCTAAGGGTGGTAGGAAGACTGGGCTTACAAGGTACTTGACTAACTTCAGGTTGGCCTTTGATTTCTATTATCAGCATTTTGAGGTTTACACGAAATTGAAGAAAAGAACTGAATAAAAAGATAGAACTGAAGGCTTAGAAGATTAAATGAAAGCCTAAGGTAACGAAGCGAGCAGGTGACAGGACTAGAAATGGATTTTATGAAATTCCAGTCTCAGCTTTCTTCTTGCATTGTCTTTTTTCAAATTTCCTTTCACTTTATCCCCTATTTCTTCGCTTCATTGAAGACCAACTACATAGATATTGAGTAAGTGTGTTGTCTTACTGTTTTTTGCTATAAATTACATTTTTCCCTGTGTGTTGACATGTATTCTATGGGGGGGAGTGAGGGGCAATTATCATAGAATTCATTGCAAAGTCTGTTGGTTTACTATGGTGAACAAACGCCTGCCTTTTATGTTCTTTTAAATCCTATAAGGCTGACAAGTTCAGTCAGTCAACCAGAGACACTCCATTCCTCCACCACCACCGCCACTCCACCCCCCGAAAACCAGAAGAGTGCAGCACCAGCACTCTGACACCACTGCAGCAAAGACCAGATTACGGAGACCTGTGTTCATGACGTGATTATAAAAATGGACCTTTAATCTGTTAAAGGAAGCAAAGCTTCCTTTACACCTCACTGCATGGCAACACAAAGTGTGGAGTTTTGTTTCATCCAGGCTCCAAGCTGGTACTAAGAAAGATTCGATCTGTTGGGTGACCGGGGGATGATGTTGGTAGGATGTGTGTTAAGTGTCTGTGTCAGGGAGAAAGCCCACCAAGCCCTACCAAGGGTTTTGACTTTCCAAGGGAATCAGACACCAGATGGTCTGGGATGAGTCTACGCCACAGATCTCTTGAGTCCGTACGATGGGAAGAGGCTATATTACTAACCCAGCTATCTGTCTCTGCTGGTTGCCCACATTGCGGCCTCAATACATTTTGACTGAATGGAATGGTCCCAGTGGGCCATCTGCCATGCGATGACGCAGGCCACAGGATATGCATGGATGATGCAAATGCAGCACTCGCACCAGAAAAACAACATAAAGCATATGCCTACCTAGTCAGAGGAGGTATCATATCATCTCCATATCATCCTTCTAAATAGGTAACAGTTTATTCACTCTATTTCATATAGAGAAAATGCACAAGCAATAAAAAGCTAAGTTCCCATGACGCACAGTCTACTTATACAAATTTCAATTTCAAGATATACGTCTGAATTTACAGTCTTGAGGTAATGAAAGGCCCCCTAAGTTAGAAAAAAAAGAAAGAAACGCATATGAGAAAGAACCAAATCTATCACAATCAAAGTAGAAAATCTAGTGTGGTTTTAAGGTAAACACAGATATTTTCAGGAGTTAGTTTCGAGAGGCCCGATAATGAACTTTTTTAGTAAAAAATGGGCTTCTGAAGGGGATTTTAAGTTTGGTTGTAAAAACTGAATGGAATCTGAGGAAAAGGATAAAGCAATGTTATTACACCTATAGAAGCATGGCAGAGAGGTACGGCCAAGGGCACGGAGAAGACAAGTGAGCATTAAGGACTGTGTGTATTGTGTGTATATGTGTGTGTGCATATATATATATATATATAGATAGATAGATAGATAGATAGATAGATATAGTTTGAGGTGATTGTTGGAATTAATGGAGGTATAGGCAACTGAAGATAGGCAACTGAGCAGTTTCTTGGTAGGATTGTTGTGATATCCTTACCTGAAGAAGTAGTTATGAATAACAACCTTTGTGTAGAGTAAGAATGGGCCTAAGAGGAGAGAAAGCTATAGCAGGAAAGGCCTCGCCAAACGTGGATAGTATATTCCCTATCTCAACAAAGGCCATCTTTCTAGTCAACAAATTAAAAAATGTGGGATCACGGCAGACCCTGACTTTCCATTCTCAACTGAATCAGTGGCCGTGTGATTCTGTTGCTTAATCTCCTTCCTGGTCTTCCATTTCCTACAGCCTAATGTCAGGGATTGATCTTCTCTTTAAAAATCTCTTTTATTGTAAAAAATATATATATATTTCACAATAACATATCTATAAGAATTTTTATAATATGTATGTACACCTTAACCAATAATCATAATGCAAACACCCAATGGAATCACAAACCTGGTAAAGAAACAAAACCTTCCAGAACACCAAGCACTCCCCACCCCAATCAAAACCTTCTCCCTTCCCATCTGAGGTATCTTTTTTTTTTTGCTATTCTTTATGACTGTACTTCTTAAATATGCATCCCCAAACTGTATAGTACCATTTTGCCTGTTTTGAATAAAATTATAATTTACAGTCTTTTGGATCTTAATTTTTTTGAACATTATTTTGTTAGATTCATCCAGGCTATGTATATCATGCAGTCCATTCATTTTCATTGCTGTACAGAATTCCATTACAGGCATACACGACAATGTATCGGTATCTATTTCCCTTACTGTGCTGTTCTATTTCATGCCTCCATATCTTTGCTAATGCTTTTTCCTCTATTTCAAAAGTTCTCCCACCTTTCTGTACTCAGCTTAAGCATCATATCCTTTATGAAATCTTTGTTGAATGACCACTCTTTCTACTGAACTCCCAATGTTCCAGGTACATCTGTAGATCATGGCAGATGTAACACTGATTTGGTAATACGTCTGCCGCTTTTATTAAACAGTAAACTTGAAGGCAGGGGTAGCTCTGTGTCTTACACCAAGCTGAATGCTGAGTATCCACATGTAGCATGTTGGCTAAATATGTGAAAGAATAGTTAGATAACTTTCAAGTATAACACTTCATGTGCTCTACATCAACAAACAGATTAAAAAGGTGAATCAAATACACTGGCCTGAGGTTCATAAGTTTGGATTCTAATCTTCCCATAAAGCACCAGTCACTATAAAATTGGGGTACTGGCACAAGTCCTCCATGGCTGATATCCTAAAACTCAACAGTACTCTTAAATGATTACCAGCTTTGCTCTTCATTCTTTGTTGATTTCCAACTGTAGCATCCATTTCTCCACTACCAGCAGACAAACAGGCAAGTGCTAACCAACCTTGCCAAGGAAAATCCAGTGAAAATGAATTTATTAAGAGCATACATTTTCCACCAGAGCACAATTTTCAAAGCAATATGCTGCACTGTCATTATCTCATTACAGTAATTTCAACACTTGCTCCTATTAACTTATTAAAAAACATTTTAAATCATTTTCTTCATTGCAGGCACAACAAACTATCTCATTACCCAAATATGGATCACTGCCAAATGATATGGCAAGGGATGTGACAAAAGAAACACATACAGGAAAGAGTCATAGCTCTGAAAAAGGTACACATATAACAATATATAACTGCAAACCACTGCTTGCCAAATTAGAAGGGTTTTTTAAAACTGTTACCATTATGCCACAACAGTGCTAAGACATTATGCCTCTCACATTATTCTAAGTCCTCTAGAGGGAAAAGATATCTTTATTTGGCTTAATTTTTTTTTTTGCATAGTATCTTGGTAGAGCACAAATTAACTTCTAACCATTTTATATATGTTCCTAACACTGTAAAACAATCCTATTTAAACATGTGGATGAAAGCCTTCAAGTTTAGAAATATATATACATCATTTCAAACACACTGTCTAAAGCAGGGGTTGGCAAACTACAGTCCGCAAGCCAAATCCAGTCGTTGCATTTTTTGGTAAGTAAGGTTTTGCTGGAATCCAGCCATACTCATTTATTTACATATTGTCTAGGGTTGCTTTTATACTACAATGGTACAATTGTTCAAACAGAGACCATATGGCTCACATACCCCCAAGGAAATATTTACTATCTGGCCCTTTACAGAAAAAAGCTTACTGATCCCTGGTTCATAGCCTTGCAGCTCAAAGCATGGTTAATGAAGCAGCAGCATCAACATTCCCTGAATGCTTATTCAAAATGCAGAATCTCAGGTCTCAACCAGACTACCTAAATCAGAATATGCATTTAAAAAAGATCCCTGGTGATTAACATGAATATTAAAATTTTAGAAGCACTGGTCTAAAGAACACAGTCCTAAAGACAAATAAAATGACTAAAAAGAGGCGGGCTTACTACTAGAGTCACAGCATTTTATTACTAGACAATAGAGGGGAGGGCAGCTTGCAAAGATTTTTATAAAGATAAAGAGAAGGAAAAAGGAGGTAGGTTGTAAATTAGGAAAGCATTAATATTGCATACGAAGGGGAGAGATTTCTAGCATCAGTTTATACCCCTATAGAAGATGGGACAAGAGCAAACTACTTTACCCCAGATAGTTAGGTTTTTTTAATAAAAGAACCATTACTGCTGAAAGCAGGTCTAGGCGCCATGTTACTCTCCCTAGTGCAAAAGCAAGTAAATAAGAAACAAATTTGCCGATTTTGACCAAGTCCATTTTGTTGTCATATACATTTCCTTTTTAAATACTCCACTTTCCCTGTGTAACAGGAAAACTGTTTTTCCAATAGGGCAAATGGATTATGATTTGCTCCCTGAAAATAAATATGCTATAAAATCCACTCTAAATTTCTATTTTATCGTGTGTTATTTGTGTTCCATTTGTAACAGGCTATATGCTGTCATTTTGGGTTTACTTTACCCAGCACTATGAGGATCTGACAAGAGATGAATACCATTTCCTCTTAAAAGCTACAAAGCCTGATCCATCACTGTGTTTATTCCTATATTCTTGAATTGGCAAGTTTCACCGTATCCAAACTACGCACTTCCAAAGAGAAAGAACAATATATAAAGAAGCACGAGAACCATTTTGTGACCTTTCCTTCTAGCCAATGGACAGCAAAATTCAGCCTTGTGAAAAACACGTGTTAGAATCAGAATCCTCACTGGAAAAGCAGCTCCATGAGCTAGCAAAAAGATGTCAGGCAAAAAAAAAAAAAAAAAAAAAAAAAAAGATGTCAGGCAGTAATTTGAGAGGGAAAGTTACTGCTCCTTTGATAACAACTTTCAGTTGCTTAGAAACTGTTACCTTCTGCCCCCAAACACACCCTGCTTTGGGCATACTGGACTTAGCAGGTAGAAAATATATTTTTTTTTAAAAAAGGAATCCTTTGTTTAAGAGCTTTGAGGCTGGACCATCTTTGATTTCAGAGGCGACAAACTGACTTCTGTCACAGAAAATTTATACCTTTTACTACCTCCCAATCTTCCAATTAAATCTTACAAAGAAGGAACGTGGCTGCTACCTTATGGTCTGTTTTCAGAGCATCATGGGATGTTATAGCTAGAAGGACATTCTGAAGAGGCACAATATCCTTTATTTAGATGAGAAATTGAGGCCCAGAGAGGTCACTGCCCAAAGTCACAAGTTGGGTGGCACATCACCACGATATCCACTCCCGCAGCACTTTTCATTTAAGTCTTTGTACTTCTTCATGCTTATACCAGTCCAGTGCCTGGTATACAGCAGGCATTCAGAAATTGTTTGTTCAGCTGAATAAAGATCCCTGAATTCCAGTCCAAAGTTTTTTCCACTGTACCATGCTTGTTCATGTTTAACAATGGATTAATCTTTTATCTTCCAAAATAATCTGAAGTCACATTTCAAATTATGCTTTTACACAGATATAATGAAATCTTTAAAAGGCGGGGTGGCAAAGAAATCAGAGGCTAGAGCATGACTGACATTTTACAACCTTCAGATGCCAACAGCAGGGGGCCCACCAGAATCCACCCTCTTCCCCCACTGTATAATGGCAATTATATTCCAGGGTGAATAACAGAATTATCTAAATGAAACCAGGAAGGTTAAAAAAAAAAAAAAAAAAGCATACATCATAAAAGGATTAGCTGCTCAAGGACTTGGAGTTGGGGGAAGCAGGAAGATGGATCCAGCCTGACAATTTCATAAAGTAGCCATCAATTATTTAAATCACTGTGACTTTTCAGACAGCATTCTGGACAGCAAGAGAAAGAGAAACACTCTGAAGTTCTGAAAACCATAAATTAGAAGAGAGATGCTTGTTATTTTGTTTTGGAGTGAAACGTGCTCTGCCTTTAGAGGAAGGAGCAAAAGCAAAAGTAAAGGCATCCTAAATCGGAGGTGGTTCAAGATGATACTTTTCTGGAAGTTCAGCAGAACAAAGTATTTTTCTTATAGTACAAATGTTGGTGCTGTTAAAAATCCAGTGTAAATAAATTATTCAGTACATGAAAGGGTAGCAAGCTTTAAATAATACTGCAGGTAGAAAAGAAAGAGAAGTGGGTCAGCAGGAGAGATAACTGGATTCTACTGCTAGAGTTGCCATTTATTAGATGTGTTTCCTAAGATAAGACACTAAACCTGTTGAGCTTGACTTCACTCAGAGTTGGATTAAAATTCTAGCTCTAAAATTCTACTGTAGTCTAGTCTTTACATGACAGAGAATACCAACATTAGCTGGGGAATATTCATACTGAAGTTTAACCATACACAATCAGTCATTTACCAAACAGAGTTACGACTTACAAAGAATATTTGTCCCCTGTACATGAGTTCGGTTACAACATTCCTTGTTTGCTTTGTTACATTTCTGTCATCTAAGTAAACTAGCCTATGCCTATTATGTCCAGGACCTGAAAGAAATAAAGAAGTAGAATTCAAATAAACCTAAAATTTTGGCCAGTACTTGAACTATTTGTATTTGCTAAGCTAGCTCTAAAGCAGTTGATTATTTCTAGCCAGGTACAAGGTCTGCAATAGGGTTAGTATTCATGAGGTCAACCTGGTCAGTAGTTTCATAAGCTTATTACCTTGGTTTTCCCTCGATATACCTAGTTGAGAAAGAGTAAAAATAGCTTTTAATCCAGTCACGTATGATTATTTCTATACAACTACTCCATAAGGAAGTAGACATTATAAATATATTACTAATCACATAAATAATGACTGCATTTTAGACAAATGTAAGTACTACAGCAAGATTTTTAAAAATACAGTTACCCAGGGACTAATTAAATTGTAACATTATTTAATGTAATAATTAAATAATTATTTATTGTAACATTATAAATTATAACTTATCTCTGATTGTTTGTTTTGTTTTTCACTTAAGGAGAAATCTTTAATTTTCTCTTATTTATGTTCTATGCGTCGAAAAGTTTCTGATCACTTGCAGCTCGCAAACTTCTTGTTATCCAGGGTGCTGGAGAAAGTTCTTTCTGTATTTACAATGTGGCCCCTCTACCTACACTCCTTCCTAGTAATTCCTCTAGAAATGAAGAGAACTTGCTCATCGAATCAAGCCTCTGAGCTTGTGTTATATTTTACTAAATGCAGGTTACTACACATTCAAGAAGGGTGTGCACAGACCAATTCTTGTGCATTCCATCTCCCAGGCAGTAAACACTCTTTCTCCACCTTCTTCACCACTGACTGGTGAATAAGTCAGGTTCCAAATGGCTCAGTAGAGCCAGCCAGCTAACATTCAAACGTGCACGAGCAGGAAACACGAGTCCTCCTCGTGGCCCCCTGGCATCTCTTCCTGGAAGCTGAACACAAAAGCTCTTCTTGAAAGACACAGGTTTAGCTCTTGACAAAGCAGGATTTCATTCGACATGTGGCTATTTCCTTTGGGTTTACCTCTTTCTATAAGAAATCTCTGGGGGAGGAACCTCAAATCCCAGAATAAATTTACTTGTCTTTAACTCTGAAGGACTTGGTGAAAGATTTATATCTGTTCCTTCGTCCTATTAATCCCAGTTTTCCAGACAATTAAAAATCCCTATGCCTTTTTTCTTTTTCTTCTCCTGGGTAAGATCTGTTTTTTCACCCTTAAGTGGATTTTCTCCCCTACTTTTAAGTTGTGAAGGAGTCTGCCACCAGTGAATTCCTATGACCCTGTTTTTTTTTTTTTAATAGTTTTTTTGGGTTTTTTTGGTTTATTTATTTATTTATTTTTGGCTGCGTTGGGTCTGCCTTCATTGCTGTGCGGGCTTTCTCTGGTTGCAGCGAGCAGGGGCTACTCTTTGTTGCGGTGCGCAGGCTTCTCATTGCAGTGGCTTCTCTTGTTGCGGAGCACGGGCTCTAGGCGTGTGGGCTTCAGTAGTTGTGGCTCGCAGGTTCTACAGCGCAGGCTCAGTAGTTGTGGCACACAGGCTTAGTTGCTTCGCAGCACGTGGGATCTCCCCGGACCAGGGATCGAACCCGTGTCCCTTGCACTGGCAGGCGGATTCTTAACCACTGCGCCCCCAGGGAAGCCCTATGACTCTCTTTTTTCAGACAGAATATTTTGGGCCACCTGACTCATGCTGTAGCAGAATGTCTTCAGCAAGTTGGTTTTATTATTTTTTTTGGTGGTGGGGGGAGAGATGGGTGGAGCTGGAGGGAGGGTGTTTTCCTGGAAAAGAACGCTAAGTTTTTTTTTTTTTTAATGGAACTTGAGTAAGTTTTAAAATAGAACCTAAGAGTAAATTTAAGTATTTTTACTTTTGCCTTTTTCTTAGATTCAACAGTTTACTTATATTCATACGTTTATTAAAGCACTTACCACATCATGTACTTAATTTGTGAGTTAATTTGTGAGTTAATTTGTGAGTCCGTCCTCACCACCATCCACAGCCCCCTCATCCGCACAACTCCTCTACACAGTTAAAAACAATATCCAACTGATTTGCAGACTTCTCACCACACAGAAACCTGTTTGTGGATGCTTATAGCAGCTCTACTTGTGGTGGAAGCAACCAAGATATCCTTCAATAGGTGAAGGGATAAACAAACTGAGGTATTTCTGTAACATATACCACATCCATAATCCATGCCATGGAGTACTACTCAGTGATCAAAAGGAAGGAGCTGTCAAGCCATGAAAAGCCATGAATGTTACTCAGTGCTAATTTAAAGAAGCCAGTCTGAAAAAGCTAAATACTGCATGATGCCAATTATATGATTTCTGGAAGCTGCAAAACTGTGGAGACAGTAAAACGATTAGTGATCGTCAGAGGCATCGGGAGAGGGGACAAATGCTGAGTAGATGAAATATAGGGAATTTGGGGGGTGGTAAAAATCATTTTGGTGATACTCCAATGGTAAATACATGACATTATGTGTTTGTCAAAACCCACAGAACTTTAAAGCACAAACAATGAACCTTAATACATGCAAATTTGAAAAAATTCATTTAGGAGGTTAAGGGATCCCAGGATGAAGTGCGGAATGTGACAAAACCATGTAACTTTATCACACATGTAAAAAATAACCCTCTTGAAAGGAAGGTGGGAGAAAAAAGTGCTGACCCAAGTAATTTTGGAAATTAGTAGAGTTTGTAAAACTACAGGCAAAAGGAACCGCACATAAGGACTGTGACTGGTTGATAAAATTGTTTCCCACAGGGCATGGATTATCGATTCTGATATTGCTATGCATGTAAGCTGGGATCGAACAGTTAGGGAAATGGATTATGGGTGGTAGGAGCCAGGTTCTTCCACTGTTGGAGAGGAAGGCTACAGATAAGCAAGAGGAAGAGGCTAGAATGATCCCTATGGCAACGCATGTGAGTCAGAGACATCAGTATTACCTCAGTTTTAGCTTAATAAGTGGCCACATACAGAAATATATATATAGATATGGATATATACAAGGGTTAGTACACACACAGATTTCCTTTCCCTGTCAGCTGAGAGGGCCTAGAAGTAATGATGCCCAAGTAGCAACAAGCATATCAAATCCCCAGATCCTGGTTGCCAACACTGTTCTCTCTAATAACAGGAACTGGAGCTTCTTGGAAAAATGTCTGATTCTAGAACTGGGCCAGGAAATATAAAGATGGAGGTTGGAGCATCTGGGAGTGTCAGAAAATAAGTGCTAAAAAAAAAAAAAAAACAAAATCACAAAGATGGTGACACAGGAGCTCCCAATGGCCAAAGCTGGAACAACTTGAGCAAGAAAATAAAGATAGTATTGGATTATAATCTACTGTATACAGTAAAAATCCATGAGTTCATACTGACATAAATAAATGAGTGAATAAATACAAAAACTGGGAGGAAAGAGACAAACCTTTCAGGCAGAAGCATTCCAAATCATTTATGCAGATACTCCATCCTCAAGGAGGTGTAGCGTAACTCCCCACTTCTTTTTTTCTCTCCCCACCCCTGAGTGCGTGTGCTGTGCATAATGAATTGCTTCCAAAGAGTAGACTATGGAAAGCAGAGGAAAAGAGTGACTTTCTAGTGGAGAAGTCTGCCAAAACACAGCCTCGGCCAGGCAATCAGGGTTAACGGTGACGGTGATAAGTCAAGCTGATAGCATACACACCTGATGTGACATGATGAGAAAGGCGCTTTACCTCTATGGTCTTCCTCCCCAAAACACACACCCCTAGTCAAATTACGAGAAAAACGTCAGACTAATCCATATTGCAGGACATTCTACAACATATCTAACCTGCTGTCAATATCATTTAAAAAAAAGAAAGTCTGAGAAACTGTTACAGCCAAGAGGAGCCGGAAGAGACAATGAAACATAATGGGGTGTCCTGGATGGAGTTCGGGAACAGAAGACATTTAGGTGAAAAACAAGGCAATCTGAATAAAGCATGGACTCTAATTAATAGGAATGTGTCAATATGGGTTCATTGATTGTAACAAATTCACCATACTAATATAAGATACTAATAAGAAGGAAAACGGGGTATGGGCTGTATGGCAACTGTACCATCTTTGCCACTTTTCTGAAAATCTCAAACCTTTCTAAAATAAAATGTTTATTTAAAGAACCCTAAAATTCAAAGCTACTTTCCTTGGCAAACAACGTAGGTTGACTTCTATATACCCTGTTCCTAACTGGAAGCCAGAGGCCATACTTTAACATAACTGCTGGCAATTTCCATGTAACTCATTCAAGCAATGAGTGCCTACTATGTGTCAGAGATTTCTTTTGGCTCTAAAGTAAAACTTGGAAAGGATGGGAGAAAAAGGGATACTTCTTGTTCAAGAGGTAAGAAATCTGCATACTGTCCAGCCCTCTCTCGCTCAGGCAAGCTGCTCATTCTGGACAAAGCCTTGGAAGCCAGGGGCAAACACAGCAAGCAAGGTCACCAGAGCACTTCTGCAAGCACCTGATACGCAGCCTTGACCTTGGAACAACCAAGGGGAGAACAAATTAAAAAATGCTTTGTGGAATAAAAAGGAAGAAGCTATTAAGCTCCTGTGGTTGAAATGGGGCAAAGAGAAGTAGTGTGTGTTCGATGGGGAGAGCACAGAATGGCTCTCGTTGAAGTGCAGTTATCTGAATTTGACTTTCTGGCTATTTGCAAGTGAATACCCAGGGTATTCTGGACTCCAAAGATATTACCATCCATCATGGGAATAGCTGTAACTATGGAGGTAAAAAAGTAGATAAAAATGAGGAAGAAAAAGAAAGGGAAACTAGAAGCCTAGACGGATTTTTCTTTTTCCTCCTCAAAAGGCTGTATTTCCCATACGTACAATCCAAAAAAGACATAATGACATAGATAACCCGTAATGAGTTAGCTGTGTGTTGCCTTCTCCCTGAAGTAGGACTTTAACTGACAGAGCTCCTGTGTGTCTAAAAAGGTCATAAGTGAGAAAAGTACTGTCCAATCTTTAAACAAATATGAACATGCTACAGCCAAATGGCTGCTCTTGCGGACAGAGGTGATGAAAGCCCCCATCCAGTGGCTGCCGGTGAGGGCTCAGGGACGAAAACCTGATGACGATTTATGAGCACGACACTTATCCCAGAAAGTAAGCCCATGTGGTGTGTTCGGCCAATCATGACAATCAATCAGAAGAATGACTTCAAATCGGAGCAAAAGGTTGAGGTCACCAGATCTCAGGCAGCCATGAGGTTACTACCTGAAGCTTCTGTCTGGAGAGAAATACTCACCGGAAACTGTCTTCCTTTCAGAGCTGGATTACTGGACCCCTGCCTTGGCTGGCCTCTCTGACCCCAGGCTCTCTGCCCTCTAATCTTGACTGTGAACTACCAAAGCCCACTCTCCCTGTGTTTTGGAACTTAAAAAAAAAAAAAAAAGAGCACTGATTAGAGTGTACCCTTTCGCGGCTCTGTTAGAAAGGAAACAGTTCCGCCAAAGTTTAAGACCTCCGTGGGAGTCCTGTGCCCTGTGAACCTTACTTCTCACTCTCCATTCCTTCACTTACCTAGACTAATCCCATCATCTCATGAACAATCCTTTGGTGTCTTCACTTACGTTATGTTCCTTGTTTGGGGCACTTTCTACCCCACCTTCTCCATTTCTACATATCCTACAACGTACCAGTTCAGGACCCACCTCTTGGCTAAAGTTTCTTGAATCCTCCAGCCCTCAGCTGAATCCTCAACTCTTAAACTGCAAATCTTCTGAACCATCACAGTCAGTGTTCAGGTACCAAAGGTCCTCTACTGTTCTCACATTCATAGGGGTGAGGAATTCTGATTCCCCAACTAAACCAGAAGCTCCGGAGAAGTGGGAGCCATGCTTTAAATTTCTTCTGCCTCTCCACATCTCCTTGTCCAGTGATAGCACAAAGCAGCTGTGTAATGAGCAAACACTTATCATTTAGTTGCATTAGAATTTCAACAGTGGAAACTATTCAACTGTGTTGTGTCACTCTTGTTAGAGTTGATGTGTCAGATTTTCACCAGCCCATTTTAGAGTGTTTAAGCTAAGATAAAGTACACCCAACGTTGTGAGTAGGACAGGACCCTTGCAAAGCACGAAGAAAAACATCTGCTTTATTTGAACAGTTCCTTTTAAAGGGCCATTTAACTTGCAAGCTTAGAGAGTCTTCTTTCTCCCTCTTCCTTTTCTCACTAGAACATCTCTAAGCAAGAGCTGCACTATCCAGACGGGGCAAAAATGACTTAGGATAAGAACCTCAAAAATTCCCCAAGAACAGCAGTTCTCTGTCTACACTCATCCAGCTCCCACCACTAATCTTGCCAGATCAGCAATTGTGCTTCTCTCAAGAATGATAGCTATCATTTGCTTGGGCTGTCAAGCCAGACTTTTCTCCCTTCTTGGTATCTTTTTTTTGCGGTACGCGGGCCTCTCACTGCTGTGGCCTCTCCCGTCGTGGAGCACAGGCTCTGGACGCGCAGGCTCAGAGGCCATGGCTCACGGGCCCAGCCACTCAGCGGCACGTGGGATCTTCCCGGACCGGGGCACAAACCCGTGTCCCCTGCATCGGCAGGCGGACTCTCAACCACTGCGCCACCAGGGAAACCCTCTTGGTATCTTTTGATGGGATGTTGGGATGTTTTTCCTCTTCTCTTGTATTTAATGAAAAGAAATAAATCTGAGACTACCTTTGTTAGCAAGTAAAGTCAAATCTATTTCAGGCAAAGGCAGCTCTCTAAAGATCTGAGCGACAGAGTAGTTAATGTAGTTCAGCCCCCGTCAGCAGATCTGTCGTAAGTCATTACCTTCTCTCCTGCTTATCCACCAAGGAGTGGACCGAGGCAAGATCAAAACAGACAGCAGCCCATCAAACGTCTCAAAATACTTACCCCAAATAAGCCCTATTACATAGAACAGTCTAGGTGACAACCAAGATGGCCATCGGTGCCTGCCTTTACTTAGAAAGTAAATTCAGAATCCTCCTTTAAAACCCAAGGCTTATCCCTATATTGATGTCATTCTGAAACAGCCTGGTGCTCAGACAAGTTTCTCAGTACCAAGCAAAGCTGGTAAACAAGTGTCACTAGCAGTAATTGCTCTCTCATTCAGCAGTCCCTCACGACTCCTCCATCCATGTGGATAAGCCCTTCCAGCCTGTTGGTTTTAAACTGACCTCATAACCCAGATATAATAAATGAATTCTTGAAAAGTTGCATCTAAATTAAAATCTGTCCCAAACTCATTATGAGAATTGATGGATTGCTGAAGAAAACATCTGGAATTTTAATGGACTTCAAAAAATAAAGACTTCAGATAATTAATGATTCTTACACAATATATGGGGTTGGCTGCAGATGATTTTCTGCAGACAAAAGAAAAATAATTTCTTTGTTTCGAGCCCCTCTGGGCTTTCTCCAAAAGCCTAGCTGGCTATACTATATAGAAGTTAGTTGAGAGGAAGACGGCGGAAGAGTAAGACGCGGAGATCACCTTCCTTGTCACAGATGCATCAGAAATACATCTACACGTGGAACTGCTCCTATAGAACACCCACTTAACACTGGCAGAAGACCTCAGACCTCCCAAAAGGCAAGAAACTTCCCACGTACCTGGGTAGGGAAAAAGAAAAAAGAATAAACAGAGACAAAAGGATAGGGATGGGACCTGCACCAGTGGGAGGGAGCTGTGAAGGAGGAAAAGTTTCCACACACTAGAAGCCCCTACACTGGCGGAGACTGCGGGTGGCCGAGGGGGAAAGCTTCGGAGCCACGGAGGGGAGCACAGCAACAGGGGTGAGGAAGGCAAAGCGGAGAGACTCCCGCACAGAGGATCGGTGCCGACCAGCGCTCACCAGGCCGAGAGGCTTGCCTGCTCACCCGCCGGGGCGAGCGGGGCTGGGAGCTGAGGCTCGGGCTTCGCTCGGATCACAGGGGGAGGACTGGGGTTGGCTGCATGAACACAGTCTGAAGGGGTTAGTGCACCACGTCTAGCCGGGAGGGAGTCCGGGAAAAAGTCTGGAGCTGCCGAAGAGGCAAGAGACTTTTTCTTCCCTCTTTGTTTCCTGGTGCGCGAGGAGAGGGGATTCAGAGCGCCGCTTCAAGGAGCTCCAGAGACGGGCGCGAGCTGCGGCTAAAAGTGCGGACCCCACAGACAGGCATGAGACGCTAAGGCTGCTGCTGCTGCCGCCACCAAGAAGCCTGTGTGCGAGCACAGGTCACTCTCCACGCCTCCCTTCCTGGGAGCCTGTGCAGGCCGCCACTGCCAGGGTCCCGGGATCCAGGGACAACTTACCCGGGAGAACGCACGGCGCGCCTCAGGCTGGTGCAACGTCACGCAGGCCTCTGACACCACAGGCTGGCCCCGCACTCCGCGCCCCTCCCTCCCCCCCGGCCTGAGTGCGCCAGAGCCCCCGAATCAGCGGCTCCTTTAACCCCGTCCTGAGCGAAGAACAGACGCCCTCCGGCGACCTACACGCAGAGGCGGGGCCAAATCCAAGCTGAGCCCCAGGAGCTGCGCGAACAAAGAAGAGAAAGAGAAATCTCTCCCAGCAGCCGCAGGAGCAGCGGATTCAATCTCCACAATCAACTTGATGTACCCTGCATCTGTGGAATACCTGAATAGACAACGAATCATCCCAAATTGAGGAGGTGGACTTTGGGAGCAAGATATATTATTTTTTCCCATTTTCCTCTTTTTGTGAGTGTGTATGTGTATTCTTCTGTGTGAGATTTTTGTCTCTATAGCTTTGCTTTCACCATTTCTCCTAGGGTTCTGTCCGTCCATGTTTTTTTTCCGTTGTTGTTATTGGTTTTTTTTTTTACTTTTTAAAAAAAATTTTTTCCTTAATAATTATTTTTTATTTTAATAACTTCATTTTATCTTATTTTATTTTATTTTTTCCCCTTTCCTTCCTTCCTTCCTTCCTTCTTTCCCTTTCTTTCTTTCCCTTTCTGAGCCGTGTGGATGAAGGGCTCTTGGTGCTGCACCCAGTAGTCAGTGCTGTGCCTCTGAGGTGGGAGACCCAACTTCAGGACACTGGTCCACAAGAGACCTCCCAGCTCCACGTAATATCAAACAGCGAAAATCTCCCAGAGATCTCCATCTCAACACAAAGACCCAGCTTCACTCAACGACCAGCAAGCTACAGTGCTGGACACCCTATGCCAAACAACTAGCAAGACAGGAACACAACCCCACCCATTAGCAGGGAGGCTGCCTAAAATCATAATAAGGCCACAGACAACCCAAAACACACCAGCAGACGTGGACCTGCCCACCAGAAAGACAAGATCCAGCCTCATCCACCTGAACACAGGCACTAGTCCCCTCCACCAGGAAGCCTACACAACCCACTGAACCAACCTTAGCCACTGGGGACAGACACCAAAAACAACGGGAACTACGAACCTGCAGCCTGCAAAAAGGAGACCCCAAACACAGTAAGATAAGCAAAATGAGAAGACAAAAAAACACACAGCAGATGAAGGAGCAAGGTAAAAACGCACCAGACCTAACAAATGAAGAGGAAATAGGCAGTCTACCTGAAAAAGAATTCAGAATGATGATAGTAAAGATGATCCAAAATCTTGGAAATAGAATACAGAAAATGCAAGAAACATTTAACAAGGACCTAGAAGAACTAAAGAGGAAACAAGCAATGATGAACAACACAATAAAGGAAATGAAAAATACTCTAGAAGGGATCAATAGCAGAATAGCGGAGGCAGAAGAACGGATAAGTGACCTGGAAGATAAAATAATGGAAATAACTACTGCAGAGCAGAATAAAGAAAAAAGAATGAAAAGAACTGAGGACAGTCTCAGAGAACTCTGGGACAACATTAAACGCACCAACATTCAAATTATAGGGGTCCCAGAAGAAGAAGAGTAAAAGAAAGAGACTGAGAAAATATTTGAAGACATTATAGTTGAAAACTTCCCTAATATGGGAAAGGAAATAGTTAATCAAGTCCAGGAAGCACAGCAAGTCCCAAACAGGAGAAATCCAAGGAGAAACATGCCAGGACACATATTAATCAAACTATCAAAAATTAAATACAAAGAATACATATTAAAAGCAGCAAGGGAAAAACAACAAATAACACACAAGGGAATCCCCATAAGCTTAACAACTGATCTTTCAACAGAAACTCTGCAAGCCAGAAGGGACTGGCAGGACCTATTTAAAGTGATGAAGGAGAAAAACCTGCAACCAAGATTACTCTACCCAGCAAGGATCTCATTCAGATTTGATGGAGAAATTAAAACCTTTACAGACAAGCAAAAGCTGAGAGAGTTCAGCACCACGAAACCAGCTTTACAACAAATGCTAAAGGAACTTCTCTAGGCAAGAAACACAAGAGAAGGAAAAGACCTACAATAACAAACCCAAAACAATTAAGGAAATGGGAAAAGGAACATACATATAGATAATTACCTTAAATATAAATGGATTAAATGCTCCCACCAAAAGACACAGACTGGCTGAATGGATACAAAAACAAGACCAATATATATGCTGTCTACAAGAGACCCACTTCAGACCTAGGGACACATACAGACTGAAAGTGAGGGGATGGAAAAAGATATTCCTTGCAAATGGAAATCAAAGGAAAGCTGGAATAGCAATTCTCATATCAGACAAAATAGACTTTAAAATAAAGACTATTACAAGAGACAAAGAAGGACACTACATAATGATCAAGGGATCGATCCAAGAAGAAGCTATAACAATTGTAAATATTTATGCACCCAACATAGGAGCACCTCAATACATAAGGCAAATATTAACAGCCATAAAGGGGGAAATCGACAGTAACACATTCATAGTAGGGGACTTTAACACCCCACTTTCACCAATGGACACATCATCCAAAATGCAAGTAAATAAGGAAACACAAGCTTTAAATGATACATTAAACTGAATGGACTTAATTGATATTTCTAGGACATTCCATCCAAAAAGAACAGAATACACATTTTTCTCAAGTGCTCATGGAACATTCTCCAGGATAAATCATATCTTGGGTCACAAATCAAGCCTTGGTAAATTTAAGAAAATTGAAATCGTATCAAGTATCTTTTCTGACCACAATGCTATGTGACTAGATATCAATTACAGGAAAAGATCTGTAAAAAATACAAACACATGGAAGCTGAACAATACACTACTAAATAACCAAGTTACTACTGAAGAAATCAAAGTGGAAATCAAAAAATTGCCTAGAAACAAATGACAATGACAACACAACAACCCAAAACCTAAGGGATGCAGCAAAAGCAGGTCTAAGAGGGAAGTTTATAGCAATACAATCCTACCTCAAGAAACAAGTAAAATCTAAAATAAACAACCTAACCTTACATCTAAAGCAATTAGACAAAGAAGAACAAAAAAACCCCAAATTTAGCAGAAGGAAAGAAATCATAAAGATCAGAGCAGAAATAAATGAAAAACAAATGAAGGAAAACTAGCAAAGATCAATAAAACTAAAAGCTGGTTCTTTGAGAAGATAAACACAATTGATAAACGATTAGCCAGACTCATCAAGACAAAAAGGGAGAAGACTCAAATCAATAGAATTAGAAATGAAAAAGGAGAAGTAACAATTGACACTGCAGAAATACAAAGGATCATGAGAGAGTACTACAAGTAACTCTATGCCAATAAAATGGTCAACCTGGAAGAAATGGACAGATTCTTAGAAACGCACAACCTGCCAAGACTGAAACAGGAAGAAATAGAAAATATGAACAGACCAATCACAAGCACTGAAATTGAAACTTTGATTAAAAATCTTCCAACAAACAAAAGCCCAGGACCAGATGGCTTCACAGGCGAATTCTATCAAACATTTAGAGAAGAGCTATCACCTAACCTTCTCAAACTCTTCCAAAATATAGCAAGGGAGGAACACTCCCAAACTCATTCTATGAGGCCAATATCACCCTGATACCAAAACCAGACAAAGATGTCACAAAGAAAGAAAACTACAGGCCAATATCACTGATGAACATAGATGCAAAAATCCTCAACAAAATACTAACAAACAGAATCCAACAGCACATTAAAAGGATCATACACCATGATCAAGTGGGGTTTATTCCAGGAATGCAAGAATTCTTCAATATATGCAAATCAATCAACGTGATACACCATATTAACAAATTGAAGGAGAAAAACCATATGATCATCTCAATAGATGCAGAGAAAGCTTCTGACAAAATTCAACACCCATTTATGATAAAAACCCTGCAGAAAGTAGGCATAGAGGGAACTTTCCTCAACATAATAAAGGCCATGTACGACAAACCCACAGCCACCATTGTCCTCAATGGTGAAAAACTGAAACCATTTCCACTAGGATCAGGAACAAGACAAGGTTGCCCACTTTCACCACTATTATTCAACATAGTTTTGGAAGTTTTAGCCACAGCAATCAGAGGAGAAAAGGAAATAAAAGGAATCCAAATTGGAAAAGAAGAAGTAAAGCTGTCACTGTTTACAGATGACATGATACTCTACACAGAGAATCCTAAAGATACTACCAGAAAAATACTAGAGCTAATCAATGAATTTGGTAAAGTAGCAGGATCCAAAATTAATTCACAGAAATCTCTGGCATTCCTATACACTAATGGTGAAAAATCTGAAAGTGAAATAAGAAAACACTCCCATTTACCATTGCAACAAAAAGAATAAAATATCTAGAAATAAACCTACCTAAGGAGACAAAAGACCTGTATTCAGAAAATTATAAGACACTGATGAAAGAAATTAAAGCTGATACAAATAGATGGAGAAATATAACATGTTCTTGGACTGTAAGAATCAACATTGTGAAAATGACTCTAGTACCCAAAGCAATCTACAGAGTCAATGCAATCCCTATCAAACTACCACTGGCATTTTTCACAGAACTAGAACAAAAACTTTCACAATCTGTATGGAAACACAAAAGACTCCGAATAGCCAAAGCAATCTTGAGAACGAAAAATGGAGCCGGAGGAATCAGGCTCCCTGACTTCAGTCTATACTACTAAGCTACAGTAATCAAGACAGTATGGTACTGGCACAAAAACAGAAATATAGATCAATTGAACAGGATAGAAAGCCCAGAGATAAACCCATGCACATAGGGTCACCTTATCTTTGATAAAGGAGGCAAGAATATACAGTGGAGAAAAGACAGCCTCTTCAATAAGTGGTGCTGGGAAAAATGGACAGGTACATGTAAAAGTATGAAATTAGAACACTCCCTAACACCATCCACAAAAATAAACTCAAAATGGATTAAAGACCTAAATGTAAGGCCAGACACTATCAAACTCTTAGAGGAAAACATAGGCAGAACACTCTATGACATAAACCATAGCAAGATCCTTTTTGACCCACGTCCTAGAGAAATGGAAATAAAAACAAAAATAAAGAAATGGGATCTAATGAAACTTAAAAGCTTCTGCACAGCAAAGGAAACCATAAACAAGATCAAAAGACAACCCTCACAATGGGAGAAAATATTTGCAAATGAAGCAACTGACAAAGGATTAATCTCCAAGATTTACAAGCAGCTCAGATAGCTCAATAACAAAAAAACAAACAACCCAATCCAAAAATGGGCAGAAGACCTAAATAGACATTTCTCCAAAGAAGATATACAGATTGCCAACAAACACATGAAAGAATGCTCAACATCATTAATCGTTAGAGAAATGCAAATCAAAACTACAACAAGATATCATCTCATACTGGTCAGAATGGCCATCATCAAAAAATCTACAAACAATAAATGCTGGAGAGGGTGTGGAGAAAAGGGAACCCTCTTGTACTACTGGTGGGAATGTAAATTGATACAGCCACTATGGGGAACAGTATGGAGGTTCCTTAAAAAACAAAAATAGAACTACCATACGACCCAGCAATCCCACTACTGGGCATATACCCTGAGAAAACCATAATTCAAAAAGAGTCATGTACCAAAATGTTCACTGCAGCACTGTTTACAACAGCCAGATCATGGAAGCAACCTAAGTGTCCACTGACAGATGAATGGATAAAGATATGGCACATATGTACAATGGAATATTACTCAACCATAAAAAGAAACGAAATTGAGATATTTGTATTGAGGTGGATGACCTAGAGTCTGTCATACAGAGTGAAGTAAGTCAGAAAGAGAAAAACAAATACCATATGCTAACACATATATATGGAATCTAAGAAAAAAAAAGGTTATGAAGAACCTAGGGGTAAGACGGGAATAAAGACACAGATCTACTAGAGAACGGACGTGAGGATATAGGGCGCGGGAAGGGTAAATTGTGACAAAGTGAGAGAGTGGCATGGACATATATACACTACCAAACGTAAAACAGATAGCTAGTGGGAAGCAGCCACATAGCACAGGGAGATCAGCTCGGTGGTTTGTGACCACCTAGAGGGGTGGGAGGGAGGGAGACGGAAGAGGGAAGAGATATGGGAACATGTGTATATGTATAACTGATTCACTTTGTTATAAAGCAGAAAGTAACACACCATTGTAAAGCAATTATACTCCAATAAAGATGTTAAAAAAAAAGAAGTTAGTTGAAATATATATATGTTTTCACACACACATACACACACACACACACACACACACTTTTTCTCCCCTCCCCTTCTTGATTTGCAAAAAGTTACTGATAGAAGTCTAGTTAACCAGGGACTTTCTAAGAAAACCAGCCAATGAGACAAGGTCCTATTTCTTCTCCATCTGGAGATAAGGCTATAAAGATATTTGTAAAATTCAAGTTGATCATATTACGTGCTTATTCTGCCTGTAAATAAAAATCATCTCTCATTTGCTCACTTCAGAGCCTTTTTCATCAACAGTTATGAGGGCAAGTTCCCTGGTAGCATCATGTCGGTAAAGGCAGTACTTATAGATTAATCACAAGCATGAGTTGGTCAATTGCCTGTTCCATGACACCATTTAAAGGAAACGTCAGAATGGGTACTTTTAGAAATTGAACACTCTTAAAGCAACTACTTTCCCACTTAATTTACTTCCCTTTATGTTCAGATTTCCTAAGTAAGATATTAAAAACCATGGTAAAGTGCTTAGGGAATGATTGGGAATTCATTTCTGGGATGGCTGAAAAAGAATTCAAATGACCAGGTTTGGTTATGCTATGAAACCAATTCAGTAAAGTGTTAACTGTAGAATCCTGATGGTGAGTGTGCGGGTGTTTTTTTTCAGTCTTTTTAGATGTTTCAAATATTCTCACGATAAACTGTGGGAAAAAAATTGCTGGATTCTTATGTTGGTTGTCTAATCATGTATGAAACAAACTATTGGTAAAAACTAGTGAAGCCTTTCATGTAATAGGAAATATTTTTCATTTCTGTAGGTGTAAGCATCATTCCCTTTGATGCTAATGGATTTTCTGAATGATCATGTGGGTGTGTGGACCAATAATAATAACAATTATGAGACAACAACTCAATATGTAGAGCAGTTCAGAAAGCCCTGCTGAACACATGATCTCATTGTACTCCTCACCTTCATCTTATGAGGTTGTTTGAGCTAGCATCATTCTCATTCTATATGAGGGACGTGAAGTTCAGGGAAGATAAGTGGCTTGGGCTTGTCTAAGGTCACTGGATTGACAAGACCAGATCCCCATTTTATATGCTTTTCCCACCATGCCATGATGAAATTTACATTTCCTGAATGGCTATGAAGAATCACAACAAAAATTCTATGAAAAATAAAAAGTATTAAACTAGTAATAGAATTAATCATACAAAAATAACACAACTTGATAAGAATCTGAAGACACAGATGAATGTTATGAGATTCCCAAAGTCCCCATTAGTACTGAAAGACTTAATTTGCTCAGCTGTCTCAGAAATAGACAGGTGAGTGTTGAAAGCCACGGTGACAATCTGAACAACCAAAGACAAGAACAAAGGCATCTTCTACTGCATCTTCCTGGATAAAACCTGAAGCAACCACTAGTTGGTTGGTTACTTGAGGCCTTCATGTGTCATGAAGAACCCAAACAATATTGCTGGTGAATATTTTATTTTACTTTTATTTTACCTTTATTAAGTAACATTTAAAGAAAATCAAACCCCCACACTGTGTTAGTATTTCTTTCGGGTTAGGTAAACACTGAAGAATCAGCTTAGACCCCAAGGCATCTTGGTTCTAAGACTTATTTTAGCATGGTGAGACCATTAGCACCAACTCTCAGAGCTTACAGGGGAGAAAAAAAAAAAAAATCAATTGATCAGCTCTTTTTTCCATTTAATGATTTTCATGATGACTTCCTACAGACCTTAAACGGGACTAATCTATTTAGGCTAATAAAAGCTAAATCTATTGTGCACCATGGAGTGCAGTGGCAACAACTGGCCGCAATGCAAATACCACTCAAATCCAACATTCTTCATATTAACATAATTTGATATGATGAAACCATATGCTATTGCTGCTGGCCACACTTCCCTGGGAAACGAACAAGAGGTTGCCGGCAGTACCTTGGCGTAGCTGGGGAAATAACAGGCTTGGGCATCAGTGTAATGGCAAATCATTACACTGTAAGCAGCTGTGTCTACCAACTTTCAGTAAGGCTTAACCAGAGCTCCAGCGATCATTCAACCTACCAAAATCTTTCATTTGGAACCTTCCTGACACCTAGAGTTTAGACCACCTTGGCCCTATTGCCTTAACAGCAATACTGCTACACTGCTTCCTGCCAGAGGGTTTTCAAGGAAAATATAGCAAGGTGAATATGTTGCATTCTATATAATTTGCTTCCAATTATTAGGTGTAGTGGGATGAATAGTGTCCTCCCAACATTCCACACACAATCTCAGAATGTGATCTTAACTTGGAAATAGGGTCTTTGTAGATAGAATTAAGGTTAGGGTTGAGGTGAGATCATGCTGGATTAAGGTGAGCCCTAAATCCAATGAGAGTGTCCTTATAAGAGCCAGAAATGGAAAAATGGAGAACATGGGAGAAGCCCATGTTAGGATGGAGGCAGAGATCAGAGTTATACTTCCAGAAGTCAAGAAGTACCAGGACCACCAGAAGATGGAAGAAGCAGGGAAGGGTCTTACTCTAGAGCCTTTGGAGGGAATGTGGCTCCTGGCCTCCATAACTATGAGAACATCAATTTCTGCTTTTTAAGCCACCTAGTTTGTGGTAACTTGTTATGTTTGCCCTAGGAAATGAACATAGTAGCTTTTTTTTTTTTTTTTTGGCGGTTCGCGGGCCTCTCACTGCTGTGGCCTCTCCCGTTGCGGAGCACAGGCTCCAGACGCGCAGGCTCAGCGGCCATGGCTCACAGGCCCAGCTGCTCCGTGGCATGTGGGATCTTCCCGGACTGGGGCACGAACCCGTGTCCCCTGCATCGGCAGGCGGGCTCTCAACCACTGCGCCACCAGGGAAGCCTATAGTAGCTTTAATGGTCATAAATACTGCATGTTGCCTCTGCTGCTAACGAATGATCAGCGGGCAAGTCCAGGAAAAAGAGAAAGGAAGTGAAACAATACCATCTCCTGCTGTCACTCTAGGGTAGTGGAAACAGAAGTTATAGGTGGGTCTTAGAGCACAAAGAACAGGAGTGAGTAAGCAGCAAGTTAGTGATAAGAGGAGATGCAGGCTGAAATCTACAAAGAGATGGCAGGGGTGCAGAAGCACCGTCAGTACAAATCAGAAGTCTATGAAGGTGAGAGTCAGGGAGCAGGCGGGTAGCCGGTAACAGCGGGCAATGCTGAAGTCCAGATGTCTGTGACACGGGCAACGAAGGTGATGTGTTCTACCACCATTACTCCGCCTACACCTTAGAAATGATGTGTTCCTAGGACACAGATTTTATTATTCTTGTTTTATAGAGGAGGAAATAGATACGGAGAGGTTAGCAATTTGGTCCTGACCACAAAATTATCCATTGAAATGTCTGGGATTTCAATCTATTTGTATCTGATTCTAAGACTTATGGATCAAGCTTGATTCAAAGTATCAAACAGAGCCCTCTGTTACAAACCTAAGTGAATTAAAGAATGCCTCAATTATAATTTTTTTGTACTTCCTCTCAGGGCAATAACTGATTCTATGGAGTAGAAAGATCCAGGCCAGCGGCACTAATTCGGGCTGCATATGTCGGGATCATCTGGGCAGCTTATAACACCTGGATGCCCAGGCCCCACCCCTGACCAACCGAACCAAAGCTCTGGGATGGGATCTAGGTGTGTTCAGAGAGCTCCTGGGTGATTCTAATGGGTATTGTTGAGAACCACACCCCCCCAGGTAGCCAGCGAAAGCACAGGAGGATGAGGAAGAGATGGGAGTGTGGGGTTTGCAGCCCACCTCTAACCATCTGACTTCTCAGATGTGCTCTGACACATACTGGGGCAATGAGGAAAATGAAAATATGCTTTAAATGTTTCAAGATTGCCTAAAATTTTTGACTTGCACAGCTTATGTTTTTTTTTTTCCTCCAATGATGGGGGAACAGAAGCCAAAGCATTAGGAAAGCTGTCTCTGTCTCACATTGCCCTACATGAGCCAGAAAACGTAGTCTCATCCTGTGTCTAGAAAGAACTTTGCAAAATTCAGCAACGTGCTAGACTAGGAAGCAGCTTCCGCTGCTGCTGCTGCAAATATTGTTTTTACAATTTCTGTGCCTGTATGAAACAAAGCTGAATAGCTTTTTGAAGTTAACTACTGTTGTTTGTCTCAAGGCTAAGAGTCCAGTGTTAGAGCCCCATTTCCTAACCTCCAGCTGGAAACGCTGGCATTAAGACAATGCTTCTAAAAGTTCTGTCTCTATTAAAATCAACTAGAGGGCTAGTTAGACCAGAGATTCCTGCACCCCATCCCGGAGTGGAGGGAGGTTCAGGAATCTGCATTTCCCACAAGCTCATGTGATGTGGATGCTGCCCGTCCATGGATCACACCTGGTGTTGCACTGGTACAAGGCCGTGCTTCTCAAAGTCTTATGTACATACAAAGCACCTGGGGATGCCGTACATATGCAGATTCTGACTCAGAGTCTGATGTTCCCGTCCACAGACCACTAAGTAACAAGGATACCGGGTATTCCACTGGGAGGTAGGGGAGAAAACTTTACTTGTATTTTTTGTTCATACAGATGTCCATTCAGCTATGTGATAGGTAAGGGATTAAAAAACTTAAGCATTAGTCCCCCCTCCCCTTTTTTGGGTGGAGATACTAAAGAAGAATAAATTACATTCCCCAAACAGTGATAAACTAGGGAACTGAGGGAATTTTTCCTCATGTCTGATAAATGAACAGTTGGTAGATGCCTGTTACATATAAGGCATGAGGGAGTATCCACTTCAAACAATCAATTGTTTCCATAGCTCCATGTCCGGAATGCCAGAAGATCTGACTCAAGAGAAATGAGGAATTTCTCTTAATGGATTTCTTTAATTTGCATCAGTATACTTTGTCTTGCAATGGATGGAGCCATTTTGCAGAAAAAGCGATGGTAATAGAGGCCTCGCAGATGGTAAGAGCATGAAGTATAGTCCATCCTGCTTCTATCTGAGAGCATCAGAGGCATAAGATCTATGACATTTTAATTTAAACATTGTCATGAATCTTAAACCCAAGACCATGAATCTTACACCATGGGGCAAAACACGCACACCCATGCCCTTGTACTAAGGAAGTCATCATTCATTCATTCATTTTCATTCACTCAGCCATTTATTCAACATTGCTTTCTCTATAGCAGGCATGGTTGCAGGAGCTGGGGATTTAGGAGGGAACCATCTGTAACAAATATCCGAGCTATTCCATCTGTTGGAAAGTGGTTTAGACGCTGAGGCAAGAAAGACGGTTGGTTTTACACTTCTACTCCTGTGAGGCAATATACGGATTTAGAGCAGTACATCTCTGGCTATGGTGAGAGTCTGGTTCCAGACTCTCCCCCATACCCCCAGTCTGTCACAGATGTATACTTTTATAAAATAAATAAAAATGAACTACTGGAAAAAAGAAATTTTTAAAAACCCGGTGATAAAAACACAAGTCCCAATTTTTTACTGTTAGGTTCAACAGACAATGTCAAATTGCTAAAAAAAAAAAAAAAGTGTCTAAATGGTCTAAATGCTTACTCTCAAACTCTGCCCATCTCACAGCAGACTAGTAACAAAGAGGTTACCGCACGGGATCCAGGGTTGGGTCGCCTGGGTTTGAATTACAGTTCTAGCGTTGCTAGCTAGGTGACTATGGATGGGCAAGTTATTTAATTTCATTGTTTCTCAGTCTCCTCCTTATAATAAGAATGCCACCTTCACAAAGCTGTTGTCAATGCATATAAAACATTTACAAGTCAATACATATAAAGCACTCAGTAGTGTCTGGCTCACAGTAGATGTTTTAAAGTGTTAGTTGTCACCATTACTACTATTTACTATTATGAATGCTATCATTACCACCATTAGACTTCCACTGTTACTACTATCACTTTGGGCATCTGCACAGTTGTTTCACCTATAAAATGGTGCTTGTAATTTCTTCCTTCCTATTTCCTTCCTTCCTTCCCTCCTATGAATTCTGTGCCTAGAAAGTAAAACTACCAATGCAAAACTACATTATCACTCAAGTAAATGCCCCCTTATAACCGACTGTTTATCCTGACCAATGTCATTTCAAAGAGGAAAGGACAAAATGTCCTGGGGTTTTCTGCGTCTGCACATCACCAGATAAGTAGATGGAAGCAGCACTGAGACAGCTGTCTGTCCACTCTCTGTGGAGAATCCAGTTGGGCTGATGCTTCATGACACTGGGTGCTGCCTCCGGGGAAAGGCACGATCCCTTCCACTCTGTGACCAAACAACAGTCTAGCAGAGGGAATGACTTTGAAGGACATGTAATTGAATACTTAACCCGCCTGCATTTTTCACACATACATATATTTCTTCAAGCTCCCTTCTTAACAATTGTTTTGTATTCTCAGCTAAAATGGTTGAGAATAATTTCTCCATTATTTTTCTTTAGTTACGTCTAATTAGCTGAGAATAAAAATATCAAGGTGACACTGAAACACATTTAAGAAACATTGAAATTTGAGCATGGGAAATTATGTTTGAAAACAATTTACAATCATTACAAAGCAAGAGACTTTCTCAAGATGGGAAAGGAAAATAACCACCTCTTCACTTGCTTTTGTAACCTCATAACTGACAATATTAAACAAATTTACTGATATGGTCTAACTAATTTGCATTCTTATAAAATTTTTATGAAGAAAGAGAGGACAACAAAATAACCAAATAAGAAAGCAGGTGTTTGGGCTCTGTAAACATATTTGGAGGTTGATAACTTGCATGGCCTTAGTTTTAAGACTTACTCACTTACATATAACTATCATATCTTGACAAGGTCAAAGAGAGGAGAGGTAAAGTTGGAGTTCTTACATAGCCTCAGAATGGAGTAACTGACTTAAAGAACAAGAGGTGTAGCAACATGTACAAATGGCTGGTGATGAGGTTATGAGTGACTTGACAAGCACATCGGTAGGCTGCCCAGAGATGCCATTTAGCCAGCAGTGTGTGGCCCTGACATGGCCCAGACTGTAGTCAACTAGTGGAGTTCTAATCTGTCTTTGTTACTCAAGTTGAAAATCATCATGTTTAATGAGCCAGCATCTTTAGTTCCCAGATTCACTCTGTAGTGCATTATTTCTCTTACATTTAGTACGCTAAGCATATTAAAGTTGCTCTGTGCAGCATACGGCATGACCCTTGAGGGATATACATACTGAGAGGTTTTCTGATGGAGAGGATGTTAATGATATTGTCAGACATAAGATAAATGTAAACAAGTTTTTGTCACTCTCTTTCTCATCTTCCCACTCTGACTCTGCAGTTAAGACTCTCAAAATTTATTCACTGTGTCCATCCACCCATCCATCCATCCACCCATCCATCCATCCACCCACCCACCCACCAACACACATAAACATTCATTCAACAAGCTATCGAGTGTCTTCCTACTGCCTGATACTGTACTATACTTTTGGAACTTAATTTCTAGTGGGAAAAGATAGGAAATCAACAAGCTAGAAAATAAATGATTATAGTTGTGCTAAGAAGGAAAAAAAATTAAAATGTTAAAATAGTGACTAACTGGGGAGATCTATTCATGATCCTAACAAAAAACAGAATTCCATTCAGATGACTAACTGAAGAAATATTAATGAAAAGATGACTGACAGAGGTACAGGCAGCACTGAAAGAAGCAACAAGGGACGCTCAGGCACCCAGACACCAGTAACAGCAGAAAGCTATCATCAAGGGCCAAGGAGGAGAGACGGTGTTACCAGCGTCCAGTGAGAGCTGAAGCCATACAGGAAGTGTCGCCTGGCAGGACCTCTGGTGACAGAGGGAGGCACCCAAAGACAAAACTATGATCCAAAGTGGAAAGGAAGGAGATAAGAACCCAACCTCTTTCTCCTTTCACCCTCCAATCTCCTGCTAGTGCTTCCTATTGGCAGAACCTGATCACAAGTCATTGGCAAGGGAGTTTTGGTGACACAGTTCATAGTTTGGCTTCAGTGTTGAGAACAGACAGATTCGGAGCAGGAGGTGGGGGCGGGGGGGGGGATGGAGAATAACCAAGGAAGGGGACCTACTTAGGCAGGATAGTTAGGAAAAGCTTCCCTGTGGAGGGGACGTTTGAACAGGCACCAAGAGAAGATGCCGGCCATGCAAAGAGCCAGTGGAAGAGTAATCCAGCAGACGGATGGGATGAGTGAGCACATGCGTTTGCTATTCTTCCTTCTCTGCATCCCATACTCAGTACAGATCCTCACTAGGAACACATCTAACATAAACTCAGGCAATGCAAATGAACACTTTCCTGGGTGTGATGCTACTGTTCAAGTTCTGGTAGAAGTGAATGCCTCTATTCTATTTTCTCAATACCATAGAAGAATTTGCTTATAAAAAAAGAATGCTCACAACTAGGACATTTCCCTATGAAAGGGCCAGCATTTCTATTAATTCTAATGTACAAAGAAGGAAGAACCAAGGAAGACATATATAAAAGCAGGTGAAGGCAGGCAACTGAAGCAACTATATATATATGTATCACTTATAGAACTTCTCTTTGAAGATCTCAAGTCTTCTACATTTTGAGATATCCTCATACCATGCAACTTACATAAAACTATGCTATTGTACCCATCATTCTCTTAAATGAAGAAACACTATAAAGATTCAATTACAGTGTAATAATAATTAACGTATAGCCAGAATTGAAATTCATAGTAATTTTCTTTTAGTCTTATATTTACCTCTAAGTCACTGGCTTAAAGCATATAAAACAAACACCTCAAGTCTATTAATCCATACATCTGACAAATTATCTTATTTCTGTTGTCCAGAAACCATGTCTTTATACAATGAAAGTAAAATTTTCATATTAAGATGATCATCACTTAAATTAATAAATGATCTGACTTTTAAAAGCCAGTTTTTTGGGTGGGTTCAAATTCACTGTGACCTAGCCAAGTTACATACGGTAAGTCAGCCCTCAAATGGTACAGAGGGTTTACTGTTGGTAATTGAGGTTAGGCAGAATAACTTCCTTCCTATAAGTCCTTCTACTCCAGGATGCATTCACCATTGGAAAGAGAGTTCTTTTCAAGGACAAATTCCAGGCCAATAATGAGGAGTTGCCTGCATGTTAATGAGACTCACCATCTCCCATATTCAAAGCTAACCACTTTTTTCTTAAAGATCTTCAGGAATTTCCATTATCTCTACACTAGTCCTTAATTTCCCTGGTGCCTGTTTAATTTATTTCCTCTTGTTTTGTCCCTGATGAATATGGAAACAGATGGTAACTCTTCTCCTTCTTTTTTCAATTTGTGGTTCTTGCCAAGTCAATGAAAACTGCAGATAAAAATAGTAAGTTCAAAGGATGTGATTACCTGTAGGAGAGGCCGCTGCACCCCCAGCACTTTCATGGTGTCTGCATTAGCTAGGATCTTCAGGGGGTCAGATGTTTTCGTGACTCCTTCAATCTCCTTGTTGATCTCAGCCAAGACCTGATGGAGGAAGATGTTTTTGATGTACACGGTGAGAAACTCTCGAAGAGGACACTGTTTGGCCGGGCCAAGTCCCAGGGCGTGCTCTATCTCCTGAATGAATCTGAAAGACAAACAGAGCACAACCACTGTTAAGTGTATCAGAAAGATAGCTACAGAAATATGACCAAACACACGTGGGTATCTCTGACTTTTGCTGCTTCCATGGAGAGATGTGGGGAAATTACCAGAATTCTCAACAAGAGCAGGTCACTCTATTTTCCATCTACATATTAGTTTTTTCTAACACAAGTTATTTCACTTATTCAATAGAAATAGGATGAAACAGAAACAAAAATTCCACACTAGGGGGAAAAGAGGAGAGACAAAAATATTTTTTATTAATTCAAGAAGGAAATAAGAATATAAGAAGCAAAAGAAAGCATTACACAAAAAACCAAATTATGATGCAAAGTACATCCCAAATACTGCATATTTCTTACTAGGATCTTTATACGTGTAGATAGAACTTCTAAAAAGAGAGAAAAAGAAAGGATAGTATTTAAATTTATGATGCTGTTGGGAGGTTATGAAAGGAAACAGGATGGGAGGTGGGGGCAAAGGAGAACTTTAACCTTATTTGTAATGATCAATTTCCTTTATTAAAAACACTTAAAGCACACATAGCAGAATGTTAACTGTCAAAACTCAGAGATGAGTATGCAGATATTTGTTATGTTATTCTTTGTACTTTTCTACACTGGCAGTTCCTGCTTTCATGGTTCTGATATGCACAAATGGAAGTTACTAAAGTTTAGTGAATAACACCAGTACAACAAGATTTGAATTCCAGTTACCACAGTATGTTAAGAAATCTCTATGTAAATAATTAATGTTTATCATAATCAATGATCAAACATGTCACTTCTTTCAAAGTCAAGCAGTGATTGGTCACTGCACATCCATTACGCAGTTCATGGACAGACAGCAAAGTGTGTAGCTGTGTTGTCTCCTTGTCTCTCAGTGATAGACCCATGTGACAGTTTACAAAAATGGATAACTGAAAAAATGAATTGGCCCAAACACCTAAAAGTACAGGGGAAAAAAAACCCTGAAAGTAACACTGGGAGCGACATTTGAACTGAATGTAAATGGATTTACAGAAGAAATAACTGACCCTGGGAACATCGACACTGGCCCCATTCGAGAGGTATCTGCAGCCAGAGTAAAGGCGGACTTACTGACCTTAAAAGAGAAAATGATTGTGATAAAAGAGATGAAGACACCCCAGGGGAAGGGATGTAGGCAAAAAATGTTACCTTAAAGGAACCCTTGGAGATGTTTCATGACATTGAAAAGCAAAGAATTAAATGCTGGCAGCTGATCTAAACTGAGAAGGAAGTATGACATTTCACCAACGCACAGAAAAGATGCTCACTGTGTATCATAAAGTACCCAAAAAGAAGGTGGCATGCACTGTTCAAATTACTCTTGGTAAGATTTACGAAGAAAACACTTTAATTCTCAGTGTTTCTAATGTTACAGTGTATGAATACATATTAGTTCTACTTTTCATTTCTGTATATATTTGTAACTGACAGTAGAGAATTTTTAATGTTTTCACAAAAAATTTTAAAGTCATGAAACAATTGTGATTTTTCCCATTGATTAATATTGCTTTGCATGGTGAGTTTTACAGTTCCACAATGCTTTGCAAAGTAAGAGTGGCCTCGTACTTTAAATTTTTCTCAAAAGTGTAGAAGCGAAATAAAAGGAAACAGAATCACATGAAATAAAGACAAAAAAATGAATGACTAACTGGGAATATATATGTGCAACTTATGTCACAGATGACAGTTAGTAAAAAAAACAAAGAACATGGTAGAAAAATGATCAAAAGACATGAAACGACAATTTACAGTAAGTGACCATTAAACACACCAAAAGTTTTAACTTCATTCATAATGAGAAAAATGAACTATACTGAGATACCATTTTTTTGGTAATTAATGTATTTTTATTATTTATTTATTTATTTTTAACATCTTTATTGGAATATAATTGCTTTACAATGGTGTGTTAGTTTCTGCTTCATAACAAAGTGAATCAGTTATACATATATCCCCATGTCCCTTCCCTCTTGTGTCTCCCTCCCTCCCACCCTCCCTATCCCACCCCTCTAGGTGGTCACAAAGCACCCAGCTGATCTCCCTGTGCTATGCGGCTGCTTCCCACTAGCTATCTATTTTACATTTGGTAGTGTATATATGTCCATGCCACTCTCTCACTTCGTCCCAGCTTACCCTTCCCCCTCCCCGTGTCCTCAAGTCCATTCTCTACGTCTGCGTCTTTATTCCTGTCCTGCCCCTAGTTTCTTCAGAACCATTTTTTCTTTTTTTAGATTCTATATATATGTGTTAGCATACGGTATTTGTTTTTCTCTTTCTGACTTACTTCACTCTGTATGACAGTCTCTAGGTCCACCCACCTCACTACAAATTACTCAATTTCGTTTCTTTCTATGGCTGAGTAATATTCCATTGTGAGATACCATTTTTTATACCCATGCATCAGCCAGATTCCAAAAGTTTGAAAACACACTGTCGGTTTAAGTGTGGACAAAGCCATTCTCATATATTGCTGATGGGAGTGAAAAACGTTACAACCCTCATGAAGGGCAAATTGGCACTATATCATCCAAAACTACAAATGCATTTCCTTTGACCCAGAAATCCCACTTCTGGGAAATTCTTCCGACAGCTGTTATCTAAATATGGATGAGATGATCTTTGTACAGGGTACAGGGATCAGTGTAGCACTGTTTTTATGGCAAAAGACTGGAAACAATGCAAAAAAATCCATCAATGAGAGATCAGTTAAATAAACTATGGTGAATCTACACATTCTGCAATACTGGGCAGCAGCCCCAACTCTCAAACGTGGAAGCTTTTGATGCACCAACATGAAAAGATCTCTAGGATATATATTGTTAAGTGAGAAAAGCAAGGTATTTAGCAGTGTTCATATTTACTATATTGACCTGCATATAAGAATTATATAACCTCATTTATTTATTATAAAGACATCCTGGAGGGATTCACAAAAAACTAGTAAAAGTGAGTACCTACAGGAAGAAGGGATGGTGGTGGGGCCTGGCAGAGGACTGGGAATATACTTTTCAATTATAACTTTTTATAATCATTTGATTGTTTTAAAAACTGTGAATATATTAGCTACTCAAATAAAATTAAATTAGTGTAAAAATTATCGACATTTATCAAAGACTATATTTTATAAATTGCTTTCCAATTAGACCACATTTAAAGTTTGGTGTATAAATGTTCCTTAAGTTTAGCCGTTTAACCTAATTAAGAGTTTCCTTTACTTAATAAATAAATACATTGTGGTTGTTCTTCCATATCACCAGTGAAACATTCCATTAACCTCTGTGGCATGTGGAGGCGGGGGGTGGGGGGAAGGAAGGAGAGCACAGGGGATTATCACAATCACCCAGGAAAGTGGAAATTGAGAAGCCATGACAAACAGCAATGAGGTTTCTTAATTGATGTAATCAACATGGGAAGGGAAATAAAAGCCTGACCCAAAACAAGATATAATAAATCTTTTAAGAAGAGAATGAGTAGAAGAAGCCAGGAAAAAAATGAAGAAATAAAGAGTACATAGTTAACCATGGCTATAATTTTAAGATCTCCAAATACCACATCGTACTATGTTGCGTCCTTCTGATCTCATCTAACCCTCAGAGAAACCATCCACCCAGGGGCATCTTGGTCCCCTTGGTCTGACTCTGAAAGACAACCACTGTTATTAATTTAATAACAAGTAAATATACCAATCATCAGAAACGCTATTCATTCTTTTCAATGGGACTTAGAAGAAGAGTTTTCTGAGCAGAAGTACTTCTTGCATTTCCAAAATCTTTACCAGTTATTAGGAGGAGATTTTTAGTAGTTAACCTGCTCCTAAACAAAGTGACAGAGGCTCTAAATTATCCACTTTTTCTTTTTTTCTAGTCCCTTATTTGTCTTTGGTGCCCCTAAAACATGAAACTGCTCTGAGCAGCACGGATGGAGGCGCTCCCATTACTTTCAGCTGAATGATCTCTTTCGAATACAAATCATTTATTCCCTAAAGCACACACATCAGTCTAAAATGACACATTCAGGTTGATGGTGTCATCTCTAACTTGAGGGGACCCATTCAACATGTTTCCAAATCTGCTTTGGGAGCTGTGAGGGTCCTCACTGTTCAGAAGGCATAAAACATGCAGAAGAGAATGAAACAGAAAAATTAGGGCTGTCTCACCAGCCTCTTCTTTTCTCTGGAAAAAATGAGAAGCAATCACATTAAATGGCAAAATGCCCTTTCTTGGGCAGGAAGGACACAGAATAAGAACTTTCCTAGGCATCCAGGAGGCGAATCACACTCACAGTCACTGCAGAGAGGAAAGGTTTAGGGAAGTGGAGTGGCCAAGGGCAAGACACGTAAAGTAGGTATTCCTGGGTCTGGATCTCGAGTGTATAGTCTTGGGCAGATTACTTAGCTTCTCTTCATCTTATTTGTGTATTCTGTAAAAATGGATATAACATGCAGGATTTGTTTTGATGATTAAATAAGGAAATAAAAGTTAAGCGCTCAGCACAGAGGCTGACATAAAGTCAACTGCTAATTAAGTGACGGCTGCTGCTATCTGTATAATTACTATCAGTACATAAAATCCTGATGAGGTTGGAGACTAGAGCAAAGTGTGACGCATTCTGTGATTGTTTTCACTTGCTCCTTTACTTTCCCATGCAATTATCTGCAATTGGCAATATGGGCCATTAGATTATTACTTTGACTATTTCAGGAACACACGGGATGTAGGAATGACCAAAGCCCCACGTGGCCAGGGGACAAGTGTAAATTTCTCACTGATGTATCCTCAGTGCCTAATACTAGTCTACGGCTGCTACACAGTAGGTTCTCAGGAAATAACTGGTGAATGCAGTGTTGAATAAAATTAATAGCTCCTTTAATTTCAACCCATAGCTCCTAAAACTAGGGTGTGACCTCTCCAATAAATAACGTCCTTCTCCCAAGGATTTGGACTGGAGGTCCAAATAAAAGATTCATAGAAAAAGAAAGAAAGAAAATTAACCCATATCTCCACCACAGATGCCTTGGACTGAAAGAGTATTCTCTAGTCCTTGCCCACCTTCTCACATTGTTTTTTGCTTTATGCAATTTGGTTGTTCACAGTACTTCATATTTGCCCTTTCACAGAGGATAATACTCATAATTGTAAGATTCATTCCATCAATACATTATTAACCCAAACATCTATTAAGAAACATTAATGCTGCTTCCTGGTTTTATTACAGATAATCCTACAGTGAACATCTTCATTTTGCTTCTGTTGAATTATTTCTACATGTTAAGATACTGGGAGTAGGGCTTCCCTGGTGGCGCAGTGGTCGAGAGTCCGCCTGCCGATGCAGGGGACACGGGTTCGTGCCCCGGTCTGGGAAGATTCCACGTGCCGCGGAGCGGCTGGGCCCGTGAGCCATGGCCGCTGAGCCTGTGCGTCCGGAGCCTGTGCTCCGCAACGGGAGAGGCCGCAGCAGTGAGAGGTCCACGTACCGCAAAAAAAAAAAAAAAAAAAATACTGGGAGTAGCTCCTCATCATTTTCCATGGGTTACTCTATATTTTATTTCCCCCGGATTCCCAAAGTATGCTGCATGTATCCGTTCACCTATTAAGAACCGTAAAAGTAATCTGTTGAATGGGAGGTAGGAGAGTCAGTCACGGGTACAGAGGAGACTCATCAAAAAGCCCCGTTTTTCCAACAATGCTCCTAATCAGCTTTATGGAAGTAAGAAAACATCGAATTGTGAACAGTGGAAAGAATCTCATTAGGAAAGAAAACACTTCAAAGTTAAGATGGAACACAGATGGAACCCTGTCAAAAGGGTATTATCTAATCTTATGAAGTGCTTTCACACTAGGGATTTCCTATCCTTGTAAATGATGAGAAGGCAGACACAAAGCGCAGGTACATCTGTGTATATGGAACAGAGAGAATGAGAATCAAAGAGGAGGATCTACATAATGCTGTAGGAGGAGTATCTAATCATAGGATTTTGAAGAAACTTATTCAGATCAGGCTCCCAAACCTCAACCTGTAGAGTAGGCTAGACCAAAAAACACATGAAGAGTGTAGGCAACCTATTTTTACTGCCTTTGAAAGTCTACAGCATGGATCTTATTTCCTAAATTCTAATGTTGCCATTTGTAAATATTTCACCAAAGATTTTATTGTCAGATTATCATCAACCAGTGGGCCTCCAAAAATCTGTACATATGCAGTACCTATATTTTAAATTTACTCTTTCTTATAGCAACTATGTGTCCTTTGGAATGCATACATGAACACACAGTACCCACACCTGACCCAGTATTTTCAAAATTTTTATACTGATTTGATTTCTATCCAGGAAGATTATACTAATTAAAATTTCATTCAAGCTTCCCAAGCCCATTCCTTAACCCAGACTCGTCAACACAAATTCCATCTTATTGTAAAGCTCCATTTCTTCCATTTCATCTCAGCCAACAATTATGGCTGCCACCAGCTGGAAGTATTCTTGAACACAGAGGATCTGTACTGTATTTTAGAAGTTGCAATGACAGCAATATTCAGTTGAATGAAAATACTTGCTCACAGTGTATAAGTATTCCTTATATTCACAGCCTAGTAGTTTAAAAAATTCTACGGCCAACATTATCAGTAATGGGACAAACTGACGTCATGTGCCATATGACATGATGCAGAGAAGAATACAGCAACACTTCTTTGATATCTTGCCAAAAATGCATCACCTGAATCCAATCAGGGGGAAATAAAGTCTTTCCATAGAACCGAAATACAAAACTAAGGGTACAAATTTCAGAAAACTCAAATGCAGAATTCTGGCTTTTGGAGTACAAGGAATTCATTCATGGCTCTCCCACAAACAATGTCACTGTTTATTGGTAATTCTGTTGGTTTTCTTTTTCTTCAGTGATATCTATTATACTAAGGCTTTATTTATTTATTTATTTTAATAGATCTTTATTGGAGCATAATTGCTTCACTATACTGTGTTACTTTCTGTTGTACAACAAAGCAAATCAGCCATATGCATACACATGTCCCCATATCCCCTCCCTCTTGAGCCTCCCTCCCATCCTCCCTACCCCACCCCTCTAGGTCATCCGCAAAGCACCAAGCCAATCTCCCTGTGCTATGCTGCTGCTTCCCACCAGCCAACTCTTTTACATTCGGTAGTGTATATATGTCGATGCTACTCTCACTTCGCCCCGGCTTCGCCCTCCCACCCCATGTCCTAAAGTCCATTCTCTATGTCTACCTCTTTATTCCTCCCCTGTAACTAGGTTCATCAGTACCATTTATTTTTTTTTTTAGATTCCATATACATGCGTTAGCATACGGTATTTGTTTTTCTCTTTCTGACTTACTTCACTCTGTATGACAGACTCTAGGCCCATCCACCTCACTATAAATAACTCAATTTCATTTCTTTTAATGGCTGAGTAATATTCCACTGTATATATGTGCCATATCTTCTTTATCCATTCATCTGTCGATGGACATTTAGGTTGGTTCCATGTCCTGGCTATTGTAAGTAGTGCTGCAATGAACACTGTGCTACATGTCTCTTTCTGAATTATGGTTTTCTCAGGGTATATGCGCAGTAGTGGGATTGCTGGGTCATATGGTAGTTCTAGTTTTAGTTTTTTTAAGGAACCTCCATACTGTTTTCCATAGTGGTTGTATTAACTTACATTCCCACCAACAGTGCAGGAGGGTTCCCTTTTCACCACACCCTTTCCAGCATTTACTGTTTCTAGATTTTTTGATAATGGCCATTCTGACCAGCGTGAGGTGATACCTCATTGTAGTTTTCATTTGCATTTCTCTAATAATTAGTGATGTTGAGCAGCTTTTCATGTGCCTCTTGGCCATCTGTATGTCTTCCTTGGTGAAATGTCTATTTAGGTCTTCAGCCTATTTTTTGACTGGATTGTTTGTTTTTTTGATATTGAGCTGCATGAGCTGTTTATATATTTTGGAGATTAATCCTTTGTCTGTTGTTTCATTTGCAAATATTTTCTCTCATTCTGAGGGTCCCCTTTTTGTCTTGTTTATGGTTTCCTTTGCTGGGCCAAAGCTTTTTAGTTTAATTAAGTCCCATTTGTTTATTTTTCTTTTTATTTCCGTTACTCTAGGAGGTGGGTCAAAAAAGATCTCTCTGTGGATTATGCCAAAGAGTGTTTTTCCTATGTTTTCCTCTAAGAGTTTTATAGTGTCTGGTCTTACATTTAAGTCTTTAATCCATTTTTTTAACATCTTTATTGGAGTATAATTGCTCTTTAATCCATTTTGAGTTTATTTTTGTGTATGGTGTTAGGTAGTATTTTAATTTCATTCTTTTACATGTAGCTGTCCAGTTTTCCCAGCACCACTTATTGAAGAGGCTGTCTTTTCTCCATTGTATGTTCTTGTCTCCTCTGTCGTAAATTAGGTGACCAAGTGTTCGTGGGTTTATCTCTGGGCTTTCTATCCTGTTCCATTGATCTATATTTCTGTTTATGTGCCAGTACCACACTGTCTTGATTACTACAGCTTTGTGGTATAGTTTGAAGTTGGGGAGCCTGATTCCTCCAGCTCTGTGTTTCTTTCTCAAGATTGCTTTGGCTATTCGGGTGCTTTTGTGTTTCCATATGAATTGTAAATTTTTTGTTCTAATTCTGTGAAGAGTGCCATTGGTAGTTTGATAGGGGATGCACTGAATCTGTAGATTGCTTTGGGTAGTACAGTCATTTTCACAATACTGATTCTTCCAATCCAAGAACATGGTATATTTCTCCATCTGTTTATGTCATCTTTGATTTCTTTCATCAGTGTTTTATAGTTTTCTGAGTACAAGTCTTTTGCCTCCTTAGGCAGGTTTATTCCTAGGTATTTTATTCTTTTTGTTGCAGTGGTAAATGGGAGTGTTTCCTTAATTTCTCTTTCTGAATTCTGTTTTTGATGTATACTTTTGTATATAATGTATATCATTATCTAAAATATTTTAAACATAAATTTAAACATAAATTAATTCTTTTCATTCTGACGTTTCCTGATTCTGTCATATTACCACACACACGTTTTGGTAGTTTGGGGTGAATCATGTACACAAAATATTTACCTGACAGGCCTGGGATTTTTCTCCTGATCGCATGTATTAGAACCAGTAAATATGTGTGATTTATTCCTCTGAACTCCTACATTCTGCAGAATCTTACAACATATCATTTCCACTAAAGTAACTTCTAATCCAGTCTTGCCTCTCTGCAGAGATGTACCATGCTTACTTCCACCGAGAAGCTCTGAATCTCTTCTACTGTATAATGGCTTTAAAGACATTTAAAAAAAATCTGAACCATCTCCTCCCTTTCATTTAGTTCAAGGTTTCTATGTGAAAAGCTACGAGACATTTACAGGCCTATAGGAGCTCTGCTTAAGTTGTCAAGCATATTCAAAAGTAAGTCCCCATGTCACCATTCTCATGGTCAAGTTTAATATATGTACATTTAATAATGTCCCAGGACACAGATATTTACAAATATCTACATGAAAAACTTAATTAGCAATAAACAGTGATGCACTATTTATGACAGAGACACGAATAAATAATTTTGTGCTTTAAAAGCCAGAATTCTGAATTTGAATTTTCTGAAACTGATTTTGTGTTTTGGTTTTATGGGAAGATGGCAAACAACAGCACCAACCACCACCCTATAGCCTGAATGACACATTAGTTATGAGGAGAGAAAAAAAATGCACATTTTCCCTCAAATCCAATAAACAAATAATCTTCAGAGCCAGAAGGAGAATGAAACACTGACTGCCAAATGCAGAACTTTTCTGGAGAAATATGGGCCCATGTGAAAAGATGCCAAGCAGTACTCACAAGAGTCCTGTGTGCTCTTCCTTCACATCACTCTAAGGGAACCAGTGGGCTATTATGAGAACACAGAACTCTCAAAATCCCTACCATCCTTAACTGGTTATGAAAAAAATCAATCTACAGCCCAGAGTAAAATCCATTCTTGGACACAAGCCCATCCTTGCACAAAGAACTATGTCCAGTTAGCTGTACTCAGGTAAATGGGCCTTTGGAATCAAACTCAAGTGAGGCCAGGCAAAGGCTGGACACAACTCAGTGTAAAAAGCAGCTGCCCCAGGGCTTCCCTGGTGGCGCAGTGGGTGTGGGTCCGCCTGACGATGCAGGGGACGCGGGTTTGTGCCCCGGTCCGCGAAGATCCCACGTGCCGCGGAGCGGCTGGGCCCGTGAGCCATGGACGCTGAGCTTGCGCGTCTGGAGCCTGTGCTCCGCAACGGGAGAGGCCACAACAGTGAGAGGCCCGCGTACCGCAAAAAAAAAAAAAAAAAAAAAAAAAAAAAAAAAAACAAAAAACAAGCAGCTGCCCAGCAAATACGGCTCCTTTACAACATATTTCTTACTTAGTCAGTTACTCTCAGATACGACATTTAAGGAACAGAGCAAACTGAAAGTAACTTGGGCCAAGAAGGAGAGAAGCCTCAGAGGAATTGATTGGAGATATATTCAACTGACTCAGATGATCTGACTCGAAAAAGATCATTTAGAAATGATTTACAAGGGACTCATTCAGAAACAGCAGCAACAGGCATATTTAAGACCACAAATCAGTGGAACATGAAAACCGAAGAAAAATCCATAAAGGTTAATGCACTTTGGAGCACATTTGCCTCTTAATTCATGGGAGTAAGTCACCGGCACATCAGGAAGAGTCTCCCCCAACAGTCTGTAATCGTTCATGCTGAGTGTAACTACTTTCCGTGGCTTTTGTATCTGAAGGTTTTCTGGGTAAAAGTGCAAAATACGCTCATCATCGCAGAGCCCAATCATGGCCTCAGTCCATACCCCTAGGAGACAATTTGCTGAACTAATGAAATAAAAAGGGATTTGGGTGCTCTATTTGTAACGAGTGAAATTCATGCTTAGGACGAGAGGAGAAAAGAGGGAAAAATCATTAAGTAGAGGGAGAAAAGAATATTATCCACAAAATTTGAGCTCTGCAGGCTTGTAAACAAATTTAACTTTAAAAAATCTTACCATGAGTATATTGCAAGTGATTTGTGACTACATTTAAGTGTTCCCTCCAGACTGAAAAGCACGTTAGGTAGAATGAAGTAAGCCTCTTTATAATGACAGCTATTTGTATTTTTTAAGCATATAATTGAGAAATTGAAAGAACCCAAATGCTAACTCTTAATATTAAGCAATCTTTTTTTAAACAAAAAAATCATGTAAATAAGGACTACTGATATAAAACTCAGATAAAATGATAATCCTGCTTCTTCCAATAGGCCTGGAATTCTGTTTTTATGCTTTTCATTTATCTTATTTACAGTAAAATAACCTTTTCTTTGTATTTTTTAATGGAAGATAAGGCTGTCAGGAAAATTTTCAAGAAAAAAAATCTCAACTTATTACAAAATGTCTATCATATCACCTGGAAACTTATGTGTAAAATATTAAATATACTTTATTTTAGGTGGTTCATATCAGTCTGGCAAATTTCCTCCCTGTTGCTACGTGAATAGAAGCAGTATTAATAACTGATTACATCTATTGAGTTCTCACCATGTTCTAACTGAAGAGCTTTATATGTATTATTTTAGGTAGTTCTTGCAATAATTCCCTGAAGTCTGCCCTATTATAATAATATCTGTATCTTACATACGATCCATGCAGGACTTCACTCTATCCATCATACTTTTCTAACATTATTGTCTCCCGGATGTTTGCCCCTGGGGTTCGAACTGTTGAGGAGGGCTGGTGAGCAGAACACAATCAATAGAGTCCATGCGGAAAACCCTACTAGCATGTGTGTTGAGGTAGTGGAACCTTGTGTGGATTGAGAGGACCATAATATTGCTAAATACAAATATTTGAATATACCAAATTACTTGTCTTGAAATATAATAAATCTGATCTCCAGTCCTAACTTCTTTCCCCAAGCTCCTAACCTGTGTTTGTAATCACCTGTTAGATACTTTCTCTGGGTATCCTCTTGTTAACTCAAACAATGTCCAAAATGGAACCTCAGAGCCGCCCTCCCATTATTTCAACCCTCTCTTTCTGTGTTCTCTATTTTTGTACCATCCCCATTCAGTTACCCAGTCTTCTTGCTACTCATGCAAGACGCTTCCAGGCTTAGAGACATTTTCTTTATATTATCTCGATTCACTTCTTTATTCCTTCACTTATTTAAGCAATATCTATGGAGTGTCGACCTTATGCCACGTACTGTTATAGGGGATAAAGCGTCCACGGTGAAAGCATACTGCCCAGGGGCTGTTGTGCCCATAGCACATGATGTGAATGGTACCACCTCAAAGAGTTCCATGCCAGAGCCTGAGAAAACATCCCTGTGTCTCCTTTTGTAACACCTGGCACCTTACTTTAGCCTTTCATTAAATTAGATGATGTAGATGAATGGATGGAATTTGATATAAGGTAATTTATTTCCCAGGCCTTCCTAAAACAATCTCCTAACTGGTTTTTCCATCTTTCATCCCTTCCTCCTTCAATGTAGCCAACATACAGCTACTATATTAATTTCACGAAAGCACAGATTATATAACTACTTGCAGTCTCACGAACATGCCCTGCTTTCTTACCTCCAGGTCTCTGCCCATGGTGGTCCATTTGCCTAAACATTCTGCCCATACCTCTTTTTCCCAAATGTAACTTGCTCTACAGCCACTAGCTCAGATAATACTTTCTCCAGGAGGACCTGTCCCTCGAGTCTAGGTTGAATGCCTTTCACTTTGTCCCCCACAGCACCCTAGGTCCACAGAATATTCCTGTTGAGGTGTCTGTATTCCCTCCTAGTTTGTAAACATCCTGAGGAGAGGGGATGTGTCTTGTTCCTGTAGATAGTGTTTAGTACCTAGTAGGTAATCAAGAAATAAGTAACGTATTTCCACTTCCAGTCATTAGCAAACTTTGTTTTCTGTGTCTTCTCCGCATTAAAAAAAAATTCCATGTCTTTTTTCATGATGTCCATGTGCTCTACTTCTAGTTCATCCAGGCGTTTTCTATATTGTGACAAATGAGCTAGAGTGGATGTTTAAAAAACTGTCATTTTCACTATAACCTCCCTTCAAGGACCCATTCGAAGCTCACTCAACTCGAAGTTTTCCCTGATCTCTCCCTTTTTTTTTAGTAAAAATTTATTTATTTTTGGCTGTGTTGTGTCTTCGTTGCCGTGCACCGGCTTTCTCTAGTTGTGGCAAGCGGGCGCTACTCTTCGTTGAGGTGTGTGGGCTTCTCATTGCGGTGGCTTCTCTTGTTCTGGAGCACAAGGTCTAGGCTCGTGGGCTTCAGTAGTTGTGGCGCGTGGGCTCAGTAGTTGAGGCTCGCGGGCTCTAGAACGCAGGCTCAGTAGTTGTGGCGCACGGGCTTAGTTGCTCCGCGGCATGTGGGATCTTCCCGGACCAGGGCTCAAATCCATGCCCCCTGCATTGGCAGGCAGATTCTTAACCACTGTGCCACCAGGGAAGCCCTTCCCTGATCTCTTTAGGACACTTTATTAATTTGAACTCCTTTACTTCGTCACATAGCATTAGCCATTCTCCTCCCTATCAGAATTAAGCTCCTTCAGAGCAGCAACTGTGCTTTGTACATTTCTGAATCATACTCGAAGCACTTAACACTATGTCAAGTTCAGTGGACACAGTCAATAAATGCTTTAAGAAATGATAATATTATGTTTTTGTCACAACTTAGGCTCGTCTGAAAGGCCAGTGCTTTTTTGAAGGGTTACAATGCACAGGTTATTGTAAGGCTATGTTTTAGGGTATAAATATGGATGGCTAAACAAGGTGAAAAAAAGAATAGAGAAAGTGAAAGAAAAAAGAAAAGACTGTGAAGTTAAATGATGCATACATTATGTGAAATCTATTAATATGAGGCCTTTTAAGGCAAACTACTAACAAATCAAATCCTGATCACATTCCTGGTAATGTGAAATCTACCGAATCTGGCCTAAGCTGAATACTACTTCTGCATCAATGACAGAAGTCAAAGCTTGGATGTATATCATGTGTCAAAAACATGAACTGTGAGCCTGCTGGGATAAAATTACAGTATATATTTGCTGGAAGAGACAGGCTGGCCACTTGGTTCTCTCCTTCACTGTTCTTCAACAAGGATGGATTTTATTATATTTAATAAAGGAGTGCTTTGGAAAACTCAGTTTGAATTACCTCTAATGAGCCTATTTGGCAACTAACCTTGTTCCTGAGCTTAGTTTGTGATTTTTAAAAAAATTAATTAATTAATTAAGTTTTGGCTGCACCGGGTCTTCATTGCTGCGCGTGGGCTTTATCTAGTTACGGCAAGCGGGGGCTACTCTTCGTTGAGGAGCACTGGCTCTAGGCGCACGGGCTTCAGTAGCTGTGGCACGCGGGCTCAGTAGCTGTGGTTCGCGAGTTCAGTAGTTGTGGTGCATGGGCTTACTTGCTCCATGGCATGTGCAATCTTCCTGCACCAGGGATGGAACCCGTGTCCCCTGCATCGGCAGGTGGATTCTTAACCACTGCGCCACCAAGGAAGTCCCAGCTTATGATTATTTCATATCCCACTCTTAGGTTTATCATCACTTGATTAACTGCCAAGCTGAATGCAAAGTGCTCTAAGAAAAAGTACCTGGAAAGTAGTGAGTGATCCCCCAGCCAACAATTATGATATATGCGAGTCACAGACATTGCCTGCCTAAACTTTTCTACTTTTATCTCCTTTATTCACATACTTGTTTCAATTAAGTCACGCTCTTCTTCTCATAACACTGTTGGTTCCATCCTCTGCTCCCACGTCCACACTTTTCCAGACCAACATCTATAATTATCTTGCAAATATTCACGAAGTTATTTTCTGTAATGGTTCAAAGTTCTCCTCAAATCTACCTCCTACAGAGCTCTTTCCTATTTGGAAGAAATTATGTGCCTTCTAGAGTCTCACTTTTGGCCATTTATAGTCATATCACACTGTTAGGGTTTCAACATGATAAAATGGGCTGTAGTAATATCAGCTTAATATTGAAAGTGAACAAAGCTAAACATTTTTAAGCCATCTCAGCTGGCGTTCTACTATTATTGTCCTACTTTCCTGCCAGAGGCCTCAGAGTCACTTCCTTCTTTATAGTTTCATAAATAGGTCCACTTACTGGAGGAAATAAAGACTTTATCATTCCTACTGTCCTATTTTATTCAAGTTTTCATATCCTCTGTAAGGTTAAATCAGAATTTAAAATTCTGCTCACAAATCTGAGATGCAGAAAAGCATAGATTATTACATTTATATGTAAAACAATACAGAAAAAATAGAGCCTCTTGTCTGCAGATTATTTGTAGGTTAATATCTATCAATCGTAGAGGCATTAAAATGATGGAATACACAACATCTCTGAAGAAAAACTAGACCCTACAGAAGGATTCTGATTACAATATTATCAGTTCCTGCAGAACTGGTATTTCTCTGGATTATGCTGATGACAAATATCTAAAACACATAGAAGATAAAAGACCTGTCCAATAGTCAGTGTCTGCAATCAGATTACTCTGTTCACTGAGTTATACTCTTGGGCTGATTATTGCTACTAATTGTCGCTGAATATACCAGAGACAGAAAAAGCCTATGGAGGTAGTCTGAACATTAAGGAAAAAAAAAAGCCAACGTCTGCCCTGGTTTCATCTGAGAAATGCTTCCTGTTTTCAAAGCAATGGAAAAAATGTAATGAAAATATGATTCATCAACGTAAAAAATATGCAGTACGTCTTACGGAAAAATTAATTTCAGAAAACTACTTTGTTTCATATTAAACTTTTTTTTTTTTTTTTTTTTTTTTTTTTGGCGGTACGCGGGCCTCTCACTGTTGGGGCCTCTCCCGTTGCGGAGCACAGGCTCTGGACGCGCAGGCTCAGCGGCCATGGCTCACGGGCCCAGCCGCTCCGCGGCATATGGGATCTTCCCGGACCAGGGCACGAACTCGTGTCCCCTGCATCGGCAGGCGGACTCTCAACCACTGCGCCACCAGGGAAGCCCCATATTAAACTTTTGAAAAAATATCTAGTCCATCTGATTGGCTGCAAATTCCCTCAGCTCTGTGTGTGTGTTTGTGTGTGTGTGTGTGTGTGTGTAATTTGCTGAAGGTCACACTGCTATCAAGTTTTAAGATTGTGTCTTGTACCTAGATCAGGCTCCTAATTAGTTCACCATTCTTTCTTCTATATCATATCCTAAAAACAGCAAAACCCATATGCATGGAAATTCAGAAGAAAGTAAAATAACTGGTCACAGATTCAATGATTTTAGAAAATTTCCCAATGTGTCCATTTCCAAAGATGGAAAGGCATATTTTTCACAAGTTAGTTTTAGATATTTTGGTAGTTTTAAAAACATTGGTGAAGTCAAATACATACAACTTGGGTGGAAAAACGAATGGGCAAAATACATGTATTAAAAAGGAAGGACACGACAGGAACCTCTACCATTGGTGTGCTTCTATAGGCAGGGATTCCAGAATGTGTTGTGACATGGCACCAATGCCACACACAGGCCCGAGGAGCTGCGAGAGATCTGGAATTTTATGAGACTCGATCACAACGTTAGGCATCTTTTGCCTCTTGGTTCAATGTTCTATTTTTCAATGACAAAAGTGAAAGAGTAATTAGACTATGTGGGTTTCTCTTTAACCTGGTTGGCCATTTCTCCTCACAGCACAATTACCCTGCTAATGAGATTAAATTTGGTTTAACTAGGGGGTTATTCCACAGCAGAGCCCCCCACCCCCACACCCCTGCTGACTCCAGTTCCCAAAGGACCTATCGTTTTGAGGTTGCACCCATCTAACATTCACTGGCCTTAATGAAAGCCAGATGGAAGAATCGGGCAGGCACAGTTGCAAAAAAAAAAACACAAGGGCTTTTGTTTACATTGAAAAAGAGCCTCATTTAGTCAATCTGAATCTTCCTAATACCCAGTCAAATATTTATTAATGAGTATCAGCGTAGCAAGCCAGAAAGTCTTACTTGCATTAATTTAAACCATAAATAATTGAAGGTAGATTTCATTCCTTAAGTCATGGTTTCAGGAAAAAAAAATCCTCAATAGCATGCTAAACAAAGACCATTAGTGAAGTAAAATGGATTAAAAGTTGAGGGTGGTACATGTTTTGCCTACCCTTGATCTACATGGATTGCTTCTCAATAATATATAAATCATAATCCTGTTATATGCACCTCAGTAGAGGGGACCCAATGAGAAACAGGATTATAGGGAATATATCTGTGCTGTCAGGCTGGATCAAAAATCAGTTCTGAGCAGATGTGGGTATCCATTTCTTCACTCACCAAACATTTAGTGTGCTTACTGTACAACAGGCCCCAGATGACAAGAACGAAAAACGGACAAAACATAGAACCTGCTCTTAAGAGAGCTCAGGCTGAGGCAATGCTGAATCCAAACCATAATTAACACCGATGTGGGAACATGAAATAAAATTAAAGGATTGCAATCAACATTCAGAGAGACAGAGTAGAGGGGAGAGGAGGTGGACTGCATAGGATAGAAAATATCAGAATGTATTACATATATTAACGGTAAACACTGATTTGTGTAATCTTTATTTTACATATATGTATATGTGTGTATTTATTTATTTATTTATTTAACACCCACATGTAGGAATGTACCAGATCTTGATGTATAAAATACAATTTTTACTGTGAAAAGAAGTATGTAAGCCACTGATCCAGAGAGTAAAGAACTTAAGAATTATACTCTAGACAGGCTAACATCACGCACTGTACCAACCACTTCGTAATTTGTTTATACACCTCATCCCCCTACATGACTCTAGGTGCTTTGAGGTAGGATATTGGTCTCTATCACTGCATTCCCCTCTGTGCCTAGCATAGCATATTGGCAGAAGCTCAGTGTAAACTTTCCCAGCTCTGAAAATGGCCACAATACAAGCCAGCCAACTTAGGTCTGTGATTAACTGAGCATATGTGAAGAAAATGTATATTCATTTGCTATTGGCCAGTGTTTATGATCATTCTATGCTTGTATCTTCTCTACCCATGACAATTAGATCTAACATCATTTGTGCAAGCTCTAATTAATTCATAGTTCTTCCTTTAGGAAGCGTTCAGAAATTACAAACAGGGCTTCCCTGGTGGCGCAGTGGTTGAGAGTCCGCCTGCCGATGCAGGGGACACGGGTTTGTGCCCCGGTCCGGGAAGATCCCACATGCCGCGGAGTGGCTGGGCTCGTGAGCCATGGCCGCTGAGCCTGCGGGTCCAGAGCCTGTGCTCCGCAACAGGAGAGGCCACAACAGTGAGAGGCCCGCGTACAGCAAAAAAAAAAAAAAAAAAGAAAAGAAAAGAAAAAAGAAATTACAAACAATATTGCTGCTAAGACAAATTGTGCCTGTTATTAGCTGGGTAGGCAGTGGTGTAGAGGGAGGGAAGTAGGCCTATTGATTATTCATAAAGAGCAAATATGATATACTCAACCAACTAGAGAACATAAGCATGAGGGGATGGTAGTAAATAATGTCTATCTCATAGCCAACAAGAAGAAAAGCATTGCCAAATACAGTCCATGCCTCTCATCTCATTGCTACCCTTGGAAATACGCACAGGAATAAATAGCATTGTTAAGAAAGCAATAACAAGTAGAAAGAGAGCCACCTTCATGCTCTCGAGTCACCCTGGCCCCACGTGCCATGCCTTCATCTTCTGCCCTCACTTCGTTAAAGGATCCCATGGGCGTGTGCCATGCAGGTCGTGGCTCTTGGCCAGTTGTCATGTAACAATTCTTTTTTGCATTTGAAAAAAAGATAAGCTTGATCAACTTTGACCGTAATTCTGAGCCATTCTATTCCCCAAGGTAATTTTTGCAAGTTATAACACTGGAAAGGAACAAAAGCATGAGTGATCTTTAAAATTTTGTATCTTTCTCTCTGACTTGAGAAGTTGTGCATGATTGACACTTTGTAGTATTTTTACCAGAGGATAGAAGATACCTGCCTGTTAGGTCTCCACACTGGGAAAAAGAAGTTTTCATTAGATATCAACACTGTCAGTTACTTGGGTCACCTAAACCTTGAAAGCAATCACCAGGAGATGCCCATGAAATGTTGAACTTGAAATGAGTGAACTTTTTTTAACTACTGTTCCCCAAAGACTGTTTGAAATTCTGAAACAAAAGGAAGAAAATCGTATCATCAGAGGACTGAAAATTCAGTGCAGGAATATTACTTAATATGACTATTTTTTAATACTGTCTTATGAGGAAAATAAAAGAGATGTTATTAAAACAGCAAAACTTTTATTTTAAAGTTATGCCTCTTTCATTCAGAGCATTATAAAGAGAACCAAAGTGATTATTTTAGGTCTTGAAGAAGAGAAAGAAGACTCCTTTCCACTTTGGTTAGCTTTTTCTAGTAGAAGGTACTGTCATAAAAATGCAGAAGGAATCAGAATAATTAGAAACTGGATCACTGAAGGATGTATTTATTTTCAAATGTACAAAGTAATACATATATCTAACTGTCTAATCTAAATATGATTTTAAGAGAAGACAAAAGGGATGAAAACTAAATAATAACCATAATGTTTCAAATCTGTTTTCAGAATTTGAGTCACTTTCATATTCATTACCTAATTTTATGCCACCAACATAGTGTAACATTGGAACTGTTATCTGGGGAAGTAATGTGTTTGACTGTGAGTATAAGTGTAGAGAGGGAGGAAAGAATGTAAGATAGATGGATGGATGGATGGATGAAGTACATTCCAGAAAGCTATAGCTAGCTGATTCGATAATTTCTTTGTATTTAACCTACTCTTTGGAATGTACAACATTCCCTTTAATGAGATCAAGTAAGGAGAAAAGGCAACAAAATCGTCTCCGAACAGGTCCCATCTCTATGACTGGTCTATAGTTCTGGTCTATACCCTCTTCTAGACTCTTACAACTGTGTATGAACCAGTCTTTCCCAGCCCCACTTCACTATCCACCCTACGCTCCACCACCAGATTACTCTACGTTAAAGATCCCTTTCACAGTGATATTCCATTTCTCAAAAAACCTTCAGTGGCTTTGACTTCCCTCACATGAATCTCAAATTCTCTCTCTGGTTTTCAGGGTTGTCCTACCATCTGGCCCCATGACGTTCCCACATCTCTGCAGTATATTCATTTGCTCATTGTTTCATAAGAACCCCAAATTATTCCTGCCCTGGACTTTTCACTTAGGTTTCTCCACTCATTCAGAGCACACCTCATTTCAGTGAAGTTTCAGAATACCCATATTCAATATATATGAAATCAACAATACACGGGTTGAGAGAGAGGGCAATGTAAATACGGCGAGGCATTCAGCCTGCCATTCTACTTGATGAGAATAGGTCCCAGGGTAAGCAGGACTGGGAGACACGAATCCAGGTCTCTCAATCCGACTCAGCTCCCGGTTCTTTTGGTGTCAGCATCTAGCCACTCTGAGTGTGACTCTGTTATCTGGTATTTTAAAATCTGTATTTTTAATACACTATGATGCCTGTTATTCATAAGGTGAATACTTCTATTGGAGCTTAACCAAAGAGGAAAAAAAGACCTGGAGAAAAACCTCGCTGCATTGTCTTTACCATGTTGAGAGACGGGAGTTAATTTCTAACTTGCTAAGTGGTTTTCATAGGTAATCATGATGATATCCGATTTTCCCCTTAGGTGCAGGAGTAGATGCTAACACCCATATGTAACTGAAACTCCATGATATAGCCTATCTAAATTCCACCTGTCTTCTAAAAGCTTAGCTTCGGGCCTATTGTCTCCAGGCTGCATTAATCTCCCTTTCTTCCCTAGCTTTCACAGACTAAGGAACACAATTATGTGTTTATACCTCATCTTTCACTGTCTGCTGTTATTTCTCATGAAATCATCTCTTCCCAGCTATATTTTCATTTCTCTGAGTACAGAGACAGTGCTTTTATTTTTTTCTCTATTTCTCACACAATGTGCCACTCATGTTAAGAACTCCATGGTATGATCTTTTGGACAACATCATACACAGGGTTGGGGTCAGACACGCCCAGGTTGGAAAATCAGCTCTCCAGGTATTTAACCAGAGGACTTCCCTGACCCCCACGCCCCAGACCCCTAATCTACAAAATGGGGAAACAATACCTCCTTATTTTAAAGTTTCCAGTGATGTATGTATTGAACTAATGCCTAATATTCACCTTATAATACATATAAGCAAAGTACCTGAAATATAGTAGCGCTCATTATATGGTAGGTAATGCTTCTAACAATTAATTCATTTGTTCACTTGTTTGCAAATGTGCCTATCAAATAAATGATAGAGTATTTGTATCATGAAAATTCGGCCATCACTGAGTCTCTTTAAGTAGGACTCCCTTTGAAACTTTTAAGAACTCAGTTTACAATAATGGAGCTTTCTAGAGTTCACTCGGAGCTTACTAACCATATCCATGCCTGTATACTGTTTAGAGTTGACAACACCCTTTCATACACATTATCAGTTTTTCCTAACTTGCAAACAAGAAACGCCGGAGACCTTTTTCACGCAAAGCAAACCGGCAGCACCTCGTGTCTAGGGACAATAATCCTTCAAATGTACTCCGGGTCTCTGACGGCGCTGGGCCCCTCTGCCTGGGCTGCCCTTCCTCCCGTCACACAACTCTCTCCCTCACTTCAGCCAGGTCTCTGCACACATGTCCTCTTCTGAAGAGGTTCAAGGAAGGCCTGACATCTACAACAGTTTCCCAACCACTATCTCCTTCAATTGCCTCTTCTTTCTTTTTTTTTTTTTTAGAACTTATCGAATTTGGATACCATATATATCTACTTCCTTATTTGCTTATTCTCCATTTGTCTCACTGCAATGTAAGCCTCAGGAGGGCATGAAGTTAGGTTGGTTTACAGGTAGATACACAGAACTATGTGAGTGGAAGAATGTTGCCTGCCGTATCAGTAAACAAAGGATTTGCAGCCATCGAGCCACTACATTACAGCAGCCTCGACGGTGAGCCCTGAGGAGACTCAGGATGGAAACAGGATGCCCCCCAACTAGCAGTCAGCCACTGCAGCCACCCCCAACGACTGTACCTGAGGAGACTCAGGATGAGAAAGCATGGGACGCTGGCCCCAGAGAGCTGATTTCAATGAGCCCAGACTCTTGCATCTTCCTGTACGTAGAAAAGCACTAAATTCCTTAACTTGAGATGTCTGGTTTTCTTTAATTAACAATAACCTTTTGATGTTTTGACTATCCTGGCTCCTCTCTTACCTCTTCAGAACAGTCCCTCAGAGCTATCTGAGAGGCCATGTCCCGGGCCTAAGTCCTCAGCAAATCTGCTAAATAAAACGTAATTCTCAACTTTTCGGTCATGCATTATTTTTGACAACCAGAAAACTGCATAAGACACCGCAGGTGCTCGACACATACTTGTTGAATAAATGGAAACTTGCTGGGTTCTTGTCTAGTTCTAGCTGTGGATTCCAAGGACTAGAAATTCTAGGAGGTGATGGTTCCCCCTGAACCGATCAGTGAATGAATGGAAGCACTATCTCGACCGCTTCTCCCCGCCCCCACCAGAGCCATACCACCCAGTTGTTCCGAGAAGAATGAAGCTGCAGAGCTTATCGGCTGCCCTACTCTCACACTTAGCCCATCCTACGTGTCCTCTGACCTTCAGTGGTGCCAGGCAGTAAAACTGGAATCTGTGAAAGAAAAAAAGTGCTTACGCAACATGGTGCTCTAGACCTTGTCACCTTTCTTTCATGACTCTTTAAGACTACTGTTTGATTATCATACCCGAAACGTAAGGAAAGAGCATGGGTCTAATGACATTCCCTGGGCAGAATACCTTAAATTTTTTTTTTTTTAATTATCACCAGTAGCACATTCTTGCATGTTCCAGTCCTGCAGCTCTCAATCTGGCCCCCTGTAAAAAGTAACATATGCTCATAATAAATCTTTAAAATGGCTCTATTAATAGAGTGGCTGCAGTGACAGTTTTATAAATGGGCCCCATCTTTATGTAAACTCTGTTTTATTAGATTGCATTATAATGATTTGTAATAAGAATATAGAGATGAATTCTGAGAGCAGGAACTGCAAATGCTCCTAAGCCAGTCAGGGGTTTCAAAGCCCATGAATTCTGTGTGGCGGACTATGCATTCCGGGAACAACAGACATCATCAGATTAGTTTTGCTACAGTTGTATGCTTCTCCGCCTGCTTTTTCCAATCAGATAATAACAGTCTCATAACTGGCTTTGTGTCTGTCAATCCAATTACTTCCTATTTGGGATGTGCTGACACTCCATTAAATCGGCAGACAGACAGCAGTATCTTTCATTACCCTCCGACTGAATAATTAGCTTCCTCGGTACATAACTAGGGAAGGAGCCCATCTATATAAAGTCAAGTGTCTTCCAAATAAAACCAAAGACACAGATCACTGAAAATAATCTTGTTAGCCTAATGTTATGTCAACGCCATGCCTAAAATAGGCAAAGTCATCTAGTTTGCCCTTCAGCCAACTTAGGAGCCTATCTGGGCAGCCTTGATCAGGAGAGGGGGCTTTGGTCATATTTCCACTAGCGCCTTTCCCCCCCAGAAATCCGACTGGTATCCACTCCAGGAAAAATACCACTTTAGTCTGGAATCCAAAGGAGATCCCAGGGATCCCACCATTTCGTCACCTTTGGGAAAGCTAAACTGTTCTTTCATCTGACCTGATTTCATTAAGAAATTAAAGGAGTATGACACTCATTAAAATAAGCTGCCTATGGAGAAAGTTAAGTAAAATTTAACCTAAAACTTTTAAGGCTGAGGACTGGGTAGCTGCAGTAAATTAAAATACAATTATAAGAATTTTAATGAAGTTATCTTATAATTATAAATCTTCACAGGATGCTTACAGTACTATTAAGAAAAAGAAATTTTAAAGGAAGAACCATCGCGTATCTTCCATATTCTGCACTCTATCTACCATAATGATCAGCATTTAACAGGTGTCCCATAAACTCTCTGTGTATCAACTTAAGGATGTTATAAAGAAGTTAATACTCATGATAATTTTCAAAAGGAAAAATCTGATGTAGTTGGTGAAATTAATGCCCCAAAATATCATGAGAGTTTACTACTAAGAACCCACAGGGTTGACAAAAAGAGCCCCTTTTCCAATCCTTTTCCCTCTTGGAGCAGCTATGACACAAAACTCTTACTATCACAGTCAAATTCTAACTAGATATTTGGCATTTCACACCTTCAGTGGGTTAGAACCCCGGGAATGAAAAAGGGAAATTAATATGGAGACAGCACGATGTCATGGAAAGAACATGGCCTGGGAATCCAAAGACCTGGATTCCAACCTGGATGCCCAATTTATGGGTGTGGAACCCTGGGCCTCAGTTTACCGATGAGATGAACTTCACAGATTCTTCGCATATGGCCCCCACCTTACAAGAGTCAATATGGAATGATGGAGTGATTTGGCCCTTTCCTCAGCTTTCCTAGAACCTAAGAGTAATTCCCTCAGGGCCCTAAAAGGGACCTGGAATATCACTGCTATCTCATTATGAATATTCATTTCCAAAGGCCACAAAGACTAATAAACTCCCAGCTGCAGGGTCAACATACTAAAAAAGCACTAAAAGCAAGGAGACATTAATGTGTTGAATCACTAAAGCAGACAACTTTATAGCCCTTTAATGAGGATTATATTTTTTCCTGGTTGTGGAAACAACCATGATTGTGGCTAAAGGGAAAGGCAGGCCCATTAACCATTGTTCTCCCCTTTCTAAGTGTCTTCATTCCTTATTTATTGAGAGTAATAGTTATATTCAACAATAGTTATATATGAACTTGCTTGTGTAATACTGATTTTTTTTTTAAGTTCTTTGAATACACAGTCTCTTCGACTGAACACTTGAAACACTCACAATGAGTAGCTACTGTGGAAAAACAGAGGGATTAAGAGTGATTAGACTGGGAGATGCTCCGTCAATGGAGCCAAAGAGCTCTGATATTGAAGAAGCGAAGGTGATCAGTGGCAGTTGCTTGTGACACATTCAGGCTGTTATCAACAGCCTGGACAGTGCCCAAGGACACTAATACAATGATGGAAGGAGCACCTGGGCTGGAAGCACTGAAACCTGAATGAGTTAAATTCAAAGTAGTGCCACTCAGGTGCTAAGAGATGGAATAACATAGTGACTAAAGTTCAGTATCAAGAAAAAGGTGATTTAATTTTGAGACTTCACAAACACTAAAAATTAAGTAAGAATTCCAAAGCAGAAGAGAGAGGCTCTGCTGCCAGGCTCCCTAGGGAGGCCAGGGAATGTCAAGGTCTTTAGTAAGGGTGACAAGGGGCTAGGCTGCCAAGGGTTTTCTGAACTAATTCACCACTTAAAATGGGAGAGATACACTTAGTCTATGACTCATCTGGACAGCAAAGGTGAAAATACCACCCTAAGTACTGAAGTCACCTGAATGTATGAGATGGTATCTCTAAAGGGTACTGACATATTTTTACAGGTAAAGAAGAAAAAGGGTGGGGGTGGGATGGGAGAGAATGCCTCAAGAAAGCCATGTCCACTTTCACCTTTCTGGCACCAGTCCTGTGGCTGTTCCAAAGCTGAGAACCCTCTGGAAAGACAGCTCCCCACATCTGGAGCTCTCTATACTAAGGAGGCCCCCTCCAGACCTACTCAGAGAACCTGAAGTTGACTATTCCTTCTGATACCTCCTCCTGGAGAGCTATAAACACGTATTATTTTTATACACTTTTTTTTCAGACCAGCAAAATTGACTCAGTTTTCACAGCTCCATTTCCAGTTGGGGACAAAAATGCACATTCTACAGTAGCTCCACTTACGGCTTCATCATAGCATAGGAACTTACAGTTTTGTTCCTGTGAACAATTTTCTTCTATAGCAGTGTTTTTTTTTTCATTTTCCATATTTTCAAAAAAATGAAAATGCCTTAGCTATAAATAAAATAATCACACTTTCTATGGACAATGGGAAAGGTACCCTTTGGGGTATTTTAAATGATTAACCGTTACAGGCTGTTTAATTCTGATCTGAGTAGAAGCAAATGGGAAAGCCCCAAAGAGAACATCCAAAACTACAGGAGGGACGAAAGGAACGGCAGCAGATTCCCTCAACCAGGGTCCTTAACCTGGGGTTTGTGAATCGCCCGAGCTGTGTAAAACTGCACAGGTCTGGGCATACAAGTATTTCTCCAGGGTCCACAGCTGTCACCAGATTCTCTAAGGTAGCTGTAACCGCCCCTTCCCAAGTTCCCTAAACCACAAAATTCCCCTAAATAGAGTCTCATCTGCCTGGAAAAAAACAACGTTCAATTTAGTTTCCACGCTTCATACATCAGAGTAAGGAAGTAACCAGAGGCAAGTTTTATTTAGAGCCACAGATGTTTGCTTTCTGTACCTTGGACAACATTTTTATTTCATAAAGATGAAACATATAAAGAAACATGATCAGTTGTAGAAAATATAGTTGGTGGTGGGAACACTGTGTGGACCGCAGCTCTGGATTCTAACCCTGTTTCTGCAGCCACCCTGCTGCTCAGCTTGGAGCAAAGCCAATGAGCTTTTCTGGGCTCTGGTTCAGAACTACTGGAGGCAGTTAACCCACCCAAACCTTAATTTACTAACTCACTCTCACCGAGATTGTTTTGAAATATTTTTAGTAACCAAGCTGCATGTATTAAACAATAATTTGTTTCTCCTTTTAAGAATTAATTCAAATTTATATAACTGCCAACAGAGCTTCTGATCAGTGCTCCGACCCCTTTGACTAACCATGCAACCGACGAATATTTATTAAGTTCCTAGCATGTGTGAAGCCCTATTTGGGAAGCTAAGTACACATAACTGAACTAGGGTAGACCCAGCCTCCCCTCCTATGGAGCCTACAGTAAGTGCTACATCTTGAGCTGATATAACACCAGCCAGAATATAAATAAACCTATTTGTAATTTTGCAGCCATATCATGCGTGCATCCATGCTCACGAATATACTGAAAATAACTTGTGAAGCTTATCACCGACTTCACAGACTTCTAGGAGCTGAGAATCCAGGACAGTCAGCTGCTGAATGAGATCAGCTGCCAGCTTCCTGCTAGTTCTAAAACGTTAAGATCTTACCATACTAAGTGGAGAAGACAGGACCCACAGTTCAATACCAGTCCCTGACTATCCAGCCCTAATAAAAATGATTCTTCAGGGCTCCCCTGGTGGCGCAGTGGTCGAGAGTCCGCCTGCCGATGCAGGGGACACGGGTTCGTGTCCCGGTCCGGGAAGATCCCACATGCTGCGGAGCGGCTGGGCGCGTGAGCCATGGCCGCTGAGCCTGCGCGTCTGGAGCCTGTGCTCCACAACGGGAGAGCCCACAACAGTGAGAGGCCCGCGTACCGCAAAAAAAAAAAAAAAAAAAAAAAGATTCTTCAATAATTAAAACATTCCCACATCTCCCCGATCTACATAAATGTCTTCTTTCACTAAAACCTAATTATGTCTATAACTAAAGTAGATATTTATAATGATAATTCAATTTATGTAATGTACATCTTCCTCCATGCTTCAGAGAGTTGAGTTTAAATGCCCTTTTTGATTACTAATTATTATCTAAGTGAGTCAATGCTTGTGAAATCTATTGGGACCACGTGCTGGAGGATGAATGTTCTGTTTATCTGACAAGCAGGCTCCAGAGCCCCCCACAGCGTGCACCGTGAACCTCTACCCACAAATCTCCAGCTGGAAAGGCTCCTTCTGTGAAGCTGAAGAACGTTCCAGTCATGATCTCTTCCCTTCAGTTACTGGCTAGCTGTAAATCTTGTAAAAGGATAACCCAGCTCTGGTAATAGGGGATAAATTATACGAAGAATTTGCCTCATCAATTATTTCAAATGGTATGCATGGGGCCACTCAGAAAATAAAAATTATGTAAAACAAGGCTAACATGGGATAAAGGCAAAGCGCTTCTACATATTTTCTACCAGTTGTGCAAGTTCTCTCACTTTGGTGCAATTTGAGGTGTTATGGCCATCACCTCCCCAGCACCAGGAAATCGAAGCACGGTTTTTTGCATCATTTGTTTCAGCCTACTCAGTGCTGAGCAACTTGTATGCGTGCCCCCAGTGGGAAGGGCAGAGGCTTTAGCAGTGTCAAGCTTTAGGACTACTAGGCAACCTTAGGTTTCCTAAGGGTAAAGACATCTCTCAGACTTTTCCAGTGAAAATCAATTCATCAAACTCCTTTCCTGTCTACACTCCACTGCATGCTCTACTGCTGCTAAAGAAGCTTGATCCTCCTCCACCTGGGGTAACTGCAGTTCGCTCAGCAGGCTCTGATTCATTGCCCATATGGCGGACCGTAAAATAGGCTGACTCTTACTTCTGCTGGGAAGATCGCATTGTGTGAGACATGTGCTCGTCACTTAGCAGGCTGGAGGCAGCTCTGGCCTTCCTCAGGAGGCACCCCGCTCTAATGGCGTCAGGTGGGTTACATGAGAATATGTACTTCTCCTAATTATGTTGTCAGTGGGCTGAAGATCTTGCTGTCCAGAAAACGTATCAAGTCCCTGGACCCTTTAAACTAGATGATCAATATGCTGGCTACATCTAAGATGAAGAGTTAGAAACGAAATACAGTAATACGGCTGTGATGGTTCAAATGCACAAGCTTACACATAAAAGCTTTCACTACTTTCAACAACAGTGTATTCTTAGAAACTGAAGTATCAATAGAAAGAAAGTCTTTTCTCATTATTCTCCACAACTGACATCAAAATAACATTTTCCCTTTGAAATGGATAGACTTAGACTGATTAGTAGACCTGCAATTATTATAATGGTAACACAATCCTATAACCAAAGTAAATAACTGAGGTATGGAGTTTCTGTAATTTGACCATGGCTAGATCTAGGTCAACACTGGGCCTAGAACCCAGGACTTTCAAACCCTCTTCTGGTCTTCTTTCCAATACACTGCTTTGTTTTGCTTTATTATTAAATGGTAATCCCATATTGTTAGTGTGGATGACTATAAAATTATATTAGAAAGTTTGCTGGAAATTAATAATTGAACAAATGAAGAGATGCAAAAGAAAAATGTGCCGTTTTGTGTCTGGGTGGGGTGAGGTAGGGAGACGTGGCATAGAACTGAACCCAGGTCAGCAAAATACAAAGTGGCACAAGGTAGAGAGTTTCTATATAGCCTTAAGCGTGACGAAAATGCGGTCTCAACCCAGCGTTCCAGAACTTTTTTTTTTTTTTTTTTTTTTTTTTGCAGTACGCGGGTCTCTCATCGTTGCGGCCTCTCCCATTGCGGAGCAAAGGCTCCGGACGCGCAGGCTCAGCGGCCATGGCTCACGGGCCCAGCCGCTCCGCGGCATGTGGGATCCTCCCAGATCGGGGCACGAACCCGCGTCCCCCTCATCGGCAGGCGGACTCTCAACCACTGCGCCACCAGGGAAGCCCCAGAACTTTTCAAATAATTTCCTCCCTTGCCTCCTTCCTCCCTCCCTCCCTTCCTTCCTCTCTTCCTCCAAAGTACCTTTAATCAAGATATAATTCACATACCATACAATTCACCCATTTAAAGTTTATAATCCAATGGGTTTTAGCATATTCACAGAGCTGTGCAGCCATCACCATAACCAACTTTAGAACGTTTTCATCACCTCCCAAAGAACCCCACACCCATTAGCAGTGATTCTCCATTTCCCCACAACTCCACCCCACCTCCAGCCCTAGGCCACCACTAATCTACTTCCTGTTTCTATACATTTGTCAGTTCCAGGCTCTTCATATAAATGGAATCATACAATAGGTGTCTTTGTGACTGGCTTCTTTCACTTAGCATCATGTTTTCAAAGTTCATCCATGTTATAGCATGGATCTGTACTTCATCCTTTTTTATTCAGAATAACATTCCATTATATGGATATACCTCGTTTTATTTAACCATTCATCAGCTGGTGGATGACCTTGCTTTTCAACGTGTTAAAAATCCCTCCTCTGGGCTCTTCATTAACTTACAGTCCACAGCTAACACTATTTTTATCTTTCATTCATAATCACTAATGGAATACTGACTGAGGAAACCAAGGCAATCCAAAAATGAACTGAAAGCCAGATTAAAGATAACTGAAAGGTCATGGATTGGTGTGAATAATAATCCAATCAACTGTAAACCGAAAGTGGAACACCAAAAGAAAGCAATGTGGATCTCAGGAACGAGGCCGTACATTATCTAGGAATGTGCTGGTGTGTAGACTCAGTGGCATCACCGCAGAATAGTGACTGAAGAGAGACAGCGGGTTTCACAGCGCTTTCATTATAATTTCTCAGTAGGTCATTAGCACAAGGCAATGTCACTGCTGGAGCTACTCACTTGCCAGCTCCTGTGTCTTACACATCTTTGAACCTCCCCAAAAGCCTAGAATAGCATCTGGTCCAACTGGAGTTAACAAATATTTATTAAACGATCACATATTCCAGCTTCAGGGTTTCCTATGAAAATGCCAGAACCTGCCCCTGCGCCGGGATCCCACAGCAAACTTTCTAAGAGACATCTCTTTCAGGTCACTGCAGAGTATGAAGACATTTGATCTGTGGAATTGTATGTAAAATGACCGATTTGTTTTGTGTTAAATAAACATGTGAACCCAATGGCTAAATCAGTTCACAGGTATTTGCTGCGTATCTACTATGTGGCAGGCGTTGTTCTAGACACTAAGGGCCCAACAGACAGAGATGCTAATGCAGCTTACATTCTGGTTAGGGGAGACAGACATGACACAGACACGTATCAAGTAGTGACTGATGCTATGAAGTAAAATAAAGGAGACTCGGAAATGGGAAGTGATGAGCGTGAACATAAAATAATCAGGGAAAGCCTCTGGAGAAGGTGACATTTTAAACAGAGACAAGAAAGTCAAAAGTGATGCATTTTCTGGTGCTACAGCATTCCAGGATGGGAGAATAGCAAGTGTGAAGAGGAAGAACGTATTTTTTGCATTTGAAAAACATTAACGGGGCCACTGTGGGTGAAGCAGGAAGAGGGAGAGAGTAACGAAAGATGACACCTGAGAAGCTGGGGTGGGGAGCAAGTTAAGAGAGCTTTAAAGGCCATTGGAGTATAATTGCTTTACAATGGTGTGCTAGTTTCTGCTTTATAACAAGGCCATTGGAGAAAAAAAATCCGATTGAGTGCCATGATCTACCTTGTGTTCTACCAGGATCACTAGAGTGGCTGCCATGTGGACCACGAAGTTTAGCAAGCAAGAAAAGTAGTAAAAGCTTCAGACAGTAATCTACTGAAACAACGCAGATGAGGGATTACGGTGGCCTGGATCAGAGGGCGAGCAGCAGAGGTGGTGTAAAGCAGCTAGATTCTCTATATAGTCTGAAGGCAGAGCACACAAGCTTTGCCAATGACCTGTTGTGTATGGGGCATAAAAGACAGAGAGAGGTGTCAAGCATGGCATGAAGAGTGGTGGTCTGAGCCCATGGAAGGATGGGGCTGGTGTTTACTGAGATGAGTAAGACAATGAGAGGAACAAGTTTGGGGAGAAATTAAGAGTTTTGTTTTGGACAAATTTAGTTGAAGATGCCAATTAGACATCTAAGTGGAGAGATCAAGTAGGGAGCTGGATGTATGAGTCTAGAGTTGAGAGGAGAGACTGGCAGAGCAGATAAAAATTTAGGAAATATTAGTGCATAGTTGGTTTTTAATGGCATGAGATTAGGAAGTGCATCTGAGAAAAAAGAGGAGAGGTCCAAAGACTGAGCCCTGAGATACCCTAATTTAGAAATGGAAAAGACACGGAAGGGCCACAGCAGAGAGGGAGAGGAAGAACCCACCAAGAACCTAATAATTATACTGTTTTGAACATGTATGAACTTTATTCCCTTTCCACTAGGATATTCCCTAAAATGGTTAAGAATAAAAGCATTGAGAAGAAGTATCAAGGTCATGCCACTACTATCTCTGTGACCTTGAATCAGTTATTTAACCTCTATGAGCCTGTTGTTTCATCTACAAAACAATATCGCATATATGTTGAGGGATTAAATGACAGAGCCCATAAAAAGTACTCAGTATAGGACCTGACAGAAAATGCTCAATAAATATTACTTCTCATTATTGTTATCCATGAATCCTTCCTCTTTTATGTCTAAAGCACTTCCCATCCATACTGATCATTTGCGATTTATTTACAACCTTGAAGTGTAATGGTAACTACTTCTGTGTTTATGTCTTACATTGTCAACTAAAGTGTAAGCTATTTGAATTCAGAAACTGGTTCAACTTCTTTATATTCTCCACAATTCAGAGCACAATACTCTGAGCATCGCAGAAGCTTGAATATATATATATATATATATATATATATATATATATATATATATATATATATATATATATACACACTAGTGGACTAATTTCATTATTTTACATTTTTGACAGGGCAAAACAGAAAATAGGTCTTTGGGGTTTTCTTCTCCATTTGCCTGGATACTTGGAAGGGAAAATTTAATATGCAGCAACTAATATGTTCCTTAGAGATCCATAAACCATAGCCAGGATGATGACGTCATCACTGTTAAATCTTACCTGGCCTTTTGTTGGATGGGGGAAGAAGCGGCAAACAACTGAATAAAGATCAGCAAAATGTAACATGACACCAAATGTAGACCTTCTATGCAGGCTTAAGCCTGAGGAAAAATGCTTTTCCAGATCTAGTGTTCCAAACTTCTCAGGTACTAAAGATGCTCTGAGAGCTTTCATTGCATTTCTGCAACGGGTGCTCATCTAAAAGACTCTGACACCTACTTTTTTTTTTTTTTCTGTACGCGGGCCCCTCACTGTTGTGGCCTCTCCTGCTGCGGAGCACAGGCTCCGGACGCGCAGGCTCAGCGGCCGTGGCTCACGGGCCCAGCCTCTCCGCGGCATGTGGGATCTTCCCAGGCCGGGGCACGAACCCTTGTCCCCTGCATCAGCAGGCGGACTCTCAACCACTGCGCCACCAGGGAAGCCCCGACACCTACTTTTTGATTAACTAAAATGAAGCCTCTGGAAACTTCAATAAGAACAAGGATGCTTTGAGGATGGCCCGCCCAGTCCCTTTCTCAGGGAAGAATCCATAATCCCCAGAAAGATAGACTCTTTGAAACTAGTTTTTCTGTTGCACGGCCCTGTCTTTACACAAACTGATTTGCATGGTGTCCAAAGATAGCTGGCAAAAGTGGGAGAGCTGGGTCAAGTAACACGCACACTGCAGAGGGAAGACACATAGACTCCTCTTGTTCAGGCCCCCAGAGCTGCCCTGGTTTCTGTCCTTCCAACAGAGACCTTGGATTCTATCAGATACTCTACTTTCCTTCCAAAAAGTTTTCTTTTTTGTGTGTGTGTTGGTTTCTTTTACTTACAATTTTTAAAAAACCATCATTAATATATGTGTAGATTGGAAAGAGTAGGAGATTTGAAGGAAGACGACTTTTTAGGGTTTCTAAAGTAAAACCAAGAATATAGAACATTTGCTCGTTTCCTTCCTCTATCTCTTCCTTTGACCTCTTCATTGGTGATGGAGGTAGTGGCTTTCTCTGGGGCTGAGGATGGAAGAGGCCAGGCAGTTTTGAGAAAGTAAGTCTGTGCTTAGGGAAGAAGGAAGAAATATGGGGTGGTTTTTGTCCAAGTCATCCCAGTTCCTTCCTCTCTTACCACACTCCCTATATTACTCAGTAAACAAAGGATAAAACGCCTAAATTATGACACAGTGTAATAAACCAGACATATGGGAAGGAAAAAATCCAGTGAGAAAATTTTTCACTTCTATAGCGGTGCCACAGAAAACAGTGACTGAAAACCTAAGACTTAGTCAAGTACCTATATATTTTTTTTTATATTTAAAAGGGAACATCACAACTGATAACTGAAAAAGATTAATGTACAAGTATAAGCTGGTTTTAGTCACAACACTTCTGACACCCAACGTGTCAGATTTTTTCCAGCTCTCCAGACACCAACTGGATGTCAAATGATTCAGTTCTGACACTAACTACCTAGAGTTAGCACAGACCCCACAAGTTAAAGGCTCAGTCCTACAAGACTGCCCCCACTTCGCACGCCCGTCACAAGCCCCAGGCCTTTAATGCTTTTCACTGACTAGCTAAATCAGGAGCTAGGCTGTGGGAACAAAGACCTCCTCTTTGGGTTTGGTAATTCGCTAGAACAGGTCACAGAATCGGGGAAAACAATTAACTGACTAGTTTATTACAAAGCATATTATAGAGGAACAAATGAAAAGGTACACAGAGTGAGGTCCAGAAGGGTCCCAAGCACAGGACCTTCTCTCCCAGTGGAGCTGGGGGACAACACCCTCCTCACACGTGGGTGTGTTCACTAACCTGGAGGCTCCGCGAATCCTGTTTAGTAGTTTTTAAGGAGGTGGGCATGGTTGATAAAATCATTGGCTGTGGGTGATTAACTCAATCTCCAGCCTCCCTTCCCTTTGAGGAGGCCGGGGGAGGGGGTGGGGGGCTGAAAGTTCCACTAATCATGCCTTGGTCTTTCTGGGCTCCAGTCCCCATCCCGAAGCTACGCAGGGGAACCCGGCCACCGGTCACCTCATTAGCAAAGAAAAGACACTCTGGGGACTTCCCTGGTGGTGCAGTGGTTAAGAATCCGCCTGCCAATGCAGGGGACATGGGTTTGAGCCCTGGTCGGGGAAGATCCCACATGCCATGGAGCAATTAAGTCCGTGCCACAACTACTGAGCTTGTGCTCTAGAGCCCACGAGCCACAACTACTGAGCCTGCATGCCACAACTATTGAGCCTGCATGCCACAACTGCTGAAGCCCACGCACTTAGAGCCTGTGCTCTGCAACAAGAGAAGCCACTGGAGTGAGAAGCCCATGCACTGCAACGAAGAGTAGCTCCCGCTCACTGCAGCTAGAGAGAGCCCACCTGCAGCAACAAAGACCCAATGCAGCAAAAAAATAAATAAATTTATTTTAAAAAAAAGAAAAGACACTCTGTCATTCCAGAGAGTCCAAGGGTTTTAAGAGCTTCGTGCCAGGAAGCTGGGACAAAGACCAAATAAATATTTCATATAGTAGCACAAGGAATCATACTAGAATTCTAAAAGTTAATTCTAAAAACTGCTTAGCCAAATAGGCATAGAAGACATAGTTTCATTCCAACAGTGGTGGCACTTTGGGGCTGATCAACAGAGGTTCTTTCTCCAGATCCCCTTTTGCTGTGACGCAGTAATATGGGGGATGGCTAGCTAGGGTTAGAGAGACAGTAACTGGTGATTTAATTTACTCAAGTTAGTTGGTCCTATGGGAACTAAAGTCACAGCCCTGGTCTCACCAAACTGTGCTCCCGTTAACTACAATATACTATTCTGGGGTCATGGAACTGCTGATAACAGCTGAGAATTGCACAACTGTTCAGAATGAAAACCAGCAGCCACGTAGTTAACTGCATTGGGGAAAGAAAAAAGCATTTTTTTAAAAACGTCTTCTTTTTTTAAAAGTTAGCCTGAGTGCAGCTGTGATTCTTGAACAGCTTGTTCCGAACCACATGGCCTTCCAGCCTCCTATTCTTCCCACTACGTTCCACAGCTTTCCCGAAGCAACTCTTCAGCATACTAAACTTGGGATTCTTTAACAGCAAGTAACACTTTTCTCTCTTTAATGGGATAATTTAGCCTTCTGACTTCCACAGCAGATGCATTTAAGACCTAGTGATGTCATTTAATTACAGACTCTGAAGAAATCTGAAAGCATCATTATAACTAGCCTGTGCTGGCAGCTCCCTGATGGAGCCCACCAGCAATGCCATGTACAAGAAGAACAGACTCCAGGGAGAAAAAAAGAAGAGAAAAAGGTACAGGTCAAGGCCTGTGCTCCATCACCTGAATACCGATGTCTAAAGGTCTCCATATATCCATCAAGTTAAATGGAGATAAAAATCAGAAAGGCAAAGACCGAGGGTCCAAATTACAAGGCAAATTAATGATCAGGTCAATATACCTACTGAATTATTATTAAGGTGTATTTTTCTCAATTAGAGTGATCAAATTAAGACATCAAAGGTACATTTTTCTGTCCTCTTAATGGTCTCTCGAAGTCTTAACCACTAGAGTTCAATAACTACTATGCACTTGCACTTGACCTTTTGCCTAGTTAAGAGAGAGATGAAGTGGTGAGAAAGTGCTTTAAGAAAAAAATTAAATGGCATAATTAAAAACTTTATTGATTTGAATTAACATAATAACTTAATAATATTTTCATTGAAAATGGAAGGGTAGATAAAATGGATGTTTTAAACTAATGATTACTATTCTCTAAGAACATAAGGATGGGGATGTGAAGAATTTATCACATTCCTAAGTTGTCCAAAGAAAGCAAATCAAAACAAGTCAAAAATAAATACACGTTTCATCTACTGCATGAAACTTTCTCTTGGTACTCACCACCATAAACTAATGATCTGAACAATTCAATTGTATAGGAGAGTTTAGCAAAATTTGAAAACATCATAACCCCAAATCTGTATTACCTCCTGTTACTGAGAACATATATCACTGGTATATCATAAGCAAAGGAAGAAAAATTAAGCTTTGTTAGTTTGTGAAAATCCGAACCTTCCTCCCTTCCAAATAATTTACCATTTTTAAAACCACCTACAAGCAATGATCCTATACACTAACTCTCCACACAGTTCGCACTTTATGCACACTTTATTGCATTCACACTGAATGCACTTTATTATGCTACTTAAATGCAAGAGTGCAAGAGCCCAAACATGGATGAGTAACTTGGCAAGGTGAATGAGATGAACACTGCCCTTCCGCCACTAGGCGTCATATAAAATTCACTGTTCATAAAAGCAGTTATGTCCTAGGGGAACTGCAAGTAGGATAATGGCCAGGGCCATGGCTTGATATCATGATGTCACACACAGCAGTGCTTCATATGTAAGCAAAGCCTGCACGGGTATTAGATATGATCCTTTCTTCCATCAGTCAACCACAGATAATCCCTGGTCTCTGGATCCCTTCAATCAGAACTGGTCTTGGCAAAGAGTTTAGCAGCTCTGAGACTTAAGGATGCTGTGATGAGGTGGAGGCTCTAACTACTCTATGACCGGGCAGGGGCTAAAAAAATAAAGTTCTCAAGGGATACAGTGGCTCATATCCATGACAGAAGATGAGAGTTACAGAACGTTCTTTAAAAAAAACATTTATTGAATACTATGAACTATAAAAATTGCCACATACATTCTATATTTTATTTATTTATTACTAACCTTCATAATATTCCCATGAGATAAACATCCTCATTTTAAAGGGGAAGCACAGTGAAGCAACTTGTCCAAAGTCACTAGGCAAATAAAAATGGCACAGTTGGGATTCAAACCCCAGTCTGTCTTAACACTTGGGTCTTTCCACTCTGTCACCCCCTACTCTCCAATGGCTTGAGCCAGGGACCAGAGCAGAATCCACTGGTGTGTGGCTTTGTAGCCAGAGGGCTGAGGGTTGTGGAAAGTTATCTTGTCTGTCTGTATACTTCACACAAGACCATCAAGTGCTTGATACAACGTCCCTCTCCCCACATGCACAGTATAATTGTAGTTACATATGTACCTGGAGCTGGGGAACATTTAATATAAACACAACAATCCCTGGCATTCATTTAAGTGGATTTCAGTGACAAAAGAAAGTGTTTCAGGGGACCCATTAAAGTGTGGTTTGCCCCAGGCTCCACTTCTACTATGGACGATGCTTTGAAGAAGTCTCCCATGTTGGGATCATTTTTCTGCCCTGATTTGAAACTTATCCTTTGACAGCTTTCAGCCTGCCTGATGTGAGTCTCATCTGTTCAAGTAGATTACTGCAAACGAGACTCCTTGCCTAGTGAGATCAACATGCAGGGAGCATCAGATAATTTCTAACTGAATTTTGCAACACTTTTATTAATGTTAATGCCCTCAAGGCCCCAAGGATGGGTGTGTTTGTGTGATTTGAAATAATCCAACAATTTTGTATAAAACCAAGAAGGGATATTCGCTTATTGGTAAGCCTAGAGGTCCAGGTATCTAACTAGTTTAGATCCCAGAATGACTGCATCCCCTTAGAGGTTACATTTATTTTAGTAAACCTAGGTACATATAACATTTCCTCATGTAGCATTTTGACAAATAACTGCCCATGTCTGGATTGATGACTTCCTCTGAGCTAAGGAAGCTCACATGTTCTCAGCAAAAGCTTAAAAGATGTTACGAACACAGACAATATTGTAACCCTTGGCAGCCTCTTCCTATTGACCCAACTTGGTTGTATTCTCCCCAAAGATAAATTACGTGGAAAAACTCATACAGGCTAGGATTACAAAGGAACAATAAAATATATATATATTAGAAGCTACAGGGGAATGAATAAAATTAGGTTGATTCTGACACAACAAAAGCTTTTTTTGTGTTGTCATCCATTAAGTGGCATGTCTGGAAGGAGGTATTATTTGTGTTTTATAGCTGGTGAAACTAAAGATAAGTTAGACAAGTTGCCCAAAGGAATAAGAGCTGTAAGTTAAGAATACAACTGGGAGTTGAGGTTCTACGTCCCTACCTCTCCATTGATCACAGTCAGGTAATGCTCAGCCCCATATGGGAGACTCATGTAGGTAAAGGAGGCCCACTATAAGACAAATTCTCTGGAGATGTATCAATTTTTACCACAAGCTTCAGCTATGAGGGCGGCTTGGCTTCCATCATATGGAAAAACACCAGATAGGATCAACAGATTTTAGAATTGAAAAGGGTCTCTGCATTCACTGGTATTTCAGTTCTTTTATTTTGCAGATAAAGAAAGCAACCCAGAAAGACTGAGCTATACGTTGGAGGAAACACAGCTAGTAAGTGGCAGACCTAGAACCCAAACTCGGGTCTACCAACTCCTAGCCCATTTTCAAGAACATCACCACAGAGTGAAAAACCATCTTAGATTTCAAAACCTACAGAAAGCCGATTTATTTTTATAGTGAATCCAGGAACCCCGAGAATTCTGGTCTAGTCTAGAGTTTAATGACCCCCCAGGCTACCAACAAATGAACCAAATAACCTAACACTGCCTTCAAAAGTTTTCAGCTTCCAACAGCCTTTTGCCCAGGCTGCTTTGAATTCTACATTCAGAGAGGGTCTTTTTGCTTCTTGACACTTTATATTTCCCTTATATAAAAAGAAATACTAGGGCTTCCCTGGTGGCGCAGTGGTTGAGAGTCCACCTGCCGATGCAGGGGATGCAGGTTCGTGCCCCGGTCCGGGAAGATCCCATATGCCGCGGAGTGGCTGGGCTTGTGAGCCATGGCCGCTGAGCCTGTGCGTCCGGAGCCTGTGCTCCGCAACGGGAGAGGCCACAACAGTGAGAGGCCCGCGTACCGCAAAAAAAAAAAAAAAAAAAAGAAAGAAATACTAGCTAAGAGTCATCATTTTCTTTTAGAACCAAAGCATTACACAGCATGTTCTACTCTGGTCAGTGTGGCTAAGGCACGGCCAGTGTCGCACGCTTCCAAAAACTAATAGATGATCATCTGCTCATTTTAGCGATGTCACACGTGGAGTCACCATGAAGCAAGGCATATTCTAGTCAGAGCAACCTTCAGAGGCTCAAGGCTTCAGTGCTTCACACTGCAGGGGGCAAAAGCTAATAATTCCTAGTTTTAAAAATACCAACATGCTAGCAGGGGCTGTGGCAGCCATGGAAGCGCTCCACTTAGCTCTCCCTCTAAGGGAATGTGCCGTGGGGAGCAGAGCTGACTGTCAGCCTTCAGACCCTCTGGGTGTTCACGGCGGCCATGTTCGCCAGAGTTGCTCCCGGCCAGCGAGTGAGCACGGCAGGCATAGCTGAACTGGGCCGTTGCGGCCCAGTGTGGGATTCTTTACGAAACTACTCGGCTCCAAAAAGAAAAAAAAAACAACATTGCTCTTGGGGATTATTAACAATAATTCTGGTAGACTCCCAGTAAACCTGGGGGAGTTGCTAAGCCCAATCAAGAAGTTGACTCTATTAACATAAAAGGGCACTTTGAAAAAATATATATATATATATAAAGGAAGAAACTTGTTTGGTGACAAGCTCCTCAACCAACTTATGGGCTCCTAAATCCAACATATCTCGGAGGCTGCTGATACCATTAACGCTTCCCTTTTCCATAGTTACAAAAACAGAACAAATCAAAAAACCTCTCATTGACTTGGTAACACTGTCAAATAAAATGCTAAAAGTGTGGCTTTTTTAGTTCGTAAAAAGGAATCATAGGAAGAAGATATTATTTCACATATAAAGAAAATGAAGGATTTTGGGGGGAAAGCATTGTAACTATGAATGTTAAGGCATTTAGGGTACTGCTTGATGACTAGAAATAGGAACATAACGAGTTGTAAAAACAACTGTAGTGCCCCATTACTTTTATGATAATATCACTTGTCAAAGAAAACCCATCATTCCGGCATCCAACCCCTGCTCTTTCCACCTACCAGAACACACTGCTCTGCTTCCCTAGTAAATCATCAGGATAAGTTCTCCAACCTAGACACCAAGAAATCTAACTGAAATTTCCCAAATGATCCAAAGGCCTAGTGAGCTCTGAAAAGTTTCAAGGAAGAGAGTTTCTAAGATATTTGTACCTTCTCTTTTTTTCCCTTCACTTTGCTTTTTTTTTTTTTTTTTTTTTGCGGTACGCGGGTCTCTCACTGTTGCAGCCTCTCCCGTTGCAGAGCACAGGCTCTGGACGCGCAGGCTCAGCGGCCACGGCTCACGGGCCCAGCCGCTCTGCGGCACGTGGGATCTTCCCGGACCGGTGCACGAACCCGTGTCCCCTGCATCGGCAGGCGGACTCTCAACCACTGCGCCACCAGGGAAGCCTCACTTTGCTTTTTATTGTATCATAAATCCACACCTTCTCACCAAGCACTACAGCAAAAATAAGAGTTAGCTGTATTGAGAAAGCCATTTAAGGAAAAAAAAAACCACTCATTTTTATAGACAAGGCCATTAAATGCATAGTATTTAAACCTCTCACTTACACAATGAAGATGGCAAGTAGACATAAATTTTACAGTATCTAAAAGCAAAACCCTGGGGCCTACCAAAACAAAATTACGTTTCTAATGCAACTTTGCAATGGAAATTTAAACTCCAAAGGTAATTTTGCATCCAGGGTACTTATGGATGTATGAATTACACTCAAAGAAATGACTCAATACAATTTGTTTGATTGCTTTATCATTCCTCCATTATATCAGATCTTCTAAGGCAGCAGAAAAGATCATAAGGATGTTTGAGGATTGTTCATTTGAAGATACAGGGGAGGCCAAATCCTATCACACCTATTATGGAAAAGAGCCTGACCATGAAATCTTAATTAACACCGTAACAATTACTTAAAAGTCTCTGATGCAGCCCATGCGAGGCTAAGTCAGAAGGGAACTGCTGTTGGCATTTTAGAAGAATTAAAAGAAAAAAAATCGACATGGCAGAGGCCACATTATAGACTAAAGCAATTATTGCTTGGGTATTGTTTCTGCTATGTGATAGAATGAAGGGAAAACGGCTCTGAAACCTTGGTTTGACTACAACTTTCAGAATTAGTAATGGTGGGACGACAGTAAGTGAACCACAACTTTCTGACTCTATCCCCACCCGAGAAATAGTGGAAAAGTCTTAAATGAGATAATACCTCAAATTAAGTCCTCTTTAAAGTTAATAAGGGAATCATGAGGAACTTGGTTTACATTTTTTCTCATTAATTATCCCCTAAGATCTGAATCAAGAGGTAGGTAGGATTAATGGCAACTTGAGTTAAAACTCTTACTCTATATATTTTGGACCTTTCCTTTGTCTTAATCACAGCATGTCCTAGGAAGAGTGCCTGGGATTCCCATCAATCAAGTATACTTTTATGAGCCTTTCAGGGACACTTTCCTTTTTATAAATAAGTGATAAAGAATGAATGTTACTAAATATCTAGGCTGCAAATAGCAAAGAGATGCGGGGGAGATTTAGTTCCAGGGAGAACAGAGTATCACCTGGTTAAGGTATGGGACCAAGATAAACTTCATAATGACTCATAATAAAGGTGCTATATATGTCTAGCTATATGCCAGAGACAGTTTTCAGAACTTCACGTGTATTTAACAAGCTTAATCCTTACAAAAATCGTTTAAGAAAAGTTCATCATTATCATCCCCATATACCAGATGAGGACTGAAGAAAAGAGAGGTTTAGTGACTTGCTCAAGGTCACACAGCTAATAAATGACTAGGCCAGGATTTGAATCTAGACAGGATATTTTTAAGTCTGCATTCTCAACCATATGTCACATCTCTCATCTATACTACTCACTGGCTTCCTATTGCAATTCCAAATCAGGCCATTCCTGATTCCACCAATAATCATAATACTGCCTTATTCTTCAGAATGGCATTCACTAGGAATGTGAAAGCACTTTTCAGCTCTACAGTAGCAACTTCTCACATGACCCTCTGCAGGAAGTATTTTTACTATACATTGTGGTCCAAAAGGAGACCTTCAGATTGTCTGAATCAAACCTGGATATACAACTCAGTAATAAGGCTTTCTGATAATTTCTTCCAAAGATATATCTATAAAAGCAAAGTCAACTGACAAAAAAACAAATCTCAGTAGAAATTCTGATCAGCACTATGTTCAAAGAACTCCTTGATAGGGAACAAGAATCATGAAAGATCCTAGTAAAATCATTTTAAGCCTATCATCTTAGCAGACTAAATATAAAAAAATCAAACATAAAAGAAAATTATAAAAAAAAGTCTGAAAATATAAATTAAGTAATTTTCTTGGCCCTCAAGTGGTCCTTTATTTAGAACAAAATTAAAGCTTGTACTTTTTTGTTTTCACTTTAGTTCCTTTCCAGAAGGCTAAAGATGCCTTCCTGTTACAGGACAGTTTTATTTCATATTTTTAATGTGGTAATGAACTACACATAAGTATTCTTAGATACAAAGCAATTAGGAGGACATCGATAAAGCAGGGAACAAATTCATGGCCCATAACTTGGAATAAAGAAACAAAGAAAATCATACTATGTTAAGAACACCCATTTGAAGACCCAAAGCAATAGGCTTCTGGACTTAATCCAAATTATTTGGCATATGAATAGGTTTATTCTGAACCAAATGTTAGCTCTTGAACATTTGATAACTCTTAAGAAATAATATGTTGATGACTTAAGAGGAAACAAATCAAATATGAATTGAGTTTTTCATAAATTACACAATTTTAAAAATTAGAGGGGAGAGTGAATGAATCTTGTCCATATTCACAAAGGAACCCAATCCATCATTCACATGCTGTAGTCCTTCATTCACAAAGAGGTCAATTAGCCTTCTTTGATGGTCCCTTTTTCCACATAAAGGAACTGAACTTGGGGCAACAGATGCCAAATGTCTGGAACAAGGGACAAGATGTTCAATTAACTCCTGAAAGATGACTGAATAGATTAATATAGAACTGAAACTAATGTACATTTCCTGTCAGTGCAGTTAGTACTGGAAAGGGAGAGGAAGAAGAGTAGTCTGCAAGGAGGATGCTGCACTGTTGCTTTACTGAGCAACAACGTGAAGATACCACCATTTTTATTCCTAGCCACCGAAGGGTGGAATTAGAAAACAGAATGTGACAATACATAAGGAGACAGTAAAAAAAAAAGAAATCAAAGAACTCCATTTCTTCAGGCGGCTAACCTATGCCTTAAAATCATACATACTTGCAACTTGAAGTCCCCTCTGCCTCTAGCTTTCTAACCTAGCTAGAGTTATGTCTCTATTTCGCCCTATTTAAGAGCGCTTTTCATCCATAGAATATCCATAAATGTCCAAAGTACCTTAAGTCCACTAAGACCATAAGCAAAAAGAAGACAGATGTATTTCCTTCAAGAGAACTGATGATATAGTTCTCTTCTAGCACTGAGTCTAATTCTATACTCCCTAGAAATCCTTTTCTGAAGTTTCAAGAATGCCAAATTTCAGTTTTTCTTTTGTGGACACTACAGCATCCCAAATGGTCTATAGCCATGACTTACCTACATTGAGTGAGGGTTCCACACCAGTCCTACTATATCGCATGTATGTATGGACTTAGGACATTCAGCAGAAGACTGAACGAATAAGCTTGTGGGATTATGGATGCCTCACAAAAAACATGGACAAGGAAAAGATCTCGTATATTTTCTTGGATATTTTGATGCCTTAACTGTGTCACAGTCCTTTCTATTGTACTAAATCCAGAGAAAGCTATAAGGGAGAATATATTGCAGATAACATTAGTGTAGCTATACATATATTCTTCCAGACGCACCTGCTACATATTTGGCAGGTAAAATAAATTTGTCTTCTTGTCTAACTTCATTAAGGATGACAAACTAAAAGACAAGAGTACAAGGACAATGCTACATTGTGTACCCAGATTAAGGAAGCTCTGTGTTTGCAGATCACCCTGTGGGATTACCAAATTGACTATTTACTGAATAGCTTAACAAATGGCTGGAAGTCATTTCTCCATGATGCAGGCTAAGAATGGTGAATGTACACTCTTCTCATTTATATACATGCTTAACGCATGGAGGCTGTGCATCTCACCCATGTTGATTTCTAGGCCTTTTCCCCAATGGATAGGCATATTGCAGATTAAAGAGATTAAGAAACCTTGGCATGTGACATTACATAGTAAAGAGTTTAGGAGGGCAATGAAATTCCTCACTTCCTACAAGACAAACTAAGAAAAAAACCATGTCAATATTGTCTACCATTTTTTAAAACTGCCACAATTATGACTCCATAAAGAGTTAAATCTTCTTAAAATCCATAGACCTGGGGTGCTGGGGTAAAGGCACCGCTCCACCTTATTGCCATATATCTGAGTCACTGCTGTAGGTAACAGACTTTAGTCAGGTTATCCACATTTTCATCATTATGTAATCAACTAATAACGGGGTAAGCGTAAGCTGAGTGGAGGATTAGAATCTTCAGGGAAAAAGAATCATAAACTTTGAAATGACATCATGAGTTACCCATAAACCTCAGTGATTCCTGAAATTGGCCCAGGGATGAGATTCAAACAGCCCATGTAATTCACCTAAAAACATCTAATTCACTAAAGCCCACTGGAAATATGAACTCAGAACTATTGTCCATAAGTTAAGGACCATATATTATAATATGCACAAATAGAGTAAGAAGTTAGGCTTGAACTAAGTGGATTTTTAAAATTGCTTCTTTCTAAAAAATCAAGTTAAATGTCCTCAAGTTTCTATGCTTAATATCCATGGTCAATATGCCACTGACTATCAGCAACAGGTTGAGTTAAAACAGCACTGGCGTAAGAATAATAGTAATAACTTCAACAGGAGCTAACATTTATTACATGCTTACTATGTACGGGGCTCTGTCTAAACTAACTTTATAGGTATATATTATATATATAATTTTTATAAAAAATATATATAATATTTTATAAAAATATATATATATAAAATCTCACTATCTTTGATTGCCTTCTTTTCCCAACATCTTTATTCAATGTCATTCTACTTCCTACTGGAACATCTTTAAACCTTTACAAACACTAAGAGTCCACAGCTGGTAAGGGGGCTGCATTCATTTAGAAAGCAAGTGAACCATTATAGTAACACAGACGGAATTGGCTAAGCATACACTTTCTGCTCATGCCTAAGAATTATTCAAGATATTAGTCTGGATCTTCAGGGATGTTGATGGTCTGCACCCCTGCAGCCTTCCCAGCTCTGCCCTGGCTGGTTAGCTCATGGGTAGAGAATCACACGATGAGGTCAAGACTGTGTGGTTCAATCTGCTTTCTGTTACCACTCAATATCACACACCATTATCCTTAATCCCAACTACGTGTTTTGAAAAGAATGTGTCTTTGATCATGAGGGGACCTGATGTAAGAGAGAATGGCTTAATATAAACTCAGGTCTATTATTGGGATTGTGGGTGTGGGGAGATTAAAACCACCACCGCCACAAAACAAAACAAATCTCCAACTGGTAATGGACGGCAGACCTATCTTCATCGACACCGCTACCTGCAGTATTGTCCATTTAGGTCGGCAGGGCTGTGGACAGGGTGGTGGTGGAGTTGTGAAGGGACAGCGCGGGTGGCAGCTTTTTTATGTGTGACTATAAGGGCAAGGAAAGGAGAGCCAGCACCTCCAAGAATTGTATTATCAGCTTACTGCTGACATTTTAACCTCCAAAATGTAAAAGTTAATTAGAACCCACAAAAAAGTATCCAGAGACTTTAGCAGCTGTGGAAGGTAGCACATTTGGGGATCCGATCTGCTTGGGTAAGCAGCATTTCCCCGGCAGTCATCCAGGGAGCTTGAAAAGCAAAAACAAATAAAACAAAACCTGGCAGATCTACAGATGATCAGGCTCTGCTCCAAACCTACTACATTAGATCTCTTCTCAAGGGGGACTGACAGGAGGGCAGAAGTAGCACAGGGAACAGGGATCTGTACTTTTAAGAAACTCTGTAGGGAGTCTTACTTTGTCGTGTTTGGAAAACACCCCTAGCCACATCAGGGATGATACCTCGGGTTGAAAAAGATTGAACTTCCGCACATGACTTGAGTGGCCATGTCTCTAAAATCAGTAACAGAAACTGAGTGCGTAGCTTGTAAAAGAGTGTTGTTTTCAACCAGAAAGGGGCTGAGAGCCTTCTTATGCTTCTTGGCAGGTGTTGATGAAGCCCAGGCATGCACTGGGGAAAGATGACGTGTGATAAAAGCGATCAGAGGGCAATACAAGATTCCTTGGAGTCCCATAAAGGACCATGGAGTAGTCTCCCCATTCAGGCTCAGTGTAACCCTGAGGTAGCTACCATCCCTATGCTCATTCTACGGATGAGGAAACTCAAGGCCAGAGAAGTCCACTGATTTTCACAGTCACCCAGATAATCAGGCAGGAGGCAGTGCTATACAGGGAAAGGAGCAAGGCTCTAGAAGTCAGGAGAATGAAGTTTCCACGCAGGCTTGCCGAAATTGCTTTAGCGCTCTGGGCCTCAAGTGTCCTTACTTGTAAAGTAAAGGGGTTAGATTAGATCATTTCTAAGGTCCTTTAAAATTTTAACCATCTATGATTTTAAGCTGTCCCAAGCAGGGTTTCTGCCCCATGGCTTAGTTTCTTTTATATTATATTTGACTGGCACGCTTATAATGATATTCAGCAAAAGGGGGCATTGAAAATCTAGGTTAGGTTCTACTGCAGGAGTTATCCAAATGTAAGGTTTACATATGAGAATAAATCATTTTAATTAATGCACAGCAAGTTCTTTAGTAAAGATGGAAGACAGGGGCTGGCGGGGAGCTAGAGGTTTGCACTCAAAAGTGAGAAAAATTCTTTGTGTTCTAACACATAAGCTACAATGATAAGTGGTATGTTCCATGAGACCAGGTGTGTTAGAGGCTGCTATGTGAGATGTTCCTAAATATAACCAGGGCTGCAGTAACAACTCTGTCTGCAAAATGCATGCCCGGCACAGCCTGGGATGCAGAGCACATACTAAGTAGGAAACGTAAATGTGCAGAACGGCTGTATAATTGTTGAACTCGTGCCTCATATATTCATAGTTAATTTTGGCAACCGATTTCAGTCATGGGAAGGGGGAAGACGGGGAGGGGGGTGACTTCTCCTGTCCTTCAACTTCCCAGAAATGTATTAGAAATGACAGCCTATGATTGCTGCAGACAGTATCTAATTAACTGTCATTATAAAACACATGTCAGAGCCTGAGGCCTATGAGGGATCTGATGTCTAATTTCTCTCTAGAATAATAAGAGTCTCCTTTGAAACAAGCTGGTGAATGAATTCTGTTGTCTTATTAATCAACCGATTTCAATCTGACCCCCTATTTCCCTCCCATACCTTATTCTTTCCTGCTGCATCCCCCTCCCCTAACTACTTTGGAACTCATATTTTAGACAAGTGATGGATTTAAAACGACTTCTGTCACCTTCTGCCTAAGCAATCTCAATAAAGATCCACTGCAGAAATATGATATGGAAATGGAAGCTGTTTGTAAAAACTATTAACTCAATAATGAAACAATTATTCCTGAACAACCATGAAAATTACTTACAAGCCTTATTTTCTCTCATTTTGCCATACCGCAGATTGTGATTCTATTTTCATTCTTATTAATTAGAACAAAGAACTTAATCCTTTTCTCCTTCTATTATGCAAAAACAAGCATGGTTATTAGGGAGCTATCTAGTTACCGATTAATTTTATTTAGGAATGAGTTGCAGAGACGGAATCATTACTGATGTCCTCTAACTAGAGGGGTTAAGACGAAATGCGGCCTGAATCAACACAGAAAGTAAATAATTTCCCTCAGTTCAATATTCCATTCACAAGATTACTCATCTGCTTCCCCAAATGGATCCATGACATTCTGCAACTAAGCAAGGAACATTAACAGATGTGGTCGAATGAAACAAGAAAAAAGACTGTCATCTGACAGAAGCTGTGTGAGATCCGGCATATAACACATCCACGGTAACTCCCACTCACCCCCTACAAAACTGGTACAATGCACATCCACAACCATGGAGAATGTGCTGGGAGTGGAGGCCACATTCTGTACCTGCTTAATATGTGTTACTGATAATGATCAAAGCAGGGTTTTTCAAACTGTATCATAACCAGCATGGAATGGATTGATACCTGAGGGAATAGGACAGAATAAAACAGAAAGTATCAGAGTGTATTATATGTGGTCATATTATCATTATATATATATGTATGTATGTAAGAATGTATGTATGTGTGACTGTATACTGTTATGGCCAAAATTTCTGAAAATCCTTGGACCAAGGCTAAGAAATTGGTCAACAGATATTCATTAAATACACAGATGACCTCAAAGTAAATTCAAGTGGCCTAATGCTTGTCAGCTACTTAATTTAACTTCAAACTCTACTTATTAGACATATCTGCTCCCATCTTTCTTCAGTGTGGGAATGATCCTAGTGTCAAAGGTCTAAGGATAAACCCATAACTTCTTAAAATCAGTTCCAACTTCTATTGAAGAATTAGCTGAGATCTAGGACACTGGTAAGTGTTGAAAAGCTCCATTATGTGAATTACTGAAATGTAAAATAAGCCATAATATTTTATCTAGGTGATCATAGCAGATAATTATGTTCTATTTTTAAAATGCTATACTCTTCACTACACAGTCAGAAGCAGTCACTTAATTGTGACAGAGAGCCAATAAAATCCACTAATCTACCTATACAGCAGATATTTACATCTGCCCATCAGAGTACCGATAAGTAATTATCGTACTGGAACTCAAAGCTGACTTTTCCTACATTAGCTCTGCTGCAATACCTTGTCCAGAGTCTTATGTGGCTCAGGCCTTAGAGGGGGAAACTGGCCCAGAGGTAAAATAAGGCTAATGGACTTTGTGAACTGGATTGCTGTATAGAGAGTCCCCTCAGGACAAAATACTTCATTTGTCCATACGTCTATCCATCTATCCAACCAGTATTTACTGAGTGATAACTATGGATCAGGCATAATGCTAGGTACTGAGGATGTGTAGATAAAACTATGTTTTTGTTCTCCAACAACTTACTATCTAATAGGAGGATATCAACCTGTAAACAAATGAGTGCACGAAATATTAGAGATTCTGTGATGTAAATGTATACCGTGTATGGTGGAGAGGAAAGGAAGGAGCAATTAGTTCTCAGGAAGGGCTAATCAGAAGAGAGCTGACTTTAGGTAGTATGGTTGGAGAAGGATCGGACATAAAACATTCGGTTATGAGTGAGACACAGAAGTAAAGCAGAGCAAAGCAAAATGAGACCCTGCAGACCTAGGGTCAGATCTTGCAAGCTTCATTAAAGAGTTTGGACTCTACCCAGAAAGTGGGGAAGGGTAGGTAATGTAACAAAGTAACTGGCTGGGTGTTTTAGAAATACTGCTCTGGGGAGAAAGAGCCACGACCTAGACGGGTGGGATGGGGGGAGGGAGGTGGGAGGGAGGTCCAAGGGGGACGGGATATAGGGATGCATACAGCTGATTCACTTCACTATCACAGCAGAAGCTAACACAGCATTGTAAAGCAATTATACTCCAATAATAATTTTAAAAAAGTCATTGACTACGAACCTCTCCATTCAGGGTTTATCTCCTCAAAATTATGCAATCTATCTCCCTCCTAATACTCTGAGGTTATTTCCTGTCTAGAATTTATCACCAACGTACCTTAAATAAAACCACCTTTTAAAAAGGAAAAAAAGGTATTCCTCAAGATTTCCCCTCACTTTTATGTTGGGGTAAAAGAAATTTGATCTGAGAACATTTATTTCATACATTCATTATACTTCTATATAACCAAAGCACTGTATAGGATATCCAGAAATAAAGACACCTACTTTCCAGATAAAAGAAAATTTAGCTTTGGTGCATGGGTGATATTTCTCACCCTCAACACCCAGCCTAAATGTCTTCTCCACCAGGGAGTGCACCCTAATCTCTTGGTAAGCTTTTAGGGTTGTCTGGAAGATGAATTAAAATGTCTAGTATAGGGCTTCCCTGGTGGCGCAGTGGTTGAGAGTCCGCCTGCCGATGCAGGGGACACAGGTTCGTGCCCCGGTCCGGGAGGATCCCACATGCTGCGGAGCGGCTGGGCCCCTGAGCCATGGCCGCTGAGCCTGCGCGTCCGGAGCCTGTGCTCCGCAGTGGGAGAGGCCGCAACAGTGAGAGGCCTGCGTACCGCCAAAAAAAAAAAAAAATGGGACCATATCTTTATTTCTTAGAGTGCCTAGGAAGAAGCAATACATTAAATATATGCAACATATACTTGATGGCTGAGTGGATAAATGAATGAATGATAAACAAATGAAAACAATACATTAACAATAAATCTCCAGTAGCAGAGTTCAATTGCATTAATAGACTCAAGGGAGAAAGACTTTCGGACATGGACATGTCCCTGGACCCCCTCATATCAAATCATGGAGATGACAGTCTCATGTCTTTATGGAAGGACAGTTAGGGTTATGGCATGGGAAGAGTCAATCATGGGATGTAATTTTGTGGATTTCTTGGAAGCGATGAAACATGATGCTGATTAGATGGAGAGTCACTGTGAAATATCACGTACAACTGCCTACTGAAGGAGATTTATGAGTTTCAGTCATTACCCCCCCTTTCCCCACCAACCACACTGCTGTGGTTCTAGGGGTTGCGAACAGCAGCTTCTCTACTTCTGGCCGAGACTTGGTTCTTTAGAGTCAGTTTCCCACAGGGGCCAGGCATGAGGCTTTTCTATGTAAAAGATGCTAATCTTTCAGGATTTTCATGAGTAATTAATCAATGTAAGACGTCTTGTTTGCCCATTGCTGGAGAAGATGCATTTAGGCTACCTTCTTTAGCAATACAGACATACTACAAGACAGAATTTTCTATTAGGAGAAAACAAAGGAATTTTTAAGGAGAACTGCTTCCATAGTACCTTCTATACATAATGATAAACTGTTCCATAAAAGGCAAATTCAAAGCTCCTGATGAAGGATAAGCAACACTATTTTTGAGATGTGAAGCTACTGAACCCCTTTGTTCTTTTCAGTTTGGGGATTTATTCTTCAAGATCCTCCTCCCACCATCACACTTCACGCCTCACCTAAAAATATGGACATTACAATTGATATACTATTTTATCACCAAGTGGTGAAAGTCATTTGGGTCACAGTTGCATACAATTCTTAAACATACATAAATCTATAACAAAACTGCTTAAAAATAAATTAAAAGGTAAGTTCTAATTGGTATTGCAGTTACAGATTATTCTTGGTTTCAACCCTAGTCCTAGATTAGAATCCCCATGGGTAATGCATCTGGAATTCATTTCTTCACATCAAATCCATGTGAAGGCTTGTCAGTGGCACCAAAACTTATTTCATTTCAGCTTAAAATAAAAATCTACTCAGTTATTCTCAAATTGCACTGGAAACACATTTAATGGCTATACTTTAATTCATGCTGTTGGAGACAACGTCTAAGAGACTTAGCTGGTAGGATTCTCTCCTTTACACAGGAAACGAGCAGTGAGCCATAGGTTATAGCTATGCTGAGAATAATTTAATTGCCTGTAACATGTTACTTCAATCAATTGTTGCCTTCCAAAGTATCTTGAAGGATGAGAGAACCCTCTGTCTTGTCCACACAAGTTTTTTAGAGCAGTCTGCACTAGTGGTGGGCACTTCCTCGGCCACCTTAACTTCGGCTGTCACAGAACATGCTGGCCTGAAAGTGCCAAGTGATCTCTCGACAGTGCGCATGCTCTCTGATGATGTCTCCACAGCAGCTGACAGTATCACCTGACGCCCCCGTCATGCAGGGAGGAGACACACTCCACTCTTCTATTCTTTGCTACTCCTCCCTTTTTCTTCTCCACTAAATGCTCCTCTTTAATCTCTTTAGCTTCATTTCTTCCATCTAACCTTAAATTTAGGTCACCTGCATTTTTTTCACTTCGTATGCCCACCCTCAGTAATATCATTTACTGTAGTAGCTACAAGTCATCATTAACACCAACGACCAAATACAAAGTTTATGACCAGTACTTCAGACCCCAAATCTCAACGGCCTGCTGCATCTCCACAAGCATGCTAGAGAGGAAAGTCAGATTCAAAATGGACATGATCACTAGGTCCACTAGCCCCTCTCTCCCAATCCAAACCCTTGCTCTTCCTATTGTATTCCACATCCTGGGTGATGGCATTCCCGTTTACCCAGATGCTCAAATTAGAAAACCTGGGAGTCAGCTTTGAGGTGTTTTCTTCATTTCTCAAATCCATCTCCCCTCTCTGTCCTTTGCTTAATTACTGCCACTGCCTTGGTTCAAGTCTTCATCATTCTGGACCCTGTTTACTACTAAAGCATCCAAGCTGCAACAAGAGGAAATTCTCCAACAGAAATCCGGTAAGATGACTCCTCTGCTTAAGGCCTTCCAGGCTTCCCCGGGGCTCCGACACAGCGGGCACCAGCGCACACTCCCTGCGGCATGCAAGGCCCTCCGTAATCTGGTGCCAAGTTGTCTCCCATATATATACCCTTGTCAGATTCTTTAAGGATTGTACTATCTTGGCCCTGACTTCTGCTCTGCCAGGATTGCCTTCTACTTTTTGGTAAATTCTATTTTCAGTGCCTGAAGCCTCTCTTCCGTGAATCTAACTCAATCAAGTCAAGTGACCGCTCCGTTCTCGGGGCCTCCACATCTCCATTCACTGTATGGGTGCACGATCCCCTCCGCTAGACCCTTATGACCAGATGTATTTCAGAAATGAGAAGTTCAAACTTTAGAAAAGTTACGCAGGGCATTTACTATCAATTACGTAACAACTCCAAAAGGCCACGTAGAGCCTCGTATCAATTCAGGTCAGGTATTAGTGCTAAATGAGCCTCATGCAAAAAACCTTTCATTTTTCAGAGCTTTTTGGAATTTGGAATTGGGAACTCTTGTACATTCTGCCAAATAGATGTGACCTTCTCAAAGTCAAGAGATATCTTTTTTATTTTTCAAACTCCAATGCCTGGTATAATGTTTGGCTTATTATTAGCAAAAACATCCTTGCTAAATAAATATCTTATTAAGCCTGCATTGGCTTCAGCTTGCTTTTAGTGTTTACAAACAAAAATATTAATAAGCTAGTAAGCAGTATCATAAAAGATCAAATTATGCTTTACATTAAGGACTGTCATGTGTAAAGTCTACTTTAGAAGATCTTAGAAGGATTAAAAAGATGTAGTAGAGCCTAGTGTTTCAAGCCTGGGCTCTGGAATCAAACAAGCCCTGGTGTGTATCCCGGCCCTGTCAGCTGTAGAATAACACGCAAGTTGCTTGACTTCTTGAAGTCTTAGTTTCCTAGATAAACGATATCACACAAGCGTCTACGTGATAGGACCACTGTAAAGATGAATGAGCTAACACACGCTAGGTGCTTCGTATAAGTTATGTGATTAAAAATATAGTTAACTCAGGATTATAATAACATTTATAGGATTTTTAATTGAAATAGCTACATGAGGGATCATGTATAGAAGGCTGTACATGTTGATTTTACCAAGCTTATTAAAACAGTGATCTACTCTTTCTAAACATATAATTTGGTTACTTTCTTGATGTCTCGTCATCTTGGCACAGGTGGACATATTTAAAATATAGATGATGAGGCCAGCAAAACAAAGGCACTTGCTATAACTATATAGAAAATGATTCTGTTCTGGAAAAAAGGGTGGCAGATACAATCGGAGTGTAAGGCTCCCTGTGGTGACTGCTAATAGTCCAATCCTGGAAGCTAATTCTGAACAAAAATTGGTTCCTTTGGATATTAAACATTCATGATAAAGGGAATAAGGGAAAAGTTCAAAACTGTCTCAGATTTGCTTTGTTATCCTGGAAAGAGGATTGATAGATTGCATTTAGAGATTTCTTTCCTCATTAGAAAATAACCAGAAGTTTCTCTCAAGTAAGTCTTCTTTTTTCTTAAATGTTAACTATTTCCCTTGGTTGTTAATAAAAAGAAATTGGAATAAAAACCAGACACAGGGGCTTCCCTGGTGGCGCAGTGGTTGGGAATCCGCCTGCCGATGCAGGGGACACAGGTTCGTGTCCCGGTCCGGAAAGATCCCACATGCCGCGGTGCGGCTGGACCCGTGAGCCATGGCCCCTGGGCCTGCGCGTCCGGAGCCTGTGCTCCGCAACGGCAGAGGCCACAACAGTGAGAGGCCCGCGTACCGCAAAAAAAAAAAAAAAGAAAAAAACAGACACAACCCCAGGACAGGAAGATCTGGTGGATCAAAAACGTGCCTGTTCAAAGTCTCTGAGAAAAACGGTACATTAATTGGGAATGAAACTTTCCATTTGACTAGCCTAACCACTGGGTAGGTGGTTGGCAAATTCAGCCGCTGTTAAATACCAAAATTTGGCTTTCTTGGCAATGAAAGCCAAATTCTCAGTGTTTACAATCAAACCAACTTATTTTTAAACAACTAGGCACCAGGTCTCAGTTCGCCCCTTAATATGCATTCTCACACTTAATTCTCATGATGTTTTGTGGTAAACACTAAAAGTAGACGTGGAAAGTGATGTTCAGATAGGTTAATTAAGTAACTGGCCTGTTTGTGGATCACACAGCCTTGCCCGTGGCCGGCCGGTCTCTGGTGTATCAGACAGCAAAGCCCTCGTGTTCTCCACTCGAAGAGAAAGCATATAGGGCCTCCTCCCCCATGTCTTCATCGGCCTAATTCCTCACTGATTCTGAAAGACTCAGTTTAAATGTCACAGCCTCTGATATGACATCCTCTTTTCTATGTTCCCAAACCTGCTCTCTATATTTCTTCTATAGTACTTAACACAATATTCCAAAATTATCCATTTACTGGTCTGACTTCTTCATGAGGCCTGGGCTCTCTGAGAAGAGAGGCCTTACCTTTTACCTCTTGTACACAGTGAAGTGTTTGGTATATGGTAGTCAATCAAAAAGTATTTGTTGAATTGAACAACTATCATAAATTCAGCATCACATTTTAGGGAATTCCTCAGAGTGTTACCATGTAGCTAATAGACACTACCTTCCTGTGAGCCAAATACAAATTTCACATGATAACTAAGACTCCCTCTCAAAAAAACACTGCAGTACTTCCACTTTTGCCAATTAAGGTTCATCATCTAGCCTTGGTGATGGTTTCAACTAGATGCTTTACATATGTCATATCATTTGCCTTTCTCTCTAGCCCTATAAGGCAGAGACACCACTTACAGCCCTGTTTCATAAATAAGAAGCCTGAGGCTCAGAAAATTGGCAATTTACCTGAAGAGGCATGTTTTAAACCAATTTCTGTGTGGAGCCAAAGCTAAAGCCCTTGAAATAGAAAAGAAAGTTTTTGATGTGAATTAGAGTAACATTAAGAGTATATTGCAAGACTTTCGAGTTGGTATTTTAGAGAGGAAAACTAGTTTTAAACAAAATGAAGGAAAGGAACAGATAAGAATCGAGCCCTCTGAATAGGTGGGAGTGTACATGCAAATGAAAGGGGACAATTACATAAATAAGGGTTCTCAGCTCATCATGAGATAAGTGGTGGAAATTTTTTTTTAAAACATCAAGTGTCTGACAAAGAGTGGGAGGAAGAGGAAACCTATAGAAGAATTGTGAAAATGAGAGGATGAAAAAAATGAAATGGAAAAAACTCCACTGGGAATCTTATTTTAACTCTAATGAAAGACTTGCAGGCTTGAGAAAGTCTATAAATATACTAAGTATCATGGGTGATCATAACCAAGCGATCTGGGCAATCTGTTATTAAACAAGTGCTTCAGAGAATTTGTGTATTAGAAGGAGAAGTGCACTTGTTGGGTCTTTGCGAATCACAGTCAAGTACTAATTCTCCCCCTCTTTCTTCTAGAGTAGGTGGTAAGAAGGTTCTGAAGGGCAGGGAAGGTTTTCCTTAAAGGGTGAAAATGTATTCTTCAGTAGATGAACCATACGTAGCATCGGATGGTGGTTTGGGAATCTTGACCATTATACTCTAGAACTGTATGATTTCCAATTACAATTTGATATTAAAACAGCTCTGTTAAATTTTAGCCGGTCCAAATTCCACTGAGGTAGATACTTTCCAACCACCATTCTAATGAAACGTCACTACTATTATTTTAGAAAGCATATTAAGTTGAAATTTAATTTAAATAGAGAGCGAGCTGCTTTCCTTTAAAGAATTACACTGTTCCCTGTGTTAAGCAAATAATAATTGACACAAGTACATACAGTTATAATTAGCAGGGAATTTAATTAAACAAATATGGCAACATAACCAGATGCATGACAAAGTAATTGTAATAAGCCTTGCCAATGTATTCTTCCCCATTTCATAGTTCTTACACAGTAATTATAAAGCTATCTCTTTTTTTATAAGCACAGAAATTCTAAATATGAGCCTCCTAGAAGCCATATTCAAGTAAAAGAATACGAAGAAAAGATAATCCTACTGAAGGGGGAGCACTGGAGAATGCAAATGATTATTTCACTCAGAACTCCTGATAAAAGTTCAATTGATCGGGCTTCCCTCGGGGCGCAGTGGTTGAGAGTCCGCCCGCGATGCGGGGGACACGGGTTCGTGTCCCGGTCCGGGAGGATCCCACGTGCCGCGGAGCGGCTTGGCCCGTGAGCCATGGCCGCTGAGCCTGCACGTCCGGAGCCTGTGCTCCGCAGCGGGAGAGGCCACAACAGTGAGAGGCCCGTGTACCGCAAAAAAAACCCAAAACCAAAAACAAACAAAAAGTTCAATTGATTTTAATTCTTTAGCTCTGTCCGAGCTTCACCAGACTTCATCCTTACTTCAGCCTTATGGGGTAGTATCCCAAACCCAGGCAGAGATAGAATTATTATCTATTTTTAAAAGCCTGATTTTACATAATCTCCTAGAGTAAGTTCTCTGTCCTTTGAAAAGAAAGCAAGTCACCCAGAAATCACATGCCGATGTGAGGCCCAAAACAGTCTCAAAAGAGAGAAGGGGAAATAAATTACAAAAGGGAGAGAAACTAGGACTCACAGGTAAAGTCTATAAAGCATACATGCTTACTTAACACTGAAGAAAGAAAAATGATAGGTTAATCTGACATTTTCCTTACAGAAAAGATTATAATACAGAGGAAGATGATTAATGCAGAGAAGAGAAAATGCTATACAAAGATCTTAAAATACATTCCCTTTCTTATCTTATACTTACAGAAACATGATGCTTTCAGTGATTAGGAAACAAATGATTTGCCCATGGTAAAAAAGCACATCTAGAGAGACACACGCAACTTCTAATTCCGTAGTCTATCCTTGTTAAAAGTATTCCATTAATCTTGGGTTTTCAAAATGAGAATAAGCCATTTTAAAATCCTATCTCCTCTGCATACAAAAAGAGTCACCTATTCAGCTTCTAAAATTTTACCTAGCACAGGTTACATGTAAACCAGTGATAAATTCAATCAAGAGGCAGGTGCCTCATGACTATATCTGTTAGAGATCTCTTCCATCTAAATACTAAGTCCTGAAATCAAGGAGAAAAGATAGTGATCCTAATTAGATATAACATCTAGTTAAAGTGTTAACTCTCCCAAAACAACAGGATATGCTCATTTTACAGGGAATAAAACCCCAGACAAAAAACCCCCAAAACTTATGTTCACAGTGTAACATAAAGGCAGCAGCCAATAGCCTAACAAGTCCCACCTACCTTGACGTAAGACTTCATAGGTTATAAAGTTTTCACACATTTTACCTTATCTGATGATTATTAACAACTGCAATTACCTAGTGATTAGTATCTGCTTTTAATAATGCAGCATCTGAGACTGGAGAGGTTAAATGTTCTGCTCAAGATCACCTACCTAACAAACGGCATACCCGGGATTCAAAACCAGATCTTTGGGTTTTGAATTTATTGCCTTTCCCACCACTTTGCAGATGTCACACAAAGAAGAAAGGCCTGTATACAGGCATAATAAATCTCAACAATCCAGACTAGCAAAAGCTTGATCAATACCAAGCTACTCCCGGCTGCCTGGGAAGAGCAGTGAATTTCTCTTTATCTTTCAGGCAATCTGGGGTCTGCCCTAGCTCTGTCACCCCTACTAGCCATGGGACGTTCACAGAGTTAACAGCCAATCTATCCATCAGTTCATTCTTCTGTAAAAAGGGAAGAGCTCTGAAGTCTGTTTCCAGTTCTACATTCTAGGAAGACACTGGCAATTGGCTAATACTAGAGTCAACCTCTTTTCCTGTTGACTCTGGCAATAGCACATTTTCTCAAGGGAGACTCATAGCAAATCTTTCAAAGCAGGCTCTTAAGCACCCTTAAACTCTCACATACGCTGGAAAATACAAGGCTTTTTATGAGTTTCATGAGTCTGTTTCAGATACTTTAGAAGAAAGAGCGTTATCCAAGCTAATTAAATCATTTCATCATGTGGATCTAAGCAATTGTTGCGATTTTTCCAAAAATGCTCCTTAGGGTATCTTCTGCTTACATTTTGTTCAAAATTTCAGAGGTAAATACCAACAGAAAATGCTAATCTGGGGCTTCCCTGGTGGCACAGTGGTTAAAAATCTGCCTGCCAATTCAGGGGACACAGGTTAGAGCCCTGGTCTGGGAAAATCCCACATGCCGCGGAGCAACTAAGCCCGTGTGCCACAACTACTGAGCCTGCACTCTAGAGCCCGCAAGCCACAACTACTGAAGCCCGCGCACCTAGAGCCCATGCTCTGCAACAAGAGAAGCCACCGCCATGAGAAGCCCACGCACCGCAGCGAAGAGTAGCCCCCGCTCAACGCAACTAGAGAAAGCCGGCGTGCAGCAACAAAGACCCAATCCACCCCAAAATAAATAAGTAAATAAAAATAAATCTGTAAAAAAAAAGAAAAAGTTTATCTTCCTTTAAGACTTCTTAATTAGGGAAGGTTGAAGCCCTAGTTGATTTATCGTTAATACTAAATTCTTAAATTATCAGTTTGTTTACTCTCTCCCTGACTGCAGATACGCTGATGCATGCAAACTTTGGTGCAGGGTTGTGAATTTGCTGTCTTGTTTTTGCCATCAAGTTGTAAAGCTGGGTATTCCAGGTCAAATAATGATAATGGAAAATCCAAAAGATGGTACGGCACAGTTTATTCTGTTAGCATTTTGTTGTACCAAATATTTCTCAGAGTAAACAGACCATTTCCTAGGCCTTGGAAATATTTTTGTCACACACAACTTTCTGTCATCTAGGAAAAAAGACTTCCTTTAAATCAGCCTTATAAAACATTAGACACATCGTGTGACATTCAAACTTTTTAAGGAAAGACAGTTTTGTGTCAACTGGAGATGAGAGAGGAACGAAAGCCAGGAGATCCAGGTCCTGCCTCTGCTACCAATGTCTTTCCTAAATGAGGCCTAGAATAGTGCAAGGTCAAACCAGCTGGGCAGAACGGAAGTCCCTGGGACCGGAAAGAAGAACCGCAGGTGTGGGGTGATATCGGCAAGAGAGGTACCAGCAGCAGAGACTTGTCCTGGGAGACACTGGATTCTAAGATTCAAAGAGGACAGGTTGCCAGTGATTGTACAGCCCTCTCTCCCCTCTTCTCCCCCTACCCTAAGAACTGACATTCTATTAAAAGAAAATATTGAGATGGTATATATCCTTCCATATCCCATCACTAAAACAATATTTTGAAAGAGTTTCTGTGTTAGAGTACTACACATATTCAAATGTAGTTACTGTACAAAGATACTACAGAACTAGCAAGAACAGGGCCTTCTCAGTGCCTCCATTGTACAAATCTGCTTTGACTCAATACCGTGTGCTGTGTCCACAGGCTCGCGGAAGAGCTTCACTGCACAGAACTGAGCATTACAATCGGATGTGTAGAAACAGAGGTTACTTCCCAGTGATCTTTCCTGTAAGGGATTTGACTTGTCCTGACATTTTCATCTTTGCTCAGACTGGTGCTGACTTGGACAGGCAACGATTCATGCTAACCTGTACCCTGCTTCTTCTCATTTTGATTTCTGTGTCATATTCCTCATGAAAAGAAAGAGGATACTTCGAGCCTGAACTGGAAAGCAGAAGGCGGCTACCACGACCTTCCCACTTTACCTTCCTTCTACTGTGCTCCTTCCTCCCTTCCCCTGCCCCCACCCCACCCCCAAAGTTCAAGGGCTGATGCCCTTTCTCTTCGCTCCTCTGTCTCACCTTCATCAGAATCCCAACTCAGCAAGGCCCTTCTTTTGCTGGCTGTCATGGTGAAAAGGGGTCAATGACTCAGTGATTCTAGGCTGTAAATATCTGATGACAGCTTTATGTGCAGGATTAAACAGTGCTGGTAAAGACAGAGGTAAGTGGCTCTGGAGTCATACTACCTGACTAGTTGTGTGTGTGACCATAAAATGTTATGTAATCCTGTTAAGCCTATATTTCTTCATCTGTAAAATGAGGAAGCTCATAGAATTGCTGTATGTAAATGAGATAACGCATGTAGAACCACTTTGGATCTGTATGTGGGACACAGTAAATACCCAGGGAAGCTTAGATACTATGTTATTACATCCTTAATGTCATCATCATCATCTCATCATCATTTATTAGCCTCTCCCAGAGAGCCATTAGAAGATTGGTTAGAGAAATAATATCTTAATCCAATATTCTATGAAAAAGAAGTTCTGTGGTCATATACATTTGGGAAGTGCCGGTGTAACAAAACTAAATGGATTTTTTTTCTTACTATGGGACTTTTTAGAATCTTTATTGTTCTAAAAAGTAATGAACTACCTAGAATGGGATTAATAACAGTATTTTCCAATCTTATTCTTATTGGCTTACGGAACTCTTTACTTGCCCAGAACATCTTTCAACATCTTGCAAAACAAGATAATTCTCCAGAACACAATTTAGGGAAAAGTGCCCTCACCTAGAAGATTTTAACGGCATAATTTCAGGCACGTTATTTCATCATATTTAAAACTGCCCACCCTATGAGGATGCTACTGGCTCTTTTCCTTATTTTTCCTCACCCTCCAGAAATACCTCCAAACGTTAACATTTATTCCTTAAGTACTTGAAACTGCCAACGCACTTTAAGTCTTGATTTTCCCTAATGAACAACATGATCTTTCTGCTCTATAATCTGAAGGTTGAAAAGGCACAATGTATCCCAGAAAAAAAAATACTATATATAGTAGTTAGATTATCAAATTTCAAAGATTAATAAAGAATCCTTTGGGTATCTGGGAAGAAAAATTAATGCTACATTATACACACACAAACACACACCACACTTTTCAGTGTATAACTATATAACATTGTATACCATTAGAACTTTATACCATGTTCTGTTTTATTTATTAGAAATGTATATACATACATAACATGGGGCAAAAAGGAAAGAACATGTGTTCATCCCCAATGCTCCCACTGCCTTTGTAACATGTTTCACTACAGAAGCTCCCTCAGCCTAAGTGTGCCTGTTGGTTTACACGTCTGCCTCTCCTGCAGAGTGGGACACACCCACAGGCACAGAATCCTGGCCTTTTCATCTTTGTAACCCTAGCACCCGACACGGGGCCTTCAATAAATAGCCACTCCACTCAATGGATAAATTATGCATTGATTTAATCATTTTATACTAACGTCATGACGTTCTGCCTGGGTCACAGTCATAAGTGGTACCATTAAAGATATTTCCTAAATAGCTCAGTAATTCAGAATTCGCCTGACTGAACAGAAAATAAAAGCAACCTGAAAAGTAATCGTTCCTTAACCTCTCTGGGTAAGGGAGCAGGCTCTGGAGCCAGACAGCCCGACCTCTGATCCCTGCTTCATCATGTACCTTGCTGTGCCAGGCAAGTTATTTAAAACACTTAAGACTCAGTCTCCTCAAAATGAGAATAAAAATAGTACTGTAGTAACCGGAGTTCTCCAGAGAGACAGAACCAATAGGATGTGCTATAGGCGGTACTGAGGATTTAGGAAGAGGCATTGAAAAGCAAATTGCTCTGAGGTCACTGAACAAATATTTAGCTAGAATCCAGATGCATAAGTACCTGGTCTTTACCAGATCTGCAGTATTCCAAGAATGTTCATATAAAAGACTTTCCCACACATTACAGAAGACATCTCATTACAGGATTATTGTTCTTTTTGTTAATCACACAATGGAATTACATGGCAAAAAAAAGCGCCTCCGTTAGAAGAATCCATCACGTAGTTTTGACTCCAAAATCTCTGAGGAAAAAAGCTGTCTGTTGACAGTCTTCTTTCCCATCTCAACCTGGCATTCCCAAAGCTGAAGCATCCTCATGACACTCCTTTGAACATCTGAATCACAAAGTGAACAGAGTCTACATCTTTAAAAAGTGAGATGCTTCCTATTGTTTTCTAAAATTGCTTTCTTCCCCTATCTTCTTTAGCTCAGCAGAAAACTCCCAAGCAATTTAACTAGAGCCACAAAATGCAACTTATGTTCAATGGCTTACCTTCAACATGACATCACTTCCCCACTATAATCACATTTTAAAGTGAGGATCCACTAGCTTCACACAGAAGGAGATGATGCTGGAGGAAGGAGTGGTCTCATCTGTGTTAAGGCTGGATGTTAGTATCTGCTTATGCTCTCGCTCTATACAGAAAACAAAACCTTGAACAACCAACTTCACAGATAGATTTTCTAACACTGTACAGTGAAGCTAGGGGGTATATTTAGCCCATCAGCACACATGTTAAAAAAGCAGCCAGACAGTGGTGATCTTGCCCATTGTTTCCTCTCATTCTAGAAGTCTGAATTCAGTATTTCCACGTATAGCTCTAAGAGTCACCGTTTTTTACTACAGTAACAGCGATTCTCCTAAATTAAATAATTAGATCACACCCAAATACTTTCAACTCATTTTGGTCAATGTTTTTATGTAACTTTACAATGTGTTTTATACATGCTTTTCAGAATTTCTTTCCATTTTCTGCTTTCTGGGTTACACGATACTAGAGAAAAATCAACCACATCATTTCTCCTACTTCTTGGATATGAAATACTTTCTGAATTCTATGTCATTTCCATATTTTTTTTCTTTCCTTTGCTTAGGGCAAAAGGTTCTTGGTTCCTCGATCGTGAAACATTTTTGTGTTTGTGCATAGTGGCATTTTTTAATGGAGAGGATCCAAAGCTTTCACCATATTCTTCATGGCGTGTAAGACACAAAAAAATAAAGAATTACCAGTGCTGTAGAGGTTTATTACATTAAAAGAGTCATAGAGTCACAGACTGGTTATCATGTAAAAGGACTCAGAGATAATCTCAGAGACAATCAAGATCAATACCTTCATTCTACAGGTGGGATAATGGAAGTTCAGAGCGGTTAAGTAAATTTCAAAGAAGTTTTTTTAAAAAACTTACATTATCAAAAAAAAAAAGAAAGCCTGCGCTCTACAGCCCACGAGCCACAACTACTGAGCCCACCGCACCTAGAGCCCGTGCTCCGCAACAAGAGAAGCCACTGCAATGAGAAGCCCGAGCACCGCAACGAAGAGTAGCCCCCGCTCGCCGCAACTACAGAAAGCCCGCGCGCAGCAACAAAGAACCAACGCAACCAAAAATAAATAATTAAAAAAAAAAAAGAATTACAGTAGTTTGTAGTAGTAGTATCTTCATTTTAGTCTCCCTTTCCTCTGACCACTCCTTAAGTGGGATATTCCCTAAGGTGTCACCCAGTAATTTTCTTAATTAACAAACGCCCTAGTCCATTCAACTACAGTCATGGCTTTAATTACCACACAAATACCACTAACTCCTTTACATTTAAGTTACTGCAAGGTAACTAACTAATGCATCCTTCCAGATATTTCTTCAGGACCAAATGCCACAAGTTCAAACCTAAACTTAACATCTTTCCCCAGAAACCTGCTCCGGCTCTCAAGGTCTCTGTTTCAGAGAAAGGCACCGTCATATCCCCAGCTGCCCAAGGCAGAACTGGCACCCTGGCCTCCCCCCTCTCTTTCACCTCCAACAGCCTGTTCAAAATCTGTCAATTCTGCTGCCAAGACTTCCTCACTCTAGTCTTACTGAAACAATCTTATTTTAAGACCCCATCATTTCTCTACCAACTATTATAATAAGCTGTCCTCACTGTCTTCAGCTTTGCCTGGTTCAAAATATCCTTGACGCCACTGACACATTACTGTGGGCACTGAAGATGTGAGGTCTAAATGAGTCAGTGCATGTGAAAAGTGTACAGTCAAGCTGGTGCACTGTAATAACTCATCTCCTCTTCACTTTCCTCCACCTTTTTAAGTTCAAATCTGATCCAATTATTCTTCTGATCCGAACTCCTTCAATACTCCCCAACTCACAAAGTCTAAAATTATTAGCCCTAAACACAAGAAACCGTCAGGTTCCAGCCTGGGCCCACCTCCTCAGCTGCGCGTTCACCGTGCCTCCGCAGACTCCCAGCTCTCCAGGTTCAGTGAGTAACTTGTAGTTCAGCCAATGTGTGAGCATCTTTCCAACTTTACACAATCCACATGTTAAATTCTCAGGCTAGAATGTGCTTCTTTCCTTGTTCACCTGGAGAAATCTTTGTCATCCTTTAAGATTCAACATAAATAGTTGCTATGGTCTGAATGCTTGTGTTCCCCCAACATTTGTATGTTGAAATCCCAGTTCCAAAGGTGATGGTATTAGCAGGTAGGGACTTTGGGAGGTGATTAGGTCAAAAACAGTACTAGTGCTCTTATAAAAGAAATCCCACAGAGTTCCCAGTCCCTTCCATCATGTGAGGACACAACAAGAAGTCTGCAACCTGGAAGAAAAGGTCTCACCCAAACATGCTGGCACCCTGATCTCAGACTTCCAGCCTTGAGAGCTATAAGAAATAAATTTCTGTTGTTTATAAACTGCCCAGTGTGGTATTTTGTTACAGCAACCTAAATGAACCCAGACAGTGGTGTAATGGTCACAGAGCCTTTCTGGGCCTTCTCAGACAGAAGTCATTTAATCCTTCCATTGCACCTCTGCAGCATGAATGACATCTTGCTGTACCTACTACATACCTCATTTCTAGAGTTTTTGTTTGCTGTTTAGATGTAATCTAAGCTCACCCCTGAATGTTTGTTAATATAATCCTTTACTTAAAAACATCTTGTTAAGTATCTACCAAGTATCATATGCTTGTGTATGCTAGTGATACAGCAGTAAGTTCCAGGACTGCCTCAGTGAGATTGCCACTGCCATTGTAATCTGAAGACTACAGAACTGGTGGTTATTTCAGCTTCTTGGTGTTCATATTACCACTAGATGAAAGTTTCCTATATTCATACGTTTAAGCTGAAAAGATACAGAACACACAAAGCAGATTCAGAACACACAAAGCACATTCTAAAGAGATTAAGTTCTTTGATCTTTGAAAGAGATGGTCAACACGGTAGAGAAAAACATCAAGAGTATTCTGCAGGATAGGGATAAGAGGACTGGTGTCAGAGAAGCAGAAGGGACCAAATCCCAGGGCAAAGAAGCAGGCTTCACCTATTCGGGGCAGCATTAGCAAAACATGGGGCCAGATGCAGGTAGTTACGTGCAATAATGTCTGATAGAGCAAGTTGAGAGTTCAAAGGTTGAGACAAATTGGAAAACTGAGACTGGTGAAAGATATGCAAAATCTCCTAAGGCCAGCAAAGCATGGCCTGTTTATAGCTCACCTTCCATGGAAACATCCATTAAGTTAACATTTATTTGCTGAGCAAAGCTGTTCATGACTTCTCTCAGTCTCTCTCCCCCGTGAAAAACATTAAAAATACTTGGATGACTTCTGCTATAGACTGAATATTTGTGTCCTCCTAAAATTCATATGCTAAAACCTAATCCCCAATGCGATGGTATTTGGAGATGAGGCTTTTGGGAGGTGATTAGGTCATAAGGGTAGAACCCTCATGAGTGGGATTAGTGCCCTTACAGAAGACCCCCCAGAAAGCTCCCTTACTCCTTCTGCCATGTGAGGATAGATGGTCATCTATGAACTAGGAAGCAGGCTCTCACCAGACACTGAATCTGCCAGTGCCTTGATCTTGGAGCTCCCAGCCTCCAAAACTGTGAGAAATAAATTTCTGTTGTTTAAGCCACTCAGTCTATGGTATTTTGTGTAGCAGCCCAAATGAACTAAAATAGCTTCTCACTGTTTCTACCCTGTCATACTCCTATGGCATTCTGTACTCACTCTTTTTTTTTGTTTTTAAACAGTGGCCATGCTTGTAACTACTTGTTTCATATCCACTTTTCCCACTAGATTGTAGGCATCCTAAGAGCACAGACCGTGTCCATGTTGATATCCCTAGCATTTGCATGGTGCTCACCACAGAGTGATTGCTCAATACCTATTCTGAATGAATGAATGAAAGAATGCACAAACTAAAGAATGTACAAATGAAATAACAAACAACACCCTAGAAAGACAGGTGCCGTTGGTCCCATTCTATTATGAGAATATCATCGCTCTGAAAAGTTAGATGACCTGACCAAACTCAGAGATGGTGAGCAGCAAAGCCAGCTGTAGACCCAGAACGATTCAGTTTCTACCACCTATGCTCCTTCCTCTTGATCACACAACTTTCCTTAGGTAGCAGTGCAATAAGAGAAAGCAAATGAATTAGCTAAATTCCTAAGCATTGTAGAGACATAAATGAGTCCCCTGGAAAAGGAACACTAACTGGAAGAAAAGATTTTAGATACTGGTCTTAAAGAAAATAAATTAGAAAATTCAGGAGATATAACAGAGTAGCCATTCCAAGTGAAAGGAATAGTATATAAGAGAGCAGTGTCAGCTCTCTCGAAACAAGTTAAAATAGAAGATCAGATGTAAGTATTTTGCAGTTGTGTTCTAAGACAATACGTAAAATCCAGCAAGACAAAAAGCCGTATATGAAACTGTGGTTTTGATGGAAACGAAGAACAACAAAGAACTAACAAACACTCAGACCAAGATTCTGTTACATATGGAGTTATTTGCTCACTTACATCATCCACCTAACTTTTGCTTTCCTGCTTTAATTCAGTCCCTGAAAACCAATTATACTTGAATGGAATGGAAACCAAGCAGTTTCTTAGAAGATCTAACGCCCTCTCACATGCTGACAAATCAAATCTGGTTGGAGGCAAAGCAGCAGGGAAATTTCAAACTATTTTGGGCTGTGTGTTTTCTCAGGTCTTTCCCTCGCTAGCCCTTCTCAGGCCGGATATCTGACTAATTGGAACTCTAGATTTCAAGCAGAAGTCTTGAGCTGTAATGTGGTACACCTGCTTAGAAATGTGACCAGAATCTCCAAGGATTCAACTGTAACATTTGGGAACGGTGAACACTAGTGCAATTACAAATAACTACCAGGGAAATGCTAATACATGTCACTTTGTTGGGAAAGAAGAAAGACAGGATACAACTTCATGGAAGCAATTAAAAGTGCCTTTGTGACTGTGAGATACACTGGCCTTCCAAATATTTTTATGGTCTTCAACGAAACAAGAGATTCAAAGGATTTGGTAAACCAGTTGAGGGGAAAAAGCACTTTCTGTGAGAGGCTCCTTCTCAACGTTAATAGACGTCTGGGTATGAAATACAAATGACTTCTCTCCAAGTGATCTGCCTCCTGCATTTTAGGAAATTTTACATTCTCCAATAATTGATTTTCTGAAGTCTTCTCATTGACAAAGTTCAAAACAAGTTTATAATCCCCTCACACATCCACTACCCACCTCTCAGGTCCTACACTGTCTTATTTAAAAACTGGACTCTCTACAAAATGAAGTACCAGAGGCACTTCTGCTTTACATATGAGATTCATTCCAGAAGAAACCAGTGGTCTACCAATGATGCTCTGGGTCTCCATCCCGGGAAGTGCCTACAAAATCAAAGTAGCCAAAGACTTCCCGAGAAACTGGAGTTCAATGGACACATTAGAAAAAGTGTTTTAGGCCAATGATTCTTAAACATATTGGGGTCTAAATATCCTTGAAACATAAAACACATTTCCATCAACCACTAATAACAATGGCTCCAAATTAAGGACATAGAGAATCCACAATCTTGGGGGAAAGGAGACAATGGAGGCGGATGTGGGATGGAAATAAAAGCCCATGTAATTCGAATCTCCAGATAACTGTAATATAGAATCTACCTTCTTTGCTGATGACTAGAAAATCACAACATTAGGCCTTCACTTAAGGAAGTAGCTTTCCTTCACTGCAGATAAATTTCCAGCAATCTCATTTCAGTTCCAGAGGCGTGCCTGTTTAGTATTCATGGCACTAAAATCCACTGGCAAAGAAAAAGCCAACCAACCCCTATGAAGGCCAATGGGGGAAGGGAGAGAGTATATTAGACAAGTGGCTAGAATTCATCTTTTACTGAATCTCAAGGTACTATAAAAGGAGACTCAATTTAGTATGAAAACAAATTGGTCACTGATTTGATGTTAAAATACTAGTTGACACTGGATCCTGCTCAGTGCTAGAACTAGGGAATTTTAGACATAATATTAACCCTGTGAAGTCTGACCAGCTTAGAATTACGTATGACTGAACACTCAAAACAAGCCATAGTTTTAGAGTACTTCAGTCTGATTATACATAAAGCTTTTTAATATAGGCCATGATCATCAGGACCCAGAGACATGAGTAAAATTGTAAAGTAGGCCATCTGGGGAAATCTCTCCCCTTTCCATCACCTCTTTGGCCTGCACTGAAGTCTATAAGCTAGGGCAGGGAGTCCGGAAAAAGAACAAAAAACAAATTTAAATTTTGGGAGCGTTCTCACCTTTCCCTGATAAAGGTGGTTTACTGAGCTTAGACTGTTTGTGCAAACAATGTGGTTCATGCTGAACACCTGCTTTCTTTCTTGTAGTCTGGGATTTGGGGCGCTAGACAAAGGGTGCCTACATGACCAGGCGGCTAGTCCCTGACCTTGGGCACTGAATCTCTCATACATGTTGCTGCATTTCTGTTGCTGTGAGAAGAAGGTGCCCTGAGTGATCTCATGGGGGAGAGAGAGCATAAGGAAGCCAGTCCATGAATTCCTGAAGACCATTTGTGCCTTTTTCCCTTATCAGCCAACTGTGTATCCTGACTACATCACTGTAATAAATCTTAGCCATAGGTACGACTCTACGCCAACTTCCATGAGTCCTACTGAATCTTCAAACATAGGAGTGACCTTGGGGACTCCCAATGGAACGATGAAACGACTTCCCAATCCAGGGTTTCATGTGATTCCTCTTGAGACAGGGATTCATTCATTGGTAGGTTTCACATTGCCTCTCCTGAAGCTTGTCATAGATTAGTTATAAAGTATACTAATGAAAAGAATCATTGTAAGTTTCTAGGATCTGAGGTCTTCCTTCAAACGTATATCATTTTTAACAAGTACCCTTCTGAAGAAAATATCCTCAGGCTCATTATCTAATCCAAAGTATTGATTCTGGGGTAGAAATCTAAGGCCAGGTAGAAAGATGTTACTTTAATAACTGATCAGTGCAAGAAGCATTTGTGGGGAAATTGCCTGGCGGTCCGGTGGTTAGGACTCTGCTCTTTCACTTCCTAGGGCATAGGTTCAATCCCTGGTAGGGGAAATAAGATCCTGCAAGCTGCGTGGCGTGGCCAAAAAAAAAAAAAAACAACAAAGGGATTTGGGGGAAATACAGGTTTTGTAGTACTTCAGCTCATACTACACCAGCAGTTCCTAGATCTGTAAATAGGGCTGGCCTAGCACAAAGGGAAGGTTTAAAGGACATACCCATAGGAAGAGAAAATCTACTGGTCTCCTAGCCTCTTTGTTTAGATTCTTCTTTTTCAGTATGAGAACAGGAAGCAAAAAGTTAATGAGCCATTCTAAGTCTGAAAGACTAAATTTTCAATCAGGATGTAGCTGTTGCAATTATGTGGTGATGGCTGATAGGCAAGAAAATAATTAATATTCTCCCTCGTTGCCGGTTTTTCTTGCTGAATTATACAGATTTTAGACACTGCCTCAGAATAGGAACAATTATGTTGAGCTGGGGGGAAGGGGAGTAACGAAGAGGCTAAGTTAGGCTGCTTGCTCTGTCTGATCCTATGAAGGGTAAGACAGCTCAAATCATCTTTACTTTTGAACAGAGTAACTCAATACACAAGGGTCTAGAAAGATACATCATCATTTTGCCAACATACATTTCAATGTATGTGAATTTCAAAACCAATTCACAAATTATTTCATCTGACCCTCAGAGCATACCAATTTCCTGTGTGATTTTAAATAAATCATGTTACTACTAATCCTCTTAGAGTTATTATTACAAGTTAAACATGCCAAATTTATTTCATATAAGAAAAACGAAATAATAACAGCAATATAAATCACCACCACCAATGCCATTAAGAACAACGTAGGGACTTCCCTGGTGGGTCAGTGGTTAAGAATCCGCGTGTCAATGCAGGGTACACGGGTTTGAGCCCCACATGCTGCGGAGCAACTAAGCCTGTGCGCCACAACTACTGAGCCTGAGCTCTAGAGGCCGCGAGCCACAACTACTGAGCCCGTGTGCCACAACTACTGAGCCTGCGTGCCACAACTACTGAAGTCCGCGCACCTAGAGCCAGTGCTCCGCAACAAGAGAAGCCACGGCAATGAGAAGCCCGCGCACCGCAACGAAGAGTAGCGCCCATTCGCCACAACTAGAGAAAGCCCACGCACAGCAAAGAAGACCCAACACAGCCAAAAGTAAATAAATTAATTTAAGAAACAAGAGCAATATAGCACTTAGCATTTATTCTTTCTACTAAGTATACAGCTGTCTTGATATTCTGGCCTAAGTTACTTTCAGTAGTAACTGCTTCTAGGTGAGTTCACCGCAATGCATTCCAATATTATACAATAATTTTAAAAGAATAGGTCTTGGGCTTCCCTGGTGGCGCAGTGGTTGAGAGTCCGCCTGCCGATGCAGGGGACACGGCTTCATGCCCTGGTCTGGGAAGACCCCACATGCCACGGAGCGGCTAGGCCCGTGAGCCATGGCTGCTGAGCCTGCACGTCCGGAGTCTGTGCTCCGCATTAGGAGAGGCCACAACAGTGAGAGGCCCGCGTACCGCAAAAAGAAAAAAAAAAAAAGAATAGGTCTCAATGTACAGCAATACTAGTAGTTTAGAAAACGGAATCAGTAGCAATTTGGAGTCAATCTAACTTAAGGGCTCAGAGGAGAGAAGTCTCAGATCTTCAGAGCAACAAAATGCTACTGGAGAATTCACTACACGCATTCAATTTATATTACTTTTACCACAGATTTGGAGATGCAGGTGCTATTATAAGTGCTTCTTGAAACAACATATCTTTTGTCTTGATATATGAGTCCTAACCCTTCCCAGGTGTAGTTGTACTGGGATAATGTCCGTCTTCTGAACCTCTGACTCTCTCTCCTCAACCTACTTTCTCCTCTCCTTCCCTTATTCTCCCTTGTTTTGTCTTTCTCCAAAATGCTTCAGTGAGACCCTCTTTAGAAAACAGAAAATTGTGTCCTGACTTATAAGAACCGTGGTAGAATTTATTGCCATCAGCCTGGCAGTTGAATGAGGAATTATGGGAAAGATGAGATGCATCTCTGTGACTGAAATTTTTAAGCAACAGATGAAAAGATTTCACCATTCTGTTTGAATTCTCTCTGTATGAACCTTTGTCTACTGTTACAATCCGATTTCGCTGAAGTTTCCTCTTCAAAAATGAACACGGAATTTTAGAGCAACCAGAGAACCTTCCGGACCTCAACACTGAATGCCAAGGCCAAGTTTTACTGGAAAGCAAAATATCTGGCGCAGAAAAAAGTACTTCCTCTCACTGGCACATGCGCATGTAATTGAGACTCTGGCAGAGATGTGCTGTGGCTTAGTGGGTCAAAAAGATACTAGGTAGCAACTCTAGCATTGGGAAAATTTATGATGAGTAAACGAATGAAGGAATCTGTGACTTAATTAGTCAGGCTACCATTTTTTGCGAAAAAAACTGGAATAATATTTCTTCATCTACAATAAGGTTTTAAGGTAATACTTAACTAACAAAATAACTGAAGCTCTCTATATAACTTGGAACTGGCAGTAATCCTAATTTAAAAAGAGCTGTAGTATGTTTAAAACAAAATCCTGCATTGGTGCTCACTGCCTCGGCCTTTTCTTATCTCCGCAAAAGGAGGCCAGCCAGGGTGAGCCTTTAATCCAGACTCCCATATATGGTTGCAGACTCCTGGGCAGCTGGCGGGTTAGGGCAAGTGATCTTAGAATCCTAATGCACACCAGATAACATGTCTAAATAAAAAATAGGTCTTGCAAAGATTAAAAAAAAAAAAACAGTGGAAAATTAACTACCTAGGATTTTTCTAGATTGATAAAAAACCTAAAAAAAAATTTAAAAAAATTCAAAAAGCTAAAATAGATCCAAAGGAGGGTCTCTGGAGTGTGGAGTTCCGGAGGCTGGACCCGTGTGGCTGAGAAGGTCTCAGTGCTCTGACTGGGTATCAGGCCTGAGGCTCTGAGGTGGGAGAGGTGAGTTCAGGATATTGGTCCACCAGACCTCCTGGCTCCACGTAATATCAAACGGCGAAAGCTCTCCCAGAGATCTCCATCTCAACGCTAAGACCCAGCTCCACCCAATGAACAGCAAGCTACAGTGCTGGACACCCTATGCCAAACAACTAGCAAGACAGGAACACAACCCCACCCATCAACAGAGAGGCTGCCGAAAATCATAATAAGGTCACAGACAGCCTAAAACACACCATTGGACGCAGACCTGCCCACCAGAAAAACAAGATCCAGTCTCATCCTCCAGAACACAGGCACCAGTCCCCTCCACCAGGAAGCCTACACAACCCACTGAACCAACCCTAGCCACTGGGGGGAACCAAAAACAACAGACACTACGAACCTACAGCCTGTGAAAAGAAGACCCCAAACACAGTAATTTAAGCAAAATGAGAAGACAGAGAAACACACAGCAGATGAAGGAGCAAGGTAAAAACTCACCAGATCAAACAAATGAAGAGGAAATAGGCAGTCTACCTGAAACAGAATTCAGAGTAATGATAGTAAAGATGATCCAAAATCTTGGAAACAGAATGGAGAAAATACAAGAAACGTTTAACAAGGACCTAGCAGAACTAAAGAGCAAACAAACAATGATGAATAACACAATAAATGAAATTAAAAATTCTCTAGAAGGAATCAATAGCAGAATAACTGAGGCAGAAGAATGCATAAGTGACCTGGAAGATAAAATAGTGGAAATAACTACCGCAGAGCAGAATAAGGAAAAAAGAATGAAAAGAATTGAGGACAGCCTCAGAGACCTCTGGGACAACATTAAACGCACCAACATTCAGATTATAGGGGTCCCAGAAGAAGAAGAGAAAAAGAAAGGGACTAAGAAAATATTTGAAGAGATTATAATTGAAAACTTCCCTAATATGGGAAAGGGAATAGTTAATGAAGTCGAGGAACTGCAGAGAGCCCCATACAGGATAAATCCAAGGAAAAACATGCCGAGACACATATTAATCAAACTATCAAAAATTAAATACAAAGAAAAAATATTAAAAGCACCAAGGGAAAAACAACAAATAACATACAAGGGACTCCCCATAACGTTATTAGCTTATCTTTCAGCAGAAACTCTGCAAGCCAGAAGGGAGCGGCAGGACATATTTAAAGTGATGAAAGGAAAAAGCCTACAACCAAGATTACTCTACCCAGCAAGGATCTCATTCAGATTTCACAGAGAAATTAAAACCTCTACAGACAAGCAAAAGCTAAGAGAATTCAGCACCACCAAACCAGCTTTAAAACAAATGCTAAAGGAACTTCTCTAGGCAGGAAACACAAGGGAAGGAAAAGACCTACAATAACAAATCTAAAACAATTAAGAAAATGGGAATAGGAACATACATATCAATAATTACCTTAAATGTAAATGGATTAAATGCTCCAAACAAAAGACAAAGACTGGCTGAATGGATACAAAAACAAGACCCGTATATATATTGTCTACAAGAGACCCAATTCAGACCTAGGGACACATACAGACTGAAAGTGAGGGGATGGAAAAAGATATTCCATGAAAATGGAAATCAAAAGAAAGATGGAGTAGCAATTCTCATATAAGAGAAAATAGACTTTAAAATAAAGACTATTACAAGAGACAAAGAAGGACATTACATAACGATAAAGGGAGCAATCCAAGAAGAAGATATAACAATTGTAAATATTTATGCACCCAACATAGGAACACCTCAATACATAACGCAAATGCTAACAGCCATAAAAGGGGAATTCGACAGTAACACTATCATAGTAAGGGGCTTTAACACCACACTTTCACTAATGGACAGATCATCCAAAATGAAAATAAATAAGGAAACACAACCTTTAAATGACACATTAAACGAGATGGACTTAATTGATATCAATAGGACATTCCATCCAAAAACAACAGAATACACTTTCTTCTCAAGTGCTCATGGAACATTCTCCAGGATAGATCATATCTTGGGTCACAAATCAAGCCTTGGTAAATTTAAGAAAATTGAAATCATATCAAGTATCTTTTCCGAGCACAACGCTGTGACACTAGATATCAATTACAGGAAAAGATCTGTAAAAAATACAAACACATGGAGGCTAAACAATACACTACTTAATAACCAAGAGATCACTGAGGAAATCAAAAAGAGGAAATCAAAAACTACCTAGAAACAAATGACAATGAAAACACGAAGACCCAAACCTACGGGATGCAGCAAAAGCAGTTCTAAGAGGAAAGTTTACAGCAATACAGTACTACCTCAAGAAACAAGAAACATCTCAAATAAACAACCTAACCTTACACCTAAAGCAACTAAAGAAGAACAAAAACCCCTCAAAGTTAGCAGAAGGAGAGAAATCATAAAGATCAGATCAGAAATAAATGAAAAAGAAACGAAGGAAACAATATCAACGATCAACAAAACTAAAAGCTGGTTCTTTGAGAAGATAAACAAAATTGATAAACTATTAGCCAGACTCATAAAGAAAAAAAGAGAGAAGACTCAAATCAATAGAATTAGCAAGGAAAAAGGAGAAGTAACAACTGACACTGCAGAAATACAAAGGATCATGAGCGATTACTACAAACAACAATATGGCAATAAAATGGACAACCTGGAAGAAATGGACAAATTCTTAGAAAAGCACAACCTTCCGAGACTGAATCAGGAAGAAATAGAAAATATAAACAGACCAGTCACAAGCACTGAAATTGAGACTGTGATTAAAAATCTTCCAACAGGGCTTCCCTGGTGGCGCAGGGGTTGTGAGGCCACCTGCCAATTCAGGGAACACGGGTTTGATCCCTGGTCCAGGAGGATCCCACATGCCACGGAGCAACTAGGCCTGGGAGCCACAAAAACTGAGCCTGCTCACCTAGAGCCCGCGCTCCGCAATGAAAAGTAGCCCCTACTCGCAGCAACTAGAGAAAGCCCACGAGCAACAACGAAGACCCAATGCCGCCAAAAATAAAATTTAAAAATTTATTAAAAAAAAAGAAATTCTTCATATTTACCTCCCTCCCTCCAACCTGTCCCAGTTCTTGGAGTTTTCCTTGTAAAAAACAAAAAAAAAAATCTTCCAACAAACAAAAGCCCAGGATCAGATGGCTTCACAGGTGAATTCTACCAAATATTCAGAAAAGAGCTAAAACCTATCCTTCTCAAACTCTTCCAAAATACAGCAGAGGAACATTCCCAAACTCATTCTATAAGGCCACCATCACACTGACACCAAAACCAGACAAAGATGTCACAAAGAAAGAAAACTACAGGCCAATATCACTGATGAACATAGATGCAAAAATCCTCAAGAAAATACTAGCAAACAGAATCCAACAGCACATTAAAAGGATCATACACCATGATCAAGTGGGGTTTATCCCAGGAATGCAAGGATTCTTCAATATATGCAAATTAATCAATGTCATAAACCATATTAACAAACTGAAGGAGAAAAATCATACGATCATCTCAATAGATGCAGAAAAAGCTTTCGACAAAATTCAACACATATTTATGATAAAAACTCTCTAGAAAGTAGGCATAGAGGGAACTTATCTCAACATAATTAAGGCCATATATGACAAACCCACAGCCAACATCATTCTCAATGGTGAAAAACTCAAACCATTTCCACTAAGATCAGGAAAAAGACAAGGCTGTCCACTCTCACCACTCTTATTCAACATAGTTTTGGAAGTTTTAGCCACAGCAACCAGAGAAGAAAAAGAAATAAAAGGAATCCAAATCAGGAAAGAAGAAGTTGTCACTGTTTGCAGATGATATGATGACATGATACTATACACTGAGAATCCCAAAGATGCTACCAGAACACTACTAGAGCTAATCAATCAATTTGGTAAAGTAGCAGGACACAAAATTAATGCACAGAAATCTCTTGCATTCGTATACACTAATGATGAAAAATCTGAAAGAGAAATTAAGGAAACACTGCCATTTACCACTGAAACCAAAAGAATAAAATACCTAGGAATACCTACCTAAAGAGACAAAAGACCTGGATGCAGAAAACTATTAGACATGGATGACAGAAATTAAAGATGATACAAACAGTCGGAGACGTATACCATGTTCTTGGATTGGAAGAATCAACGTTGTGAAAATGACTATACTATCCAAAGCAATCTACAGATTCAATGCAATCCCTATCAAACTACCAATGGCATTTTTCACAGAACTAGAACAAAAAATTGCACAATTTCTATGGAAACACAGAAGACCCCAAATAGCCAAACCAATCTTGAGAAAGAAAAAAGGAGCTGGAGGAATCAGGCTCCCAGACTTCGGACTATACTACAAAGCTACAGTAATCAAGACAGTTTGGTACTGGCACAAAAAGAGAAATATAGGTCAATGCAACAGGAGAGAAAGCCCAGAGAGAAACCCACGCACATACTGTCAGCTTATTTTTAATAAAGGAGGCAAGAATATACAGTGGAGAAAAGACAGCCTCTTCAATAAGTGGTGCTGGGCAAACTGGACAGCTACATGTAAAAGAATGAAATTAGAACACTCCTTAACACCATACACAAAAATAAACTCAAAATGGGTTAAAGACCTAAATGTAAGGCAGACACTATAAAACTCTTAGAGGAAACATAGGCAGAACACTCTATGACATAAATCACAGCAAGATCTTTTTTGACCCACCTCCTAGAGAAATGGAAATAAAAACAAAAATAAACAAATGGGACCTAATGAAACTTAAAAGCTTTTGCACCACAAAGAAAACCTTAAACAAGACGAAAAGACAACCCTCAGAATGGGAGAAAATATTTGCAAATGAAGCACCTGACAAAGGATTAATCTCCAAAATTTACAAGCAGCTCATGCAGCTCAATATCAAAAAAACAAACAACCCAATCCAAAAATGGGCAGAAGACCTAAATAGACATTTCTCCAAAGAAGATATACAGATTGCCAACAATCATATGAAAGAATGTTCAACATCACTAATCATCAGAGAAATGCAAATCAAAACTACAATGAGGTATCACCTCATACCAGTCAGAATGGCCATCATCAAAAAATCTACAAACAATAAATGCTGGAGAGGGTATGGAGAAAAGGGAACCCTCTTGCACTGTTGGTGGGAATGTAAATTGATACAGCCACTATGGAGAAGAGTACGGAGGTTCCTTAAAAAACTACAAATAGAAGTACCATACGATCCAGCAATCCCACTACTGGGCATATAACCTGAGAAAACCATAATTCCAAGAGAGTCGTGTACCACAATGTTCATTGCAGCTCTATTTACAATAGCCAGGACATGGAAGCAACCTAAGTGTCCAAAGACAGATGAATGGATAAAGAAGATGTGGCACATATATACAATGGAATATTAGTCAGCCATAAAAAGAAACGAAATTGAGTTATTTGTAGTGAGGTGGATGGACCTAGAGTCTGTCATAGAGTGAAGTAAGTCAGAAAGAGAAAAACAAATACCGTATGCTAACACATATATATGGAATCTAAAAAAAAAAGAAAGAAAAAAAAAGGTTCTGAACAATTTAGGGGCCGGACAGGAATAAAGATGCAGATGTAGAGAATGGACTTGAGGAGATGGGGAGGGGGAAGGGTAAGCTGGGACGAAGTGAGAGAGTGGCATGGACTTATATATACTACCAAATGTAAAACAGATAGTTAGTGGGAAGCAGCTGCATAGCATAGGGAGATGAGCTGGGTGCTTTGTGACCACCTAGAGGGGTGGGATAGGGAGGCTGGGAGGGAGAGGCAAGAGGGAGGAGATATGGGGATATATGTATACGTATAGTTGATTCACTTTGTTATAAAGCAGAAACTAACACACCATTGTAAAGCAATTATACTTCAATACAGATGTTTAAAAAAAAACTAAAATAAATAAAGGCTGTGAGATGGAATGACATCAAAAAAAAAAAAGTAAACATGTAATGTGAGAAACATTTTCTTACTATTTGCTACCTTACCATGAACTACAGAGCAATAATATGCCTTTAGGAGAGCTGACATAACGTTTTTAAAATAGAAATTTTTTCCTATTATAGCAGTTAGAAATTTTCTTTTATTTTTAATTGAATGAAAGATTCTTTAAATTCCACAGTGCTTTACAATTTTCAAAAGTGTCACACACATGATTTCATAGAATCCCATCATAACACTTTTTCCCCGACCCTATATTGCCTCTCCCCCTCTCCTCTCCCCTCTGGTAGCCACTAGTTTGTTCTCTAGCAGATCTATAAGTCTGCTGCTTTTCTGTTTTATTCACTAGTTCGTTGCATTTTTAGACAGAAATTTTCTATTAACATAATTAGAAAACAGAAAAGAAAGAAGTAAACATATTCATTCAACAAATATGTGTTGAAGGGATATATTCTCTGCCAGATATGTGGCTCTGGACATGGGCTAGACAATGGTGGAAAAGACCAGCTTGAATCCTTTCTCATAAAACTTCCATTTGAGAGGGAGACAATCAAAACCAAGTAAAGAGATCAATAAAATAACTCTGTACTAAGTATCTCAAATTTACAAAAATAAATAGATAAAGATTAACAGGAGGCAACAGTTCTAAAACAAACCACAATTTTGGTCTATGTTATTCTGGCCTACTTAAAAATGTCCAAGTGTTTATTAACAGTTGTAATCATACAGCACTTTATGTCCTATTTCTTTCATCTAAAGTTCTCTCATGAACATTTTCTGTATCATTAAACATGCCATATGAATATAAATGTAGTAATAGTTTTTATTATTAAATATGCTAACATTTACAGGGCACTGTATACAAGGTGCTTTCTATATGCTAGGTCATTTAATCTTCATAACAAGCCTATAAGATAGTTTTTCTACTACCCTCATTTTATAGACACAAAATAAGACAGTAAGTGTAACTAACTTATTAAAGATTACATAGTTAATTTAAAGCACTAAGATTCAAGCCAGGCAGTTGGACTCACATCTAAGCTCCTATCACAGAATTAAACTACACTGTCTCGATGGCTGCATAATATTCCATCACTCTTACTTGGTACTTGGTGCTCAAACTTTTTGTAGGGTAAAAATGAAAACAAGGTAAAAAAAATATGGAGTGACAATGGAAGCAACAAGTAGAGAAAAAAAAAAAAAGCAGAGAGATAGAAAAAGGTTTTCGTTGGGATGTCTAAATAAAATGGGTCAGGAGGGAAGAGGAAAATAAGCTTTCGAAAATTATCCCCTAGGCAAATTTCGAGAAATATTTAATCCAGAAGTGGTTGTGTATTCAGAATCACTTTTTTTAAAAGTAAAGGAACAAGGACTTCCCTGGTGGTCCACGTTCCCAATGCAGAGGACCTGGGTTTGATCCCTGGTCAGGGAACTAGATCCCTCATACCACAACTAGGAAGTCCGAGTGCTATAGCTAAAAGATCCCGCGTGCCGCAACTAAGACCCGGCACAGCCTAAATAAATAAATAAATATTTAAACTAAAGGAACAAGTGCTTATTATGTATTACTTTCATGGTGAAAGCATCAGCTAGAACCTTCCCAACATTTGAGGTTGTGGGCAATATGCCACAAAGAATTCAGCCGGGCTTCCCTGGTGGCGCAGTGGTTGAGAGTCCGCCTGCCGATGCAGGGGACACGGGTTCGTGCCCTGGTTCGGGAAGATCCCACATGCCGCGGAGCGGCTGGGCCCTGAGCCATGGCCGCTGAGCCTGCGCGTCCGGAGCCTGTGCTCCACAACGGGAGAGGTCACAACAGTGAGAGGCCCACGTACCGCAAAAAAAAAAAAAAAAAAAAAAAGAATTCAGCCATTAAATGTGTCCAGGTTTAGCTACATTTGCAATTCCTTGGCCTCAGCTAATCCAAAGGGTACACAGAATCTTCTGAGGGCCTTCACACAATCTTATAAGAGTGACAGACCCAAATCAACAATCAGCACTGGTTTTACTTGCTGTAAGTTCTATTATACATGTAGCAGAGATTCACATATGCAAAGACAACAGTGGTGGAATAATATACAACCATTTGTAATGTTAACAACTATTAATAATAATTCACACCAAAGCTCCAGTTCCACCTGTGACTCCTCATCGTACTGTTCAATGCTCTTGGGTGTACATGTTTTATTCAATACTCTTCCATCCCCACACCCTAGCATCACTATCATTAATTAGATTTGCATTTACTGAGTAAAGATCACACTTCACACATTTCATTTTCCCCTAGACGGTCTTTTTTTTTTTTTTAAGCTTCAAGTAAAAGGGATCCTCTATTAATAGAGTTAAGCGCTTGTGCTTTGAAATCAGACTGCCCTGGATTCAAATCTTGGCTCCATCACTCACTTCTGATTTACAAACCTACGTGGTGGGGTGGGGGTATGTGCAGAAAGTTTATTATATTATTTCCTGTACCCAGGGAGTCTTCTGTAATGCTCTGTACATAGCAGATGCTCAATAAATATCTGCATATTATATTCCTCCGTATCTAAATTTCCTCTATATATTTAACCAGATCTAATTCTCTTCTACATTTATTTTTTTTCTTTTTGCCTCTAGGAAATATATACCTGGCAGATGCTTAACAGCTACGTATCGGCAGTGAATGAAATGATGTTGGTACATAATTTGGTTCTAAAGTTTATAAAGTGCTTTGAGCTGACAGAAATAGTGCAGATGAAGACTGTAAATGGACATAAAACATGAAATATCTGTCTCACTAACCTATCTTCTCTCCTTAGATTTCTCTCTCTCAAACTAGGAATTCCTCTGTTTTTTTCCTTCCCCTAAAAGGCAGACATACCAACCTTATACGCAGCAGTCAGAAACAGGGTGGCTCTGATTCATTTAGGACTTCCAGCATCAAGGCCCAAAAATGTCAAAGTAGCTCAAAACCAAAGATTAGGCTCATTCACCTAATGTGGATAGCTCGTTCATTAAGGCCCGGTAAATGGACAGTGATAGCTGTCAACAGTGGCCACAAGGAGCAATGGCCGAATTACGGCAGCCATACGGTTTTGAGCTGTTTCGTGGTTCTGTAAGGGATGGGATCTAATTTCCAAAACGATCCCATTTCTGAGAGAAGTTCATCCACTACCTTCCTCTGGAGCTTTGATGCATGACATGTCACAGTGCTTCTGAGTGGGCTTCTGCCAGTGGTGCAAAAACTGATGACATGAAACAGGTACCAACAATGGCACAGCTGCTAATGGGTGCATTTAAATCAACGTCTATTCTTCCCATGCCATCAGGCAAAGCCCCTTTTACTGCTCTAAAACAAATACAGCTTAATTTTATTTCCTGCCTGGCTTTGTATAATCTTGACATGTCCTCAGTCAAACACGACCCAGTCCCTCAATCAGGCCCTATTTTTCTGGAGATGGGAAAACTAGAGAAAGCTAAAGTAATTATTGAAAACTCATAAGCAGCAGCTTCAGCCTAATTACCTTGACTTTCTTTTTAAATTTTTTCTATCGATTGTCTCTTGTTAATATACAAGTATTGACCAAGCGGATAGAGCCTGGTGCTACTGTGATAAGAACAGATGCCGTTGGGAAGCAAAATGTAATTAGGAGACCCAATATTTCTGCTCTTCTTTTTCAGAAGCACACACGTACAGGACAGACTTTGGTTGGAGACCCTCTTAAGAATCACCAGCAGCATCTACACAGCCAGAATCTTTGTTTGATGCCTTTGCTGTCTGTTGTGCCTTTGCCACCAGGGGGCAGCTGGGAAAAAGAAAAACAACCCCTTTTTCTTTGTTCCTCTTCTAATGTTAAAATAATGTATTTCCCTTATTTTCAGCACATAATCTACTAGAACTCCCAGGTCAACAATTCCAGGGGGACAAGCAACCCAGGAATGAAGGTGACATCCTTTGGAGATGCGTGTGTTGTCTTTTAAATGCTGTTGTATTGAAAGTTTTGACTTGAAAACACCTACGTAATATTGGGTGAGCTGCCCTGAATATTAATGTATCATTGACAAATGCTTTTATCAGTTCCTGATTCCTTTGTCAGGGAGGAATGTGAAGTTTTCTTGCTGCAGAATATGAAACTCACTTAAAAAATAATTATTTCTCAAGCACTTTACACTTCTCAATTTCTCATATATCTAAGTTTTCAAGAGCATTTATAATGTGTTGCTGGTTGAAAGTCTTAAACTGCTATTGAGGTCTACCTCAATATAAGCAAACACAATTTAGTAACATTGGGTGGAAATCAGTTTTCTTAGGAGACAAGAAAACCCTGATATATCAGGGTGTCATGTTGCATTCTGCTTTATTTCATCTTTTAAATCAACTCTATGAGAAAATCAATAAAGCAGGAGCAGTTAGCGATGCTAAAAGTAATCAGAAATATCTAAAAGGGGCAGTTCTCAAAAAATAAACCTTGGTCACAAATTCTGTTACATATTCCAAAAGGAAAGAAGCATTCTTTTTTCTTTTTGCGGTACGCGGGCCTCTCACTGTTGTGGCCTCTCCCGTTGCAGAGCACAGGCTCCGGACGTGCAGGCTCAGCGGCCATGGCTCACGGGCCCAGCCGCTCCGCGGCATGCGGGATCTTCCCGGACTGGGGCACGAACCCGTGTCCCCTGCATCGGCAGGCGGACTCTCAACCACTGCGCCACCAGGGAAGCCCAGGAGAGAAGCATTCTTAAAGAAGGACTGGAAATAGCTGTAACAACGAAGTGAGCAGTGCAAAATCCAAGAAGCATGGGGGAAAGTGATAGGAGAAGGCAGCCAATGGATCCAAAGGAAAAAATGAATGAAAGAATCATTAGACTAAGGAAGAGCGTTAAGGACTGGTACACAACTGAAATGGTACACTCAACAGCAGAAGCAGTAGCAGGAGAAATAGTTTAGTCCCCATCAAGCATATTACAATAACAACGAAGGTACATCAACCATAAAGTAACAAGTTTACAGACTTTGGGGGACAGTTCGTGAAAGGGCAAATGGATTTCTAGTAAAATAGCTTCATCAGCCTCTGAGGGCATCACTGTCATCAGCAAGTCACAGGCATAAATATATAATCAATCCAGATCAACAAGGGGCAAGCAATTCATTGGAAGGTGCTGGGAAACAAAGTCACACTACGGTCTGTACAACTGTAGTGCATAACAACATCAGATAATATCACAGACATTCATCCGTGACATAGGTTTCAAACATGCCTTTAGTGAAAGATCGGTTCAGGTACCTTACATAATATTTAAGATTCAGAAATGAAAGCTGAAAAATATCTTTAGGATTTTGAATTAATGAATTCCAATGAGTAATACTGTAATCTGCATATAGCGGGATCAGAACACTCAGACAATGTTTCAGCAGATCAGGATATTTTTTCTGAGTGCCTACTATGTCCCAGACAGTGGAATTCAAAGGCAGATAGGACCTGGTCTTTCTTTCTACAAAGGTCATTGTCTAGTGGAGAGAAACACTCAAACAATTATGATACAGAGTGACAGGAACAATAATTATCTTAGGAACAAGATGTTAACTAAGCCAGCCAAAGAAAATAAGAGGAGGCTTCATTTTTTTTTTTTTTTTTTTTTTGCGGTACACGGGCCTCTCACTGCTGTGGCCTCTCCCGTTGCGGAGCACAGGCTCTGGATGCGCAGGCTCAGCGGCCATGGCTCACGGGCCCAGCCGCTCCGCGGCATGCGGGATCTTCCCGGACCAGGGCACGAACCCGTGTCCCCTGCATCGGCAGGCGGACTCTCAACCACTGCGCCACCAGGGAAGCCCCGAGGCTTCATTTTTTTAAAATGTTATATTTAAGGCATATCTTTAAATGTATTTGAAATGACCATCAGAAGAACAGCAGGACTGTAAAGAGAGCAGTGTGTAAAGAGAGGCCTTAGCATCCTTACATCAGCTCAGGCCTCAGGTGGAGAGGAACAAACCAGTGTTGACAAGGGAAAACCTGTATTTAGAAAGACAAGGGTGGGAAGAGATACAGACACTGCTGGGAAGATACTATTGAAGACAAAGGGAAAGGCAGACAAAACGAAAGAAGAAAGCAGAGTCATCTTCCAGAAACTGTCTTATTGACAAACTAGTCAAGGTACAATGGAAAGAACTATGGATTTGTTGTCACATGACTTGGACAAAGTCCCAGCTCCACTATTTACTATGTATGTGACTGTTTCAACCAGGATTCTTTCAGCTACAAGTAAGAGAAAACTGGCTAAAAGTGGTAAACAGGGTTTTACTGTAAGAAACAGAAACCAGTATAGTTAGTTCAAGCAGAAAGGGAGAAATTTTGTACTTGTGGTATCACAGGAAGGGATGGCGGAGCTGGATTGAAGTTGTTTCCAGGAATTATTTGAAAGTAACACTAAACAACTGACCCCACCAGGCACTACTAAACCTGTCCCTATTAGGAAAGTGAGGAATTAAGAGGCTGCCCAGGCTACAATCGCCTCTTGATAGCCATGAAATTAGTCAGTAATTTTTAACATTGTTGCAAAAATACCAACATCTCCATTCTTGCTCCCAGAAAACAGCCAAGCCACAAAAAATAACCTTCACCTCAGTTTCCCCTTCCAAATGTCACATGAATGCACCTAATAGGAAGAACCTAATTCATCCCCTGAATTCTGAGGCAGGGACATCAGAAATGTACTCCTGAGGGCACACCAAGGGAAGGTGGGAACGTTTTCTGAGTGCCAAAGCACCAGGTTCACAAGTGGATTAAACAATAAAAATAACGACTGGAATTCAGGACAAGAATTCCAAAGGCAGGGCATTTTCAGAATTAATTCAGTGTTAATTCAGTGTCTTTACAATATCATTAAGGACTCAGGGTCTTTCCATTTTTCTATTCTTTAGCATCAGAGGCTTGTCCCTTTTCGATGGCAAAACGGCTGCCGCAGGTAACACAGGCACTTTGGACACTGTTGACGGAAACAAATGGGCTTATTTCTTTCTATTATCTTTCAATCAAACAGAACCTTTCCCCAGATGCCTCTGCAGACTTTCTCTCAGACTTTCTGAACAGAACTGTATTATTTATCCCATGGCCCAGACCATCACTGGTGAAAGAAACAGCATTAACATGACTGGCCTATAGATAAATCATGATGTACCCTGAGAGGCAGGAAAAAAGACCGTTCCCTGAGCATGTGGCCTTGCAAGAGAAGAAAAATTAGCATTTGACAGCCAGCAAGAAGGCGGGTGGGCAATCCTGAGGTGCAGCAAGCTGTTTATCTCCGACGCTCATTGTCTTACTTTCCTCGATTCTAACACAAGGATGTTAGTATCTGCCTCCTCATCTAACAGGGCCATCATTCCTATGGTACCTATGCCTATGATTTAACAGGACCATCATTCCTATGGTACCTATGCCTATGATTTAACAGGACCATCATTCCTATGTTACCTATGCCTATGATTTAACAGGGCCATCATTTCTATGGTAACCTATGCCTATGATTTAACAGGACCATCATTCCTATGGTACCTATGCCTATGATTTAACAGGGCCATCATTTCTATGGTACCTATGCCTGTGATTTAACAGGGCCATCATTTCTATGGTACCTATGCCTGTGATTTAACAGGACCATCATTTCTATGGTAACTTATGCCTATGATTTAACAGGACCATCATTCCTTATGTACCCTACACCTATGATCCAAGAGGACCATCATTCCTGGAAGATCACATGAAGTGACATATGTAAAACCTCTACAGACAACGTGATAGGTTATCATCATTAGCACATGGGGGAATGAAAAAGGAGACTTTTGTTCTCAGAAAGTACCACCCTATCTGGATAGCGTTAATTGAAAGGGCAAATAATTGTCTTGAGGAAAAGCAGTTTGCTGAGATGAGTGTTTTCCAAGCATTTTATACTGTCATTATGGAAAAGAGGGCTGGATTCTATCTGAAGGAAGACAATCAATAAACCATGAAACTGCCCAACATTACTGGAGTGCTTCCAGAGACAGAACTTTTGTGTCGCTCGGTTGATGAAGCAACCATGTTTATGAAGCATGTTAAGCGTTATCCCAGCAGGCAATAATGGATCAAGAGCCTGAAGTTGAGAGGACAGGGCTTATTATTAATGCACATGCTAATATCCATGCAGGTTTGATACATAAAATTTGTGGATAATTGCAAATTTCAAAGTCCTAGAGTTTTCAAAGGGTCATACCTGTTGCTTAAAGGGTACAAGCTAATGCATATCAATTCCTCCTATCAAGTTCAAGCTCTTTTTTGTACACTCAGTGGAATTTCATTTCCTATGGTTGGATGAGGGTAGCAAGGATAACTGTCTATTAACATGCTCATAGTATCTTTCTGTTTGCGAAAATTAATTCACTGAATCGAATTACACTATAATATGAAATATTATTATAGAATTGATCTCATAAATTGATGGAGCTTTTCAAAGGAATTTCCCTTAATATTCTCATTTATTTACTCTTAATTTTACTGCATTAGAGTCCTACACCCTCAAATACAATGAGCCATTATATAGGTTCCTCAGCCCCACAGTAACATTAAAGATGCAATTATATACACTGGCTATGCCTAGAATTTTGTCATACAGATGTTACGAGGTGAGAAGAAGTTTGACCTGTAGAATATTACCCTCCTGAAATGACAGAGAAGTAGTACAGGAAGGCTAATTTGTTATATGGTAGCCGTGTGATGAGCCAACTTGGCTAGGCTAACCTGCATTTCTCTGAATTCCCTTCCCTATGTGTTTCTGGTTAAAACGGGCTACAAGAGACATCCTTGCTTGAGATTTGAGGGGTGGAAGTGAGGTAGTATTCACTGTGTCTTATAGATTCAAGAGGTTGGGCTCTTAATGCTGATGCTGGTTCAACCCCTTGGCCTGGGACACTGTTGGGCCCACAACTCCTCCACCTTCCCCTTGGACCCTCGTACAGCTTCTTTGACTCCTGTGCCAGGTGTGTCTTTAGCTCAGTGATGAAGGGGGCACCTTCGCCTGCAGAACACTCATATCATCAGAGTTGGAGACAGTGAGAACTCACACAAATTCCAGCCTATTCTCGTAAGTTCCAGCTTGTCCACATTATCCCTTACTTTATAACCCTCTCTCCTCCTTCCTATCTGCTCTGCAGACTTCAAATTACAGTAAGAGGTGTAAAGAAACTGTCTAACCAGAGCCCACAACTGCATAAGATCAAGTCCCTGTAACAAATTTTTTATTACATGTGTGTTTTTATATAATACACACACATACCTACACATGCTTCTGCTTTTCTGATTGAACACCAGTAATTTAATGCCACAATTAATTTGTTGGAATATCATTTCATGGCATAGTATGCATAAAGATCTTTATTTTGAAGAGAAATGACTAAAGGTAAGCTTTTTTTCTTAAGTTCCTACAATCCAGTAGTTGACAGATGTGTGGAACCATTAAGAAATGAAGACCTAAGGCTTAGAGAGGCAAGAACGATTACTACACATTCAAGAGACATTTCCATTTGAACAAGTTCAAAACTAAGTTTTAGCATTAAAAGCTAAACCTCATTATCTGCTAAATTTTGCTTTCAAAACTTCTTATTCTCCCATCATTCTAGAAAGCTTTGGCATTGCTATATTTGAAATGTTGATTTTTTCAAAACACACACATTAGAGAAAATGATAAAATGAAAATAGCATTAACAATATGTTAACTATATAGATCTCTATAAGGGGGGTTAAGAGCAGCATCTATTGTGCAAAGGGATCAAGTAACAAAAGTCTTCTAAAGAAAAATTAGCCAACACTCATATATACGGTTCTACAATGAAATTTCACTAAAAGCACAGGCCTATTTTACGAGTTTTAGATGTAATATTTTACCTCAATAGCGATTCTATAGGAAAACGCTACGATTACCTCCTTTGTACTGATGAGGAAACTACGACAAGAGCAAGAACTTTCCTAGGATCCCCTAATAGGAAAGTAGCAGGACAAGGCTTTTCGCCAACTCCTGAACTCATACTCTCAGCCAAAATGCCATGCTACAATTTTTAAAATTTATCCAAAATGTTTAGAAATAGAAATACTGCTTATAATAATCAATGACTCAACATGTAATGCCTCTTATCTCAATGCCTTACTCAGATTCCCTAACTGAACCATCTAGTTTAGTTTGCTCTGATCAGAATGTAAGCTTCCTGAGGCCCAGTCCCTATCTTCAAGACACTTCAAGATATTTCAGAGTCACGTGCATACAGACATGCCTTTTATGAATCAATGGTTTGTGGAATTTAAGTGCCAACTGGTATAAGCCTCTTGATGACATATACTGTATCTTCTACTTCCTTGCATCCTCTCAAGTACACACAGTGCTTTACTCTTCAAAGAGCCGATATTCAATGAAGTCCTGTTAATTTTAATAGTCAATTGCTTTTTAATCCAGCAATGTAAGGCTGAAAACGAAGACAAAAACATATTTTTTCACTGAAAAAATCTATAAAAATGATATACAGACTCATTCACCAAATTGCTTAACTCTACAACAAAGGCGTCCTATGTTGAAGCTTAAAGGTCCTTTCAGAGCAAATCCAAGAAAATATCATAAACAATAGCTAGAAGATGTATAGAACTTGTTTTTGTTACTCAAAGAAGCAATACAGATTCAAAATAATAAAGACTGCAAAAGGGTTTTGATAAATTAAAAGTACACATTCATCATTGAGAAAAAAAGACAAGGTAGGCTGATGTCTCAAAGTTCAATGTTGTCCTTTCACAAAATGCCTTTTGTTGCCCTGTTAGAAAAAGCATAGTCCTGTACTACAATGGGTATTGTTACAAGACAGGAGAGGAGGAGTGTCAGGTCTCAGAGGACCACATGTAGTTTGCATTTATATTATTCTGTACAGTCTAGACGGCACTTTTAGATCTCAGGTTTGGTTTCAGTCTTCATCTGGACCAGGTAGTTTTGTTCTCTTCCCCACCTACAAACTGTCAAAACAAGCCATATATTTCATAAATGTGTTCCACATATAAAAAGGAAAACTAGTTCAGAGCATTTTCATCTCAGTTACGGGGGAAGAATTCAGACGGAATGGAAGTAACAATGTCGAGATGGAAGGCAACTTCCAGGCAGGTTGGCTCAGATGGTGCCTAAGCTCCTTTCTGCAGTATCCCTGGAGACATAAGTAACATTATCTTCAAATCAGAAGAAGCTAATAGTTAAGACAATTTCTAATAATTACTACTTTAGAAAAAGATTTTAAGTTATGTTCTACTACAATGATGTTCTCAAAACACCAAAAATGCATATCCAAAATTATCTATGCGAAACAGGTCATAGTGACTGGAACAGCACAGCTTTCGCAGAAATTCAGAGCCTGTAGTTAATCTCTGCCGAATGCCTCGTAGCAGGAAGCTCAAATAGCAAGAAGTTATCAGTTTGTCATTCCATTATCCACACCTTCAAGTATAAGGCTCATTCTGCTAAGAATTCTTCTTGTCTTTTAAAATGTTGCACTAAGCATTATACTGTTTCCCAGTAATGCTAACCACAAAGGTAATGATGCTGTACATTTAATTTTTCCAGCCTTCATGTGTCCGCCAGCATTACAGATGAGTCATTAACAGTCTCAAATAGACTGACATTATTGTTTGCTACTGCTGAGAAATCTCATTTCTTTCAAGACAGCAGGAGGACAGTTTGGGTTTGATAATGGAGACGCACAGAAAGCACGCAGAGTTAAAAGAATCTAAAACTATACTAGTCCAACCTTCTAGGTTATTTATTTTGTCACTGAACTCAAAGGCTGAATGGCATATTTCATCAAAAGGTCCAGGCTGGGAAGATAGGCTCCAGCCTACAGAAAACATGGCAATTGTCCCCAACAACAACAACAGATTTGAAAAACCTCATCTTTCCCTGGCATGATTCAAAATACAGAACAATTTGCTAGACAAAGCCCCAGGATGTGCCATGCATCGCAACTGGCCAGAAAGGCATCTTCGAAGGTACAAACACACTCTGGTTAAATTATATCCAAGCAACCAGAAACCTTAAGCTACTTCGATCCATGTTGACTTTGGAAGTCAAATAACATGAGAAGAATCCACACAGACCAGAACTTTTATGGCAAAAATCCTCCTTCCAAAGAGCTTCAGAAAAACTTAGTAAGCTTCATAAGGTAGAACATTTATACAAGAAAAGGAATGTCAGAAAAAAAGCTTAGCGGTGAGGGAACAGCAAACAGCCCAGTTTAGCTGAAGCATATAATCTTGTGGAAGAGAAATGGGGATAGACTGAAAATGCTGGCAGGAACCTATTATCAAATGCCTAGAATTTCTTGATAATTGTATTCAATTATAGTCAATAAAGATCCGTAGAAGGTTTAAAAGATAGTGAAAGGATTGGAACTGAGCCTGAAAATGAAAATAACAGCACTGAGTAGGACACAGGAAAGACCAGCTAATGGACTATTGCAATTGTCCATATGCAGCCAGAACAAGATTAATGACTGTGGAAATATTAAAAGAATAGCAAACCAAAGAGCAGGTCCTAGAATAAAATCTGTAAGATTTAGATGATAACTGGTAGTGGCAAAAGGAAAGATAAATATTATGCTTGTGGCATACATGGCTGAAAAAACAGAAGCTAGAAAGAAAAAGAACAATTCCAGCAAGATGAAAAGCTCTTTTTTGGACATGAGTGACAATGGCATATGTAGCTAAAGATGTCTAGAAGGCAGTTTATAATGAGGATTCTGGATTTAGGGAGAGAAAGTAGAGTAATATTACATAAATATAATGGTAAAGCAGGGATATAAGATCTCTGGTCTAGATTCTAGATATAGGTCTAGTCTAGATATAGACTAGAAGACCTATTTAGGTTAATACTTCAGGAATAGGAAAGAGAAAGCAGGCAAAAGAGGACAGAGAAAATGAACAGTCACAAAGGTAGGAGATAAATACAGGGCACAGTTCCAACCATGAATATTCATGAGCTTAAAGAAAAGGGTTTTACCTATCTTGAACTAATAAGAAAAGGAGGAAACACTGGGGAGAGAATCTTTTGGATTTAACAATTAGGGGTTTATTAGAGTGATCATTAAGACCAGTGGTTCTCAACCCTGGCAGAATCAGAATCTTCCAGGAAGATTTTTAAAAATATCAATAGGGAAGCATATCACTGACCAATTAAATCAGAAAAAGGGTGGTTCCCAGACTTTTGTAGTTTTTAAAAGCCATCCAAGATGATTCAAACGCAGCCAGGTTTGAAAACCCCTGTTCTAGACAAAATGATGAAGTAAGAATACATGAAAAGAAAGAGGAGGAAGAGGAAGAGAAGGAGGAAGAGGAAAAGGACCGGGAAGGGAAAGAGGAAGAGGAGGGAGAAAGAGAAAAGAACAGAGTTGGTGGGTGGTAGAGAAAAGGAGCACAGTCTACTCTATGGATAAACCTGGTGTAGAAAGGAGGGCAGTGGTTTTTCTTGCGGTATGCGGGCCTCTCACTGTCGTGGCCTCTCCCGTTGCGGAGCACAGGCTCCGGACGCGCAGGCTCAGCGGCCATGGCTCACGGGCCCAGCCGCTCCGCGGCATGTGGGATCTTCCCGGACCGGGGCACGAACCCGTGTCCCCTGCATCGGCAGGCGGACTCTCAACCACTGCGCCACCAGGGAAGCCCGAGGGCAGTGTTTTGAGAAGATCTCAAGTCGGGAGGTTTCCTGAGGATAAGGAGAGACTGAGCATGTTTGTAGGTAAAGGGAATGAGACCAGTAGATATAGAGAAAATAAACATCCTATGGGCATGGAGAGAGGGTTGGGCTGGGGTGCAAAGGGAACAATAAAGCAAGATTCTGGAAAATATGAGAGAGAGGAAACAAATGGAGAGCTAAACTCAGTGGTGAAAGATTTATTTCTCATAGAACGGAATAAAGGAAGAGAAGTAAGATGAAGATAAAGAGCAATTTTTGAGGTAGAATGGAGCAGGGCCATGCTAAGAGAATCCTCTTCAGATGGTCTCAACAGGAAGATTAATAGGGGAGGATTTGGGGTTTCAAGAAGTAGAGAAGGACCACAACATCCCAAAAGGTAAAGCACTTAAGATCCCATTGAACTGAGGCAGGTAAACAATCTTTGAATGTAAGTAATCAGATTTCTTATGAGAAAAGCCAGGAAGATGACTGGATTACATGGAGAGGACTCAGATAAACTCGTGAATCGTCAACAGGGCTCGAATTAGAAGTCAGACACCAACTGCTCTGCAAAAAAAAGGAAAAAGACTGAATGAACCAAAGTTTCAACTGACATCTACATTAAGTCTCAGGAAAGTTAAAGATCTGATCAAAGTTTGGCGTGATGAGTGGCTTTAAAGCAGTTGACTAACACTAAACTATACTTTTACCTTCAAGAAATACTGACGATGAATTGAGAATCACAATTCGTTAAATCCCTTAAAATTTCAAAAAGTTGCATGAAATCAATACAGAAAAATTAGAATGTCAAGGAATCTCTGGATTTCTAGAAGGCATACAGAAACTAAAAGAAACTAGAAGACAGAACTCTAAATACAATTTTCCCAATAAATGGAGTCTAACAAAAACAGTAAGGGATTATCTAAAGTTTCAACCTGATACCTATGTTGAAAAAAAAAAAAGAATTATCATGAGATAAGTGAACTTCAAAGATTCCACTTACATTCTGCCAGGTCCTGTTTAAATAAAACGGAAAACCAATTTATGACCCATCACCATCTCCCTGCTTAATGTGATAATGACTGCACAGGCTTAAAAGGTTTAATTTTACATTCTTTCTAGTACTAGGGATGTTCCCATCAATAATTTGAGTTTTTAAGTGTCACCAACTCTCACCCTGGGCTGCTAACGGAAGCTGTCCCCATGATACAATGAAGCTCTCCTGGGGATAACAAACAACCTACCTGTACAAATTTGATCTGCCATGGGCGCTATTGTCTAGGGCTTGGCAAATGGTTTGTATAAAAATCCATATATTGAGTTGAGCAGAAATGAAATAAAGTCTGAGAAGTGACAGAATGTCAATTATGGAGTTGGTAAAATAGCCCTTTTAAAAAGTTGTTAACTTCGGCACTTTTCTGACTCTACAAATTTTATTTAAATATCATATTGCTCTGTCACAAGCCACGTCTTGAAAAATAGCAAAAACTATTTGGTGAAGAGGAGAAAAATAATTCTCTTAGGCAATTATTTCTCGGGACTTCACTTAAAATGAGTTAAAATTTGCATTTTAAAGTCTATCTACGTGACATGTTTAAAATAGAGGGCAAATAAAGCAACAATACCCGCCCCCTCTTATCAAATAACAGGTTACTTGTCTCTGTCATTTGCACAGTATCTTGGGGAGTTAGAAGAGTCCCAATAGATCACTACAATATATCTACAGATATATGGTGGTTTCCAAACACTGAAAAGGAAGTCACCATAGACTTATAAAAATTAAAGCTTAGGGGGAATTCCCCGGCAGTCCAGGGTTAGGGCTCCACGCTTCCACTGCAGGGGGCACGGGTCTAATCCCTGGTCGGGGAACTAAGACCCCGCAAAACTGCATGGCGCAGCCAAAAAAATAAATAAATTTTTTTTAAAAAATTTAAAGCTTAGGGACAATAATAATTAAAAAATGACATTCACATTTGTCAAACATAATGACAAAACCTCAATGTAGGATACTTAGACTTGGCAAGGAAAGGCAATAAGAGGAAAACACTCAGGTACATGGAATAACAACATACAAATTAACATGCAAAATGTGAGCTCTGATTTGCAGAATACTGTGATGTAATTAACTCCTTGGTTCCTTACAAATACGCTAAGAGGTAGATAAAGTAAGCTTTTTATTTTTTTGAGTTTATCCCAATACTTTATTTTTTTAACTTTTATATTGGAGTATAGTTGATTAACAATGTTGTGTTAGTTTCAGGTGTACAAAAAAGTGATTCAGTTATACATATACATGTATCTATTCATTTTCAAATTCTTTTCCCAATTAGGTTGTTACAGAATACTGAGCAGAGTTCCGGGATGCTATACAGTAGGTCCTTGTTGGTTATCCAATTTAAATATAGCAGTGTGTACATGTCAATCCCAAACTCCCTAACTATCCCTCCCCCCGACCCTATCCCAATACTTTGTTATTATTTTTTTAACATCTTTATTGGAGTATAATTGCTTTACAATGGTGTGTTGGTTTCTGCTTTATAACAAAGTGAATCAGCTATACATATACATATATCTCCACAAGACTCTTTTTGAATTATGGTTTTCTCAGGGTATATGCCCAGTAGTGGCATTGCTAGGTCATATGGTAGTTCTATTTTTAGTTTTTTAAGGAACCTCCATACTGTTCTCCATAATGGCTGTATCAATTTACTTTCCCACCAACAGTGCAAGATGGTTCCCTTTTCTTCACACCCTCTCCAGCATTTATTGTTTGTAGATTTTTTGATGATGGCCATTCTGACTGTTGTAAGGTGATACCTCATTGTAGTTTTGATTTGCATTTCTCTGATGATTAATGGTGTTGAGTATTCTTTCATGTGTTTATTGGCAATCTGTATATCTTCCTTGGAGAAATGTCTATTTAGGTCTTCTGCCTATTTTTGGATTCGGTTGTTTGTTTTCTTGATATTGAGCTGCATGAGCTGCTTGTAAATTTTGGAGATTAATCCTTTGTCAGGTGCTTCATTTGCAAATATTTTCTCCCATTCTGAGGGTTGTCTTTTCGACTTGTTTAAGGTTTTCTTTGTGGTGCAAAAGCTTTTAAGTTTCATTAGGTCCCATTTGTTTATTTTTGTTTTTATTTCCATTTCTCTAGGAGGTGGGTCAAAAAGGATCTTGCTGTGATTTATATCATAGAGTGTTCTGCTATGCTTTGCTCTTAAGAGTTTTATAGTGTCTGGCCTTACATTTAGGTCTTTAATCCATTTTGAGTTTATTTTTGTGTACCATGTTAGGGAGTGTTCTAATTTCATTCTTTTATGTGTAGCTGTCCAGTTTTCCAAGCACCACTTATTGAAGAGGCTGTCTTTTCTCCATTGTATATTCTTGCCTCCCTTATGGTCATCATAAGATGACCATATGTGCATGGGTTTATCTCTGGGTTTTCTATCCTGTTCCATTGATCTGTATTTGTGTTTCTGGGCCAGTACCATACTGTCTTGATTACTGTAGCTTTGTAGTATAGTATGAAGCCCGGGAGCCTGATTCCTCCTGCTACTTTTTTCTTTCTCAAGATTGCTTTGGCTATTAGGGGTCTTTTGTGTTTCCATACAAATTGTGAAATTTTTTGTTCTAGTTCTGTGAAAAACGCCAGTGGTAGTTTGATAGGGATTGCATTGAATCTGTAGATTGCTTTGGGTAGTAGAGTCATTTTCACAATGTTGATTTTGCCAATCCAAGAACATGGTATATCTCTCCATCTATCTGTATCATCTTTAATTTCTTTCAGCAGTGTCTTATACTTTTCTGCATACAGGTCTTTTGTCTCCTTAGGTAGGTTTATTCCTAGATATTTCATTCTTTTGTTGCAATGGTAAATGGGAATGTTTCCTTAATTTCTCTTTCAGATTTTTCATCATTAGTGTGAAGGAATGCAAGAGATTTCTGTGCATTAATTTTGGATCCTGCTACTTTACCAAATTCACTGATTAGCTCTAGTAGTTTTCCGGTAACATCTTTAGGATTCTCTATGTATAGTATCATGTCATCTGCAAACAGTGACAGCTTTACTTCTTCTTTTCCAATTTGGATTCCTTTTACTTCTTTTTCTTCTCTGACTGCTATAGCTAAAACTTCCAAAACCATGTTGAATAACAGCAGTGAGAGTGGACAACCTTGTCTTGTTCCTGATGTTAGAGGAAATGGTTTCAGTTTTTCACCATTGAGAATGATGTTGACTGTGGGTTTGTCATATATGGCCTTTATTATGTTGAGGTAAGTTCCCTCTATTCCTACTTTTGGAGAATTTTTATCATAAGTTGGTGTTGAATTTTATCAAAAGCTTTTCCTGCATCTCTTTAGATGATCATATGGTTTTTCTCCTTCAGTTTGTTAATATGGTTTATGACACTGATTGATTTGCATATATTGAAGAACCCTTGCATTCCTGGGATAAAACCCACTCGATCATGGTGTATGATCCTTTTAATGTGCTGTTGGATTCTGTTTGCTAGTATTTTGTTGAGGATTTTTGCATCTGTGTTCATCAGTGATATTGGCCTGTAGTTTTCTTTCTTTGTGACATCTTTGTCTGGTTTTGGTATCAGTGTGATGGTGGCCTTGCAGAATGAGCTTGGGAGTATTCCTCTCTCTGCTATATTTTGGAAGAGTTTGAGAAGGATAGGTTTTAGCTCTTTTCTAAATGTTTGATAGAATTCGCCTGTGAAGCCATCTGGTCCTGGGCTTTAGTTTGTTGGAAGATTTTTAATCACAGTCTCAATTTCAGTGCTTCTGATTGGTCTATTTTTATTTTCTATTTCTTCCTGGTTCAGTCTCAGAAGGTTGTGCTTTCCTAAGAATGTGGCCGTTTCTTCCAGGTTGTCCATTTTATTGGCATATACATGTTTGTAGTCATGTCTCATGATCCTTTGTATTTCTGCAGTGTCAGTTATTATTTCTCCTTTTCCATTTCTAAAACTATTGATTTGAGTCTTCTCTCTTTTTTTCTTTGTGAGTCTGGCTAATGGTTTATCAATTTTGTTTATCTTCTCAAAGAACCAGCTTTTAGTTTTACTGATCTTTGCTTTGTATTCTTCATTTCCTTTTCATTTATTTCTGATTTGATCTTTATGATTTCTTTCCTTCTGCTAAGTTTGGGGTTTTTTTGTTTTTCTTTTTGTAATTGCTTTAGGTGTAAGGTTAGGTTGTTTATTTGCGATGTTTCTTGTTTCTTGAGGTAGGACTGTATTGCTATAAGCTTCCTCTTAGAACTGCTTTTGCTGCATCCCATAGGTTTTGGGTTGTCGTGTTTTCATTGTCATTTGTTTCTAGGTATTTTTAATTTCCTCTTTGATATTTTCACTGATCTCTTGATTACTTAGTAGTGTATTGCTTAGTCTCCATGTGTTTGTATTTTTCACAGATTTTTTCCTCTAATTGATATCTAGTCTCATAGCATTGTGGTCGGAAAAGATACTTGATACAATTTCCATTTTCTTAAATTTACCAAGGCTTGATTTGTGACCCAAGATATGATCTATCCTGGAGAATGTTCCATGAGCACTTGAGAAGTGTATTCTGTTGTTTTTGGATGAAATGTCCTATAAATATCAATTAAGTCCATCTTGTTTAATGTGTCATTTAAAGGTTGTGTTTCCTTATTTACTTTCATTTTGGAAGATCTGTCCATTGGTGAAAGTGAAAGTGTGGTGTTAAAGTCCCCTACTATGATTGTGTTACTGTCGATTTCCCCTTTTATGGCTGTTAGCATTTGCATTATGTATTGAGGTGCTCCTATGTTGGGTGCATAAATATTTACAATTGTTATGGCTTCTTCTTGGATTGATCCCTTGATCATTATGTAGGGTCCTTCTTTGTCTCTTGTAATAGTCTTTGTTTTAAAGTCCATTTTGTCTGATATGAGAATTACTACTCCAGTTTTGTTTTTTTTTTTGCGGTACGCAGGCCCCTCACTGTTGTGGCCTCTCCCGTTGCGGAGCACAGGCTCCGGACGTGCAGGCTCAGCGGCCATGGCTCACGGGCCCAGCCGCTCCACGGCATGTGGGATCTTCCCGGACCGGGGCACAAACCCATGTCCCCTGCATCGGCAGGCGGACTCTCAACCACTGCGCCACCAGGGAAGCCCTCTAGTTTATTTATATATTTTTAAAAATAATATTTTAAATAAACTTATTTATTTTTAGCTTCATTGGGTCTTCATTGCTGCACGTGGGATCTCCCCAGTTGCGTCGAGAGGGGGCTACTCTCATTGTGTTGCACGGGCTTCTCACCACGATGGCTTCTCTTGTTGCATAGCATGGGCTCCAGGCGCGTGGGCTTCAGTAATTGTGGCACACGGGCTCAGCAGTTGTGGTGCACATGCTCAGCTGCTCTGCAGCATGTGGGAACTTCCCGAACCTGGGCTCAAACCCATGTCCCCTGCATTGGCAGGTGGATTCTCAACCACTGCGCCACCAGGCGAGCCCTCATTTATATATTGTCTATGCTGCTTTCATGCTCCAATGATGCACTTGAGTAGTTGCAACAGAGACTGAACGACCTGCAAAACCTAAAGTATTTGCTAATTCCAAGTCTGGATTATTACAATAGCTTCTAAGGTCTTCTCCCTGCTTCTGTCCTTCTGCCTCCCCATATTCCATTCTCCACAAAGCAACCAGTGAAAATTTAAAATCCTGCTTTCCAATATGCTAGCCAGTAAGCACATGTTGCTACTCAAATTAAAATGTTATTAAACAAAAAATTCCGTTCCTTAGGTACATGAGCCCCAGTTCAAGTGCTCAATAGCCACAAGTGGTTACTGGCTACCTTACTGAACACTGCAGATTTTTTTTAATTAATTAATTTATTTATTTTTGACTGCGTTGCGTCTTCGTTGCTGCACGCAGGCTTTCTCTAGTTGTGGCAAGCGGGGGCTACTCTTTGTTGCGGTGCGCGGGCTTCTCATTGCAGTGACTTCTCTTGTTGTGGAACACAGGCTCTAGGCGTGTGGGCTTCAGTAGTTGTGGCACCCAGGCTCAATAGTTGTGGCTCGCGGGCTTAGTTGCTCCATGGCATGTGGTCTCTTCCCAGACCAGGCCTCGAATCTGTGTACCCTGCATTGGCAGGCGGATTCTTAACCACTGCACCACCAGGAAAGCCCAACACTGCAGATTTTTGAACATTCCCATCATCACATAAAATTCTGTCGCTCAGCATTGCCTTAAAATCTAAGGTAATTTCCCTCTACTTCTCTAAACCCTCCAGTAACTTCTTCTTTTTTTTTTTTTTTTCTTGCCTGTCCCGTTGTGGAGCACAGGCTCTGGACGCGCAGGCTTAGCGGCCATGGCTCACGGGCCCCACCGCTCCTCGGCATGTGGGATCCTCCCGGACCGGGGCACGAACCCGTGTCCCCTGCATCGGCAGGCGGACTCTCAAACACTGCGCCACCAGGGAAGCCCCTCTTTTTTTATTCAATGTCAAAGTCTTGGCTGAGGCCTACTAAGATCATCTCCTCCCCCCAGTGCCCCACCACTTCTCTGTCCCCATCTCCTCTCACTCTCTGCCTCACTGTGCTCTAATATGGGTCTTCACAGTGCTATCCAAATGCCAAGCATGCACTCGTCTCAGGCACTCTGCACCCAGTGTTCCCTCTGTCTAAACACCTGTCTCCAAATATCTGCAGGAATCATACCCTCACTTCCCTTGGCCTCTGCTCTGACAGCACTTTCACAGAGAACCCTTTCCTAACTTGCCCATTAGTCCACTTTATCTGTCCTTATGACATGTGTCACGGCTGGCCTATTATACCTATATTTTATGATTCACCAATAAAATGAGACATATTAATAATTATTATTAATATCTGTGTTTCCCCACTAGAGTATGAGCTCCAAAAAGCAGGAATGTTATCTGTTTTGATCTCTGACGTATCCCCAGAGACTAGAACAATGCCAGGTACACAGTAGGAACTCAATAAATATTTATCGAATGAATGAATGAGTGAATGAATAAATGGGAACACCCTTCAGAAGAGGCTCCAGAAGGATTCAGATGTAAGATGTTCTGCTTTGAAATCTGCCTCACTGACCTATCTCCCAGATGTGGGTTTAAAAGTTTGTCTTTAATATGATACCACTTATATGTGGGATCTGAAATATAATACAAGTGAACTTACAAAATAGAAACAAACTCACAGACGTAGAAAACAAACTTATGATTACCTAAGAGGAAAGGCGGTGGGGGAGGGATAAATTAGGAGTTTAGGATTAGCTGATACAAACTACTATATATATAAACAACAAGTCCTACTGTATAGCAAAGAGAACTATATTCAATATCCTGTAATTAACCATAATGGAAAAGAATATGAAAAAATATATATATATATACAAACTCATATAACTGAATCACTTTGCTGTATACCAGAAACTAACACATTGTAAATCAATTATATTTCATTTAAAAAAATTTTTTTTAATTTTGTCTTTTACTTCCAGCAAACCTTAGTTTTGCTGAGATCTCTTTTCAGCTGACTTTGGAATCACTGTTAAAGTGAAATTTTCTCAACAGGTCCGATTGAGTCCTCTCTGCCCCAAGCTGTTCAACAAGAAAGGCTGTAAGACTGGAAATATCAGCTTGGGAAAACCCGATCTGACTTAGCAGCCCAAGGCCTCAGAGTAAATTTACCAGCCCAAGGGCAAAATTTAGCATTGCTAAATCTGCCAGTCTGAGGTTCATTATTAATCATGATAATGGGGTTTTCAATTCTCACATAAGTTAGATTGGCACGACTAGTGATTACATGTAAGATTTTTTTGTTTTTATAAGTCAGGGTTTTGTTAATTTTGAATAAGTCATTATGGAAAGAAAGTAAACTTCTTTAGTAGTTCAAGATATTATTATTATATTATTAGCCATCAAGTCATACGGCTGCCCAGAGGGAGATACTATTTCTCTTGTTTTAAACTGTCTTCTGTTTCTCCACCCTAAACAACTCCTCCTAGGATTTAATGAAGGCAACACATAAGGGGTGGAAAGGTGAATGCAACTGCTCAAGGTTTAGTAAAAGCTGCTACGGGGCCAGTTGGTACCAGCTGCAGCAGGGCTGACTTTGTTACGGACCACCTGGCCTCTTCTCCCTTCTTTTCTGTCCTATAAGACAGACTTCTTTTTTAATTTAAATCTTTATTTTATATTGGAGTATGGTTCATTTACGATGTTGTGTTAGTTTCAGGTGTACAGCAAAGTGATTCAGTTATATACATACATATATCCATTCTTTTTCAGATTCTTTTCCCAAAGAGGTTATTACAGAATATTAAGTAGAGTTTCCTGTGGTATACAGTAGGTCCTTGTTGATTTTCTATTTAATATATAGTCGTGTGTATATGTTAATCTCAAACTCCTGATTTATCCTCCCACCTTTCCTAAAACAGACTCTTTATTTTTGCCAAATTCCCCAATTCAGCTACGTTAATGGGCAACAGATAAGTAGCACAAATATATTCGCTCATCTGACAGCTTTCATCTTGCTAATCTGCAACGAATGAATTCCAAAGCAGGTAAATAATTTAAGATTACTAATGTAAACAGAGAAGTAACATTTCACTCATAAATAATACTCATAAGGAAAGGAATCTTTATTCTCTGAGGCATACGCATAAAAGCAAATCTATGAGATGATCACTGACCTAGGAAAAGGTTAAGAACAGCTTAAATAATAAATGCAGAAGTAGAATTCAGACTGACATAAATTTATTTTTCCTGCTACTGCTTCCATATGGCAATAATCCAATCTGAGAAGCTGAATTTATGTGGTCAGGGCATAACTCAAAAGCCTGCTTGTTTAAAAATTCAACAATTTAGGGTAGTTGGGAGTAATGATATTATACACCACTCTGCATTTTGAATGGCAGGGAAATTTTACATTGATTTTCACAGGAGAAACTTAAATGAACACTCTAGTAAAAATTAATGGATTATTTTCCCTTTCCCAGTGACCTTTAAAATGCTTAGAATTCAAGGTGATGTACCTAACAGTTATCACTTCTGCTTACTGCATCAGTTATATTATATCAAAGACCTAAAGTTTCAATAATGTTTCCAAATTGGCTACTGATAGAGACATACAATTGCTCAAAGCAGAATCTAATGATAGCCAGCTTCCTTTTCCTTGTGAAAAGGATACATTTATTTCTTTTTTAACATTCCTCATTCTGCAGAATCTTGATTTTTCCCTAAAGGAGAAAGAAATTAACTATTTTCCTTCATTGAAAGAGCCTCTGATTGCCCCCCTGAAACCTAGATAAAGGTAGAAGCAACAGGAATTTCATGAACTCAGGTAAAGCAGCTGATTATGTGCGGCCAAAGAAACTGTTTTTCTCTAGTTTTCTGGTCTTAACCTCTCATAATCGAACTGCATTATCCGTAGATGTCTAACATTTCATGGCAATGCAACAATGATTTTAACGCACGTCTCAGATGGGATAATAGGTAAAGCCTGTTTAGCAAGAAATCTTGAAGTTACATTTTCTATCTTGAGTTCTGCCCTCTTCTTTTGGGCCAGAGCTCACATGAAGTTGCCAATTTCACCAGATGCATAACTTCATCTATGTATCTTACTTCCAAATCAATATGTTCAAACTCCACTCTGTCAAGAACGAGAAGGATCTGAGTTTTTACCCTACTCACAAGCTAAGAAGTTAGCATGTCACAGTTTCAAGGATGCTGGCACAAGAAAAAAGCTCCGTGGGTCAGAGACAAAGTACGTTTCATTACTTTCAGCAATAATAGAAGCCAGAGCATCATCACTTCTTTGTTCAGGTTCCTTGAGGACCAACTGCCATGGAGCCATGTGACAAGGGTCAACTAAGTACATGACACATAGCGGGTTACAGGACAAGAGGGGAATCCTGAGGTTCTTTATAATGGGCTGCAAGCAAACCTGCCCAATCTTTGCGCCCTGGAGGGAGCCATTATTTTTGATACTGGACAGTAAACAACCTTGCCTTTTGCTCCAGAGGAGAGACACTACTTCTTCTTCCAAGGCTGTTCACCGTACAACTGTCCTTGAGAAGATAATCCCCCAAAAAGGGCGCCATGCTATTCTGTCCACGAGATGTGAAGAAACAAAAGAAACCCATGGAAACCTGTCTCCCAACAAACATCTTACCATGTATACCTTCCCATTGGTTACAAGTAAAAGAGACACTCGACTCAGTAGGAGGTCAAAAAAAAGACCTGGCTGACTACAAAGGTTCAAAAATTTCTTCCATCTTACATTCAGCCTCATATTATGCCTGCTTCTTTCTGTTTCTAAATCTTACAACGGCCTATATCCAATATGATAAAAATTTGGTCTCTGACATAGTAACAAAATTAGGAATAGGAATGAGACCTCTTGACTTTCAAACGTATCAATGTTTGTGCTCCACCACACTCCCTCTGTATTAAAAGAGATTCTCTATTTTATTAATGGTTCCAATTATCAGTTTTGATTCCTAGCTCTTTCCCTAAGGATATTATATGAGCCCCAAATAGGTAACACTCAGAAAGTATGCTTGATGGTGTTTCAAAGTATTTTTCTCTATAATAAGCTCCTAAGAGTATGGAAAATAGTAAACTGCAAGGTGATGCCACTGCTGATAAATGTGCAAAATATGGTTGTTTTTCTTAATCTCAATGAAAAAATGGAAATGAAGCCCCACATTTTCCCACGTCTACCCCAAACCAAGGCCAGTCCATTAATTTAGTGACAAGAAGAATGAGGTCTCTGAATTTCAAGTTCTCCATTCTCCCTTAATTGGATGTAGATGGTAAATGCAAGGGCATGTCTACCAGAAGCAAAAGGAACAGAACAAAACACCAGTCCTAACATCAACCACCACTCAGCTGCATGTTTACTTAGGAAAATTGAAGGGTCCTATGTAATGCTAAGTTCTATTTTAGCCCCAAATTATTCCTTCTTAAAATTATCAGATAAATTTAAGCCCTGGCCAACACTGCATGTTTTGCATGGCAGTCAAGTCAATCTCAAGTTACCCATCCCCTTGCTGGAAAGTTCATTTTTCACATCTCCACGCGGTCTACGTTCTGTCTATCTACCACAGAAATATTGTTTGGTAAACACCACAGCTGGGCTGTCATGAGGATGCCAGGTAAGAAAAATACTGTTCTGATTCTCTTAAAAGTTCTTTTTCTCTGATATTTTAACAGAAAACCACTGAGGCAGGAGTGCAAAATTTACTACATTGTCAGGGACTACTAGTTTTACAACTCGGAATATCCCCAAGTAACTATTTCTCTTCGTCTTACATGAATAAGAAAATAAAATACCTCCAAATTCAGACCCTAAGGTGGGCTGGTTTGTGCATCAGTCTCCTTGTGAAAGTGATCACTTCCTTATTGACGGTTGTGCCTTCAAATCTCATTGTTGGGATGGCTCACGGGCAACACTCAGGAGTCAAGTCCCTGCATTAGCTGCATGTTTAGCAGACTTAATTATTAAAATTCTGAAGTATTTGTATTATATTTCAACCTATCATTTATTAGCAAAATAGGTGTTATATGCATTTTTACAGCTAAGGAAACTAAGACTCAGAGATCTTAAGTGAGTGGCCCAGAAATAATCCCTTTCTGGTGACGTACTCTCAAAATCCCATAATTAATCCTATTTCAGGGGCAGATTCACTTATGCAAGAAATAATGAAAGACCATCCTAGGCATATGAGTTAGGAAATGGAGATACAGGGAGAACAAGAGAGGCACAGTCCTTGTGTCAAGAGGCCTACGGTCCACTGGTGGTGATGGGGGAAGACACATTAGGCAATCATGCTCCATCAGTCACAGTCCCATACAGTAAAGGCCAATAATTCTGAACTCCATTGCAACCCATCATTTTACTCATTCACTTATCCATCATTTCTTGTTCACTTTCTATCAAGCAGTACACTGGGCAGGGTTGGAAAACAGAATGCTAAACTGCAAACTTTTATAAAACTCTGGCTTATTACATTAAAAATAATTATTTCTTGAAAAGGGGAGCATCATTTCTCAGGTTGTCAATTTAATTTAGTGAGAAATCACCAAAATCCACTTCAAAGAAATGCCTTTTTTTTTTTTTTTTTTTTTTTTTGCGGTACGGGGGCCTCTCGCTGTTGTGGCCTCTCCCGTTGCGGAGCACAGGCTCCGGACGCGCAGGCTCAGCGTCCATGGCTCATGGGCCCAGCCACTCCGCGGCATGTGGGATCTTCCCTGACCGGGGCATGAACCCGCGTCCTCTGCATCGGCAGGCGGACTCTCAACCACTGCGCCACCAGGGAAGCCCAAAGAAATGCTTTTTATATTTATTGTCTTATAGTGTTTTTTTTATCTGTTACTATATCCTATTAAAAATAACTTAGATGACTTTTTAAACCCTTTGTTTTTAAAATGCTAAGCTTCAAACTCTGCACGCAAAGAACAGCAGCAGATGGACACAGGTTTGAAGGCATATTGCAACTAAGATTACAACTAACCGGAAGAAGGCTGATGGTAACCCAAATGGAAGTCAAAGTTCACGCAACTCAAATCTGCAGGTTCCTGGAAAATAAATTACTTCTAACCTATAAGGTCTTCCTGCTTTCAGTTTCTTTACCTTTTAAAATACCTGGAATGCCTACCACCACATTATTTTTCTGAAAAATTCCTCGACATATCATGGTTTGACAAGAAAATCTCCAGTGGCTCCAAACTGACTGGAAGATGGTTCTCTAATTTGCATTAAGGGCCCTCCACAAATCCAGTCTTATTCTCCCCAAAATGAGCCCTTTCCCGGACAAAACTGGTCCGCCCACTGTCCCCAGAACATGCCTGCTCCCATACAAACATTCTCACTATTTCCTTCCTTGGAGGATAGTAATCCTTCCTTTTCAGCTAATGTTCACTGAACACTTACTAGGTATTAAATGTCTATTCTATTTGTCTCATTACAATACTATGAAGAATGAATTATTATTATCCTAATTTCACATTTCAGCATATTGAGGCTTAGAGAGGTTAAGAACCTACGGTCACATAGCCAGTAAGTGGGCAAGCAGGGATCTGAATTGAGGTGTTTGCTTTTGGGGCCCAAACTATCAACCACTGTGGTGCAATGAGTAGGATTATCTGATGGAGGTCCCAGCGCTCACGCAGTGTCACCTGGAAGACAAACTAGCTGGGGCAAGTGAACACCTTTTTCCCAGCAGAAGGGACTGTACTTCAGATCAGTTATCCACAGCCCTGGTGGCTTCCTCCCTCAGAAGAGGAAACTGAAACTTGCCATGGGTCTGAAAGCATCTAGTCCAGCAGATGGACTTAGACAACTTCTGTAGACAGCTGGGACATCAAACTGAACTGTCTGGAACCAAGCAGCCTAAGTTTTCCTCCAATGCCAAGGCTGCTTTCTCATTCTCGCCCTATGGTAAGGCAGAATGACAAGAGAACTCAAACCCACACTGCAGGCTTGCAAAGCCCAAACCCAGTAGACATCTCTGTGGTATGATGGGAGAACTGGGGGAACTGTGCCGTCCTTTTTTCTCATCTTGACTTAGCCGTGTAAGTTTTCCATTCCCCTAGTAAAACCTATTCCTTAACCCATGCTGGGTGAGGTTGCACAATCAGCCTTGAACCCTGTCTGGCACATAATTAATGAAGACCTAGATGGAAGCCACCAGACACAACCACCACCTATGATGCCTTCTGGCATAAATCTTACCCACTCCTTCAAAGCTGAGCTGAAGTTCCGTTTACTCTGTGAAGAAGTGCCTGATTCTCCTTAATGAAGGGGGGCTCGGTGGGCCTCCAAGAATCCTGTGGCAGAGGTTACCCTTTGGTCTCTGTACAAAGCACACCTTTGATATATACGTTATTAGTTATGACATCTTTTTCACAAACTCAGGCAGACCTCAGAGATATTAGAGGTTCCGTTCCAGACCACCACAAAAAAGCAAGTGTCACTATAAAGTGGGTCTCAGGGAGTTTTTGGTTTCCCAGGGCATATAAAATTTATGTTTACACTATACTGTAATCTAGTAAGTGTGCAACAGCATTATGTCTTAAAAAACAATGTACATACCTTAATTGAAAAACACTTGATTGCTGAAAGAAAAAAATACTAAGCGTCATCTGAGCCTTCAGCTACTTGTAGTCTTTTTTGCTATAGCAGCATCAAAGATCACTGACCAGAGATCACCAAAATGAATCAATAATAAAGAAAAAGTTTGAAATATAGCAAGAACTACTGAAATAAGACACAGAGACGTGAAGTGAGTGAGCAAATGTTGTTGGGAAAATGGTGCCAATAGACTTGTTAGATGCAGGGTTGACACAAACGTTCAATTTGTAAAAAACACAGTATCTGCAAAGCATAATAAAACAAGGTATGCATTTAGATTCCAATGAAACTGTAACCTTTTCCCAAAGGTCGGGGAGGGGCCCTATATATTTAGTACCTTCAACGGGCCCAGTGGCAACCCTATATAAAACAGAGATTTAATGCCTATTTGCTGATTGTGTGTGTGTGCGTGTAACTATGTTTTGTTCTTCAGAAGGCAACATTTCATTCACTCATTAGATAGATACGAGCACCTGCTCTATGCCAAGCACTGTGTTGGGCACTGGGTTTACAAAGATACTGTTCTGGCACAGGGAGCTCATAATCTAGCAGAAAGATGGCTATATGAACGATGTGTAATAATAAAATTACACAAAACCGTGCAAAAAAAAATACAAAACCATGGGGTGGAGTGGGGAGCAGAATATGCAGAGCTTCACTGACAGGGTGAGGGAGAAGCACACATGCAGAACCTTCACATTTTAGTAGGGTCTTGATGAGGAAACCAGCACGCTTCTACAACCGAATGAGAGACACACAGCAACTCTTCAGTTATTAAATGAATAATACTCACTTAAAAGGAGAGGACACCTATCATTTGTAAAATTATAAAGCTCACCTAATGATCACAAGTTCTTTCACCAGTTATTAACCTTGAAATACACACAAAAAAGGGTCATTTAACTGATTTCATTCTTTGGTAGCAGTCACCGGAAAGGATAAGAAAGAGCAGTGAAACTTTTAGAAGTTCTAATAATTCATCGTTGTCTGGACTTTTTTCTTTTTTCTTCTGTGTGTGTGTGTTTTTAAGAGTAAAGCTGAATCTGTGGAAAATATCAAGTAGAATTACTTGCTGACAAGATTAAAAAAAATGTTAAGTGAATGAAAAAATAATTCGTTTCTTTGTTTAGACCTGAGTCTAAGAAACACAGAGCTGGTGTAAATTATACGCAATTGAAGAAATATACTTTTAAAGAATTTCTAAAACTAATGTAAAACAAACTCTTTAATTATAAAAACACTCTAAAACAAAGCTCCAATTTGGGGGTATTTTCATTTTTATATCTCATGACAGGAGTCCAGATCTGTATTAAAAATCGTTTTAAGTCTTCAAGTCAAATTGCCATGGCCAGATGTGAAAAGTGCATACAGTTGTCCCCAGAATTCGTCCCTTGGATACTTGGTTCTGATACAAAATCCGTGGATGCTCAAGTCCTTATATAAAATGGCACAGTATTTGCATACATCCTACCCACATCCTTCCATACACTTTAAATCATCTCTGGATTACTTATAATACTAATACAGTGTAAATGCTATGTAAATACAATGTAAATGCTGTGCAAACACTTGCCGAGTATGGCAAATTCAAGTTTTGTTTTTTGGAACTTTCTGGAAATTTTATTTTTTTCAAAAATTTTCAATACACGGTTAGTTGAATCCATGGATGTGGAGGGCTGACTGTACTTTTTCTGAGAACAGGGAGAATTTCTCACACAGATCCTTCTCAACCCGTGCTCTCCTCTCTCAAAATTGTCTAAATCCATGTTTGTAAACAGGTTGTGTTCACATGTAAGTCTCTGCCATACAGAAGTATTTCAAGCTCTATAAAAAGCCCTTGCAACTGTTCAATTTGTTTTTCCCACCACGTTGAAAGCCTTTTGATGGTAAGAGTCCCGTGTCAACTTTTTCACGGCTATGTCCCCAGCACTCTGCAGTGCTCTGCACACAGTAAGTATTCAATAAATATTTGCTGAATGAATCACTAAATGAATAGAATACATCTAGAAAAAGAGTATTTAACAAGTATCATGCTAGAACAAACTTCTCTGAGGGTAGGAGAGTAACAGTCTTTTGAGAACTTGTCTATAATATTTTCAAGCAGAAAAAATTTCTTGATTGGCATATGGTATGCTTTCTACTATACAAATGTGACTCAAGGCAATGCTAATTGCTTTAATGATTCTGCATCACCTGTAAATGGTTCTCCCCATCTGAACAGGAGTAGTACGCATATTGGACAGTAACTTTCCTATGAAGAAATATGCTTTCTAGAGAGAGAATAAGAGTTACCATGAGAAGTAAACTTCCTAGTTTCATGTGTCTACACTGAAAATACCATTTCCTCCCCAAGTTCAATAATTAAAGGCACTGGCACCCTAGCACCCTCCTTTTTCTTCCCCTCCCCATGCTCCCTCTCTCTCTCTCTGAATGCTCCTAATAGTGAAGAGAAAACAAACAAGCAAGCAATGTCTCGTGAAACAACACGCAAAATATAGAAGTAAGAGGGGGTCATCATCGAATTCAACAAAATTAATTAGGACTGAAAGTCCCTAAGAAGCAGCTTAAGAAGTAAGAGAAAAATATTGATTACAAAAGAAGACCAGGGACAGGTCAAACATCTTTTAAAGTCCCTACAATGCTCAGTCAAAATACAGTGGTCTTCATGTTTAAGACTCTAAATTACTCCAACTTTTAACTTAGAATTTTTAACCTTGGATATCTCCTGTTTGTTGAACTCCAATATTACTACCTCCCACCCCCTCAACCCCCCGCCACAGTCATTAGAAAACACTAATGATTTCAATGACTACTCCAGGGTCGGAGGGAAATGGTTAGAGACCAGATCCATCTTTGCAGTCTCAGGTGAAGAAAGACCATTTCCATCTGGGAGTGTTCAGGGGTGGCAGCAAGAAACCAGAGGACAATGAGACCTCTGAAGTCCTCAAATAACTGTTTCGGCAGCTCAGAGCCTCGAAGACCCAGCACGATGTTACCCATAATTGTTATTCTCTGCCTTCTAGTCGTCTTCTAGCTCTAAAACCCAGCAAGAAACTGTTGCTCTTTTGTGAAGATCAAGATAATTTTCGGAAAAAAAGTCCAAAATGGAGAAAAAAATTAATGGAATCAGAAGGGTTATACCTGAAAATTTGGAGATGAACAGATACAACCTACCCCGTTCTATGGAAGAGAAAATGAGGCCCAGAGATGGGATGCCTTGCTCAAGATCATGTAGCGACACAGCAGAGGCTTAAGTCCGGAGTCATTTATTCCTTTCTAGTCCAGAATTATTTTTTTTATTATATTATGACAGCGATTATGATATGAATGGGAAAGAGAACTAGAGTTCGGTTCTGAAGATGAGGACTCTAATCCTGGCTAAGCCTTAGGTAAGTCACTTCCCCCCTAGATCATTTCCACTCTGTCAGATGCTAGCTAACTGACAAGAGTTATTTCCTACAGTAACACTCTATATTTGAGTGTACAAGACAGACCATCCAAGGCGATCTAGCTAACAGTATGCTTTCAGCAGCAAGCGAACACAACAGTACAACAGACAATCTATCTTCTCATACGGCAAGAAGTCCAAAGGCAGGAGTGCATCAGGAATGGGAAAATCAAGGCTCCTGCCCCTGTTGTCCGTGATTCTCTTGGCTCTTCCCTCCTTCACTGTCAACTTGTCCTTAGGTTACCTTCCCTAAAAACTGCAAAAGAGAGAAAAACCTCTCTCCCAACTGTAGAATAAAAATCCTTCCTTTCAGTCCTACTGGGTCAGAAAATAATTTGAAATTTATCCTCTTCTTCACTAGCTGAGCTCTTAAGAGCACCTAAACAAGGAGTGTTAGAAGTATTCAAGAGCCATTATGATGGCCCTACTTATAAGCATGTACACCCCAGGCTGACAGTCTGAGTTCCTGAAAATGTAGAGGGTCTATCAGTATCTAGCTGAGTCTATTTTCCCTATAAACATCAATGAATTGCTTAATACCATGTACTTTTATGAGATACTCAAAAGTGATCGTGTGTATCTTATCAGTGGGTTTCAGTCTGTGCATCCTGCTACAAAAATCCATGAAAACCACAACTCTGAGTTTCACTAAATCCGTTTCTCTCTCATTTCAGCCTGAGCATTGCAATCTAACTCTATAGGTAGCAAATTGACATGTTTAGTGGTCCAATGCAGACAGATTGAATCTGAAAAGAATACGGCAATAAGAAAGAAGCAAGGCATCAATATCATACAGTAAAGCTCTCGCCAACGACAGTGATGATGTAGGTGAATGACTGAGCATTTGTTAAACTTCTACCATCGTGAAAATAACCTATTATTTTCCTGGCTGTGCATTGAAATGCCTCCATCACCAACAGAACAAGTCAGTTAAAAATGATACAGTGTTTTTTCTATCACTGTTGTTCTATGCGGACAGTGTGGCATATTGTACCCCCACCCCCTGAACTCCACTTTACCAATAGTGTGCTTAATTTACCCCTCTCCTTCCTTCATTTTGTAACATGTTCGATATACTGGTGGTGATGGCTTTTCCTTTTTATTTTTCTTAGCTGTTAAAATTCAGCCTGATAGAGATTAATTTTAAGCCTAGCATGACATGGTTGTCTGACTGAGGATTGCTTATAAAAAAGAAAATAAAAAGAATGGGGCAGTCATGTCAAAGTAAAACAAAGGAAAAAGAAATTAGTAGCAGCTGCACTGCAATACACTTCCTTGTTGCTCTGACTGACTGCACAATAAAAAATAGTTGAGGTTACAGGATAGGTCTCACATAGTAGCATTTTGTATCTGCACCTACCAATTTATATCCCAACTAGTTTCCATGCCTAAATCATCGCACCCATACAAACAGGAGCCACGGCAGCTGCACTGACCCAGGACTGTAAGCAAGAGAGAAGCCACAGGAAGATGCCTAAAAGATCAGACGATAAGCATATCCCCAAGGTCTGCCCCAACCTTCGAGGTGAGCCCCACCGCTACCTGTGTTGTTTCTGCTAAGCTTCTCCCCAAGTGCTGTGGACTAACGGCTTGTGTCCCCCCAAAGTTTGTATGTTGAAGTCCTGATAACCCCCAATGTGATGGTATTTGGAGGTGGGAAATTTAGGAGGTAATTAGGTCACAAAGGTGGAAACTTCATGAATGGGATTAGTGCCCTTATACGATGGGCGCTGTATCTTGTGAAGATATAGCAAAAAGGTGGCCCCTTGCAAATCATCAAACATGCCCTCATCAGACACTGATCTGCTGATACCCTGATCTTGGATTTCCAGCTTCCAGAACTGTGAGAAATAAATTTCTCTTGTTTAAGCCACCCAGTCAATTGTATTTTTGTTACACCAGCCAGGACTAAGACATCAAATATTCTGTCCTAAATGCCTGACTATAACCACATGCAATGTTTTATTTAATTCACAAGTTCTTTTATGGCTAATATAAATTTCTCAACACTCACAGACAAGGTACTAAGAATCTAAAAGTAAATGCTCTTGTTCATCTGCCATTTGATGCTAAGAGGATAATGGTGACCAAATTGAATATGCCATGATAATAAGTCTGTAATAATAACAATAACAATAACATCAACAATCATAATAACAGTCCACTTAACGCACAGTGTTTCCCATGGTCCAGGTACTCGTCTAAGTGCTTTACTCACAAAATTCCTATGAAGTAGGTTCTATCGATATCCCCATTTAACTGATGAGGAAACTGAGTCAATGAGAGATTAAGTCATCCGTCCAAGGTTTTGTAGCTAGGAAGAGATCAGCACCAAGGCTATCTGTTTACAGAGCCGGAGGTTCTTCACTACTACACTAAAATCTCATACTTCCCTAAGAATGAAATAGAAAACAAATTATGACAGTGATGATTCCATCACAGAAAATCTTCAAAACAATACTAAACTCATATAGGCAATGATTAGCTGTAATACCCGAGCTACCAGTCTGAGGCTTGGCCAAACACACATTAAATACGATTATGCCTCCTTCTATTAAGCCAGATGTAATCAAAACCTTAATCAGACAAGAAACAAGGTGTCTTTACAACTTGGAAAATAACAACTCTAACCTGATGGGGCAGAGCCTGGTGACAGGCCACTGCTGATAATCAGAACTCTTCCCTGTGGCTTAATCAGTAACGTGTGAAACTGTCTTCCCCCCTTTTTATTTTTACTGTTTTTCCTCTTGATGTCATCTCCTGAATACTATTCCTGCCCCAAATCCATATACCTCTAGAGCACCCCCCACCAATGCCAGCCTTGGCAGACACTGCCTAATTATAACTGGCTGTCCCTTGCTATTACACCGACTACACGATTCAAGAGGAAATTGCTTATCAGAATCACCACTCTGAAGATACTGCCCGTTAAGAATCTTCCTGTTGTTACTGAGGGGAAAGCAGCCACTTGTGCTACCAGATCAGACTAAACATAACAGATGTAATTTCTTCTGAAGAGGTAATCAAGCCTAATACTACAAAATGACTTCTCTGAAAAAAAGCAACTGAATGATGAGCAAACTTACAGGTTCTAACATTACTAAATGCTGACATTTGGTAACGTATTCTCGTAAAGAGTGTGACCACGGGTGATGGTATAGTAGTGGAGCTATGGGGTGAAGGGGTCAGACAGAGCAAGGTTTAACTACTGTTACTAACTCCTATTGCTTACTGGTTGTGTATCTTGAACAATTTACTGGGACTCAGTTTCTTCAACTTCAAATTGGAAATAATGGTAATAACATAGGTTGCTATGGGACTTTTGAGAGAATATATAAAGCACCTAGTACAGTACCTGTAATAATATAAAACCTTCTCTCCCACCAGAATTTAAGCTCCAGGATGGCAGAGATTCTTGTCTGTTTCTCTCCAGAACAAAATAAGTGCTCAATAAATACTTAATGAATGATAAAAGAATAAACATATTGACTGCTTCTTTCCTTTTAGCCATGTTGATTAATGTCAATTCCTTTTTTTTCAGTGATGTACAAAGAAATGTTCTTACTAGGACTAGGTAAGTTACTGAATCCAATCAGTATGTCCCCATGAAGCCATCCAAAATGTTTGTTCTTTCCCAAATTTAGCATTGAAAACTAAAGAAGATTTTGTGATAAAAAATGTCTTAAACTCTTCATTAATTTTAGTTTCCTATGTCACAAAGAATTCCTTTTTCCTGTATTGACCACCAGTCTACTTTTTTGGTCTTCTTCTTCTTATGATAATTCTTGTACATTGGGAGATTCACCTGCATTGTAACAGAAGAACTAACAGATCTCCAGTGAGAAGTAGGATTGTCTTAACTGACAGCTGTGCGGCCTTGCCCTAAAACTTCTGAGACTGAAGGTTTTCATTAGGTTCCACCTTAAGGATTTCAAAAAATCATTTTGTAAATACCATGAACTATAAAGCACCACACAAATTTCAGCTATTATTTCTATTATTCCATTACCTAAGTAACTGCCCATTGTCACTTAAGATAATGGTGACTAGTCCAAAAGATGGTGGAGGCGTAAGACATGGAGATCACCTTCCTCCCCAAAAATACACCAGAAATACATCTACATGTGGAACAACTCCTCACATCTACTGAACGTGGCAGAAGACCTCAGACTTCTCAAAAGGCAAGAAACTCCCCTAGCTGGGTAGGTCAAAAGAAAAAAGAAAAAACAGAGACAAAAGAATAGGGACGGACCTGCACCTCTGGGAGGAAGCTGTGAAGGAGGAAAGGTTTCCACACACTAGGAAGCCCCTTCACTGGTGGAGACGGGGGTGGCGGGGGGGGGGGGGGGAAGCTTCAGAGCCGCGGAGGAGAGTGCAGCAACAGCAGTGCGGAGGGCAAAGCGGAGAGATTCACGCACGGAGGATCGGTGCCGACCGGCACTCACCAGCCGGAGAGGCTTCTCTGCTCACCCGCCGGGGCGGGCGGGGGCTGGGAGCTGAGGCTAGGGCTTTGGAGGTCGGATCCCAGCGAGAGGATTATGGTTGGCTGCGTGAACACAGCCTGAAGGAGCTAGTGTGCCACAGCTAGCCAGGAGGGAGTCCAGGAAAAAGTATGGAACTTTGAGAGGCAAGAGACCATTGTTTCAGGGTACAGGGAGAGGAGGTTCCTTCCCTGTCTGCCCAAAGAAGGCACAGCACCACCTAAACGAGCTCCAGAGACGGGCGAGAGCCACGGCTATCAGTGTGGACACCACAGACAGGCATGAAACGCTAACACGGCTCTTGCAGTCACCAAGAAGCCTGTGTGCAAGCACAGGTCATTATTCACACCCCCGCCACTGGGAGCCTGTGCAGCCCACCACTGCCAGGGTCCAGTGATCCAGGGACAACTTCCCCGGGAGAACACACAGCATGCCTCAGGCTTTTGCAATGTCACGCCGGCCTCTGCCGCCACAGGCTCACCCAGCATTCCAATTATAACTACCATACCCCTCCCTCCCCCCAGCATGAGGGAGACAGAGCCCCCTAATCAGTCGCTGCTTTAACCCCCTCTTGTCTGGGAGGGAACAGAAGCCTGAGGGCGACCTACACGCAGAGGTGGGGCCAAAACCAAAGCTGAACCCCAGAAGCTGTGCGAACAAAGAAGAGAAAGGGAAATCTCTCCCAGCAGCCTCAGGAGCAGTGGATTAAATCTCCACAATCAACTTGAGGTATGCTGAATCTGGGGAAAACCTGAATAGAAAACAAATCAACCCAAAACTGAGGCGGTGGAATTTGGGAGAAATGTAGACTTGGGGTTTGCTGTCTGCGACTGACGTGTTTCTGATGTTTACGTTTATCTCAGTATAGTTTTTAGTGCCTGTTATCACTAGTGATTTGTTTATTGGTTTGGTTGCTCTCTCTCTTTTTTTACTACTTTAAAATTTTTTAATTTAAATTATTTATTTATTTATTGATGTTCTCCCTTTTCCTCTGAGCTGTGTGGCTGAGAGGGTATTGCTGCTCTGGCCTTGTGTCAGGCCTGAGCCTCTGGGGTGGGAGAGCTGAGTTCAGGACACTGGACCACTAGAGACCTCCTGGCCCCATGTAATATCAGTCAGAGAGAGCCCTCCCAGAGATCTGTTTCTATGATAAGCCCCAGCTCCACGCAAGAGCCAGCAAGCTCCAGTGTTGGACACCCCATGCCAAACAACTAGCAAGACAAGAACACAAGCCCACCCATTAGCAGAGAGGCTGCCTAAAAACATACTAAGTCCACAAACAGCCCAAAACACACCACCAGACGCAGCCCTGCCAACCAGAAAGACAAGATCTAGGCCCACCCACCAGAACACAGGCACCAGGCCCCGCCACAAGCCACTGAACCAACCTTACCCACTGGGGGCAGACACCCAAAACAACAGGAACTATGAACCTGCAGCCTGTGAAAAGGAGACCCAAACACAGTAAGTTAAGCAAAATGGGAAGACAGAAAAATATGCAGATGAAGGAGAAAGGTAAAAACCCAGCGGACAAAGCAAATGAAGAGGAAATAGGCAGTCTATCTAAAAAGAAATCCAGAGTAATGACAGTAAAGATGATCCAAAATCTTGGAAATAGAATGGAGAAAATACAAAAAAAGTTTAACAAGGATCTAGAAGAACTAAAGAGCAAATAAAAAATGATGAACATCACAATAAATGAATTAGAAATTCTCTACAAGGAATCAACAGCAGAATAACTGAGGCAGAAGAACGTATAACTGACCTGGAAGATAAAATAGTGCAAATAACTACTGCAGAGCAGAATAAAGAAAAAAGAATGAAAAGAATTGAGGACAGTCCCAGAGACCTCTGGGACAACATTAAATGCACCAACATTTGAATCACAGGGATCCCAGAGGAAGAGAAAAAGAAAGCTGCTGAGAAAATATTTGAAGACATTATAGTTGAAAACTTCCTTAACATGGGAAAGGAAACAGTCAATCGAGTCCAGGAAGCACAGAGAGTCCCATACAGGATAAATCCAAGGGGAAGCACACCAAGACACATATTATTCAAACTATCAAAAATTAAATACCAAGAAAAAATATTAAAAGCAGCAAGGGAAAAACAACAAATAACATACAAGTAAATCCCCATAAGGTTAACAGCTGACCTTTCAGCAGAAACTTTGCAAGCCAGAAGGCAATGGCAGGACACATTTATAGTGACAAAAGGGAAAAACATATAACCAAGATTACTCTACCCAGCAAGGATCTCATTCAGATTACATGGAGAAATTAAAACCTTTACAGACAAGAAAAAGTTAAGAGAATTCAGCACCACCAAACCAGCTCTACAAAAAATGCTCAAGGAACTTCTCTAAGTGGGAAACACATAGAACAAAAGGACCTACAAAAACAAACCCCCCAAAATTAAGAAAATGGTCACAGGAACATACATATCAATAATTACCTTAAGTGTGAATGGAATAAATGCTCCAACCAAAAGACACAGGTTCGCTGAATAGATACAAAAACAAGACCCATATATATGTTGTCTACAAGAGACCCACTTCACACATAGGGACACAATCAGACTGAAAGTGAGGGGATGGAAGAAGATATTCCATGCAAGTGGAAATCTAAAGAAAGCTGGAGTAGCAATACAAGGAAGGGCACTACGTAATGATCAAGGGATCTATCCAAGAAAAAGAGATAACAATTATAAATATATACGCACCCAACATAGGAGCACCTCAATATATAAGGCAACTGCTAACAGCTATAAAAGAGGAAATTCACAGTAACACAATAATAGTTGGGGACTTTAACACCTCACATACACCAATGGACAGATCATCCAAACAGAAAATTAATAAGGAAACACAAGCTCTAAAGGACACAATAGACCAGATAGATTTAATTGATATTTATAGGATGTTCTATCCAAAAACAGCAGATTACACTTTCTTCTCAAGTGCACACGGAACATTCTCCAGGATAGATCACATCTTGGATCACAAATCAAGCCTCAGTAAATTTAAGAAAACTGAAATCATATCAAGCATCTTTTCTGAACACAATGCTATGAGATTGGAAATCAATTAGAGAAAAAAACATAAAAAAACAAACACGTGGAGACTAAACAATACGTTACTCAATAACCAAGAGATCACTGAAGAAATCAAAAAATACCTAGAGACAAATGACAATGAAAACATGACAATCCAAAACCTATGGGATGCAGCAAAAGCAGTTCTAACAGCGAAGTTTATACCTATACAAGCCTACCTCAAGGAACAAGAAAAATTTCAAATAAACAATCTAACCTTACACTGAAAGGAACTAGAGAAAGAAGAACAAACAAAACCCAAAGTTAGCAGAAGGAAAGAAATCATAAAGATCAGAGCAGAAATAAATGGAATAAAAGCAAAGAAAACAATAGCAAAGATCAATAAAACTAAAAGCTGGTTCTTTGAGAAGGTAAACAAAATTGATAAAGCATTAGCTAGACTCATCAAGAAAAAGAGGGAGAGGACTCAAATCAATAAGATTAGAAATGAAACGGGAGGAGTTACAACAGACCGCAGAAATACAAAGCATCCTAAGAGACTACTACAAGCAACTCTATGCCAATAAAATGGACAACCTGGAAGAAATGGATAAATTCTTAGAAAGGTAGAACCTTCCAAGATTGAACCAGGAAGAAATAGAAAATATGAACAGACCAATCACAAGTAATGAAATTGAAACTGTGATTAAAAATCCTCCAACAAACAGAAGTACAGGACCAGATGGCTTCAAAGGTGAATTCTATCAAACATTTAGAGAAGAGCTAACACCCATCCTTATCGAACTCTTCCAAAATATTGCAGAGGAAGGAAAACTCCCAAACTCATTCTATGAGGCCACCATCACCCTGATACCAAAACCAGACAAAGATACTACAAAAATAGAAAATTACAGACCATTATCACTGATGAATATAGATGCAAAAATCCTCAACATAATACTAGCAAACAGAATCCAGCAACACATTAAAAGGATCATACACCATGATCAACTGGGATTTATCCCAGGGATGCAAGGATTATTCAATATACGCAAATCAATCAATGTGATACACCGTATTAACAAACTGAAGAATAAAAACGATATGATTATCTCAATAGATGCAGAGAAAGCTTCTGACAAAATTCAAAACCCATTTATGATAAAAACTCTCCAGAAAGTGGGCATAGAGGGAACCTACTTCAACATAATAAATGCCATATACAACAAACCCACAGCAAACATCATTCTCAATGGTGAAAAACTGAAAGCGTTTCCTCTAAGATCAGGAACAAGAGAAGGATGTCCACTCTCGCCACTAGTATTCAACATCGTTTTGGAAGTCCTAGCCACAGCAATCAGGGAAGAGAAAGAAATAAAAGGAATACAAATCGAAAAAGAAGAAGTAAAACTGTCACTGTTTGCAGATGATATGATACTATACATAGAGAATCCTAAAGATGCCACCAGAAAACTACTAGAGCTAAACAATTAATTTCGTAAAGTTGCAGGGTACAAAATTAATGCACAGAAATCTCTTGCATTCCTATACACTAATGATGAAAAATCTGAAAGAGAAATTAAGGAAACACTCCCACTTACCGCTGCAACAAAAAGAATAAAATAACTAGGAATAAACCTACCTAAGGTGACAAAAGGCCTGTATGCAGAAAACTATAAGACACGGATGAAAGAAATTAAAGATGATACAAACAGATGGAGAGACATACCATGTTCTTGGATTGGAAGAATCAATACTATGAAAATGACTATACTACCCAAAGCAATCTACAGATTCAATGTAATCCCTATCAAATTACTTTACAGAACTAGAACAAAAAAATCTTAAAATTTGTATGAAGACACAAAATACCCCGAATAGCCAAAGTAGTCTTGAGGGAAAAAAATGGAGCTGGAGGAATCAGACTCTCTGACTTCAGACTATACTACAAAGCAACAGTAATCAAGACAATATGGTACTGGCACAAAAACAGAAATATAGACCAAAAGAACAGGATAGAAAGCCCAGAGATAAACCCACGAACCTATGGTCAACGAATCTATGAGAAAGGGGGCAAGGATACACAATGGAGAAAGCACAGTCTCTTCAATAAGTGGTGCTGGGAAAACTGGGCAGCTCATGTAAAAGAATGGAATTAGAACACTTCCTAACACCATATACAAAAATAAACTCAAAATGGATTTGAGACCTAAATATAAGACCAGGCACTATAAAACTCTTAGAGGAAAACATGGGAATAACACCCTTTGTCATAAATCACAGCAAGATCTTTTTTGACCCACCTCCTAGAGAAATAGAAATAAAAACAAATATAAATGGGACCTAATGAAACTTAAATCCTTTTGCACAGTAAAGAAAACCATAAGTAAGACGAAAGGACAGCCCTCAGAATGAGAGAAAATATTTGCAAACGAAACAACTGACAAAGGATTCATCTGCAAAATATACAAGGTGCTCATGCAGGTCAATATCACAAAAACAAACCACCCAATCCCAAAATGGGCAGAAGATCTAAATAGAAATTTCTCCAAAGAAGATATACAAATTGCCAACAAACGCATGAAAGGATACTCAACATCACTAATCATTAGAGAAATGCAAATCAAAACTACAATGAGGTATCACCTCACACAGGTCAGAATGGCCATCATTAAAACATCTACAAAGAATAAATGCTGGAGAGGGTGTGGAGAAAAGGGAACCCTCTTGCACTGTTGGTGGGAATGTAAATTGATACAGCCACTATGGAGAACAGTATGGAGGTTCCTTAAAAACTAAAAGTAGAACTATCATATGACCCAGCAATGCCACTACTGGGCATATACCCTGAGAAAACCATAAGTCAAAAAGAGTCATGTACCACAATGTTCACTGCAGCAGTATTTACAATAGCCAGGACATGGAAGCAACCTAAGTGTCCATCGACAGATGACTGGATAAAGAAGATATGGCACATATATACAATGGAATATTACTCAGCCATAAAAGGAAACAAAATTGAGTTATTTGTAGTGAGGTGGATGGACCTAGAGTCTGTCATACAGAGTGAAGTAAGTCAGAAAGTGAAAAACAAATACCATATGCTAACACATATATATGGAATATATTTTTTTAAAAAAAAGGTTCTCATGAACCTAGGGGCAGGACAGTAATAAATATGCAGATGTAGAAGATGGACTTGAGGGCACTAGGAGGGGGAAGGGTAAGGTGGGACGAAGTGAGAGTAGAATTGACACATATACACTACCAAATGTAAAACAGATAGCTAATGGGAAGCAGCTGCATCGCATGGGGAGATCAGCTTGGTGCTCTGTGACTACCTAGAGGGGTGGGACAGGGAGGGTGGGAGGGAGATGCAAGAGGGAGGGGATATGGGGATATATGCATACATATAGGTGATTCACCTTGTTATACAGCAGAAACTAACACACCATTGTAAAGCAATTATACTCCAATAAAGATGTTTAAAGAAAAAAAAGGAGAATCTGAATTTCAGGTTGTCAAATCTGTCAGAAACAAAAATGATAGCAAATTTTTTCAGAAATAAGAATTTGGGAATTGAGAAAAAAATAAGAGGTTTCTATAATCTACTTTAAAAGAAGAAAGTATTAAATTAATTGGTATTTTGTTTTCAGCTTTATTTTTTTTGTTTCTATTTACAATAGCTTTTCTTTTGTCATTTTCTTAATTACACTGGTGTGTGTAAGTTGAATTCCATAATTTTACCAGTAAAAGCTTCAATGCAAACCCTTCAAAGCACCTCACAATTAATTATGTGCTAAAATAAATCTCTTGGCTTCAATTTTACACTGGGTTTATTTATTGATTATTTTTCGCTGTGTTGGGTCTTCACTGCTGCGTACGGGCTTTTTCTAGTTGCGGCGACTGGGGCTTAGTGTTCGTTGCTGTGTAGAGGCTTCTCATTGCGGTGGCTTCTCTTGTTTCAGATCACGGGGTCTAGGCACACGGGCTTCAGTAGTTGTGGCTTGCGGACTCGGTAGTTATGACTCACAGGCTCTGGAGCACAGTCTCAGTAGTTCTGGTGCACGGGCTTAGTTGCTCCGCGGCATGTGGGATCTTCCCAGACCAGGGGTCGAACCTGTGTCCCCTGCATTGGCAGGCAGATTCTTAACTACTGCACCACCGGGGAAGCCCTACACTGGTTTTTGAAAAAGAAAGAAGAGGCAAAGAATGGCCACTGAATGTGTACACACACACACACAAAATATTGTAAGAACTCTGGTTTACCAGGAATGGAGAGAGTGAAAGCCTGAGATATGAAAGCAATTCCCGTGTCATGGACTGAATGAATGTACCTCCCCAAATTCATATGTGAAGCCTTAACCCCCAATGTGATGGTATTTGGAAGTGGGGTCTTTGGGATTAGTGTCCTTATAAGAAAAGGAAGAGCCATCAGAGCTTCTCTCTACTGAGGACACAGTAGATAGAGACCGCAAAAAGAGGACACAGCAAAAAGAGAACCAAATGTATAAGCCAGGAAGAGGGAACTCACCAGAACCCAACCAAGCTGGCACCCTGATCTTGGACTTCAGCCTCCAGAAATAAATTTCTGTTGATTAAGCCACCCAGTTTATGGTATTTTATTATGGAGGTCCTCGCTAAGACAACCCCTTCATACTCCGTCTCTATATTCAGATTAATTGGGCCTGAGAGTCTGCAGGTGCAATCTCTTTGGAGAAACAAACAACTCTGCACCTGCCCTCACAGAAAGCCGGTCGGTTCCAGACCTCCACACAAGGAATGTTAATGAAGCTTCCCATCCCTGCAGGGAGGCTTTTCCTCCCCGATCTGAGAAGGAATCAGCAAGGTCTGGACATTTCTGCGATTCTTATCCCCAATCTGAACTTAAAAAATGTTGCTTCTGTCAGCAAAGAAAGAAAAACAATATAGGCATCTCTTTCCCCTGTATCCACAAATACTTAGGAAGCTGTCTTTTTTTCTACACTGCGTTTCTTTTGACCTTCAGTAGTAAAGAAGCAGCGATTACTGGAGAGGCTGTTAAACGATCTATGATTTCATCCTAACTTCATTATCCTCTCCATCCCCATCCTCCTCCCGGCTCACCCTGGTGTCCACAGTGACAAGCATCAAGCTCTGTGCCATCCTGCACAGGAGCCACAAGCCACACGTAGCTAGTAAGCGCTTCAAATGTGGCGAGTCCAAACGGAGATGTGCTTTAAGTGTAAAGTACACAGTTCTAAGATTTAGTATGGAAAAAAGAATGTAAAATATATTAATAATTTTTCTGTGGCTTATGGGTTGAAATGATATTTTGGAGGTCTTGGGTGAAATAAAATATATTACTAAAGCTTATCTGTTTCTCTAGACTTTTTAAAAATATGATACATATTATATTTCTATTGAAAATAAGTTACATTTGTGGCTCATATTTCTTTTGGAGAGTGGTGATCTGTACATTCATTAGTCAACCAAAGCCGTCTAAACTTGACATGCATTAGTCAACCAAAGCCACGTCTAAATTGTATATGTGTATAAATGTAACTAGAAATACAAATATACGTGTGTTAATCACCTTTGTAGTATGCTTTTGTAACTGATAAACCAAGTTTGTAAATTCCTATAAAGTAGAAGGAAGGTAACATGCCGGAAAATGTTGAACCGGATGTTTTCACCATCATAATTTTATCATATTAAAGCTAATGGAACTAATCAAATTAAAAGGTATACACACATATATATTTTTTCATACACACAGATCTGCATACATACATGCACATGGTGGTCATAAAAGTGGCATTAATTCTAAATAGTTGGTAGGAAAATCCATTCATACACCAATAGAAAGGACAAGTGACTACTACAATTTTATTTAAAATTAAGCTTGATCATTTCTAAAGTTATAAATGCACTGGAACTTCTAGCTAAATGCTGTCTAGTAGAAAATATAATTTAATACACAAATAAAAATCACACACAATCAGCACAGCAAAGCCTCAGTGGCAGCAAACTCCTTACCAGTGCCTAAAAAATGCTTTGATTATTAGCTTTTGATCTTGTTTAATGGTGTTAATATTCTCCTTCATTAAAACCTTTAAGGTGACATTATGCTTCAACTCAGCTCCAATTCAAATTATCCCATCTCAGACTGTGAATTATGCAATTCTATTACACTCTGCACAGAACTTTTTGAGGACGTGTAACAGCTATTCAGATAATGGAAAATTTCTAAAGTCTAGGACTACATTTTAATTTTAATTACTCAGGGAAAAATTCAACTTGGAAAATTAAGACTTTCTAGGTATTTTTAACCCTTTGGTGTAATACCACATGCAAATTCAAGATACTATTTATTTTCATTGACATATATCTCTGCATTCTGATTCTCCAATCTACTGCTTACCTGGCCCTTTCTGTTTATTTCACCAGGTAAGAATATGCTGTAAGATAATTGCTATTTTTAATTATCGTAGGAGAATTTAAACATCCAAGTAAGTGTTAGTCTTTCCAAAGTACTTGCCTACGGATGTTAGATATTTACTTCAGAGATGCTGCCACTGTTAAAAATATTATAGAATTCTATTTTAGGAACTGCCTTAAATAAATTAAATGGTAACTTTTCTTTGTCTGGTATAGAATTTTTGACCATTTAAAATCATTCAAACCTCAGTCTAATGAGTGAAGCAGTAAACCAATTAGGGACTATCATTTGCTGTTTAAAAAATATATTTATTAAAAATATAGGGACTTCCCTGGTGGCACACTGGTTAAGAATCTGCCTGCAAGTGCAGGGGACACGGGTTCGAGCCCTGGTCCGGGAAGATCCCACATTCCACGGAGCAACTAAGCCCATGCATCACAACTACTGAGCCTGCGCTCTAGAGCCTGCAAGCCACAACTACTGAACCTGTGTGCCACAACTACCGAAGTCCAGTGCCTAGAGCCTGTGCTCTGCAACAAGAGAAGCCACCGCAATGAGAAGCCCACGCACCGCAACGAAGAGTAGTCCCCGCTCACCACAACTAGAGAAAGCCTGCGTGCAGCAACAAAGACCCAACACAGCCGTAAACAGATAGATAATTTTAAAAATATATATACACACATAAAATATATATAAGTATATATAAAAAATATATATATATAAAGCAATTGTACTTAATTTTGGGGTCCTTAAATTTGCTCTAAGGTAATTCCAAAGGAAGATTGTTTTCTTTTAATGTTTGTAACAATGGCAGCATTTTTATATTAAAAAAAAAATCCTAAAGTAATTATTTTTATGGATAAAATTCAATTAGATTATCAAATCTGGAATATTTTAAAAATCAGTCTATTACCATGTTTCTAACATGTTGACTCAAAAATAAATTGCAATGACAAGTCTACCCTACTTCCTTTTACATTCGTAGCTCAACATCATAGAATCAGTCATATTAGGTATGACCTTCATTTCCTCTTAAGTAACAGAGAGATGGAGTTGACCAAGGTCACAAAGACAGAAGATGGTGGAGTCTGGTGTCCTGAGTCACACTCCTTCCACACTAATTCACATCTAGAGCTCTCCCTTCCCTTTCAATTCAGACAGACCCAATATTCTCATTCTGAAATTCACAGTATTTCTTTTGTGTGGATGTTTTATTCCAGGCCACATTTAACCAAATTAAGCTACCTTTTCCCTTGGGGAAACTATAAGAACACAATTGTCCCTCTACTATTATGAATTCCACATAGTGCTAGCATTAATACTCCCTTGCACTGATTACCCTAACGGGTTCTTTTTCTCTACAACCAGGGCTGTGGATTCTCTCCCCAAATCTACAATCTATTAGCTTTCTGAGGTTTCCTTCTCAAATTACAATATAACTACCTCTAACTGCCCTCTTGCAATTAAACTTTAATTCATATTGAGTCTAGGATTTGAATTCAAGTTAAATTTTCTAACAACAGATACTATTAAGTTAATATTTAACATTGGAGAATGGTTCTTTTTCCTCTATCAACTAACGAATAAACTAAAACAGAGAGTGATCCCTGCAATGTTCCCTGGACCACAATGGATACCTAAGTCTCCATATAAAAACCAATTACCAAGCCAACCTCTTTCAGGCAATAAAACATAAATTCAGTAAAATAAACACATGTGGACTATTATTATTGTTATAATATGATTTGACACATGCATCTTGGCCAGGACTTACTAGGAAAATAATGACTATAGGCTCAAAATCACGAATCCAAAGGTTGAGTATTTGACCATGTGTCTCCCCAGAGATTCCCCTTTACCAATGAATAAATGGAAACAATTTCCTGCAATTTTGGAATATGTCAAAGCTCATGGAGTAAATCAGAGACAAATCCAGGAAAAGAGTCCACAACCAATATCTTTCAATTTCTTTTGTTCACATACAAAGTCAAGATGACTTTGACATAAAGCACTTGAATCAACATCATACAGAATTCATTTACTGCAGCTTCTCTAAATTGTATCTTTCAAAAAAAGTCTCTTAAAAGAAGAGTAATTTTAAAAGAGGGGGTTCTGTTAACATATGACTTTGGAAAATACTCCACGTTATAGCAATCTCTTTGGCAATATACCCTTCAGCACATTATAGTTCAGAAGAGTCCTGAAGTTTAAAAACAAACAAAAAACTCTTAAATTTTATTTAACCAAGGATTTTTTTTCCTCCTAAAATTCCATTTTCTCCCTTACCGGCCATGACTCCAGTTATATTTCCTAGGGCACTAGTGTCCTGGGGAGCACAGTTTGGCAAATGCCGGTGTTGAAAATTATATAGGATTGAAAGAGAAATGAACATAGTGCCAGATTAAATTTAAGGAACATTCTATATGACTTTAGCAGCTATTTAGCTATGCTGGACCTCAGTTTTCCTAAAAATAAGAGTCATAATGTATCTAACAACTATACAATGCAAAATTAATTGCTCTAATATGTTTTCCATTGCAAAGGCAAATCATAAACTTTAGTCCTTAAACCAAAATCCAACATTTAGTGAATGTGTAATGTTTCAGACTCTGCTGGAGCTTCTAGAGACGGTCCTTAAATGAAAAAGCTCACATTTAGTTGAGAAGGCATACACTTAGGTAAATCATTACAGGGAGCTATAGAGGAACAAATACTGATTCAGCCTAAAAAGGGTCAGGCATAGAAAGCTCTACTGAGGAGAGGACCTGAGGGATGAATATCAATTTGTTCCAAGGGCTAAAGGTGAAGGGCATCCCAAACAGAGAGGAGTTTAAGAATATGAATCTTTAAACAGCCTAAACGTAAATATATTCCTCTATAAATACATTTCACTCTAGCCTCTTCCATGTATGTTCTAATTTCACCCTTGCAAATATTTATATCCTATCTATCACTGTTGCTACTAAACAATAACAGCACTTTTAAAAAGCAACCTTGGGTTAGTGCACAGTTTTATAGAAATAATACATGCATGGCATAAGAACTGATAAAGCACATGCCTACTTTATTAATTTATTAATAATGGCCCGATTTTTAATTTCCATATTACAAACACACACAAGTAAATTAACCATCAACGTCTAAACTTTAACATTCTTTACAAAATCTCAATACACGGCCTCAAAAACCATCAAGAGAGAAAAACAATGGCCAATATATGTGACATAAGACAAAACAAGACATTAGCTCCTGGTGCAGAGTAATTGTCCACTGAATATTGGTAGCTCTCTTCATAAGCTTAAGAGATAGTCTGTAGCGCTAAAAATAAAGTTGTACAATATCTCTATGCATCTTAAGTCTCAATTCAAACGTGAAGCCATTCCTTGAAACTAGACACAATGATTTTAAAAAATAGCCTAACGCTTTGTTTTTCCCCATGGAGAGGCACTGATACACAGAGTAAGAGGAAAAAAATGAAAGCATAGGTTACAAATATAAACTTAATCTTTTTTTTCATAGAGCATTTGAGCTGTTTTATGATGCATTAAACTTATCTGCATTTTTCCTTTGTTCTTAGAACACATAGGCAGTTAGCACAACACTTTTTTTTTTTTTTTTTTTGGCCACACCGTGGGGCATGTGGGATCTTAGTTCCCAGACCAAGGATGGAACCTGAGCCCCCTGCAGTGGAAGCATGGAGTCTTAACCACTGGACCACCAGGGAAGTCCCAGCACAATACATTTTTAAAAGAGCTAATTTCAGTTTTATGGTATAGCTTGTTACAGTGAGGGAAAAGCAGGCAGGCTCCTGAGTTGCTGAGCTCTGGTTTCTGAACCATACTTTACCATTAACTAGATGTGTGACCTTAAGTTTTCATAACCTTTAGTGATCTATGGGCGAAGAAAGGGAATAATAATATTTACTTCACAGAGTTATTTTAAGAGTTAAATGAAATATCTTTGTTAAAGTGCCTTCCCATTCCTTAAGCTTAAAAATAAGCCATTTCACCTCCCCATTTGATTTCTTTTGTTTCCATGAATGAGAACAAAGATAAGAACAATAGAAACAAAGATAATGACAAAATATAAGGAAGCCTAACCAGTCTAGGGAAAGGACCATCTTTCCATCTCTCAAACTCTGAGGGTACATTAAAATTACCCCGGGAGCTTCCCAGGTCCCAGGCCTTAACTTATAGTATCAGGCTCGCCAGGAATGGAGCCCAGGAATGTGCACTGGTTTTAAAGTTCCTCGGTAATTCTGATACAGCCAACTCCAGACCTGTGCTTAGAAAAAATTTCCTAAAGCAGGTAACAGTCCTAGCACAAAGCTGGTACTCAATAAATGTTTATTAAATAAACACATTACATGTGATTGACTGATTGAACCATTTGTGACATCATTTAAAAAGAATTTCTGAACACTACACTAATAATGTCCCAGGCACAGGACGCTGACAAATAACAACTTTTGCCTTCAGAGTTTAATAAGGGAGGCTGACATGTAAACAAATGAAATAAAATTGTGATAAATGCAACAACAGAAACACAGCAAAAAGAAGACTGGGATTAATGTGCTGCTCTAAAGTAGCTACTTTCAAGAAACCAATAGATTATGTTAGTTCAATGTCAACAACAACAAAACCTAAAACATTATATAGGGCTTCCCTGGTGGCGCAGTGGTTGAGAGTCCGCCTGCCGATGCGGGGGACACGGGTTCGTGCCTCGGTCCGGGAAGATCCCACATGCCGCGGAGCGGCTGCGCCCATGAGCCATGGTCGCTGGGCCTCCGCGTCCGGAGCCTGTGCGCCGCAATGGGAGAGGCCACAACAGTGAAAGGCCCGCGTACCGCAAAACAACAACAACAACAACAACAAAGATTATATAGAAAAGAGACCAGATTTAAGGGGGACTATCAATTGGTTTTGCATTTATAATGTATGCTTTTAAATGCTCCTTGATCAATAGTATGTTTTAGTCTTTACCTAAGAAACGGTACAAATGTGGAAAATACCCGACCCATATTTATGTTAATCTTCATATAACACAGTATTATTTCAAGCAATCCCTAACACAGCTGCATTTCAGTATAATAAATGAATCTGGGGGGCTTCCCTGGTGACGCAGTGGTTAAGAATCTGCCTGCAAGTGCAGGGGACACGGGTTCGAGCCCTGGTCCAGGAAGATCCCACATGCCGCGGAGCAGCTAAGCCTGCGCACCACAACTACTGAGCCTGTGCTCTAGAGCCCACAAGCCACAACTACTGAGCCCACGTGCCACAACTACTGAAGCCTGTGCACCTAGAGCCCATGCCCCACAACGAGAAGCCACTGCAATGACAAGCCTGTGCACCGCAACGACAAGTAGCCCCCACTCACCGCAACTAGAGCAAGCCCGTGCACAGCAATGAAGACCCAGTGCAGACAAAAATAAATAAGTTTATAAAAAAATAAAAAATAAATGAATATGGACAGTGCTTTGGCTTTTTTTTTTTTTTTTGGTTGTGTTGGGTCTTCATTGCTACGCGTGGGCTTTCTCTAGTTGTGGCGAGCAGGGGCTACTCTTCGTTGAAGTGCGCGGGCTTCTCATCGCAGTGCCTTCTCTTGTTGCAAAGCACGGGCTCTACGCACATGGGCTTCAGTAGTTGTGGCACGCAGGCTTCAGTACTTGGGGCTCATGGGCTCAGCAGTTGTGGCGCGCGGGCTCTAGAGCACAGGCTCAGTAGTTGTGGCGCACAGGCTTAGTTGCTCCACAGCATGTGGGATCTTCCTGGACCAGGGCTCGAACCCGTGTTCCCTGCATTGGCAGGTGGATTCTTAACCACTGCGCCATCAGGGAAATCCCGTCCTCTGGCTTTTACCATAATAGGATTTGATGCATGCAACATAATTGTTCAGATAAGCATAATTCAGATACCTCTAGAATTGCATGTCAAACTTTTAAAATGCTGAGACAACTTAATGGACATCACTAATAATGAAGACTAGAAATGCTGCTGTCACTAACAGTGTAACAATTATCAACACAGGCTTATTTAAGCTGCTAATACTTGGTTTTTGTCCCACCCGTTAAATAATGATTATGGCAGGAAGTCTTCTCAAAGTTGATAGGTTAGTTGGGAGGAGGCTCAACTCTTGAGGGTAACAGGGTCCCTGTCTTGAAGTAGCTTATAAATGTCATGGGGAGAGACAGATTAACAAACAAGTCAGGTAAAGTGTCCCTGGGGAGGAAACGCTGAAATTAAGAATTTAAAGTGCTGAGGTGGGGAAGGGCTTGGCATGTATGAGAAACTGAAAGGAGGCCAGTGTGGTTAGAGCAAAGCTATGGTAAACCATGTATATAACATGTGATACAAGGATTCACATGAGTGATATATATGGGCATGTCTGCAGCGACCCCTGGAAAGCTCAGACACACACCATGGTCTGCCTGTGACCAGGGGACTAACGCCAAGACTGGTTCTACCTGAACTTTTGAGCCACAGTTTCCTTCGTTTTCCTATTTCTCATACATTATTAAGTTGAGCTTACGTACTTGTATCTCTATAAGCCACCTTAAATCCTTTGTGTAAAAGGACAGACTATAAACATATGAATCTGTTTGGTGAGATGAAGCATTTTATTCACCAGAATTCCTTCAAGACAAGGCCTACAGCTGAGAAGGCCAGGCGTCCAAGGAGGCAGAGTCTGCCTGGGCAGTGAGAGGAGGAAGGAGAAGGCAATGAGAAAACAGCACGGTGAGATGGGGCCTGTGGACACGTGTTTAGCAGCTCTTGAGACTCTTAACCTTGGGGTTTGGAAAAGCTACATGAAGGAGGTCTTTTTTTTTTTGGTAACACAAGACCTTTTTATTTATTTTATTATTATTATTTTTTAACATCTTTATTGGAGTATAATTGCTTTACAATGGTGTGTTAGTTTCTGCTTTATAACAAAGTGACTCAGCTATACTTATACATATAGCCCCATCTCTCTTCCCTCTTGCAGGAGGTCTTTACAAAGTTTTGCTGCAAGATGAATTTTCAACAGTGATTTCTCTCCTCTTCAAGAAAACTGGTGGTAAAGATCTTCAGTAATGCCCAGGTCTCACGGTTAAACTGGTATAGTAAGACTGGGCCATGAGACTGCTCAGGTTTCTGTATTTTATATGTGGTAGAATAGAGAGACGCAAGAGAAACTGGTTGAACACTAAAGAAGGGAGCTTAAACTGCTCAGGGAAAGTACTTCAGCAGGGTCACAATCACACTACTGTAAGAATTACTTACCAAGAGGTTGCTGACGTGTTGGCTAGTTTACTTAGAGACGGAAACATAGTTTCAAGACTGGATTTGTTTTCCAAACTATTTGACTTATGTCAATAAATCTGGAGATGAGAAGGACTGGGCTGCATATGAATAAACCATTTAGATAAATAGTAACAGAACAAAATATACATAAGGAAAGAGGGCATTTGAACAATTTCAACGTATACACAGAAAACTGTGAATGCGTAACTGGTAGAGGAGATACCACTGACATCTTTTGGTTTCTCAAGTATTCAGAGTGTAATAAAAATGTCAAAACGTTCACACAGGAACCAATGAAGCATCGCCTGACAAAGAAAAATGGGCCTGGACTGGACCAGGGGGCTACGCCTTCTGAAATGTTTAAAATGACAGACAAGCTAAATTACATTTAAAGGTTTTATTTTTCTAAGGCAGACAAACTACATGTTTACTGATACTGAAAGATCATTAACTTGTTTAAAAAAATATATTCAGGGTTTCCCTGGTGGCCCAGTGGTTGAGAGTCCGCCTGCAGATGCAGGGGACACGAGTTCGTGCCCCGCTCCGGGAGGATCCCACATGCTGCGGAGCGGCTGGGCCCGTGAGCCATGGCCGCTGAGCCTGCGCGTCCGGAGCCTGTGCTCCGCAACGGGAGAGGCCACAACAGTGAGGGGCCCGCGTACCGCAAAAAAAAAAAAAAAAAAATTCAGGCCTTGCTTTTCTCGTTCCAGAGCTTCCCATACCATTTATAACAGAGAATACTAATCGCTAATAAAATTGGGCACCATTTCTTTTCTTATCAGTCCCAAAGGAGCAATAATCACCACTGTATTGCCATCTCCAATGTAAAGGAAAATCACTAATCCACTGGGACTCAAAGTAAAAAGCTGCAAGATACTGTTTTATTGTTGCCACTTTTTTCAATATATATTTTCATTTTGTGGAAGACTTCTACTTAATTAAACATATACATTGATTAAAGGAAAATGCATGCAGATATGCACATAATATAACGCCCGTTCTATACATTATGTGCCTACACACAGAATTCCATTTTTAGCTGGCTTCACAAAAAGGCCAGCTTTTTCAGAGTTAATCTCGCTGTAAAACATACTACCTTCTTCCTGATTTTGGTGAAGATCCCTATAAAATTATGCAAAGGCCTCAGGACATTTCTATGTGCATTACAGGGTGTCTAAATCATGCTTCTAACTCTGAGTTCAATGGCACGTAAAGTGATGCTAAATAGTTCTACTCTGGACAAACTATTTTAAGAGTGCTTTAAGGCAAATATAGATACCCTTTAAGCCTACTCTTAAAAATTTTACATATGAGGCTTCCCTGGTGGCACAGTGGTTAAGAATCTGCCTGCCACTGCAGGGGACACAGGTTCGAGCCCTGGTCCAGGAAGATCCCACATGCCACGGAACAACTAAGCCACTGTGCTACAACTACTGAGCCTGTGCTCTAGAGCCCTTGAGCCACAACTACTGAGCCCATGAGCCACAACTACTGAGCCCATGTGCCACAACTACTGAAGCCCGCACTCACAGATCCTGTGCTCCACAACAAGAAAAGCCACCGCGATGAGAAGCCCGTGCACCACAACAAAGAGCAGCCCCCGCTCGCTGCGACTAGAGAAAGCCTGTACGCAGCAACGAAGACCCAACACAGCCAAAAAAAATTTACATATGCCTGTACACACAGTTTGCTGGATTCATACACTAGTATCTTAAGATGTAATTAAAAATGTTAAATAAATACCCTTATCCAACAAGTTTTTTTCTAAAGTTGTATTTCATGGCAACTAATTAATAAATAGTTAAGATAAAATAATGCACAACTGCTTGAATGTATATTAAGGCCAGATTGAAAAATTTAACTAGTTTAGAGAAACATTAGTACTTGTAATAACAGTCAGATCCTGAGGTGTGGGGAACAAAGGTGCTAAGAGGCAACAGAGAGAGAGGGGCAAGTACCAATATAGAAATTTAGAACTCAAAATATATGGAACAATAAGGACACCAGAGAAACTCAATTGTTAAACTTAATTTGATTTCAAAGCATAACTACTCTTTGCCTAGAGACTAATCAAAAATGTAGGAGCCCAGTCAAATCTCAGTCTGTGCTAGCTGATTAGATGGAAATCATATTCTGCTGACTGTACTTAGCTGCATGTATTAATTAGCTCAAGTCACTGCCACAGTCATTGAGGACATCTGCTCCACATATAGCACCTTTCGATGGAGTCAGCCTAGGTACCTTGTTCTACCGCGAGACTCCGTCCTATCAAGCTACAGCTAACTGCACCAAGGGTAAACATCTTATCCAATGGCAGCCAATCCACAGGCTGGCTACAAGCCAAGCTCAAATTCCTACTGTCAGGAAGCTGAAATTGAAATGAGGAAGTTAGGGGGAGGGGAAAAAAGGGCAACTGAAGGATTACAATGCAGAGATATACTAGAAATGTCATGATGAGTAAGTTGAATTTTTAAAACTACAATGAGGGAAAAAGCAAGCATGAAAGTTAGTTGAGTAATTTACTGGAAGACAATATTTGTGAGCCAGCTAGCATTCAGATTCTGCTGTCTCTTTTTGCTCAGCTTTACAATGTTTACTGTCATTCTCATTTCCCCTGCAGTTTTTTATTTTTATTTTTTTTTGCGGTACGCGGGACTCTCACTGTTGTGGCCTCTCCCGTTGCGGAACACAGGCTCCGGACGCGCAGGCTCAGCGGCCATGGCTCACGGGCCCAGCCGCTCCGTGGCATGTGGGATCTTCCCGGACCGGGGCACGAACTCGTGTCCCCTGCATCGGCAGGCGGATTCTCAACCACTGCGCCACCAGGGAAGCCCCCTCTGCAGTTTTAAATAACTTCCAAGTACACCACATACATGCCATAACACCTGCAATAACCTGAACGAGTCTCCATTCTTTGCCAAGAAAAGATCCAACTAAAAGACTGAGCAAAAGTTTTGCCAATGGATTTTAAAACTGAGTTAAATCTCTAAGTAAGCTGTCCTTTCCCTCACTTGTTCTTACCCATTTGACCAGATTACCCTTAGAGAGAAGAATGAAGATGGTAGTAACAGCCTCAAAACCAGCATTCTTAACAATTTTATAATCAGTAACTTCTTCACTTCCCACCTATCTCTCCACAGTCTCTTCTCCCCAGCCCCACACACTTCCCTTCTCTTTCCCGTTCAGACTCACTTAGAAGACTTCACTTACTGTTGACAAATCAGTGATTGCCAGGTGTTTGAGAAATAAAATATAGTCATCTTCAACAAGATGTTGCAGACTATTTGTCACTACAGATATTCAGAAGATTTTAAGAATATAAAGATTTTTCAATGGTATCACTAATAATATAAAAGCTCAAATTCCACCGTGCTCATTGTCAACCAACATATCCCATTTCTAACAATTCTGAGACTTCAGCCATAGTATTCCATATCTCCTATTTCACTTCCTCCACTCTTCCCCTCCATCCCCTCCCCTGCTTTTACCTTTTTCCCATGTGATAAACCATTCACTTAAACCAAAAGGTAAATAGGATTTGCTTAATCTCTATCCTCCAAATCCTTGCAGACTAAATATGTACTAAATATGTACTTCAAGGAGATGTCACACAGCTTTCTATTACTACCATTCATTAAATCTTCATATTCTTGGTCAAATTTTTATTATATAATATTCAAATATAATACTTACAAAAAAGTGTAAAGAATAATGAATACCCATGTAGTTGCTACTCAGTTGAAATAATAAAACAGTACAGAGTTGAAGTGTTGAGTGTAATTACACTCCTTTTCCTTCTCCACTCCCACACCCAGAAGTAACCATTATATGGACTTTAATGTTTACCATTCAAAATGTCTTTGTATTTTATATATGTATGTATTGCTAAAGAGCACAAAGACATATCCACTTGTACAGTTTCTTATGTTTTTCAACTTTATATAAATGCCATTGTACCATATTCTTCTTTACGTTTGGGAGACTGATTCACCTCTATATATAAAGTTCCCATTAATTCCTTCTTACCGCTGGATAAAATGGGTAGCTTTTTATTGTTGTAACGTATCAATGTATTTATCAATCCTTCTGCCAATGAATGATTAGGATGTCTCCAGTTTTTTGCTATACCAACTAACGTAGCTTGTACTCCACTGGTAAGTAATCTATCTGTCTCATTTTAATATCTTATCTTTGGCTTTGGTGTTCTACGGTTTTATTTTGCTGCTTGAAGGCATGGGTTTCTTCTAGCTTTCCTGCTTGAAATTCATTATATTTTGGGGATCCAAGGATGTATGTCATTTATCAAATCTGGAAATTTCTCAGCTTCTATTTCCTTAGATATTGCCTCTTTCCCATTCTTTCTATTATCTTCATTTGAAATTTCTTTCAGATATATGTTAGAACTTCTTATCTTGTCCGTTCCATTCACCTATTGCTAAGTAAGAAACCACACCAAAACTTAGTAACCACCACCATTCTGTGGTTCAGCCATTCACAGGGCAGGGCAGAGATGCACCGTGTTTGTTCCAGGATGTCTGGCACCTTAGCTGGGAATACTCAAACAACTAGTAGTGACCCAAAGAGTTGGGACTGAACTCTCTATATGGTTTGGGATTCCTCAGAACACTGCAGCCACAGGGGATCTGGATTTGTTTCCTGTCAGGGTTCCAAGAACAATTATTTCAGCAAACAAGGTAGAAGCTATATAGCCTTTTAGGACTTAAGCCTCTGAAATTACATAACAGGATTTATGCCACACACTCAGTTCAATTAGTCACAATCCTGCCCTGTTTCAAGGGCATGGACTTCATCTCAAGATAGGAGTAGCCTAAAATATACAAACAGCTCATGGAGCTCAATATCAAAAAAACAAACAATCCAGTTAAAAAATGGGCTGAAGACCTAAATAGACATTTCACCAAGGAAGACATACAGATGGCCAAGAGGCACATGAAAAGATGCTCAACATCACTAATTATTAGAGAAATGCAAATGAAAACTACAATGAGGTATCACCTCACGCTGGTCAGAATGGCCATTATCAAAAAATCTAGAAACAGTAAATGCTGGAGAGGGTGTGGTGAAAAGGGAACCCTCCTGCACTGTTGGTGGGAATGTAAGTTAATACAACCACTATGGAGAAGACTATGGAGGTTCCTTAAAAAACTAAAAATAGAACTACCATATGACCCAGCAATCCCATTACTGGGCATATACCCTGAGAAAACCATAATTCAAAAAGAGATATGTACCACAATGTTCATTGCAGCACTATTTACAATAGCCAGGACATGGTACCAACCTAAATGTCCATCGACGGATGAATGGATACAGAAGATGTGGCACATATATACAGTGGAATGTTACTCAGCCATAGAAAGAAACGAAATTGAGTTATTTGTAGTGAGGTGGATGGACCTTGAGTCTGTCATACAGAGTGAAATAAGTCAGAAAGAGAAAAACAAATATCGTATGCTAACACATATATATGGAATCTAAAAAAAAAAAAACAACGTTTCTGAAGAACCTAGGGGCAGGACAAGAATAAAGACACAGACATAGAGAATGGACTTGAGGACACGGGGTGGGAGGGCGAAGCTGGGGCGAAGTGAGAGTAGCATCGACATATATACACTACCGAATGTAAAAGAGTTGGCTGGTGGGAAGCAGCAGCATAGCACAGGGAGATCGGCTCGGTGCTTTGCGATGACCTAGAGGGATGGGATAGGGAGGATGGGAGGGAGGCTCAAGAGGGAGGGGATATGGGGACATGTGTATGCATATGGCTGATTCGCTTTGTTGTACAGCAGAAACTAACACAGTATAGTGAAGCAATTATACTCCAATAAAGATCTATTTAAAAAAAATGATAGTAGCATCGAAGAATCTGTGGTCCTTTGTAAAAGGGCCACAGCCTCCTACATATTTTAACTTTCTTTCCTATTTTCTAAATCTTTTGTCGTTATACACTGCATTTTAAGTAATTTCTTCACATGTTTTAAATAGTTTGCTAATTATCTCGAGTGTGTCTAATCTAATATTTAAACCATAAATTAAATTCTTAATGCAAAGATTAAAATTTCATCCTTAGAAATCTATTTGGTTCTTTGTTAAGACTGCCTAGTCATTTTTTGAGAGCATCTTACTCTGTTATCATGTTTTTGAGGCAAATTTTATTTTTTAAACGTTTGAAACATACCCTTTTTATATTCTACAATTAGTAATCCCACTTCTAAAGTTATTGGGAACTAATTCAACTGCTTATTATCTCTGCTTGACTCCAGCTCACGGTTACCTATTATTTGGGGTTGTGAACTCATGCACTAGGAAATTTTATCCATGGGAAGAACCAAGGCCTAAATGAGGCATATCCCTGTAGAGAAGAATTGTTTGCTCTGCCAGGACAAATTGTTTTGTCATCTTCCTTTGCTGATGAGTGGATTTTTTTCTATTTTACCCTTTTACTGAAGGTGTAACCCATCAAAAATTCTAGGCTTTATATGGTGGTTTTAATTCTAAATCCCCTCTTGTATAGGGCCAAGGTCCTGTCTCCAGTAGTGATGCAGCTGTTAAAACTCAAGCCTCTTGGTTAGTGAGACTGACAAATGCCCCCCAGGCAGCTGCAATACAGTATCAGCTTACTGTTCTGGTTTCTCAGTTTTCTCTTTATTTTCACCCCCAAGGGACCTCTTACTCTCTAACGAGGTCAGCAACACATTTAAAAGAAAGTTTATTACACTATATCCAGCTTTTCTAACTGCCTTTGTACTGGCAAATTTTCCAGAGTTTTTAGCCTTCAGCCTTGCCAGAAATCAAAGTCCCTTTATTTTATTTTTATGTGGTCATTGCTAACATTTTTTCTCCCCCATTTCCTTTGACCTAGAACCCACACATTTGTCACATATCGTGTGAGATCTTTTTACTTCATCAAACCCAATTATTACAGAGGTGATGTAATTTGGCATTGTTTAAATTACCAATCCTTAAATTAAAAATCAAATAAAAATATGGTAATTTTGTATTAAAATTATTTGTCTTTAAAAGCATATCATATAGAATGGATTAACAACAAGGCCCTACTATATAGCACAGGGAATGATATTCAATATCCTGTGATAAACCATAATGGAAAAGAATATAAAAAAATGTATATATATGTATAACTGCATCACTCTGCTGTACAGCCGCAATTAATACATTGTAAATCAACTGTACTTCAATTTAAAAAAAGGCTATCAAGTTTACATTTATTGTAGTTAAACCATAATTTTGCATTATTTACAAAGTTACAAGAGTGCATTAAACCTCAAAGAATAAAGTTTTCTGGCATTTAAAATAAATTTTAAATTAATGAATGTAAATTTAATACATCATCACGAAAGATGAATATCTTTCATTTGTAAAACACTATTTCATAGTTTACATGTAGTCATGCCAAAAGGCAGAAGGATGATATGATACTTAGAGACATCTTTTCTGAGCTACAATTTCCTCGTATGTGTGCTAAGTAGTTTGCACTAGTTAAGGTTTGTTAAAGCAGCTAATTGGATAAATCATACATGTTAATACTAGCAGAATAATACATCTTTAAAATAGCAAGTGCGATTTGTTGACTTTTTAAATGATCTAGTACAGCTTGCTATACGTGTATAAACAAACTTGACTGTGCAGTGTGATCATTTGCTTAATATGCTATGTTTCAATAAAAAGGGGGAAATTTCTATATTCTAGGTATTTTATTTTACATCCTTGGATGTATGGGTAAAATATTCACCAGTTTTTCATATCTTGATGTTAATATTTATTACCTGATTTTTATTTCCACATGAAAAACTAGTGTCATACAAGTGACAACTATTTTAACAAAACTGGCAAAACTGCTTTCCTTGGTTCAAAAATGCCTAAAAATCTCACGTGAATTCCCCAAAGTTGGGTAAAAGAAACAGTATGTTGTGTAGACCACAAAACTATACTAGGAGTAGGGCTTTTAAATTAGGATTTTGCTGGAAATTATTTTTACAAATTTTAACCTTAAACAATACTTAATGATCAGTGAAAGAATAATAATCACCATGTTTTCTTTGATTCAAAAGCTACAGATATTAGTTCTAATGGCTCAGATGACCAAATGATAAAGCACTCATTCTTCTATTGCCAGTCTCTGAACAGTTTAATATATACATACATAAGATCATGAGCCCTATCATATGAACAAATGCTGGATATGAAATCAGCACACTGTGCGTGAAATTAACAAGTCAGATGTAGAATAAGCTGCAAACTTGATACTGATCAATTATGCCCCAAGCAGAGCAATCAAGGAGCCCTATCTTTGAAAGTAAGCCTGTTGACCTGAAAGAATGAGAAACAACACTCCGGGTGATTTTACTCCTTCTAATCTGTCTGATAACACTAACAAAATGTGTCAGCTGGAATGAGCCATGTAATATAAACACAGGGAATGAGAAGTGAGGCCCCACAAAGACAGACAGAAAAGGAGAGATGACAATCAAAAGAGTCACAGTGCTCAGAAAATCAAGGTGGGAAGGGCGGTCTTTCAAAGGGGCTCTCAGACTTTCTCCCCCTTTCATATAATGACAAAGTCTCTGCAAGATCAGAACACCAACTCGTTTAAAGAAAAGCATTTCATGGTGTTCAATGCAGAGGGGAAATCCATACAGCCTTTCGCCATCTGGGGACCAACTCCTTTCCTTCAAAAGCACGTAATGGTGCTTGAGAAAATAACAGTGTGCTCCAGGACCCCGCAGGTGTAGCTTTTGAATCATTTTGACTGGGAGCCTCAGACCCTATGTGGTGGTAAAAGGGTTTGATCATAAACACTACTTTATATCTGGTACAGGACTAGTATGCAATGAAATGATAACATGTGCATGAGAAAGGTGGCTTATGAAATTGTTCAGTGTATATACCTCTTCCATAATGCCACCCGTGGCTACCAGGGTGTTTCTGTAGTAAACATTTTGGTATGAACCTAGTAGCATACGAATTCTTAGTAGCGCAAAACGGTTGGCTTGTGTATTGTGAGACTTTGAGCTTTACCTCTGTGACTCAACTTCTTCATCTACAAAATGAGGATAGTTAACAGTGCCTGCCTCATGGGTCATAAGTTTTAGGTGTAAGGATTAAACAAATGAATATATGTAAAGGGATTAAAACAGTGCTAGATTTACACCATTCCGTAGTTGTCAGCTATTCCAATGGCATTATTATCTTTACCATGCTTAACAGACTTATTTCTATATCATTTATCCAACTTGTCAATTTTCATATTTTTTATGAGCTTCCATCTCAACCATTTGGATATAACCTCCCTCCCAAATAGGAAATGGAAAAGTATGGTACAATACATGTGCATATTTAAAAATAAACAGATTAATTTTTAATTATACAGATGACAGATTTTCTCTATTATATACAACTGAATATAGTACCCAGCATATCACTTCTTTTGAATAAAGTAGTTATACACCTGTATGATAATTCTCATGTACTAGACTTTTCTTTAACATTTTATTTTGAAATAACTGTACACTTAGAGAAGAGTTGCAAAGACAATATAGAGAGTTCCTGTATACCCTTATTTAACCATTGTGTAATTACCAAAACTAAAAAGTCCATCTTTGTGTAATACAATACTATAATCTATAGACTTTATTTTGATTTCCCCAGTTTTTCCACGAATATCCTCTTTCTGTTCCAGGGTCTAGTCCTCGATGTTTCATTGAATTTAGTTGTCATGTCTTAGTCTCCTCCAATCTATGATAGTTCCTTGGTCTTTGTCTTTCACGATTTCAAAACTTTTGCAGTGTACGTGCTGGTTATTTTGTTTCTTTGATGTTTTCCCAGGATTAGACCGTGGTTATGGATTTTGGGAGAGGATACCACAGAGGGGAAGTGCCCTTTTCATCTTACCACATCAGGGGATACATGATATCAGTGTGCCTTATTACGAGTGCTGTAAACACTGTTCACCTGCAAGGCAGTGTCTATCAAGTTTCCTCACCATAAAATTATTTTTTACCTTTCCAGATACCCTGGTTGTTAGAAGTGAGTCACTATGTCCAGGGCATACTCTAGGGTAAGGGAATTGGCTTTGCCTCCTACTGGAGGGAAGAGTATCAAAGAATTTGTGTATCTATGTTAAAACTGTTGCAGGAGAATGGGGCACAAGAGGATGGTCATGTCCCAGGTCTCCGGTGAGTCCCTGGGACAGGCCGCCAAGTGACGGTCCTTGCCTTTGTGCAGGAACGAATTCAAGAGTGTGCCCTAGAAAATGAAAGCAGGTTTATTTAGAGATACGCATTCCATAGGTAGAAATGGGGTTGTCTCAGAAAGTGAGAGCAGCCCCCAAATAAGGGGTGGTTAGTTTTTATGGGCTGGGTGATTTCATAGGCTGACAAGTGGGACAATTATTCCAAATACTTTGGGGAAGTGTCAGGGATTTCCAGGAATCGGGCCACCCTCCACTTTTTGACCTTTTCTGGTCAGCCTCCAAGGCTGTTCCAACTGTCATGGCACCTCTGGGCGTGTCATTTAGCATATGCTAATGTATCACAATAAATGTATAATGAGGCTCAATGTCTACGGAAAGTTGAATCTTCTGCCATCTTGGGCCTAATGGTTTCTAACTAGTTTTCATCCTATCCTGTTTTTCTCAACAGCTATGTCATGCTTTAATGGTTGTGCCCTGCCTTGTTCCCTCCTGTCTCAAAACCACCACAGTAATTAATAAATACTTCGGGAGAGATATTTCAAGGCTATACAAATAACCTGTGTCTGTAATTTAGGTGTTTTTCAAAAGCCATTTTTACATCTATCATTTTCTTTGACCTTCACAAGAATTCCTTACCTTATGAAGAGATAAGCTGAGCCTGAAAAAGATGGACTCGGTTCACTATAAGGAAAGGGTAAAATAAATTCCCAAGTTCTTGATAAGACTGTAAATCTACACGGCAGTGCTAATTCTGTTGCTCAGTATCAGCACCGGAAGATTTCACTGTGCAAACAGCAAATGGGGGCGAAAGTAGGCATGCGCACTCACTGGGATTAACTCCCCTTACTGCATACTAAATAAATTTGAATAATAGAAAGTAAAGCAGGGCAGAAATAGAGACACAAATGTAGAGAACAAACATATGGACACCAAGGAGGGGAAACTGGCTGGGGTGGTGGTGGTGGTGGCGGCATGAATTGGGAGATTGGGATTGACATGTATACACTAATATGTATAAAGTGGATAACTAATAAGAACCTGCTGTATAAAAAAATAAATAAAATTCAAATATTCAAAAAAAAAAAGAAAGTAAAGAAGAGGGCTGGGCTGGAGACAATTAAATGTTTGATACCAGAGCTCTGTGTACACCAGATCGCCATTCGCCTTCTAAATTGAAAGCAGTGCTTACTGACCTAAGGACGTCTACTGGATTCTCTTTTGCAATAAACGAGACTCTGAACAACCTAATCAGTTCTTCATAGATATCTGAATCCCAATGGGGGATATAGTTTAGACTGAATCCTAAGATAGAGTTTCAGACAAACCTGTTTTCTAACTATTGAATCAAACTTCATTCATTCTTTCATAACAATTTTAGAAAATATCTTTAGTTAATACCGTTCATACCTGAAAGTTTGTAACGTTGAAATTCTAAACAAAAAAGAAAGCCTAGATAGAATACAACTTTTAGGTAATATTTATAAAGCACTTTTACATATATTTCCTCATTGCATCCTTCCAACCATCTTGAGATCAACGGAAAAAAATGACCTTATTTCCATTTTCCAGATGATACTTCTAAGGTTTTAAGTCAGTTTCTGGTAGCACAAGGACTTGAAACTAGATAGAACTGTATTATGCTGTAATTCTACATTTGCTCTACACGGATGGGTATTCACTCTTTTTATTTATATCTGAATTTGCCTGAGCATACCTGGATGTATCAGATCATTTCTCTTAGAAAAAATGCATTCTTGGATTCTATGTCAGAGCTAGTGAAAATCTTTTAAATCACATTTTTTTCAAATCATAGAACATACGTTCATCCGATTGAAACAGAAAATACAGACAAAATTAAAAAGAAGAAAGGAAAAAGAATGCCCAGGGATAACTATGCTTGTTATTTGTTATATTACCTCCTAGTAATATTTACATAGTTAAGATCATACCGTGTCTATAATCACAAATTCACTTGAAACGTATATACTTTTTCCTAATAAAGGCTCTTCCTGGACATTTGTTAGTGTTTACCACTAATAAGAATAGCAAAAAGCTATATGATGCTTATGTGCCAGTCACTGTTCTAAGTGCTTCCCATATATGAACGTATGTAGTCTTTATCTTAGCCCTGTGAGCTAGGTATTATTATCTCCATTTTAAAGAACAGAAAACTGACTTCATGGCTCTGTAATAGAACACGATCTGGAAATACCATAATTTAGTTAGCTTTCCCACTATTCTCTGATGTTCAGGTTGTTCACAATTTATAAAACACGGTTAATGTTAAGTTCTGACCCTGCATGTACTATTAACATAAATGTATGCTGCTTTCGCTGAAACTGTGGATTAAGTAAACTAAGAAGTGAAACATACTCTTTTTATTAGATACTTCTGAGTGAGTGGTACCAAAATAAAAGGTAATAGAAAGCAAGGCAGCCTTTATATTTTCAAATATCTTGGCTTGCCTAAAACACTGATTGTAAGTCCCATGGCCAGAAACCCACTGAATCACATTTTTGCCTGAAAAACAGTCATTATTGGTGATATCACCTTCCCTCCATGATCAAAACATCTGGTGGTATGGTTTAGGTAAAGGAAATTGTGACATGGCAAAGCAAAATGACTCATGTATCATCAGTTAAAAAAAAAGCCAGCTGGATCAGAAAAATCACCTGTCTATCCTAAAACTAAATAAAACTTTCTAAAGTCCTTCAGAAATGTTTCTCTAAACTACAGTGGAAGGACCTAAGTCCATATACTAACAATACTGAATGTAAGCTAAGGCCCAGTGAATGGGCACGCTTGCCTTGCTACTGCCAGTCTGGAATTGTTTATAGGGATAAGGCAGTTGTCCTATTTTGTCATAAACACAGATTGTTTTCTCACTACAGATACAGGGAGAACATTTCTTTTTAACTGAAAAGAAAAGTTTCCCTTCAAAGCAAGTTTCCGTCATTCAGAAAGATATCTGGTGCTGAAATGCCCTCTACCTGCTTTATTTACATGAGAAACATGGCAGAAAGAGTCTTGCTCTCCACCATCTAATTTCTCTAAGCTACAGCCATTGATTCTTTGTAAGTTTATTTATTCAAAACAACAGCACAAACAATTCTTTTTTCTTGGGTCAGCAGCTTACTGAATGAACATCAATCATCAAAGGAGACGGGGCTGAAAGGAAGATGGAAGCCCATTTTCTCACAGATTGATTTTTTAAAGCCAAAACACACAGGCATAAGCAGGACGCTATTTACCATCAAAAAGGTTCAACTTGAAAGTCACAGCTAAAAACCAGGCACTTGCAGGACTGCCCAGTTTCCTTGAAATCTTAAAGAATTTTTTTAAGTCACATATTTCTTTTATGATGGCCTGTGAGAGTTAGATTACTTCACTATACAGAACCTACCTGAATAGCTTAAAACGAGGGGAGGGGAGGTTCCAAAGGAGAGAGAAGTGGATCAATGTTGGTGTTTATTATAATGATTTTCTAATGGTTTTCTCTACTCTCTTTACTTATGTTGATGTATTTAGAGTGGGGAAAGTTCATCAAAGACCTCTTTGATTAGAAGCTTAAATGTATTTAAATAATTATCTTTTGCATGTTTTAGAGGTGATTTGCTCCATAGGTCCTAGCAAAATTATTCTTTGAAAACCCTGATTTGCTTCTTGCTAGGAATTCTGCTCAATTATTTTTCCTTGCAAGGTGGAGGTAGAGAGTTCTTGCCTCAAAATGAAGTCAGAAGGGTCAGTATTCCTGAGACTAAGAACTGCAAAAAGTAATTGGTTTATATCCATTTTACACCCAGTCGTGTCAGAGGAATGTGTTTCCTTCCTATAGCTTTTCTGGAGGTTTATGTAAGGTAAGGAATGCATTAGACCAAGCATGTATAAACTATTGGCCTCCTATTTCAGTAGAATGTGCTATTCTCTTTATTTTAGATATTTTTAAACATTTGCCATACTGTTAAATCAATTTTAGGAGAAAATGTGAGGTTTTCAGTCCAGGATACAAGCAAATAAAGATGAAAGAAAAATCTCATATGCCTTGGGTTGGCTGGCTGAAAGGACCCTGTGTTATCACTATTTTCTCTCAAACTGAGACAAAATTTATTTCAGTTAAGAATTTGATACCAAAGCTATCAATCACCCTCTTGTCTGAGAATGAAGTGGGAACATCCATTTGCTCTCCAGATGTAAAACAAAGATTTTTAGCCTCTAATTCACAGGGATTACACTTAGAAATAAAGGTCACTCCTTGGAAGGGAGAAAATTCATTCATTCGTTCATTAAATCAATATGAAGGACTTTTACCTAATTTTTTAAAAACCCCACTACTTAACAATGAGATATGATTTGTTAACCATTCTAAACTTTCTGTTCACTCCCAACTTAGATCACAGACAAATTAGCAAACTAATGTTGTAAGGCATATATTATCATCTACAGCCATTTTGAGTAGTCTTTTAGCATCAACATTCTACAGGATGTTCTGCACTGAGAAAATGAAACATGTAGGAGAAAATAAAGGTCTGCCACAAAGAACGACTGGCAATTTCAACTGCTTATAAAGCATTATAGTTAATATAATGTCTATATCCTGTGAGGATTAGTGCAACTCAGGTGAAGCTAAAAACACTCCTCAGGGCCAGCTCTGGGGCATGCATGATACAGCAGCCCCAGTAGGAGCGCTGGGAACATCAGGCCGAAGGCTCTGCTCTGAGTGGCTGTGTGGTGGCCATCTGCAGTGAGAAAAAAGCTCAGAAGCCTTCAGAGATGGGGAGAGGGATATATTAGATCACAATCAGCTATGAGAAGCAGAACTTAAAGACAACACTTTGTGAAAATGCTTTGAGACTGTGTAAAAGCATGATTGGGAACAAAGGTGGCAAAAGGAACAAAAAGGCTTTGTAAAATTCTAAAAACAAAATGTTCTAAGTGGTGTATTCACATGCAGTATGATGGTCCATCTCCGAAAGAACAATTTATGGGAGAGAAGCAACAGACTTCCAGGGACAGTAGGTGAAAACATGTCCTGCTTGTCCAAGGTTAAGAGCATTGAAAAAAAAAAATACTCCAAGGCAAGGGCCTATGTTATTAATATGTAATAGATAAGAGGTATTTTAAACGAAAGTCCTGAGATTAGTTTGAACATATAAAGAATAACCAGAACAATATAAAAATAGATATCCAAGTGAAAGAAGTAACTTCAGATCAACCAAGCAGGAAGAGTGGGTAGAAGTTATCAAGAGCTGGTTTGGTGACACAATGTGAAAACTTTAAAGGGGAAAAAAACAAAAGGAGGATGAGATCAGGTGTGGGATGAAATTTATGACCTCCCCCCCCACCAAAATTTTTTTTCCAAAATAAACATAACCTTGAGAAATCAGTCACTTTAATAAAGGGGTCAGCGTGAGGGAAACAGTTGGAAGTAAACTGCATTAAATTATTTCCCTGTGAGTGAACACACAGAGTAATAAGCTGTGAAGAGCGTAATTCTGTACTTACATTGTGTTTTGCAAGCAAAGTGGGAAATTGAGAATTACTGAACCTTGCTTAAGTTCTTATCCAAATGAGTGTTTCACTTAGTTAACTAAGATTCCATCTAGTTTTAGAACTGGAGTTAGTATGTGGAATAAAGCTGCCCATCTATGGTGCTACAAAATGGCCCAGCAAATCTGTTATACATGGGATTAAATCTAACCAAAGAAGCCTATTTGTATTTATACAGCAATATTATTTAGGTAAGATCTGTTAGGTTCCTCCACGTATACATAACGGCTTTAGTGAGATATAATTTCCACACCATTAAGTTCACCCTTATTTTGAGGTTATTCTTAACTTGAACAAAACAGGAGAAAACAGAGCCTTATTAAAACAGTCAATGAAAGTTTAAGAGTACAATTATAGTGATGCATTTTAAGCCCAGTATACTGTTGAACACATAATAGGACATTAAATAAACATTCTAATTCACTGAGTGATGAAGGCTCTCTAAAAAGTAACTACCAGTGAAAGAAACAAACAAAATACACAAAATCTTTAAGTTAAAACTAACAAGAAAAAAAAAAACACCCCAAAGCATTCTATTTTGATGCTATTCAGCAGAAAGGGAAGGATTTAAGAGTGATTGTTTCCTTGGGTGGCTTTGGAGTGGGATAAATGGAACAGAGCTTTCATTTATCTTTGTAACCATCAAGGTGCTTAGCACAGTTTTTTGCACACAGTGATGACTTAAATATTTGCTAAATTAAACTGAAGAATGAAGGAAGCTGGAATATAGAAAAAAAGCAAAAGCCAAAGTGAAAAGCCAGAAAAAAGCAAACTTTCACACACAAGCCTGTAATCCCAAATTGAAGCTTTGGAATTTCATTCTTATGGTTGATAACTTGGACGACAGTCTTTTTTTTTTTTTTTTTTTAATTGCATGCAATACATTTGACATCCGAAAATTTCTACTACATACCCCTTGTGGGGAGGTCAGGATGGAGCTGACAAAGACGAGAAGTGTCTACTGATGAAATCATGGAACAAATCTAGCCCAGTAAATCATCTGGATAGGGTAGTCTGATCCATGGATTTGGTAGCAGGCTTGTGCAATGACAAAGACATGGGGATTGGTCATCTGTTCCCATAAACAGCAACACATCTTAACCGTAACAAAGATGTCAATAAGAATCTTGTAATTCTTTTCTCTAGAACTTAAACATGAGGAATAAGGGAAACACTAAGAATTACCAAACTAATTAGTTTTGTGTTATGCATAGGAAATAAGGAGTTCAAATAAAACAGAATAATAGTCTATAAGGATAAGACAAATATTATCAATATGAAGAAGAATTACCATCAAACAAAAGGAGGCAAGAACGCCAAACCTTGGAGATTGAGCACTTCGATCTCACTCCCTCTGTCTCTGTTTCTCTCTCTCTCACACACACAGACACACACGTTTACTGTATTTTTGTACCCCCAAATGACAACTGTATAAGAATTTTCAAAAAGCTTTCTATAATTATGCGTAAGAACTTCTGACTGCAAATAAAAAGTCTTAATCATAGACAATCTTTTCACGAGTGAAAATTATCAGGAAAACAGGAAAGTAAATAGTTCAAGGGCATACATGCTTGGGTAGCAGATAGATATTTAACACCCTGTAAATTACTATATTTACTTAATAAAATAAAAGTAAGGCAACCTTGGGGGAAAAAGGAGAAGGTGATAAGTTAATAAATGCCTTATGGGAAATTAATGAACCACAGAAAGCACAGTACCCTCCCCTTCACTTTGTCTAGATCACATCCCATCACGAATGCTGTATTCAGTCCTGTTCCTACACATGAAGAGGGACAATACTTTACTGAAAAAGAACCAAAGAAGGGCAATCCAACTACGCAAAAGAAAGAAATGTAAAAATTAGGACTATTTAGCCTGGACATTATGCTAATGTGACATATATTTAATGGCTGCCACAAAAGGATTAGATCTATTCTATGGTGCTCTCCAAAATATGTATAACTAGATCTTCCACTTCTTTAAAAAATAAACTTCTGAGCACATTCTAAATGTAATGTACTATGCTGTGCTAGGTGAGGCAGAAGATACAAAGGTGATCAGACAAGAACCCTGCTCTTAAAGAACATACAGTCTAGAAAGTAAATTAAGATACGAAGTTAGAGTATGAGTATCATCTTGTATCTGAAACAGTGCCTGGTGTATAATGGGCACTCAGTAAAATTTTTTTGAATGAATGAATTGCAACTCTCATCCCACTGATCTTGTGACCCTCTGCTTGACTTGAGTTGCATTAGCGGATCTGACTCATGTGCTTCGACAAAGCTGCAGGCTCATGGAGTAGGCAACCTTCCCAATGTCACTATTCTTTACTCATGAGACAAGTATAGATAATGCACAAGGCAGAAACTCTCAACTGCCAGAGAAGAGAACCAAATAGTGCTATGTGAATTTAGAGGTTGAAATTAGAAGTAAAAATGACAAGGAGGCAGATTTCATCTCCATCTAATAATTGAAACTGTCCAAAAAAGGAACAAGTATTGAACTCTGGGCTTCCCAAATCAAAATTGTGCCTTCTGAAGGCTCTCATCAGAGGGTTATTTTACACTGTTCCCCACTCCTACCCTGTTATCTGAAAACACAGTCCAGGGCTATTTATCTTAGCAGGGCCATCAGGAGTACAGTCTGCTCTAAATCAAATAGTCTACAAAGTAGGATGATTTATTCACAGTGGAAGTAGACAACTAGTAGATTAGCCCTCAGAATCTTTCAGAATAAAGTCAACTCTCCCCTGATCGAGAACCACAGGCTTACACACAGCCTATAGTGTATTTCCATAATACACTGCCTGGTTATTATGGGTTACCTGGGGTTTTCTAAGGTGGTTTAACCTATCCTTAAGTAGAACTATGAAGACAAAAAGCCTTCATAGATTGATATGCTATTACATACAGGTACAAATATACCATTCTAGTTGATGCTAAATAAATTTTTATCTAAAGAAGCAACATTGGATCATAGAGACAGATCAGTATGAACTCTCTTGAATATCATATGATAAACAATAAAATTATGACTTTAGCAAATGACTTGGGATGAAATGAGAAAATCCTTTAATATTTATTTTTGTAAAAAAGGTAAGCTTGCAGTTGATTCCTCCGCTTGGTGTTGACTCTGCTTATCATTTGCTAGTAGCAAAACACAATCACCAAATCACTTGTCTATGACTCTATTACCATAAAGATACACCTCAGCATATCCCTCTACCATCCATTTATTTCTTAATAAATACTCAATAAAATAAAATTTAATTATATTGACTTTTAAAGGTTGAAAAATAAAAATGCAATATAAACACTAAGTATTTCGTGTTTATTGAGTTGTATGTACTGTACTTTGCAATACCTCACTTTATTCAGCACTCTTCTTTTAAAGACGTTAAAAGTTTTAAGTAATTTACTTTCAAGAAAAAGCCCTAGCAATGTATCATGAGGTAAACTGGCATGACCACGGGGAATCAAAATGGAGGCACACTCAAACCAGTAGTGAGTGACTGGAGCTAACAGTTCAACAGGAGCCTTGATTGTGTAAACATTTTTGGGAACTTACAGTTTAAAGCAGAATTATCAAGCTGGCAACCTATGAACCCAAACCAGAGTGTTGACCTATTTGGTATGAGACTACAGTATTTAACTTTAAAAAATTAGATGACAATTGAATATATGAGGATTTCACATGAAAATCAAACATTAGCTGGACCTGAGTACAGGCTGGCCCCTTAAGATGGAACAAGGGTCCTCCAGTGTGCCTAAGTCATTCATTTATCAATCAAGCTCCCACCGGCGTGTAAATTTGCAACCCTTTACTTCAAGGAACAAATGTCTAAAGAAGGAAATAAAATACAAAAATAACCTGAATAATCTTGGAATATATGTATGAATGAATGTGTATTTGAATGTGTATTTAACACAGTTTTGAGTATTCATGAGTTAACTCTTTCTGGACTTCAACCGTGAAATAGAATAGCTCTACTGACCAATGACCATGTTGAGGGTCTGCCTTGCAGATATTTCACTTATGAATAACTGACAGGGTCATCTTAAAAACCTCCAAATTAATCATAAATTGATAATGAAGGAATTGTGAAACAATGTCCCCCGTCCCCACCCTCCCCTCAAAGTCCAAGAGTTTTCCATGGATGAAGCTGGAGGAAAACACTAACCTAACATTTATTTAGCCCAAGAAATCAGGTGTTATATACTTTTAAGAACAGTTTCTTACTTGAATTGCTAATTTGGAGTTGATATCTTCTAAAATGTTGCTAATATGACTGAGTCTTTTCCCTCTCCCAGTCTCATTACACTCAGATGCCAGTACTGAGCATCATGTTAGGCACTGTAATTCCGCCTTTATTAGATTCACGCATATAAATGGCACGCCAGTGAGCATGGTGAATTTTGATCATTATTTCTCCACTCAAGTTTTGTTCATCTTCCTGCTGAAAGAATGATCACTGAGTTTTACCACAAGCCCAAGGGACCCATTATTTATTATTTTACTTTTTATGGTGTGGAGTAAATAAATAGCATTAAAGCACTAAATTCATTCACAGAGATGAACTGTATTCATAAACTGGAGAAATTCTTTAAATCAAGCCTCGGCTGCTAATAGGCTCTTCATAAAAATGCAGAAAACATTCATTGTAATATGGCAGCAATAAACGGAGGCAGCTGGGTTAACAAACAAATATTAGAAGGCAAACATTTTAGGCGAGGCACATAAATGGCATATAACCGAATCATGAGGTTAAATACACAAACCTCACTTAATAATCTGTCATTTTCATGTAACTGGATTGTAAAAATTCATACCGTCATGTAATTAGCGTAATAGAAGAATTCAAAATAAACTAAATGTATGAATGTGTGAAGATTTCAGCAACCCTGACCCCTCCTAAGATGTCCCTTAATTACCGTACATTTTGTCTTATTCGGCTTGTCTTCTATTAAAAGCCCATTCGGCAGGGAATGTGTGTGCATTTGTCTTTTGTAGTATATATAATCCACTCTCATTTCCATCTCTGATTTCTAGGGTCTCATGCAATTGCTGTAAAAGATTTTCTAGCCACCGATCCTTTGGGATTTTCTTTCCCCATCCCTCATGTGACTTAATCATTTAAGGCAAGCTACGACTCTGCATTTTTCCCTTGGCAGATTTAAACTCAGAGCTTGAGAGTGACACAAATTCCTTGCCCCCATTGGACTTCACTATAGAGGGTCGGTGTGGGTCTCAAGATTCTGGCCCCTTACTACCCTAGCATCTGTTCCTCCTTATACAATGCTGCACCAACACTACCCGCGTGGCTGTATTTTAACAATAGGAATGATAATGAATTTTCTGTGCCAATTATAACATTCATTCAGTATTATAAGGTGGTAAAGTATAGATATAAAGAAAAAAGAAAATGAGTATTAACAACAAAGTATCATAATAAGTATTTCAAATCATACTGAAGAGGATTACCATAGAAACTATAATCAACATATAAAAGGTGGCAAGGAGAAAGGCATGCCTGTTGTCTCTTTGTTTTTTTGAGATTTCTAAGCAAATCAGAGATGATGGGAAGCAGTATAACACACACAGAATGGAAGAGAAGGCAGAGCCAGGTGTACAGAATAGAGTCAGAGGTCAGAACACAGGGGAGAACTTCCAAATGGAGGCATATTAGGGTACAGCAAGACAAAGCAATGATATGTGTGGCTAGCCAGACCAAGTAACAATCTGAGTCAGGGCACAGGAACAATGAATGGAACTTTTCAAAATAAAGGAATAAATGGAGAAAAGACCAAGGAAAAAACATACACAAGAGAAAAGGCAGGAGAGACAAAGTCAATTGTCAATAGTCAGAGTCTACAAGAACTAAAAGGGAAACTGAGAAAAGAAAAAAAAATTATATGTAAGTATCACAAGAGTCAATTTAATAAGCCGTATCAATGTTTCAGGGATTTGGGGTAAAATCATCTGCTTCTTTCCAGCCATACCCAGTAACTTCTTCATTTGACCCTAAAAGTTGGTACAAACCAAGTGTACACAAAGCTAGAGAGAAAGTCTAGGGCCAGATATTTGGTTCTTTCATGTCAACTGCTAAGATAAGAGGTGCTGATGCTGTCTCTATCCCAGCTTCTCCAAAATCATGTCCTGTTAAAACTAGGGAGAGTGAGATGGTGGAAAGTACTAGTGAGAAAGAAGTAACTTCCTTTTGGAAGTTTGGGATTTCCAAAAGGTAACAGTTCTAAGATTTCAGTGCGCTGACATTAAATTAGGGAGCATATCTCCTGCAAATAAGTTTGTAAAAGCTGACTGAGTGATCCATTCATCTGTTCAACCTTCTTCATTTTGGAATGATAAGGCAATAACAACATGCTAGGCTTGGAGATAAGGACTTGTCTCTCTAAAGACTGCTTAAGTGATTCACTATGATTGAGGGTGATGGACAGCTCAGCAGCATTTGACCCAGTGGCTCACTCTCCTCAACACACTTTCTTCACTTGGTTTCCTGGAAACCACTTTCTCTTCGCCTTTTGCTTCCTTACCATCTGTTCCGTTTTGAACTTCCTTTGTTGGTAGCTCTGTATCTACCTAACCTCTCTGCACTGTAGGTCTTGATCCTCCGACATCTTTTCTTCTTTACCTATGCTCCCTCCAAGCAGATCTTATCCAGTCTCATGGCCTTATGCAGCACTGAAATGTTGATGACTCAGATTTCTATTTACTGTCTTGCATGCTGACCAATACAGTAGCCTGAACCACCTGTGGCAGTTCAAATTGTAATTTAAATTCATTAAAATTAAGTAAAATAATAAATCAGTTCCTCTGTTGCACTATAGCCACATTTTAAGTGCTCAGTAGGCACCCATGGCTTGTGGCTACCATATTGGAGAGAGAAGTTATAAAACATTTCTATCATAACAGAAAGTCCTATTGGACAATGCTGGTCCAGTTCTCACTTTCAGACTTTCCAGTCATGTATTCAACTAATTACTCAACGCATTCACTTGGCTATCGGACAACTCAAATTTAGCATTTCCAAAACTGAATGCGATCTTACCCTCCAACTAGCTCTTCCAACAGTCTTCACTCTCTTTGGAAAGCACATCTTCTTCCTTCTTGTTGCTTAGGCCCAAAACCTTTGAGATATGCTCGACTCCTCTTTTCTTTCATACCCATATTCAACCCATTGGCAAATCTTCATAAGACACCCAGAATATAACCACCTCTCAACTCCACAGCTGCCAGCCTAGTTCATTCAGATCATCACCTCTCAGCTGAATGACTGCAATGGCTTTCTACTCTCTGCTACTGCTTTTGCCCCCTACAGATATTCTTCCTAATGGCAGGCAAAGCAGTACTTGTAGAAAAGTTCAAGGAGATCATGACGTTCATCTACTCAAAACTCTGCAACAGCTTTCCACCTCACTCAGGATAAAATCCGAAGTCCTGTCCGTCATCTACAAGGCCTGAAGTAATTTTGTCGCCAGCGTCTCTCTGCCCTCATCTCTGGTCTCAGGGTTTTTGCGCTTACACTCTTTCCTTTGCCTAGAATGCTTTTCTCCCAGATATCTCATGGTTTGTTGCTGAATTGCATTCTAGTCTTTGCTTGGACATGTTCCCTGAGCACCCAATGGAAAACAGCACGCTATTTTACTCTTTCTTACCCTACTTTGCTTCACAATACTTACCACATCTGGGGTATTTTGTACTGGTTTACTGTCTGACTTCTCGCATTAGAATATAAGCTCCATGAGAGCAGGGACTTTCTTTTTTCCGTTGCTTGGCAAATAATAGGAGCTAAACAAATATTTGTAAAATAAAAACAAAAAATTCTATCATTGGGATAAATGCCCTAATAGAGGAATGTAGAAAAAGAATGTTCTCCAGACCCATCAACTCAGTCTACCAGTTGGGATGACCTAAATCAGGCAAATACTATTCACAAGTAGAAAGACTCAGGTACAAACATTCAAGAGAGTGTCCCACTAATAACAAGTTACATGTGAGGAAGAAGAGACACTTAGGGAATCAAGAAATGAAAGAAGAGGGCTTCCCTGGTGGCGCAGTGGTTGAGAGTCTGCCTGCCGATGCAGGGGACATGGGTTCATGCCCCGGTCCGGGAAGATCCCACATGCCACGGAGCGGCTGGGCCCGTGAGCCATGGCCGCTGAGCCTGCGCGTCCGGAGCCTGCGCTCCGCAACGGGAGAGGCCACAACAGTGAGAGGCCCGCGTGCCGCAAAAAAAAAAAAAAAAAAAAAGAAATGAAAGAAGAAAATTCCAGGGGCTCCTGTTCCTGACAGAGGCAAAGTGGTCTTGCAATCTGGGTGGCTCAACAAATACCCTCCAGCCAGACTGTGCTGTGGTTTCCCTGTCTGCTTGTTAGCAACAGGCCAAGAGCACAGAGTCAGAAATGGAATCAAACTAAAACAATCCAAACATTTGCTGGGCAGCTAGTAAATGCCAGGACCTTTCCCATATATCATTTTAAGGTGACACTTAGAATAACAGTGCCAGCTCGTTGTTATTTGCTCCATTTTACAGGTGAGGAAACAAGCGGAGGTGATTAAAGAATTTGCCCGAAGTCACAAAGCTCGCCAGGTGAGAATTTTAACCTAAATGTGACTCCAAAGACTCTGAAAACTGTGGTAAAGTAATACATCTACTGAGGGCAGAGTTCCAAGTAACAAGCTAGAAACGCACCTTTGAACCAGATGCTAAACACAAACAAGCATCCACTCAAATCAGTTCTTTGCAATTTTAATGCTCATCACTAAAACCGATCTGAACTGTACTACCACAAGCTGAGATAACTAATCTCCAGGAAGTTACCAAAATTCCATCAGAAACCTCAGTCTTAAAAATAAAATGAGCTTTCTAACTACTCCCCTCCCCCAATCTCATAGCTACAAAGTCAAATTAGGTAAAACCCAAAACCTATATAAAAATAAAATGTTTCCATAAACAAACATAATAAGAAAAAGGACATTCTTCAAAGTCCTTTTGGGTGTTCCTCAGAAATGAGAATCTTTTCTCTAGACCTTCAAAAAGCTTCAGTGAATCAAGGCACTCTCATGGCATTCTTCTCAGACTCCTCTGAAGAATTTTATCTTCTGTCAGTCCCGCTATCCTCCCTCTCTTTTCAACAATCCTCTTTTACCTCAAACATACACAATTACATTTTACTGGAAATTTCTCTCTTTTAAAAATAAAAATACTTAGAAGATTCAGGGTAAAGGAACATACTTGCTTGTGTGTTAAACACAGGCCAATCAGCGAACATGGTTCTTCATTTGGTGTGCTGTTTGAATGTTTCCTAAAATCCAGTTTTCCACATTAAATTGTCCAGGATTTGTGTCTATATAACAAATTCTTTTTTTATGATTTTTTAAAATTTATTTATTTATTACTTATTTTTGGCTGCATTGGGTTTTGTTTGTTTTGTTTTTTGGGGGTTTTTTTTGCGGTACGCGGGCCTCTCACTGCTGTGGCCTCTCCCGTTGCGGAGCACAGGCTCCGGACGCGCAGGCTCAACGGCCGTGGCTCACGGGCCTAGCCGCTCCGTGGCATGTGGGATCTTCCCAGACCGGGGCACGAACCCGTGTCCCCTGCATCGGCAGGCAGACTCTCAACCACTGCGCCACCAGGGAAGCCCTGCATTGGGTCTTCATTGCTGAGCGGGAGCTTTCTCTAGTTGCGGCGAGCGGTGGGTACTCTTCGTTATGGTGCGTGGGCTTCTCATTGCGGTGGCTTCTCTTGTTGCGGAGCATGGGCTCTAGGCGCATGGGCTTCAGTAGTTGTGGTGCACGGGCTCTAGAGCGCAGGCTCAGTAATTGTGGCACAGCGGCTTAGTTGCTCCGCGGCATGTGGGATCTTCCCGGACCAGGGCTTGAACCCGTGTCCCCTGCACTGGCAGGCAGGTTCTTAACCACTGCACCACCAGGGAAGCCCTCTATCACAAATTCTGATTCGTCAGAACAGCACTGAGGGCTTCCCTTCAACCCTCCGCCCCCACATGCACACAGGTGCCCAAGCTGTTTGTCTCTCTACACCCCACATTATCCTCTCTCCCCACCTCAACACCAGCCTCCCCCGGCACCATGATGTGGGAATCCAGCCGCGTATTCAGGAAGCTTTGTTACTGACACACCCCAGCTGGGGTGCCACAGAAGCACCTGTTCCACACCCACTGCTGGAAACATCCTGTTGCACCTCCTTGTACCACTGCAGACTCTGTAACCCCAGAGGCAAGTCGAGTTTGATCCTCACCTCTTCCCTCCAGTCACGGCCTCCTTGAGTAAGGGGGGAATCTGTTTTGACCCATGGTAGTGCCAATGTGAAAGAGAAAGATAAATGCCTTCTTACCCAAAGAAAGGGGGTTCACCCAACATGCCTTAATAACTAAGAAGGGCAAGAAGAGAGAGCAGGGTACAAAGAGAGAGGCAAAATGCAGAATGAACGATTCCTTTGTGCCTGTCAAGAAGGGGCCCACGTATTCCCTCCCAAGCCATAAAGGCATTTCTGAAATGCATTTATGATAAAAAGCAAGGCCTTCTTACAACTTATTTTCCATTCATACATTTAATGGGTTTCACTGCCCTCCCTATATTTACTGCACTTCCTCCGACATAAAAAACCACACACAGGGCTTCTGTAGTATATCAGATTCAATAGCGAGTCACTATAGTATGTATTTGTGGAGGAGTGAGGAGGCGCCTCACCAGTGCCTAAAACACAACATGGTTATTTAGGTAAAACACCCTAAACATGATGACGGAATAGGCAGCACATGAGATGACAAAACTATAAAGTAAAAGGGGAAAAGCTGACTGATTCAGGTATTTTGTGGGAAAACATTAAAAAAGGCAGTTGACTGTAAAGGCTATTTTTAGCATATTTAATGGCAAAGTCTAGTTAGGCAGGAGTTTGTACCAAATGCACTGGTTGTTGGAGTTCCAAGTATTTGAAGTAGAAAACTTCTGATCAGGTATCATCGGAGGCACAGTGTGGCGTAATGGAAGAGCCAGGAGACGGGTTTTTTTTTCTTCCAGGCTCTGCTTTTCCCTAGTTCTATTATCCCAGGTCAGTCACAAAGCCTTTCTATACTAGCTTCAGTCTCCTCTCAAGTTGAATATAGGGGCTAGACTAGGTGACTGCTAATCTTTTAAGAGTCAATTTCCTGCATAAGAATACCTTCTACAGATCATGCATAAGTGTGAGCAGTGGGGAGGCAGTGTGCTCCTCTTTCATAGGCTGCTGTTCAATTTGGGGGAAAAAAACAGCTTTAAAGAGTAACCAGATTACAACCTCAACAGCTGTTCTGGGAAAGCAGGATTGCCTGCCCGTGCTCACTTCTATAGTGTTGTCTCACAAGTGGATAGTGAAAAATGAACGTGTCATTCGTTCTTTAAGATGTGTCCCAGAGACTACTAAGTTCAAAATAGATTTCTCGAGTAACGAGCTTATCGTTCCCATAAGCTTAGAAAATGTCGCATATGCTCTTTGCCTCTGGAAATTCACAGTGAACCCTGTATAGGTAAAGGCTCTGAAAAGTTCTGCAATAAAGAGTTCCTCGTTTTAAAATCAAGCGAACAAAAAGTACGTTACAGTTGTATGGCAGTAAAAAGGATCAACTAGAATAGAGCTTCTTAGGAAAAAGAACTGTGTCTAACACCTTTCTTGCCACGGCCCTTAGCACAATAGCTGATATATGACAATGTTCACATTTTTTGAAAAACTGGAAAAACCTGGAGCCTGGAAATATGGCTAATGTTTTTTATTAGGTCTTGTCTAGCTAAGTAAAAAGTAAAATGCATTAAGAAAATGCAGATGTTAAAGTAAAATATACAGCAACAATAGTTTTTCCTGAGGACAAAAATGTAAAACGGAGCCAACAGTTTCCATGGAATACTTTCCTCAAGCAATAAGGGGGAAAGCCAGAAACAAAGTACACTGCACAGGGCTTATGAGAGTATTATGTTCCACAGGGGCTCAATAAACATTAGCTGATGTTTCCCAGCAGCGTCCGTAACTTATTTATCTAGCCACTTAGGTTCTCAATGCCTCGATTTCCCTGTCTATAAAATAAATAAATATTTACTGTAAAATAAAAACAGCAATCTATACTCACTGAGGACTTAGGAGGCTTAATTTATGCTTCAGAAGCATTTGGGAAAAGGCAGATGATGGATGGGAGTGTCAATCACCATCACCATCACAACTGCTACTGCGGTAAACAGGTTAGAAAGGCAGCGTGCCAGCTCGCCTGGCTCCTGTGCTTCCAGTTGTGGGAGATGCGTCCTTTTTATAAAACCACACACTGCTCAGGTTCTTAGGGCACAGAAAGAAAGATAAGAATTGCTAAATCAATAAAACCGGATATAGCTAAATTCCAATGTTTTACATTAATCAAGATTTCCTTTATTAATCTATGACAAATATTTTTACCCAAACACTACATATAAATTAAATTATTTCCTAGAAGAACCAAGATATAATAGCTTAAAAAAAATTCAAGGTATAGGTTGAGGCTTTGAACACAGAGTTGAGACAGAAAACAAAAAAAATCGCTGATTAGGATCTTGACTGTATACCACGGGTTCCTAATCCATCAGTTTGTAAATTACTTAAGAACAGAGATTGTGGCAATCACTCTTACAACCCTAGTGACCCGCAGAGTGTCTGGAATACATCAGGTACTGAGGAAAGGTTGAATGAAAGAATGGATGAATGCCCATGCCTCAATGTTTTATTAAGCAATAATCAAAATCTCACCAGCTACGTAAAGGCTCTCAATAATGATTCAGTTGTTTGTAAAATGCTTTAAAGAAAAATGTTTAAATTTTATTATCCCCATTAGCATAAGCCTGAAAGGTAGGGGAAGAGAGGGGGAAAAAAGACAGCGTCTATATATTCTACAAAATGTTCACCAGCTTAATATATGACATGGCTACCAATCTGTACACCAGTCACCCCAATCCATTCTGAAGAAAAACCATTGCTTCCACCATAATACACTAGAACAAATTTATAAATGTTAATAAAATTTTTAAAAGGTCAGGTCACTACTTCCTGTAACATATGTCAGGGGGAACCTAATACATCCCAGTATCAGGTCATTGGCAGGACAACTATGACATTAAAGAATGGAGAAAATGAAATTTTTTCCCTTTTAAAATCAGTTAACCAGCACATCCGTCTGTTCCCCCCCTTGGCTGCCTGGTATGGAGCAAGAATTGTAACAGGAAATTTATGGAAAGATACCATTAAATCAATATGGCAAAGCGCTCTACTTTATATGGGGCTATAAAAGTCATGGGTATGGGAAAGCTGAAGGAAACAAATTGGCACTGAAAATAAGAACAGAAATGTTTTTCAAAAGTAAATGGATTCCTAGAATTTACAAACTTAGTAGATCAGGTAGCAAAACCAGCGTCTTGAAATTTGCCGCGTAATCTTTTCTTCTCAGGCTAGAATTAGAACTAGGCCTCTTATTCAAGAACCTAGCTTGAAAATGACAAACAAAAGTAAGGGTTCTGGCTGAACTATCAGAAGTTACTTTGGAAGAGGTAATAAAACTGGATTTATAGAAAAGAGTCATAGCAGGGTTTTATTTAGTAACAAATGGAGATGTTATATTTTGGTAGATCATCCATGAGATTCAGAAGTGAGGAATGAAATGTGTTATCAAATAATCCTGCAGTAGAGCAAAATGTGTTCTGAATATCTGAGAAGCAAATGCTGAAAATACAGTATGTGTACATCATACTGACATTCTGAATAGATTTTTTTTTAAAAAGTCCTAGACCAGGCCTCACTATTCAATATATATACATATATATATATATATATCTCCATGATATATATATAAAAAAATTACATATATGTATATATGTAAAACCTATGGTTTCTAAGTGTTGCACATAAAATATTTATATTTATATATCCCAATTACCTAAACGTATAGAACATACTAGAAACATTGCTTTGGGAAGTCTTAGAATAGTGTAGTTCTACAATTAAAAGGAGTCTTGGAGATCAGCTCGTCTAGTATCCACGTTGGCATTATTAACTTAGATGCTTACAGTAGTTTATAATGCATATTTATCCATATATGTATTTGATCCTCATAAGAATCATGTGCAACAGAAAAAGTCAACTAATTTACACCAGATCGCTCAGCTAACCATGTGCAAGTCCAATGGGGAGGAGAAGGACACATAAGTAAACAAGCTCCTCGCTTAAATCAGAAATGGGAAAGAAATGCACAGAAAATGAAATCAACCCACGTGGATCACTATGATAAAGGTATAAGTGTCTACGAATAAAAACAACAAGCAGCGAAAAAACTCAATTTAACAATTTGCATGATAATGCACATGCCTCAGAAAAGGAAACAAATGAATTATATCAGGTTGCTATTGGGAATAAAGGGCAGTACATTTCTATTTAATACAGCAGAGAGTCCCCCATCACTGTACAACGGCCTATGTACCTTTTATGGTCAAGATGCATGTGCTTACAAAAAGGAAAAACAGAGACACCATGAAAAGCACTTTGAACTTGGCCTGCAGGTTGTTTCTCTGCATCTTTGGATGTGGTTTTGTTTTGTTTTTTTCATTACCATTATCAAATAGAAGGAAAAATCTCCAACTTGCATCGCAGCTGAGCCTACAGAGACGTATTTTGTCACAGGCCATTAATGTTCATCATTACACAGCTTAATGCAGTTGTCTGTTCCCTTTAGTGAACTCTGCATAGATTTATATTTGACTAATGCAGCAGAGGCTAAGGGAAACTACAAAGGTCTCCGGATTTGTTTGCCTTTATGGGATAGCATTTTGAAAACATTCTGGGCCAAAGGGACTCTACAGAACTGGAGGTGGTAATATGTCTTTCTCCCATCGCACTGGCTCTAATAGGTAATGGCTGTTCACAGGGATAAAGATCTGGGTACTCAGAGGCACCTTTGTTCAGTGGCAGAAAATTGTCCTTTTGGGACTGGAGCTCAGAAATCAGGAGAAAAACTGTATTCACAGACACACATTTTCTTACATACTCTGATTCCACAACCCTATCTTAGGCTCTGAAACTTCATTCATTCATTCCAACAAACATTAACTGAGACCTAGTATGTGTCAGGCACCATTCTAGGTGACAGGGCAATAACAGTGAACAAAAGAGACAAAAATCCTTGCCCCTGCACAATTTACATTCTTAGTGGGAGGAGACGGGCAATAAACCAGATAAAAGATACAGTACATAGATAGTGATAAGGGAAATGAAGAGCAAAACGTAGAGCACAGTACAGTTTTAAACAGGATAGCCAGGGAGGGCTTCCCTGGGATGGTAACATCTGAGAAGAGCTCCAAAGGTATGAAGGTGGTGACTCACATGAATGGCTGGTGGAGGAACAGTAGTGCAAATGTGCTGCTGTTCAAAGGTTCAAGGAAAAGTTCAAGGAGACCAATGCGGCTAGAGGGAGTGATCTACAGAGAGGGCTGTAGAAAACGTGCTCAGCATCAACTGGTAGGGGCAGATTATGTAGGGCCTTGTAGCCACTGTAAAGAATCCTGGTTTTTATTCTGCATCAATTTCTATTGCAGTGTTTTGAGCCAAAAGTAACATATTTTAACAGGATCACTATGGCTAAAAGGGAGGAGAGCAAGAGATCAAGCACGAGCCCAGTTAGGAGCCTACTTCACTAATCTTGGCAAGAGATGATGGTGGCATAGACCAGGGCAACTCACGACGGTGGCGAGCACTGGTTAGATTCTGGGTAATTTTAAGGAAAACCAATAGGATATGGTGATGGACGGCTTCTGGGTGTGAGAGAAAGACACGACTCCTAGATTTTTGGTCTGAACAACTGAAAGAATGGTGTTGCCATTTATCTAAGTGGAGAAGACTAAGGGGCAGCAGTTGGTGAACAGATGGTGTGAAATGTTGGGATCTCAGTTTTGGACATGTTAAAGCTGCGATTCCCATATGACACAGAAACAGAAATGTCAAGTAAGCTAAAAACATAATAAGGCTGGAGTTCACTGGAGCAGCCCAGGCTGGAGATATAAATTTGGTAGTCAACAGCTTTATATGGTATTTTAAGCTCTAGGAGGAGATGAGATCCACAAGGGAAATGAGTCAAGATCAAAAAGAGAAGGTGGCCAAGGACTAAAGCCTGGGTACCATAGGCTAAGAGGTCAGGTGGGTGAGGAGGAAACTCACAAGGAGCCAGTGAGGTGAGAGGAACACCGGAAGGGTGCATTGTCCTGGGAGAGAAGCCAGGAAAGTATTCTGAGGAGGAAGCAGCAATAGCCGCATCAGATATATGGACAGGGTTAGTAATACGTCAAAGCAGCTGGCCACAACAGTGCAGACACTTTGTCCTAACCAGCAGGAAAAGTGTAGATCAGGAGAGAATGCACAGAAATGGAAAACTGAGGGTTATATTTGTCCCATGCTATCCCTTTTTCGATTTCAATTTTTCTATTACAAAAAAAAAAAGAGGAAATTTATAGCCTTACACATGTCATATTTTATTTTTGAGAATTGAGCATGTCTGTGAAATGTTTCGAGGACTTAGTAAAAGGCATAGGAAATCTCACTCTAAATAGAGTCCACTAATACATTTAGCACATCACCTGTTGCCATCTTGTATCTACTCCTTAGTAAGTCTTCCTGAGCAAGATTTTAAAAAAAAAGAAAGAAAGAAAGAAAAAAATTCTGGTATTATTCAGCTTTCTCAGTAAGGCAGACATCATGTTACTTTCCCCTCTTTGTTTTACATATGGACTTATTAATTTATTTTGAAGGAGAGAAGGAATGGGACAAAGAAATGAAGGAAGTGTCAAACAGGCTCTCATTTGCTAAAAAATGTTAGAAACTATTATCCTAGATTAAATATCTGAGAACAATCACTGAGTAAACTAATCCAACCCTTCAAAAATGAATGGCATATTGAGATAGGATTAAATGCCCTACTCAGAACTGCTTGAGGCAAAGTTCCCAAAGACACATAATCTCTATATCTAGTAATTTCTCTTCCTTCTTTTTGATTTCTCTGCAGCTTTTTAAAATAATTCTCTTCTCCTCTAAACATTCTTGCATGGTTTCCGTAACTGGCTTTGTCCTTTGCTGTCTGATCACTTCTCTCATCCTCTTAGAACGTTCTAAGATTAAACTGACCTCAGCTTTCAACTACCTTCAAGGCTTAAAAATCACCTCTATGCAGAGTATCACAGGGATTAAAGAGCTTGGATTTAAACATCACCAAGATTTCTGTTTGAATCTCACTGTAAAAATTACCAGTTGTGTGACCTACAGCAAACTACAAAAATCTTTCTGTGCCAGTTTCCGCATCTATAAAATGTGGGTATTAGTATGACCTGCTTCAGAAAGTTTTTGTGAAGTTCTCGTGGAGGTTAGATGAGCTAATCCATGAAAGGTTCATCACTGAGATTGGCACAAACTGAGCCTGCAAAAATTGTTGGCTATCACTGTGACTCCCAAATACAAATTCCCAGCTCCAGCCTCTTTTGATTTCAAGTTTAATTTCTGTTGCCGACTGGAAGTAGTCATCTGACTTCCTCAAACTCTTGGTGAACCAAAGACAAAATAATTAAGGGACATCAGAGGTTAGAGAAGATCTACTGTTGCATCATTAGTGATTCAATTATAGCAAACCATTCAATAAACGTTAGCCTTGGAGAGTGATGACTAAAATGGTCTTTCAGTAATGGAAATGGAACTTGAAATAATAAGAAGATCTACAAGGGGTTTCACAATCTCTTTAGCCTCTTCCTCATACAACTATATTACTCCATCTTCTTTGCCTCTGGTCAAGTTTCATTCTTACAGCTTTTATTAACGGTACATTTACTCAATCATCTCCATCAATGTCAAGGATCACTGGTCTAGAAAATGTCATATGGAACTTCAGAACCCCATGTTTCCAAGACATTTTCCTTTTCTAAAAGACTTGTATATAGTAATATCTTTTAAGTAACAAATCATTTCCATTTCAAATATTTTACCTTATTATTCTAAGAATTGTTTGGGAGGTAATACTAACAGAACACTTAGTACCCATACCTGTCCCTTCTCATCTATAAGAACATTCTAAAGTATGTTGTCACACCAAATTCCTGCTGGACTCGTAGCTCACTGTGTATTTTTTAACGGATCCTCTGTATTTCTTGTCAAAACATAAACCACCCAATAATCTACTTTTAAATATAACTTCTCACTGCCATCCAAATTCTCTTTGATTTCACAAATATATAGCTCCTAACCATAAACAGCTAATAAAATATATCCATGGGACCGGTAAAATGTGTATTTTACAACTTCTGTATGAGCTTTCCACATTCTTTGTAGCTATAATCTTTCTACTTTTGCCCAGAATAAGGGGCCAGAATGCCACCACGGCCCAGGTTTTGGAAGTAGTTACTAAACTGTATAGAATTCCTCCTGCATTGCTCAATGACCGAACGCAGTAAGATGGGTCTGTGGTTCACTGTGATTTTGTGCTTCTTTCCCACCAACAGCAGCTCTTAAAGTAGTAATTCTCAGCGCCTCACTGTGTGAGGCCACAGCTGCTCTGCAAACATGGAGGAACAGAGACTTGAGAACACACGTGTGAATTGGGCTGACCTCCGTTTTCCCTTGCTGGGATGCTCCTGAAGCCCTCTCCCCTACAGCAATCTCAGGTGCCCCTCCTAACCAGCCCCCCCCACCCCCGCACCTGGCAAATAGCCTGGCTGGATGGAATGGTGCACTGGGAAGCAAAGGAAAATTCATGCCAGGCAAATGTGAGCTCAAATCTATAATTTACCATGTGGTACTGTGTTCCATGACCTTGAGCCAATCACTCTGCCTCTTTCTCACATTCCCGATTTTTCAAATCAAATGACTGTTAAGAGATTTAAGATAAGGCGTGAAAAGTAGTTGGTACACACCAGGAGCTTAAAAAAATGAATCATGGCAGTCCCCTCCCTGCAGGCTGTGTGGCGAGCTTCTGCAGGTGGCAGCACAGCCCTGCTCATCTACTCTTCCCATCAAATTCTGCACTCAACTTCAATGAGGTGCTTACCGTGTATCCCCACAGAATAAAACTGGAACTGCGACTCCACATAAGGTAATCAGAAGGAACAAAGTTAAGAGAAGAAGAAGAAAAAAGAAACAGGAAAACGCTAAATTGCCCCCAAAGGTTTAATATTCTTCTGATTGGATGCTTTTAGAATTTGCAGAGTTCCACGAAGCCCATTCAGTAGGGAATTTATCTTGTCCATGGCTTATAGAGACCAACACAAAACAAAAACAACAGGCATTAAAGTGCTACATGCCTGTTATCAAGAGGTCTTTCACATAATATGGCAGAAACATTATCTTAGAGGGATAGGCATCTTTACGATCATTCCTGCTCCCCTTCCGTTTATTCTTTTTAAAAAATTATTGTAGTAAACATAGGCACACAGCTGTCTGTGTCTGTCTCCCTGTTCCCCTTCACCCTAGCTCACAGGCAGTAGTTTTCCCATATTAAACTTTGCTTGGAAAATACTCTGTAAAGAAATGACTGGAAACAAATTAGTCATTCTGCAGTTTATTGATTAAGCCACAGTCAATCAGGGTCACACCGGGTGTGCTTTGGGGAAGGGAAGCAATCAATTCAAGGCTGCGAAAAAAATTAATGAAAACATGTGCAGAAGTTTCAGCCCTTTTTTACCTCGTTTTGAACATTCACGCTGTGAGTCCTGAACATATTGCCCAAGGGCAATAACAAACCCTACAACTGGAGAAGGGAAAGCATGTTACTAACTACATGATACTGAAGGTGGGTAGCAGACAGGTGTTAGCTTCTTGAGTTGTTGAGAAATGGATGCTAGGAAAAGAAGACTTATCCAGAGAGGAAGACAGTTCAGTCATACTTTATTACTTATTTCTGGAAAAATCCATGTAAATGAAAGCTGCAGAACAGGTAAATGGCCATTTCCCCATTTAAAGTAAAGCAAAGAGGGTTTCTCTGGAACCAAAGTTGTAGAATGCTCATACAATAAAAAGAACAGGGGCTTCCCTGGTGGTACAGTGGTTGAGAGTCCGCCTGCCGATGCAGGGGACACGGGTTTGTGCCCCGGTCCGGGAGGATCCCACGTACCGCGGAGCGGCTGGGCCCGTGAGCCATGGCCACTGAGCCTGCGCGTCCGGAGCCTGTGCTCTGCAACGGGAGAGGCCACAACAGTGGGAGGCCCGCGTACCGCAAAAAAAAAAAAAAAAAAGAAACAGGAAAGTGACTGCTAGCTTTCCTTAATGTAGCACCAAATGGTAAGTCAGTGAGACCACGTGATCCTATTAGGTTACAATCTTCAGGGTGTGTGTGGGAACCACCTAGAGAGCCTATTTAACACGCGGATCCCCCATGCCATGCCCAGAGTTCCGAGTTAGCAGGTCCAAAGGATGGACCAAGAATCCACACTTTTAATAAGCTCCTCTGCTGATCTGTATGCAGGTGATTCTCGGAAGTCACTTTGACAAACACTGTAAAAGTATGAAATACAACCAAAATAAGCAAGAATTTTTTGCTTTGGAAAAAGAAGAGACAGAAATTCAAATAACGATACAAAAGCATCATTTCCTCTTGGAACAAGGCTAGATGACAAGGCTCTTTGAGCATCCTTAATATTTATTCACTTAGTGAATGAATGAGTAAATATCCTCATAGTTAGGTAATAGGTACCATTTATTGGGTACTTATGTAACCCTCAACTTTGTTAAATAGAAAGATAAAGAAACCAAGATTAAACAACCTGCCCGATGTCACACAATCAAAAACATTGTGGAGCGAAGTCTACCCTACACCACAGTCTCAGTTCCTATGCACTTTGAAGAGTCAATGGCTAATGGTTTGAGGGCAGGTTTCCTAAGAAGGGAGAGCATAGTTGCTTCTGTCCTGGAGAAACCAGCCCCGATAATGGCCTTTTGCCCCATGTATCTTAATCAGAAAAAAAGCTTCCCAGAATTCTAGACACAGGACAGATGAAGGTAATCTTTGACCCGCTGGGATTCTGTAAAGCCCTAGAAATATACTGGGAGAGGTCATATGGCCTGTGAACAACTGGTTGCACATTCAAGCCACAGTCATGGAAGAGCAAGGGCTAATGACCAAACAAGTTCATACCAGCACAATCTGGTGACGGTAATATGGAATCCCTGAACTTGACAGTCAAGGTTGAAGACTCACAGAGTCTTCACAGACGTGTGTGGATCTCTCCCTCTCTCTCACTGCCTTTTGCACGTGCCCTACACTCTAATAGGAAAGTCCCCCCACCCCAACTCCTGACTAAGTACAATTCATCCTCCAGGTCTTAGTTAGGACATTTCTTCTTTTAGGAGGACTTCCCTGACTCTCAAAGAGGGGCGGGAGTGTTAGGCACATCTGATTTATTCATATTGGCTTGCACAGGCCCAAGCACATGTACTGGTCTCCCTGAAGCAGCTCAAAGTGCCTAAAGGCAAAGACCATGACTTGATTTCTTCTGAAAGCTCAGACCAGTGCAGACCATTAAAAGATGCATTAAAAACCCCACACATCTCTTGGCTTCAAGTTTTTCCATGGAGGCTCAGTACCATTCAGTTACCCCCAAACATTGATTCCACACTCAACCAAGGCAGGGTCCACACTGATGTCTCAAATAATAGTGCCAACTCTTGTTAGATGAGAGGAAACTAACAAAACACACTCCCCCACAATAATATGCTCAGGAAATTGAAGATCATTTCTGCTTATAACTGTAATTTATATTAAAAGTATAATGACCCTCTATAGTGAAAATATATTTTCAAATTTGGAACATCACTGAAATTCAATTGTGTTTGTCAAGCAGGTTGGGACAGATTAATATAGAACTTACAGTGATGTTCAAGATCCATGCTAAAAAAAAATGCTCTTAGTAACAAAATTCTAAGAACTTCTTAATAGCTATGAACGGCAGTCTCTTCTTAGGGGTGAATGTTAATTATGAGCAGAAAGAAATTGATGTCAGTGACTCTTTTGCTGGACTTCATTCATTATCATTAAGTTAATAAGAAGACAGAAGTGATCAGCAGATATGCAGTTGTGATCTATGCAGTTGGCATGACAAGTTTTTGTTTCTTTTAAGCATGTCTCAGTTCCTAGAAGAAATGTCATTTCTTTAATAGATCTTTATTGGAGCATAATTGCTTCACAATACTGTGTTAGTTTCTGTTGTACACCAAAGTGAATCAGCCATATGCATACACATGTCCCCATATCCCCTCCCTCTTGAGCCTCCCTCCCACCCTCCCTATCCCACCCCTCCAGGTCATCACAAAGCACCAAGCCGATCTCCCTGTGCTATGCTGCTGCTTCCCACCAGCCAACTCTTTTACATTCGGTAGTGTATATATGTCGATGCTACTATCACTTCGCCCCAGCTTCCCCCTCCCACCCCGTGTCCTCAAGGCCATTCTCTATGTCTACATCTTTTTTCCTGCCCTGCAACTAGGTTCATCAGTACCTTTTTTTTTTTTTAGATTCCATATATATGCATTAGCATACAGTATTTGTTTTTCTCTTTCCGACTTACTTCACTCTGTATGACAGACTCTAGGTCCATCCACCACCTCACTACAAATGACTCAAAGAAATGTCATTTTAATATCTGCCACTTCTGATGATCTCCTTGGCTGTCTTTGTATCTTCATGGCACATGTTAAGTTATATGAATGAGCTTTTTTTCCCCCTAAATGTCATTTGTTATTTGAAATACTCTTCTGGATTCTTTTCAAGTCCCCAAATCAGAAATTCTCCACCACCACCACCCTCGATTTAATTCCTAAACCTGGAAATCAAAAGTAAAACACAGGTAAATATTATATAAAACTTTGAAAGAAATCACTAAAAAAACTGTACTACATAATTCTACAATATTCTAGTTGGTGTTAATTAATTGGGACATCTTATAGAGAGAGTCATGCCTGATTCAATTAGTTCAAGTAACTGTCATTCTTGTTATTTTTGGAAATATTTTCTACTAAAGGTGGAAACATTTTTAAACAGGTAGCTATCTAGAGGCTGCCTATCTTTTTCTTCCATAAGGTTCACTATAGCCCTCACGATGAATTTGTTTAATGTAAATGTGTCTGTAGAGAGAGTAATTCCATCTATATTCTGCTACCATTTCATTTGCACCATTATTTTAATTAATGGGTCATTCATCATTTTACTAGATCTTTTTTGTATTTCAGGGGGCTACTGTTACCTTCTTAGTGTATGTATTTGGGATTTAAAAATAATTCTCATTATTCCAGTTACATACTTTGGATACTTTTCTACTGTTTCCAATCCCTAATTTCACTATTGTCTCTGCATAGGGAGAAAAGAAAGTAGCATATTCTACGTACTAATATGAAAACCCCCAGAATGTTATCTTTGTCACTAAAGCTTAAAATTCAGCCCTTAATAATTTAAGTGCAGGCAATCTTTCTCCAACTCCTTCCATACTTCAATATAGGAGCCATATATCCTATTACTTTACCATGAATAAGCCCCAAGCAACAGGAAAAAGAGTTTGCTGGTCCCAGTACAGAGATAAGAAAGGGGCAGATATTCCACACATTCCCCCCACCCCACCTCAGTCTGCTTTAGATAACCAACAGCCTCCAAATGGTAAGGCCTCTCAGACCATTAAAAATGGTAATCCATTTAAACTATCAATTTTCAGTTTCTATGGCAACAGCCTCTACAAATATCATTTATCCAGACCTTACTGTGTTTCAAGTACAATTCTAAGTAATTAATTTAGGTACATTGGCTTGTTTTCTAACAATCCCACTAAGCTAATGGCATTATTCCTACTTTACAAATGAAGAAACTGACACTTACTGATGCTCAGTTACTAAAACGGGAATGGAACTTAGATGGCTTGACTCCAACACCTGAATCTCAACAGTATTTCTGCCTTCAGGGCTAAACTCACTCACAGCTCTCAGAATTCTAGTGAACTTAAGGCCCTCCTGTAAATTCCTACTAAGGCATATTCTTTCATGCAGGCTTGATTTTTTATAAACCCTTATTCACGCATGCATAGAACCAGTGCTGGAATGACAGAGATGGCCCAGTGCACTACTAGATTTCTTATTAAGAAAAGACTCCATATACTAGAAACCCTATTTTACGAGTCCCAAAGGGGAAAAAAACACATGTTATCTACGAGGAAATTCATTTCTTCCCATGACTGCCTATATCTTTCCTGACTAGATTCTTAATTACCTCCTATTCACCCTGACCTAACAAAATTGAATTCCTCCAGCCCTGAATTCTCTTCTGCCCCGGGCACTATGATGCCTTTACTCTCACACCATGCCAGTATAAAGACAAGAGCTCAGAACTGAGAACACCCCAACTCTCACGCATTTCTAGTTTGTTCACTTCAAGTTCTGTGCAGTTCAGAAACAGGGCAGTTGTTTTGAGAGTGACAACAGAAAAATGCTCAAAAAGTTGGGCTTCCTTATTCTTATCTGTCAGAAGAGAGTAAAATGGAGCTATAGAGGGAAGAAAATTCAGCTACACAGGGAAAGGTATTTGCTGAGATTTGGAGAGTTTACAAGCAATGACGGGATGTTTGCAGAGCTGAAGACCCTGGGGCGTGGCGGGGGGAAGATTAGAGAAGGTATTTGCCCTGTTAACCTGCCAGAGGGGAACGAAAGTTCTAAAAGGTAAATGAATGGCTACGTTTGTGTGCAAACGAAACCAAAATAGTACAGAGCAGCCTTGTATACACTTCAAAAAATGACTTTGAGACACAATTTTATAAATGAAAGGGCGTGCTGGTATTAGTGGGCATTTTCAACTGTGACAGGCAAATACACTGAGAAACATTTGATCCTGGTAAAGTGCAGAGTCTTGCCTTGGCCTTTAGAAAAAAAACTTCTGAAAGCTGGGTTATGGTTTTGGATTCCAAACCAATTCCATGTAATAGAGAATCTGAAAGTATAGTGTCTACCTACAAATATAAAACATTATTATTGTTAATATTAATGTTTTCCTTCCTCTCTGAAGTTTCCATAGAAGACACCCTCGGGCCCATCCAAATCTACAGGAAACACTACGTACAACTGGTCCATGATAGGTGCAAATATATCACTTCAGGTTTCACTACTCTTAAAGGACACAATCTCACTCATTTTGCTCTCTTCCTAAAATTTACTCTAATTAGAAAATTAGAAAATAGTAAGCATTGTTATTTATAGTTTTAAATTTGTCAAGTTTCTTTGCCCTGGAGACTTTTACTCCTTGGTTTTCTTCTTTTCAACCAGGAAAAGCAGAGTTACTGTTTAAGTCCAAAAAGGGTCCACTTTCATATAGTGCCTGGCCTGTGAGTTTTTAAGATAATGTCACAAAAGCTATTTTTATCTTTATATCTGTAAGTGAAAATCAGGATTATGAATGAGAGTTTGGAGAACGGAGGGACAGTCAAAATTCTAATTAAAAAAAGTAAAAATAGGGCTTCCCTGGTGGTGCAGTGGTTGAGAGTCCTCCTGCCGATGCAGGGGACACGGGTTCATGCCCCAGTCCGGGAAGATCCCACATGCCGCGAAACGGCTAGGCCCGTGAGCCATGGCCACTGAGCCTGCGTGTCCGGAGCCTGTGCTCCGCAACGGGAGAGGCCACGGCAGTGAGAGGCCCGCGTACCGCAATAAAAAACAGAAACAAAAACAAAAAAAATTAAAAATAGGCAATTGCTCTGAGGCCAACAGACAATGAGGCACTGAAGGCCATTGGTCCTGGGGCTGCTTTTCCCTTGTCGGCCGCCACCCTGTCTCCACTTCTCTCTTGCTACGTCTCCTTCCTGAACCCTCTCTCACTGTTCCCCCACTGTTCCCCCTTCTCTCTGCATCCATGTCACTCTTTTCTTTCTCTTTAATTTCCCTTGGTTACTTTCCACTCCTCCCATTGCTCCATTCCCTCTAAGTGGCTTGAATGCAACTGCAATGTTTTTGGGTTTTTTTAAAACAATTGTTGTGTTTATTAAAAAAGTGCTACAATCTCTATATTATGTTAAAGACAAATTTAATAGCTTATATTTCTCTACGAACAAAAAAAGAAAAACCTGCATTTTACCCATATGTAGCCTTCAATTTCTTTGGGAGTAATCAGAAGAAGAAACTCTCCACCATGTCCCACTTATCTTCATTAAAGATACACTGTACCTTTAGGCTGTATGTGAATGTAATCACAATTCACTCCCTCCCCATACGTATACATTTCACAAAATACATCCTTATATTCTGAGTACTTATGCTGGTAGCTTTTCATCTACACTAAGACTATTAACTGTGGATGCCATAGGGAGAATGGCAGTTATAAACCATCAACGTTATAGCCAAATTACCCAGAAAAGGAAACCAACCAGTTTTTCTGTTTATCTCTAAGCTAATAAAGAGAACTGACTTACCAAATAACATCTGCCTACTAGAGTTTTGGAGTTACAAAGTAAGGTCCTTGTGGGCAATTCTGGTATCAGACAGAAGTCCTCAGAGTAATATTTAAAATCATCCTATTCAGTGAACAAGCAATCTGTATCTTCATATTATGGTTTAATGCTATGAGGCTAAATCATACTATAAGTGATCCAAAGCCTATTTCTATTAGAGTCAACAATCCCTTTCTTATGATAATGCAATAATTTTTCAGACTAATGAATCATGATGTTTTTCTGAAAATGTTCAATTCAAAACAAACACAGAATCTGTAGTGCTAAGAGACTATAGGTGTTGATTTTTTAATTATTTTGTTTTAATTTTTGGAAGATATATCATACTTTTCCTCGACATTTATTCAAGTTTGAATGAAAAGTTCCTGCTTCAGTTCAGAGTTTTGATCTTCTTGGCCGTGATGTGTTCCTTGGCCGAGACCCTAATGAGACTAAGTCTCCACGCACGCTGTCAATCATCGACATCAAATGCTGGGAGTGAGGAGAAAGTGGCTTTTTATTACAGAACTCTGAGGCCCTCTTTGGGGAGAAAAAGGGGGAAATGTGGTGAATGACTTCCTTCACTTTTCCTTCTTTCTCACATGGGGAGTACTTAGAACATATTCAAAGAAATTTTTATGGTCATAATAATTAAATCAGCAAAGAAACACCCTCTCTTCTTTTTTTCTTGCTTTGGGGACACATAAGAAACGTCCACTCCAGAAATCAAATGGACCAATCTCAATACTAAGAAAGCTTTATTCATAAGCTAAAATGAGAAACTTCTTCCTACCGTAGGATAAAACAACATAGAAAATAAGAATATGACTCCTGGCTTTTCTCCCTCTTTGAATTTCTTGTACTACAGTTATTTTACATATTAGAGTCAATTCCCCCAAACAGTAAATATCCAGCAGGGTAGGTTATTCATTATATTTATGATAAGAAAACTATTCCCGACTTGGGGTCCAACACAGTATCAGAAGTCGGCCAGAATTATTAGTATAAAATCTTAATATAAGACTCACTTCCCTGTTCCAAGGCATAATTACTGTAGTAAGGGACCTTGAAATGGCCACTCCATTAGTTTTAAGTGGTATTAATTAGGATTTATCATTTAGATCCTGTGTAACAACACACAGGCACAAACACTGACCGGGTAAAGTTTTGGCTCTTTCTCTAAGAAATTACCAATTTGAAGATTAAAAATATGACTAAGTAGTCTTAAAGGGCACACTTTTCATTCTAGAAAGGACATAAGCAACCTCAAGTTGCTGCCAGTGTGAGGAACAACTGAGCTTAAAGCTCCATTTCACAAATTAACTTCTGGCTGCATTTTAACTTCAAGACTTTTTTTTCCTTCACAGTGCCAGGAATACATTCCAGAGCCAATGTTCTCAAGTGAAAACATACAGTATTTAGACAAGCAGTAATTCGCTAGTAATGTTTCCACATAATTATTTCACACACGATTGCTAATCACGCCACGTGAGGGAAATCTCTAAGCCAGGGAATATATCTTGGCCATAAAATTAAATTATCAAACTGATAAATAAAGGAAAAACGGTCCAATAAAAGACTCATTCTAAGCTGGTTCAGAGTATTAAAAAAGTCTGTTTTAGATACTTACAAAATGGTAGCAATCTGGAACATTACCAAATCTTAGAAATATAAACACTTCCTTTCTCTTATCCCTGAAATGTTTAGCTAAAATTATTTTTCCCCAAAGTAGTGATACAATATTCAATAATTCCCCAGTCACTTACCATCAAACCTCTAAGGACTAAGGTCTTAAAAAATTATTTCATGAGGTCAGTTCCAATAGTTTCCCCACCAAACCACATTCTCGCTCTTAATACCCTCTCAGGCCACTAATGGGCAGTGAGGGAGGTAGGTTAGAGCAACACCAGAGCTTCTGAGGGCATCCTCTTGCTGAGAAGCAAGGCATTACACTCAAAGCACCTCCACTTCCCACCTCTTGCTCAAAAGGAAAGGCACAGAAGGTGGTGATTCACAGTTATTAGTGAGGTTCACACAGAGGAAAGCCAGAGAAACACTCAGCGCAGGCACACCTCTCCCTGCCTTCTTCAGAAACACAAATGAGCATGGAAGAAGTCAAGTGATAAATAATCTTTAGTGGTAAAAAAGTAATGCTTCACACATGGCAGTATCTGGCAGAGCATGTTACAGAGCCAGCTCGTGAAAGGCTTAGCTATGAAATTAATTCCAGTTGGCTGGATATGAACCCTGTCACATATATTGAAAACTAGATGAAACATAACTAAACATAATGATAAAGAGCAATGAAAGTGGCGCTGGAAAAGTAATCATGAAGCTTCAGGCTTGTTTAATGATTTTGTCAATATCTGGAGAGGAGGAATTCCAGGGAACCAGAAGAAACCTCAGGGGGAGTTTTGCAAACCTTAGGAAGAAATTATACAAAGGGTTTGAAAATATCAGTATTTTTTAAAAGGAGAGAGGGTACTATTTTAAAATAATAAGCTCGAGAAAATGCTAAGCTAAATTTTAAACCTTAAAATTATTTTCCTTTATGAGTGGTATACTGAGACTTACACCACGACAAAAAAAGTCCACTCAATATTCATTGCAATCCACCACAGAGAAAAATCACTCATTTCTTTCTCTTCCTGATATTTAAGGCAGGCGATGGAAAGCACAGGTATATTAAGAGAAATGAATTAAGAAAAATTAAATACTTCTATTGCTTTCCTTTCATAAATTGTTTCTGGTATTGTTTCCCCACAACTTCAAGTTTTTAACTGCTCCTCAAGCAAAATACAGTTGACTTTCGAACAACCCTGGTTTGAACGGTGCGGGTCCACGTACACATGGATGCTTTTCAACAGTAAATACTACGGTACTAAATGGCCTGAGGATGGCTGGATCCCAGAAGGCAGAGGAACCTGGATACAGAGGGCTGACTGTAAGTTAGAGGCGGATTAAACTCCACATTGTTGAAGGGTCAGCTGTGTTCAACCAGCTGTTCACATTCTTTTTAGAAAAGTATAAACACTAAATGAACAAGTGAATTTTAAAAATCTGAAGAAGAATGGATATATGTATAACTGAATCATTTTGCTGTATACCTGAAACTAACACAATATTGTAAATCAACCATGCTCCAATATAAAATAAAAATTAAATTTTTAAAAATTAATAAAGTTTCTGAATCAAACTGCTAATCATTTACTCAAACTTTTCCAAATAAACATATAGATGTGTCGACTCTTCCTCATATAAGAGTTAGGGTTAGCAAGATGATACAAACAAATGGTCTGGGTATGTTAGAATTGCTTTCCTCTCCTCTTCTGGCTCCTGCTCTATCATGCTGCTTTAAAATAATCATATACATTAAGAGATATATGCGCTTAAGGTCAATGTGTAATAGCAATATGAAGACTAGAATATTTGAGAATATGATACTTGTCACATCTCATTGAAAAAAACAAGAGCTCACAATGGCAGGAGTCACTGGAGAAATAATGTAATGCCACGAAACACATGGAAATGCATGCTTTCCAGAAGATAATGCCAACAGAGAATGTTCATAAAGAAGCTATTCCTGTAAGTAGCACAAGGGTTCTTGAAAGTTTTCATTTCACTTCATATCAAGATTCAAAGCTAATAGGGAGATCACAATGTTCTATTCTAAAAACACCCAAGTGCTAATTCTTTCTTGCAACAGAGACATCCCTAATCTGTGTACAGAAATTTTCTTTCACATAAATTAAATTTTATTTTAAATACGTTTGAAAAGTTACCTTGGGTAAATTTATATAATCAAAATTCTTAAGTTATGCAAATAATTACACCTAATTAACCAGTTAAATTCATAAAGTTTTCTTCTAAGTCAGCCCAACTATTTTCAGATGCTTATCTTTTAGAAGCAAAACTAAGAGAAGGGTATAGTGATGAGACTAGGCCACCATGACAAAGCACTCTGAGGTTCTGCTCTTGACCTGGCCTGCAATGTCTCTGGGACCCAGAGCTAGTCATATTGTGTCTTTTACTCTTCATTTTTTTTTAACAGAAAAATCCTTTTTTCTAAGCCAGCAGGAGAATTATGGTTATGAACTACTTCCGTGGAAGAGCCCTAGAGCCTGAGAAACCTCCTATTTTAAGGGTTTTGAATAGAGGCACACCCTTGAAATACAGAGTAGGAGGTAAGGGCTCTGGGGTACTTTTGCCTGGGCTTTAATCCTGGCCCTTCTATTTGCAATAGGGTGATCTTGGTCAAAACACATCAACTCTCTAGGCCTCAGGTTCCTTACCTATAAAATAAGGATAATAATAATCCCTACCACATAGAGTTGCAGTGAAGAATGAATTAGATATATAGGTTAAAGCATTTAAAACATAGCTGGGGATATCACTAGGGCTCAATAATTTTAGTTATTTTTATTATCATTTACTTGAGACCTTTACGATACACAAGCAGATTGCAAAAGTGATACCCAGAACGTATGCTTAGATGATCAATTTCATCCCACATTACCCTAACATTCCTAGAATTCAGAATGTTTCAAAACGATTATTTACTCTTTTATATATAACCTGAAATACAAGGATCCAAGATGTATACTCATTATTCTTTCTGGGTACAAGTAGGAAACAATATTAGTGTTCCAGAAATGCAATGTTTGCATGGCATCAAACTTTTGGTGGCAAACTGGATGTGAGCAATGCTACCAAAATCACTAGGACTGCATCAATAAACTGACTCCTTAGGACTTCAGTAAGTTTTCTTGGAGTTTGCTGTGATACCGAGCATAGACAGCATTGATCCATTAAGGACCTCAAGTAATTCAATCATGTTTGTTTGGGAGAGACTTTGAGTTATCTTAGGGACAGTGAAACACCACCTTTCTCAGGATATGCTAATATATTTAAATTACAGAGGGGCTTCCTGATTGCATTAGAAATGCATCTGTCTTCCCCTTCTTGTCTGCGCAGAGGGCATGCCACAGGCTTCATCACAACCAAATGCAAACTTCTTCTAGGCTGGGGTTGCTAATTATATTTAGAAGAACAACTGGTTTCTTTCTCAGTAGTTATTCACTATCCACCAAATAATATCTGAAACAAGTGTAGCACATATAAACATGTTTCATCCAACCCCCAGGTAAATCCCTATGTGGATGTTTAATACGAGAATGGGTTTGGTAGAGAGTCTAAAAGACTGAGAAGAAACTAAAAGGAAAAGTAAATTGAAAATTTAGAAATATCAAGGCCTATTTTTCAGAGAAAGTAGAAAAAAGGAAATGAGATATAACTAATATTTGGAAGAAAAAATATCTAGTTCCCAGCAGTACAGTTCACTTAAATTGCTAGAAAGGTTTCAAAATGGCAGCAGAGGCTCCCTTCCTCTCCCCAGTCCAAACTATGAAAAAAACTTCCTGCAGACTCTCCAAAGCCTATAACAAAATGCTCCTAACATTTACATCTGTAATGGTTTTTCTCCTCGAGAAAAGAGAAAATATGGGGAAATAAAAATTTTGACAGTCTTTGTGATGTTCAGTAAGTTGGAAGGATGTTTGCAAACTTCAAACCTGAGAGACTTGTTGTCACACCTTTTCTGACAGGCGACTTTAAACAAATGTCTCACATAGGAAGTACCTGTGGTGTGTGTGCTTGGGTTTGGGGAGGGGAGGAGAGAAAGCGCTTTATGTGCTGTCATGGGAAATTATCGGTCTACCTTAAGGAGTTTTACAGATGATCATTTTAAATCAAACACAGGCAGCCTCTCAGCTAACAAAAGCACTAAAGATAGCAAAAGAGGTGACTTTCTCTCTGCTTCATCCTCATCTCTACAATGACCTAAGTAAGAATAAGTTCTCCTTAAATAACTTTACCACAAAACATATTTGGAAATTTTATAATTTATCTCTGGATATCAAATAGATATCCAAGCAAAGATCTTAAGTTTGGGCTTCCCTGGTGGCGCAGTGGTTGAGAGTCCGCCTGCCAATGCAGGGGACACGGGTTCGTGCCCCGGTCTGGGAAGAGCCCACATGCCGCGGAGCCGCTGGGCCCGTAAGCCATGGATGCTGAGCCTGCGCGTCCGGAGCCTGTGCTCCGCAGGGGGAGAGGCCACAACAGTGAGAGGCCCGCATACCGCAAAAAAAAAAAAAACAAACTTAAGTTTGAATACAATGCAACTCCCTTTCTCATCCTTATTCTGCTCCTTCTTCCCAAACATCACTAGTAATTGTAGATGTTACCATTTTCCCACGATAAGGCAGTTATTTTTCTATTCTAACATTTTCACTGGGTGTGGGTATATTAATTTCAAAATAAGACTGTGTCCTGCCCTGAGCCGTCCCAAGATGATGTGTTAAGTGTTATAATGAAAATATGTCTGAAGCAAGATAACTTAAAAAATTCAAAAGGAAATCTCAAAAAATTCAAAAGGAAACTCAACTCACATCTTGCAAGGGCGGGTGAGTGTAAGACCAGTGAAAGTTCATAGAGAAGACCAGACATGACTGAATCTGAAACAATAAAGTGTATGCCAGATAATGAAAATGAGTAGAAGGTTGGCATGGGTGGGTAGATTTTGGATAGAAATAAATAAATGTGGGTAACAGCATGACAGACCTAGGGAAAGGAAAGGTCTAGTGAGGGTCTAAAGTATAAAAGGTGAGTGTAAGAGCTGTACGGATAAGGTCAAGAAGGACTTATACTCTACAAAAAGTCATTCCGACTGCAGTAGCAGACAACAGGAAATCACAAAGAAGAGGGAAGCAGCACAATCATTCTGGTAGAGGCATGGAAGACAGATTAGAGAAGTTTAAGTTTGGAGTAATGGGAACCAATTAGAAAGCTGAGAGAGTAAAGCAATAGCAACAGGTATGGGAAGGAGAGAATGAATATGAGACATAATTATGAAGTAGAAGTGACAAAAAATGAATGACAGTGCATGAGTCAGGTAAGGAGGATAAGAGCTTTCTAAGTGGATGCCAAGATTTTTTTGGTCACCAAAAGAGCTGGAGGCATCCATCTCTCAGGACAGGCAATAAAGGAAGATTAGAAGCAGAAGAAGATTCGGCATAGGACGTAGGTATGCATAGGGGAGTAGAGGTTGGGGATGGAAAATTTAGACAGATAATTATTAGTAGTTCAGTTTTAGACCCGAACCTGCTTCCCGGACCTTTGGAGACAGTTCAGTTTGGAGATACTGTTTTGAAAGTTATAGCTGAAAATACTGAATGGGTGAGATAATGGCAGAGTAAGCAAAGAAGAGTCTAGGAAGGCTCTGTGGAGAACATGTGTTGAGTGAGCAGGTAGAGACAAGGGAAACTTAACAAGCCTGAGAACGATGATCTGAAGAGGAACAAGAGGCCAGAGACAGTGGTGACAGAGAAGCAAAGAAGGAAAAGATTGAAATACAAAAGCAGGATCAGTTGTGTAAAACAGTAATGAAATCAGGTAAGACAAGGCTGAAAAATACCCTTGAGATTTGGCATTGAGACGGTGACGGGTCTGGGTCAAGAGTGTGCAAATGAATGGGCAGGGAGGGAAAGAAATGAAGAGCACAGCATATACCTGAACAGCTCAGTAGTAAGGAAACAGGAAACTTAAGTGATAGGCTGGGGATGGGGGCGGGGGGTGTGGGTGATATGCAGGATTAAGAAAAGAGATTTTATAAAATGGGAGAGGTTGAGCATATCTATGGGTCCCAGGGAAGAAGCCAGTAGGGAGGAAATGACTGAAGACAGAGAAGTGATAGGAGCTAACAAAAAGAACAAGATCCCAGAGGGCATGGAGGGAAATGGGACTAAGGCTAGAGGAGAAACTGCCTCTGAAAAAGGAAAGGCCACACAAAGAGATGTACCTCTACAACAAATAAATGCCTAAGAGTAAATAGGAAAAATTAAGGAAATTGAGCACTGGTGGGATAATGGACTTCTTTGTCACGGATCTTCTTCTATTCTCAAATTACTACAATGCTTTAATAAGGAACAAAGGCAAGGACAATGTCTGGCACACATGAATCACTCAATAAATATTTGTTGAAAAAAAGGAGTAAATGAATAAAAAGTAATTAACAGAAAAATATGATTAAATTGAAGAATTTTCCATGAAATTTCAGTTTATCTTAAGTACATTCAACTCCTAGTGAATGTCGGGAGTTGCATCTTGAAAAATCAACACATCAATCAAAAATATGTAAAAGAGAAAATGTAATGAATTAAGGCTTATAAAGAATAGGGCTTCCAACTTTCGGAGAAGGATGTTGGGTCCTTTTTATTCTTCAGTGAAATCCTCATTTCAATTTTCTTGAAAGCTTCAAAATAAGAAAGAAGTGTAGATTCGCTCAGATGCATTTTTGAGCACTGATGCACCTCTATCAAACCCGCTCAGCATTTCTAATTTCCCTTGAAAGAATCGATTTAGTAGCCTCTTTTCATACAATTTTCTTTGCTACCCTTATTTCCACTCTGACATTTAAAAAATAAATAAAATACGCAAACGAGATATTGATGGCTTTGCTGATGCCAGCACCCCAAGCACACTGGGCACAGCAAGAGAGCTGCCCGGGGGTGGCAGGCATCTCTGCTGACAGGGAGTTCTCGTGGCCACAGGAGAGGCTGCAGATGGATTAAAACTCAGAAAACAAAGTGGCTATGACAAACGTGACTGGACAGAATATACTATATTCTAATAACCGAGTAGCTAAAGTGAAGGCAATGAATAACGGTAATTAACAATAAGCTCAAGATAGTATAAAGAGGTTAAAAACACGTATCTTTTAATAAGCAAGAATTAAAATGCAAGACTCCAAGACCTACTAAAAGAATACTTAATATCGATCAAGCTTATTTTGTGCTTTTAAAACTTGCCTACCCACTTGCCAATGACTCATTTGTTCAAAACATTTTTACTGACTGTCCGTTATGGACCAGAACCACATGATTTACCTCCTCTCTACAGTTATGGTAGAGCCCCTCAGCTGGGCCTCAGCCTGCTCATTGCTTGCTGTGATATTCCTACGTATTAATATTTGCCTAAGAATGCTGACTTAAGTTGCCAACTATCTTTCTGTGAGAAAGATAATTCTTAATTCTGGGTTATATGACTTTTTACTTTTCTTAGTGTTGAAATTCTTGTTCTTTATTAAAACTGGCAAATTATGTTGGTTCTAATTATTTTTTCACTGACTGATTCATAAATCCCAAAGTCTGGGAAATACAGAGTCAATTAATTTTATCTTCCCAGGCTTTTACTTCCAAGGACACAGTATATATTCATTATCTAAGTAGTCTGGCTTCCGGGCACCCTGGCTCACCACCTAGCCCACCCAGCTAGACCACGCCCCAGCTGTCCCCACAATCTCTTACTTGCGTGGGTGGCTCCTTGGTCCCACAAGATAGGAAAGCAAAAGATTTCTTGAAAAGTTGTTTTGAAGGAGTTTAAATTGTAAGCAGGTCTTCGGACCATAAAATCCTAAAAAGTTCTCATTTACTCCAAAACAGTAATTAAATATTGTGTTTTTATAACTGCAAATTTCAGTGGTATACTGGTACAGTGACTGACATAAAGAAACCAACTACTGCTACTACTTCCAAAAAGATGGTAACTGACATAGACATAATGTTATACCAAAGAAGCCAGACACCAAAGAGGACTTACTGTAGTATTCCATTCAGATGAAGTTCAAGCAAAACCCATCTATCTACAACCAAAGAAATAAGAACAATGACTACCTATGAGGGATGGCTATCAACCGTCAATAGGAGGAAATCTTCTGGGGCACCACAAATGATCTATATCAGTGTTTCATATATTGACCTCGGTCATGGTTACATTTTGGGACACATATGTAAAAATGCATACAAATATATGAAAATATATATGTAAGGATTTGGACACATTAATGTATTAGGTTGGCCGAAAAGTTAGTTCTGGTTTTTCTGTAAGATGTTCAGAAAAACCTGAACGACCTTTTTGGCCAACCCAATATGTCATATCCCAATAAGAATGAAAAAGAAAAAAAAAAAAGAAGATTAGCTTTCAAAATATGTACAGATTTTGAATTCATAGAGCCCAATTAAGTAAAATACTTCAATATTCTTTCACTAAGGGCAATATCCTAGAAACTTTCTGGCATTACACCTTTTTCTTCTTCCTATGTGTCAAATACTTTCTTACCTATTTACAAGGTGGTAGCTTACAGGAATAGGCTTTAAAGAATACTCAATGAGTTTAATAATAATAATCACTAAGTAATTAAAATTCTCCCAGGAGTACTGAAAACTACTCACTCTAGGACATCAAAAACTCCAGTATCTATTTCAATTCCAAAAGAATAGAAAGGGCAAACCCAGCATTTCCAAGTTCAAAACCAATGCTCTTACCAAAACATTAAATTAAGGTAATTAAAAATTAAACCTTCTCTTATGGTACTTCCACCTTGATTCTTTAAATCTGGTTGTTCTTGCTTCTCTTGCTTGAATCAAAGAACACTCCTCTCTCACTTATTAAATAACAAAGTCTCAAAAAAATACTGTGCTTAGTTTGAGGTTTCTTTTTGTTTGTTTTGAACTACAAAAGGAAAATTAAAAGGGTTTCTTGACCATGAAATGGAAAATATTTCACTTGCTGTACGACGTGTTTAAAAAAAAATAGTAGGCGGTATTAATAATTAAATGTTCAAATGACAATTACTGAATGTAAGAAAGTCGATAATGACCAAGCAAGAACCCTATAACAAAGTATGCAAAGCAGAAATAAGAGAACAAAATGGATGCGGGGAGGGGGTGTTTTCTGAGAAGCAAAGGAAAGGGTAAAATAAAATACAGAGAAACAGTGTAGAGCCAACACCCAGAAGGAATATAAGTTATTAAAGGGAGAGACCACGTTTTTCCTCTAGGTATTCCTATGTTATTTTTGACACCAAATTACATTATCAATTTAGGTTTCAAAATCAGATGTAAATGGGCCTCCAGCTGGACGGAAACCTATTTCATTGAACGCTGAATAAGCATATATTGGCTACTGCAGCCCAAGACAAATACATGTTCAGAATACATAAAAAGCAACACACCGATGAAGTAAACATTTTGCTCTGAAAAGAATCTCTACAGTCTTTCATATGTACGCTTCCAATAATTTTAATTGATCATTAGAAAATTTAATTGATAATGAGAAGAAAATCTGCAACTAGAATATCAGCTTAAATCTAGGTCAAAATCGTGGCAGCAGTCATGATGATTTTAGGTTTACTTGAGAATATAGTTTTAGTCCCATATTAGCTTTACAGCAGAAGCAAGCATGCCTTCTTTTTGCCTTAAGAGTCACTGTAAGGGTTAACTTATAATCACAGGTACCAGTTACTGGCACAAGGGAAAAAAAAGGAAAATACAAAAACAGGAGCAGAGAAGAAAAAAAGACAGACAGTAGAAGGAACTCCATTGTAGAGACTCTAATAATTGCTCTATGTACAGTCATGGTCTGAGTGTCTCTCTTACTCTGTGTCAGAAAGAAGAAAGTCAAAGCTGTAATGACACAGCCTTGGTCAACTAGGCCTTGACCTGGTCAGTGATAATCATGAGCACTAAACTGAAACATAAAAAAGGAATCCAGGGCTTCCCTGGTGGCGCAGTGGTTGAGAGTCCACCTGCCGATGCAGGGGACACGGGTTCGTGCCCTGGTCCAGGAAGATCCCACATGCCGCAGAGCGGCTAGGCCCATAAGCCATGGCCGCTGAGCCAGCATGTCCGGAGCCTGTGCTCCGCAACGAGAGAGGCCACGACAGTGAGAGGCCCACATAACGCAAAAAAAAAAAAAAAAAAAAAAAAAAAAGGAATCCAAATGAGCAGGATTGGAAGAAACACTTCCATCCAGAGTGCTGAAGCTGCAGAGTATATTATAGAGAATTCCAATCATATATTTAAAGAATGTTGACCTCACAATTCAGCATCTTGTTAACTGCATCTTTTGATTAAGCATCTCTAGGAACGATACTGTCTTCCAAGGAAAACTTTCCTATTTTTGAATTGCCTGGCTCATTAGAAAATTCTCATTATGTAGAGTCAAATCTCTCTACCATCCAACCAACTAACTAGCTCTAATCCAGATTTAGAAAACAACAAAAAACAAAACCACTTTATTTCTTTTAAGTGGCACATATATTTGAAATTAGATATCAAATCCTCTGTTTTTCACTAAGATTTTCAGTTCTTCCTACTGTTTCTCGTAAGGACCGGCCTACCCTTTTCTGCTAACTAGACTGGCTTCTCTTACCTCTCTTCACATTGTTGCTGAAATGTACATTGACATGTTGGCTGGAACCGTGACTGACCCTCCAATTTACTCCATTAATATAAAATTGCCAGTTAGTTGCAATCAGTGTTCGGGCATATATCACACAACATATTTTGAAAATACAAAAGTAAGAGAAAGCTTAGGAAAAAAATTTATCATCTCCAAACGTTACTTAGTTTGAAGACTAAAAGCATTTAACATTTATTATATAAATTCCAAAGCAGTGACTCAAATGTGGGGTTTGAAATCTAAATATACCGCCACTCAAGTGCTTCACAGGCCTTCACAGGTCACAGTCTGAAAAGATAGCAATATTTTTCATAATTCTGAGGACAAGGAAAAAACCATTGTGTTTCATAAAAATGCGGTAAGACAGCAAAATTTCCTCCCATGCGTGAATAATGTATGACCTACAATGTTACTTGCTCGACTGTCTAATCACCAGCATCTTTCAAAATGTCTATATAAGCTTTAGCTCATTAAGAACAAACATGCGTCGGTATAAAAATATCACATACCTGTGAACACTCACACTAATATTCTGCCAAATGCCATGCACACATCAAACTGACATGGGTGGGCCAACTTTTGTGCATTTCTCAAGGATAGAAAATATTCGGAAAAGAAATACAGAATTACTTCACTCTATGACATTCATGCTAACTCCAATAATCAAAAACACACACGCACGCTATCTACCTATCAATCTATCTACCTAGGTAGATAAATATTACTATTAATCTATCTACCTACGTGATTAATTATAAATTAATTATAAATTAATTAATATTATATTGTATATCTGTGTCCCCAAAGTACCCTTTTTTGTTGTACTCAAAAACACATAACATGTAATTTGGGCTTCCCTGGTGGTGCAGTGATTAAGAATCCGCCTGCCAATGCAGGGGACATGGGTTCGAGCCCTGGTCGGGGAAGATCCCACATGCTGTGGAGCAACTGAGCCTGTGCACCACAACTACGGAGCCTGCACTCTAGAGCCCACGAGCCACAACTACTGAGCTCATGAGCCTAGAGTCCGTGCTCCACAACAAGAGAAGCCACCACAATGAGAAGCCCGCGCACCGCAACTAAGAGTAGCCCCCGCTCGCCGCAACTAGAGAAAGCCCGTGTGCAGCAACAAAGACCCAACGCAGCCATAATGAATAAATTAAAAAAAACACACACATGTAATTTACCATTTCTTAACCTTTTTCAGGTGTACAGTACAGAAGTGTGAACTATATGCACATTATTGTGTAACATCTGTAGGACTTTCTCATCTTATAAAACTGAAACTTGAGATCCACTGAATAACCACACCCCTTCCCTGCGCCCCCGGCAAAAGTATCTTTTTAAAGGTATTCAGGGCTTAGAAGGTTTTTAAATGGAAGTATCACAGATTCTTATTTTCTTAAATCACAGTATCACAACAAACTGAGCATTTTAATAGATTTCATTCTCATCACTAACAAGTTTTATCCTTCAATATATAAAACCACATATTTGATTGATATTAATGCCTTTCAGTTTTTGTAAATCCTATTTGTTCAGAGACCTGCCAGTTCTCAAAGGATATCTGAGTCATTAGTTTAAAACAGACAGATCATGGTGCTGCTCTTTTTTCCTGTAAAGGGCCAGTAAGTAAATATTTTAGGCTGTGTGAGGCACAGGGATTCTGCTGCAAATATTCAACTCTGCAACTAGAGCCCCCAAACTGTTATGGGCAATACATAAATGGATGAGCCTAACTCTGGAAATAAAAATTTATTTAGAAAAACAAGGGACAGGCTAAATTTCTCCTGTGGGCCATAGTTTGCCAACCCCTGAAATAGTTAAGGGATAGTGACAAGGAACAGGACAGGGACAGGGAGTAGTTAAGAAAGAAAATCAAATAAATGTATCTATGAAGAAGTACTCCTGAGACCAAGTAGCTACTTAGTAGGGTTGACATTAATTTTCTATTGACGAACTTTGATTGTGAGGTCCTATAAAATGGAAAAAGTTCTTTTTATGACTTGTTTTAATGCTGACTGACCTACTGGCATTCAGTACATTAGCATACATAATGAAAATATTGATCTTCAGTAAGTACATAGGATTTGACTTACCTTAATAATGGATGGAATATGACAGTAATATTTCTGGCTCCAGGTTTGCAGACAAATTTTGTTCCTCCACCTTCAATTAAGTTGTCATCAGGACCCCCTTTCAGAAAAAAAATAAAAGAGAAATTAGCTTATCAGAACTTTTGCAAAGAAATAAGCCTATCAGATGTATGTTACACTATCACAAGGAAGATCATCTTTGAAAACAGCTGCCTTTAATATTTACAAAATTATTTTATTTTGAATGACTTGATTCAGTCTTCCTCATTAAATAAGCAATGGATTTGCATTTTCACTCTGGAGTGAGAACATGGAAGCACAGTAAGAATAACTATATTTAAAGAAACAATGCAAGGGTACAACCCAGTTAAGGCTAAAATTTTGATCTCTAATCACCACTGTCAACCTTGTACAGCACGGCACATGAAAACTTCAGGGGAGGGCTTCCCTACTGGCGCAGTGGTTGAGAGTCCGCCTGCCGATGCAGGGGACGCGGGTTTGTGCCCCGGTCCGGGAAGATCCCACGTGCCGCGGAGCGGCTGGGCCCGTGAGCCATGGCCGCTGAGCCTGCGCTCCGCAACGGGAGAGGCCACAGCAGTGAGAGGCCCGCGTAACACAAAAAAAACCAAAAAAACTTCAGGGTGAGGAAGAAGTGCCGTTCAGGCTTGTCTAGGGCTCGAAAGGTTGCAGCAGAGGCCCACATGCACCTAACCAAGCATACTTCATCAAATCCAAGACCTCACTAATTGTAAGATACATTATCGTTGTAAGTAACACTAAGAAAAAAAAATCCTGCTAACTAAAGTATACAATGCTTCCTTATTATTTGCAATCTTTTTTTTTTCTTTTATTGAAAAGTTCTTTACAGCTTAAATATACAGAACTAGGTTAAATAATTCATAAATAAGTAAATTTAAGGATTTATTAAGGTTTTTAAGATAAAGAGGTATTTAGCCAAAATCTCTCATACACGTATAATAAGGAAACCTAAGAAAAGTGAGTTGGTTAAGGTGTTCTTAAAACTAGTTAATATTCAGAGTGCAGCTCTTCTGAATGGCTCAGACTTGTCGCTATCTTTGTTTTCTAAACAATTTCACTAAGTGGATTTCTTGAAGGAGTACATCCAGTATTTTACTCCAAGCTGCTGATACCGATTCTGCAAGGTTTAATGTTGACATGTTCTTGATACTATTAGAAGGTTTAAAGAGAAGGTGTTCTTACAACAACCAAGATTAATACTCTTTCGTCAAATGGTCCTTAAGAGGTTCGCTAATTGAAATACTGAAGGGTCATGATGTGAAGAATAACCACTCAGCTCACACGTACTGAGGCAAAAACAACTCATTATGACTATCTTCCGGTCGATAGCCATTAAGATGTCACTGATTTAAGATATATCCTAATTTCAGAGTTTAGAACGTGACAAATGTACATCCTGGGGTGTTGGGAGAAATGCTCCCCCGCCCCCCACCTTCATGTTTCTATGCATTAGGATGAAGCTCAATTAAAGTAATCCCTGGCCTCTGTCCATCTTTTACCCACTCAAGGGAAGTGAACTAACTCCTTCGGTAAAATTGAGAAGAAAAAGCGGGGCATGCAGAGCTCAGCAACCCCCTTATTCCACTTGAGAAATCAGAATGCCTGTACAAAGTCAGCATTGTCTCACCAAGTTTAGCAATGAAGGTCCTACCTTGTCAGAGAAGGATAAAGCGGTCCAGTACCTTCTGTAAGTAAGTACATTTGTCTAATTTTGATTTTCAGTCAGCAAACTCATCTGGCTCTCTTAACTAGGCTACATCCTTCAGTCTAGCTTGTATCAACATAAAAGTGGTATTTCATCTTCCATTTACTTACTTATATTATTTCATAATAGTGTCAGAACTCTGACAGGAAAGGTAGATGCTATTTAATAGACTTTCTCAAAACCCTAACAATCTACACTTACAATACTGCATTTATTTTTGCTAAATTAAAGTTTCTTTTTAATTATAGTTCTCTGCATGATACCAAACATAAATCTCACCTGATATATTATCTGCCTTAATGGTCTCTGAGGTATCTTGGAAATTGACTGATAAAAACATGTGAAGCTTTAGAAATCCATAGCCTGGATCATCAAGACTTCCCAGAGGCATCAGAGTCTAGACAAATCCCACTTGGCTCAGTCGTTTCCACCAACTAATCAAAGGATGGCTTTTCTTAAGAAAAACAGAAACTGTAATGGCATGTACAGCTCTAGATTCAAAATCATGAGCTGTTTGTTCTCATTTGGAAAAAAATCCTCTTGTATTATTATATTTGCATTGGAGATATCAGCGTTCTGCTAAGTCAGTGATTTTTGCTCAGTTAAAAGGAAAGCGAAAGGAGAGCATCAACACTACAACAGGCGCTACTCTTTTAATAAAAATCTTCCTCAAAAGGTCACATGGTATGGTTACAAACAAAAAATAAAGAATAAAAATAACTTCTTTACTAACACTTCTCTTCCTAAGATCGTAAAATCGAGTCAGAATTGAATCACCAAGGAAACGTGCACATGTGTCCAAGAAATCAGGTTATATTCTGCACTCCAGGAACAACATAAATGACTTCCTACAAAATACATAAATCTACACACAAGAAATAATGCACTTTATCTACTCAATATGAGCACATCCTTAAAGGACAGATATGAGCTGGACTGCATGGTCTCTAATGGCTTCTAAAAATTCTGAAGTTTTCTGATTTTAGATACTCAATAATTAAATACAGGCCTGACTACCCCAGCTCCAAACTCGCATCTTCATGCACACTGAACACACTGTATGCATGACCACCTCAATGCCTTGGCCCACACTGGACTCTATCTGGGGAGACCTCTCCGCTCCCACCATTCCTTTAGGGCCCAGGTCTACACCTAAACTGTCAAGTGCCCCTCTCCCAATGTCCAAAACTCCATTAACAGTGACTTTATAAAATAAACCATATAACCTTAACATAGGTCTTTTCTGTTACTGTGACTTGTTTTCTAGTTCTTATGTAACCTTCTCCCCACTTGGAATGTAACATCCCAGAAAGTACTTATAAAAATATATATATTTGGTGAATGAATGAAGGAAGAAACGATGACCTAACTCAGTAGAATGTTATTAGAATTAGATAAGAAACTATATGTGCAAGTCCTTGGTGAACTGCCAAGAACCTAACAAATGTCAGCAATGCTCTCTGTATCCCTAAAGGCTTACAGCTAGTAGATGTGCTTCGTCAACTTTTGTTGATGACAATCACATGGGGAACACAGATAACAAAGAATAAAGATGCAAAATACCAAAAATAAGGCACAACAGCCACTAGAAATGTCAGTGGGAGGAAGATTTGGCTGTGAAAATAAAGGCATGATGACAACGCATCAAGCTAGAAACTAATAGTTTCATTTGTTCTAAATCTGTGTGAGCTACATACAGGCTATTACCGAGTCACACAGTACGGTTAAACTAATTACAAAGTAAAGACTGGGGCCTCCCTGGTGGCGCAGTGGTTGGGAGTCCGCCTGCCGATGCAGGGGACGCGGGTTCGCGCCCCGGTCCGGGAAGATTCCACGTGCCGCTGAGCGGCTGGGCCCGTGAGCCATGGCCGCTGAGCCTGCGCATCTGGAGCCTGTGCTCCGCAACGGGAGACGCCACAGCAGTGAGAGGCCCGTGTACCGCAAAAAAAAAGTAAAGATTGGGCAGACTTATTAAAAAAAAAAAAAAAAAAGAAAAGAAAAATTCCCCTTCCTACCTCAACCTACAACCAAAATTCCATCTACAGGAACCTTGTATGCTTTTCCAAGCCCATTACCAAGCGCCATCAACACTGCATTTGATGCGATTTCCTCTTCACAGACTAAGTCCAAATCTAGCTATAACTAAATTACTACTAAACAGCACCAACCCAGTGAAAACAGTGCTTGAAAATAAAGGTGTCAGGACCACAAGTAAAGGTCATGGCCAAAGACTGTATGGTCTGCGAGTCTCCATCCTCTGAGGTTTATTCTAGCTTTTCAATATTCTGCATGAGAAACAAAACTCGCCCCTCCTCACAGGCCTTCTGTTAATCAAGTAATCTGGGAGCTGCCGTCATGAATGTTCTTAGGGAACATGTTGCTCAACCCTGAGAAGATCAGGGAATGGGCCGGTGCAGCTCCCTCCCCTTCATTCATTATGCTCACAGTAATCCCTGCTGTCCCAGGCCAGGTGACAGGCACCAGAGAAAATGCTGAAGGATGATGGATGGCTGGAAAGAAAGGGGAACTGACAGCCATATTACAAGTAGAATATATATTGTTCAGAAAGGAGGGGACAAAATGCTCCAGTCATATTTCCTGGTCCTAACAAGGAGCACAATGGCTGACGGGCTCCCTCAGGTGACTGGCAAAAGGCACCAGGGCCACACAGTGACTGCGGGGATGACAGCATCTTAGTGCGCGCAGCCTGACCCTTCTTTTAGAATTTATTTACTTATAAGTCATTAGCTCCTAAACTTATATATTCCTTGATTCTTCCCAGCTAGAATTTGATGTAGTTTATAATTAACACAGTCACGTTAATAAAACACACAAAAAAACCCAAAGTCTCAGAAAGAAATGGAAAGGATTGTTCTCCCTGAGAGGACTACATACCGTACAGTGGGAAGAATGAAAAAGATTTGTGTCAGACCCCGGATCTCTATTTATTAGTAGTATAAGTATGATAAAAATATTTAAATTCTCTGAGTCTCAACTTTCCCATTTATAAAACACAGATTGCAATAAACTCTTTCAGAGACTTGTGGTGATGTTTAGGTAAGATAATGTACTCCAGGGCATTCAGTACAGAATTTGACACATGGTACATCTCAAATAAATGACTGTCTACTTTTTCCCTTTAGAATTACCAAGCAAAGGATCTAAATGATCACACTCTCTCTCTCTCTCTCTCTCTCTCTCTCTCGCTCTCGCTCTCGCTCTCTCTCTCTCTCTCACACACACACACACACACACATATATATCATTGGAAAATAAACTGAAAAAACAAAAGGTTCAAATTCAAAAAATGTTATACTTGCTACTTTAGGCAACATCATACTAGTCAATATCATTAGTGAGACCAATTAAAACACTTTTGTCTTATTTTAGGGTCAATAGAATTGCAGTGAAATTTTTAAAAATTGCTGAGAATACTTAGAGCCTGACAACAGGAAATTAGTCTTTCTCTTAATTTTTCAGTTAAAAATAATCAATATTAAATGTATAAATGTTAAAATTACGCATGCTCTGTGCCAAGAGCTTAGATGAAAATAGTATAGAATTTGATGGCCACTTTTGTTGAACCACAGAAAGCAGTATGCCTCATCTCACATTTTTAATGTGTTCTGGATGTAAAGTTGGCCTTTCCACATAAAAAAGAACCACAGTGAAGGTGAACTTTTTTTTTTTTAACACCTTTATTGGAGTATAATTGCTTTACAATGGTATGCTAGTTTCTGCTGCATAACAAAGTGAATCAGCTATGTATCCCCATATCCCCTCCCTCTTGCGTTTCCCTCTCATCCTCCCTATCTCACCCCTCCAGGTGGTCACAAAGCACGGAGCTGATCTCCCTGTGCATATGTGGCTGCTTCCCACTAGCTAGCTATTTTACATTTGGTAGTGTATATATGTTCATGCCACTCTCTCACTTCGTCCCAGCTTACCTATCCCCCTCCCTGTGTCCTCAAGTCCATTCTCTACATCTGTGTCTTTATTCCTGTCCTGCCCCTAGGTTCCTTAGAACCTTTTTTTTTTTAGATTCCATGTATATTTGTTAGCATACGGTATTTGTTTTTCTCTTACTTCACTCTGTATGACAGTCTCTAGGCCCATCCACCTCACTACAAATAACTCAATTTCATTTCTTTTTTTTTTTTTAAATCAATTTTTTTTTATTTTTGGTTGTGTTGGGTCTTTGTTGCTGTGCGCAGGCTTTCTCTAGTTGCGGAGAGCGGGGGCTACTCTTTGTTGCGGTGCGCGGGCTTCTCATTGCAGTGGCTTCTCTTGTTGTGGAGCATGGGCTCTAGGTGCACAGGCTTCAGCAGTTGTGGCTCGCGGGCTCTAGAGCACAGGCTCAGTAATTGTGGCACATGGGCTTAGTTGGTCCCGTGTCCCCTGCATTGGCAGGCAGATTCTTAACCACTGTGCCACCAGGGAAGTCCAATTTCGTTTCTTTTTATGGCCGAGTAATACTCCATTGAATATATGTGCCACATCTTCTTTATCCATTCACCTGTCGACGGACACTTAGGTGGCTTCCATGTCCTGGCTATTGTAAATAGTGCTGCAATGAACACTGCGGTACGTGACTCTTTGAATTATGGTTTTCCACATAAAAAAGAACCACAGTGAAGGTGAACTTTTTTTTTGATTAAAGTATAAATAATTTACAATGTTGTGTTAGTTTGAAGTGTACAAAGTGATTCAGTTATATATATATATTCTTTTTCAGATTCTTTTCTATTATAGGTTATTACAAGCTGAGTATAGTCCCTTGTGCTATACAGTACGTCCTTGCTGTTTACCTATTTTATACATAGTAATGTGTATCTGTTAATCCCAAACTCCTAATTTATCCCCTTGCCCCTCACCCCCACTATCCCCTTTGGTAACCATAAGTTTGTTTTCTCTGTTGGTGAGTCTATTTCTGATTTGTAAATAAGTTCATTTGCATAATTTTTTTAGAGTCTACATATAAGTGATATCATACGATATTTGTCTTTGACTTACTTCACTTAGTATGGTTATCTCTAGGTCCATCCATGTTGCTGCAAATGGCATTATTTCATTCGTTTTTATGGCTGGAAGGTGAACTTTTCTATAGCAAATATTCTGCTTCACAAATACTTTTTAAGGATTATGAAAATACATACAGGACTTCCTTGGTGGCACAGTGGTTAAGAATCCGCCTGCCAATGCAGGGGATGCGGGTTCAAGCCCTGGTCCGGGAGGATCCCACATGCCACTGAGCAACTAGGCCCGTGCGCCACAACTACTGAGTCTGAGCTCTAAAGCCCGCGAGCCACAACTACTGAAGCCCTCGCACCTAGAGCCTGTGCTCCACAACAAGAGAAGCCACCTCAATGAGAAGCCTGCACACTGCAATGAAGAGTAGCCCCCACTCACCACAACTAGAGGAAGCCCGCACACAGCAACAAAGACCCAACGCAGCCATAAATAAATAAATAAATAAATTTAGAAAAAGAAAATACATACAGTATCATAAATATGCAATTTCTGATTGCATCAATAAAGAGGGTCGTTAATTGGCTCTAGGAGCCAGCTGAATGGCCTGAGTTCCCTAAATTCACAGCTGTCACCATGCCAGAGGTGCTCATTTAGTTCATTAAGTTCTTTAGCAAATGCCTGTTCTTAAAGCACAAATTATCATTATGACTTAGTGCTGTTGCTGCTGCTACCAGCAGCACCAAACTTGTAACAAGGGTCTGTACGTGAGCTTGGTGCTTGGTGCTAGATTAAGAAGAAAACAGGACTTCCCTGGTGGCTCAGTGGTTAAGAATCTGCCTGCCAATGCAGGGGACACTGGTTTGATCCCTGGTCCAGGAAGATCCCGCATGACATGGAGCAACTAAGCCCATGCACCACAACTACTGAGCCTGCGCTCTAGAGCCCGTGAGCCACAACTACTGAGCCCGCGTGCCACAACTACTGAAGCCCACGCACCTAGAGCCTGTGCTCCGTAACAAGAGAAGCCACCACATGAACAGCCCACGCACCGCAACGAAGAGTAGTCCCTGCTCGCTGCAACTAGAGAAAGCCCGTGCGCAGCAACAAAGACCCAATGCAACTAAAAGTAAATAAATAAAAATAAATAAATTTTAAAAAAAGAAGAAGAAGACAAAATACTTATTCTTACCCTCCAATGACTTACTATTAAAGACAAGTCAAGCAAATCAGGATTGGTGATGATATTCTACGGCTATTGGATCTGGGAAGAAAATCCAGGCAACAAGCCCCTTTGAGGAAAGGATCATCTTTTGGACTCAACTCTTACCTAGTGTATAATTATTATCAACAATACTTTTCACATACTGTTATTCATAGATGTAACTCTTGTGCCTAGAATAATTTCTGGCACATCATAAGCACTTGGCAAATGTTTATTAAATAAATATATGAATAAGCATGGATAGCACAGGGAACTATATTCAATATATTATAATAACCTATAATGGAAAATAATCTGAATGCAGATGTATGTAACTGAATCACTTTGCTATATGCTTGCAACTAACACAATATTGTAAATCAACTATACTTCTTAAAAAAATACATGAAGCTGGGACAAAGTGAGAGTGGCATGGACTTATATATACTACCAAATGTAAAATAGATAGCTAGTGGGAAGCAGCTGCATAGCACAGGGAGATCAGCTCGGTGCTTTGTGACCACCTAGAGGGGTGGGATAGGGAGGGTGGTAGGGAGACGCAAGAGGGAGGAGATACGGGGATATATGTATATGTACAGCTGATTCACTTTGTTATAAAGCAGAAACCAACACACCATTGTAAAGCAATTGTACTCCAATAAAGATGTTTAAAAAATAATTTAAAAATTTAAAAATACATGAATAAGCAAATGAACAAACAGCAAATGATAAAGAATATCTCTTTTAGACCAACTGAATTCTAAGTACAAACCACACAGGACCAAGCAGTTGTATTTTGCATAGAGTTTGCTCACTGAGGAATCCATGTTTCAATAAAGTGCTGAAAAAGTATATTGATTAAGATGTTATTTGTAGCAGACAATCTTCCAAATAGAAACAAATTAGTTATTCCCACTATAAGTAAATGGCTTGCCTATATTTCAATGCTCAATTATATTTTATTCCTGAATAGCCTAATGTTGTATAATTAAGGCAGGTGTAATGTATTACACAGGGAGTAAAAAGAAGGTTAAGAGGGGGGAAGGGGACTGATATTTATTAAACATTGACTAGGAAACTGGTGTTTGTATTCAATTAATCCTAATAATACCCCTGTAATACTATCACCTAACACAGATGAGGAAATGGAGACTCGTGAGGGGCTTAGGGGGATGTGTTTTGCTCAAGGTCCCACACATGGTAGGTTCAGTATTCAAACAATTTGTTCCCAACTGTATATACTACAATGTGCTTAATATCATTTTATGGTCCCACGAAATTCATAGGTTGAATCAAATGATGTAGATGATGGGTGACAGAGGAAATTTCTAAAATAGGGAGCAGTTAAGCCCTGATTTTACAGTGGTTTGACATGTAATATGCACTTTCCATGTAATCAACACTAAATACCACGGTTGGTTATCCAAGTCAAGGCACACAAAGCCTCTTTGACCAAAAATGTAGGTGAAGCTTAAGAAGAACAACGTTCTATGGATAAAACCCTCATGTAGACAATGATTCTGGAGGAAACACATTTAATGGCCCAACTGAGGCCAAAAATAACACTTTCTAATACAGTCCCAGCAGCAAGAAGCAGAACTCTACTTTTCCCCCTTTCTCCAGACTTGCCAGTAGAGGATATAAGGGGCCCTCTAAACCCACTCTACTGGTGAGGACTCCTTGGAGGTCCAGGAACATGACGGTAGAAGAACAAGGGTTGGGACCTTCAGGGAGGGAACTCGGATAATCTGCCTGTATTAATACCTAAACACTGATATAAGCTGATTTTTTTTGTTTCCCCTTTTAAGTAAAAAATTTGAATAGCCCTTCTTTGCTTCTGCTTCTACTGTTACTACAGGTCGGTTCTACATGTCTATTCTTTTGAGACCCATACAGTGTTTTATGGTTTTTTACTTTAGTAACAAAGGAAAAAGGAAAGATGAGGAAAAATGATTGGAAGTTTGGCATTGACATGTACACACTGCTATATTTAAAATAGATAACCAACAAGGAGAGCACAGGAAACTCTGCTCAGCAGTCTGTAATAACCTAAATGGGAATGGAATTTGAAAAAGAATAGATACATGTATATGTATAACTGAATCACTTTCCTGTACACTGGAAACTAACACAACATTGTCAACCAACTATACTCCACTATAAAATAAAAATTAAAAAAATAGACAAAATACAGTGATACTATCATCACAAAAAAATGTTTTGATAAGTCTCAAAGGTCTCACAATAAAATAAGCAGTTCTAGTGTGTAAATTTAGTTAATTTTTTTCTTTTAACATAAAACCTTGTTTGTATTTTTCTTCTCAGATTTATTGAGGTATAATTAACAAAACTGTAAGATATTTTAAGTTTACATTGTGATAGTTTGATACACATACCCACTGTGAAAGGATTCCTCCCCATCCAAAGTAACACAGCCATAGCTTCATATTTTTTGTAAGAACATTTAAGTTTCATTCTCTTAGCAAATTGCAATTATACCATACTCTTGTCTCTAATAATGTTGTCCTCTGTAATTCTTGAAAATACTGAAGGATGAATTTTGGGCTAATAACTTAATATGAACCCGTAACTTAATATGAACATGGCAAACCCTGTGAGAAAAGCAAATGATGGCGGTGGTTCTTTTGGTGCTCAAAAATTATAATAAAATAGGGATGACATGCATCACTCAAGATACCATTATTCCCTGTCATAAGCATTGTCAGTCACTGCCAACTGAACCAGAATCCATGGGTGTTCCAAGCAGCCACAACAGTTGTTAGGAGTTGAAACTTACCAACCCTTTGAAAAAGAAAAACCACATCTCTTGCTCAACATTCTACACTCATCAAATCCAAAACTAAACCAAAACAATCAAATAAACAAAACGCTCTCCTGGGCATTGTCACAGTACTTTTATTATACAAAATGAGTCTCTTGGGGGGGCATGAAAAAGCAAAGAATTAGGAGTTCCTGATGAGTAAATTCATGCTCAATTTCTTTAGTGGGGTGGAGACTTAAGGTGAGTGGGGCTGAAATAAGCTAATCTTTGAAAGGAATGGGAGAAAAAAAACATTGATGAAGGAGTCCTTGATAATCCTATACTGCTGAGGGCCCAGGTGAGATGAAATAACTGGAATTTACAGCAACAGCATATAATATGGAACATTCTAGAGCAGAAATAAGTGTGGAGAAGAGAGACTTGGAGAGCCAGAGTTAAGGATTTACCAGCTGGATGTGTGAGAAGGCAACGGGGGAAAAAAAGAGTTGAAGGTTCTGGTAAGAAAAACAATTCATGTGATTAACCACAGATGGGTCAAGGCTTGATAAGAAAAGAAGGGAAGTTTGTAAGAAACTTGAATAAAGTATATGGTAGAAGCTGACACTTGAGGGTCTCTATAAGGTCAAAAAACATTCGAGGCTGGAGTGAGAGGGAGAGATTTGAAAGGAACAGGAGGCCATAGAGAGGGACATACTGAGAACTGTTTCTGTCCTCACTTCCCCTGCGGTCACAAACACAGGAAGCCCTCCCCTGAACTAGAAATGGGGTGGTGAATGTGGGGGGCAGTTAAGTTTGATGTTTGGTAGTTAAAGAATTAGGCAGCAGCAAAGTTTGGGAGTGGGGGTAAGACTGAGTAATGAAAGAAAGAAAGGAAATCCCACGGATCTGAGCCCAGAGGGAAAAGGGAAGTTCCTTTTCGTTCTCCCTAGAGTCACTCATAGGTATAAGGTATAACGTAGGGGAAGACCATCTAAATTAGGGACTGCCCAGCGATGGATCATTGTGAGAAGGACAAACCACATGTGTCTTGAAGCATAAAGAACAGCAGAGTATGTGCATGTGCAGTATCTTATTTTTTGGGAATTTCAATGTGAGCAGGCTGCTGGGAAGCGAATAACTCATCTGAGTTTTGTTTCAAGCAAGACAATCTCTCCTGTATTTTCGGTTAAAGACCATGAATAATTCTTATAAAGAAATAAAAATCGTATCTTGTAGTTCAAGAACTGAATACATTCTAGCTCCTAAGTAATAAGTGAAATTTATAACAATCTATTATTTTGCGGGTGATCTCTTGATTTAAAAAAGAGAAGGAAAAAAAAAAAAAAACAGTTCAGTTATCTTCCTAAAAAAAGAGAAGAGGTTTTGGAGGATGGCATGACAAGAAACAAAGAGAAATGAAGCAACAATTTTTAAGGTTAATAATAGCTCATCCTGAGCCATCTGTAAAATGTTTACCTGGAGCTCTTCATGAGCATAAGTCAAAAAAAGTTCCATTAGTAACAGTACTGACAGTTTCTGTAATGGAGTCTGAGATGGCATGTTCTGTGGAGAGCATAGCGTGAAGTATGACCAATTACCAAAGGACCCAAAGTCACTGCATGCAGATTTTTAAATCGTTGATCAATAAAGGACAAGGGAACTTTGACCACTGTTGAGGAGCATTCCTACCTTAGTGACATTATCCTCCAACTCACTTTATTTTAAGGCTACATCAGGAGACTGCATTGATCCTTTTTTCTCTTTCCACTCTTTAACAGATGCCCTAGTTTTAATTATCTTCAATCAATTAAATTTATTTTAGTGGCTAGTTGGGTATATCTAGCTCAGAGATTCTCATATATGTAAGCTGGAGTCTGCAACCTTACTTATCGTGTGCCTGGTTTCCTAGCATAATGTTTTCAAGGTTCATTCACGTTGTAGCATTTATCAGTATAGTACTTCATTTCTTTTTATGGCTGAATAAAATTCCAATGTATGTATACACCACACTTATCTATTTACCAGGTGATAAAACATTTGGGTAGTTATACTTTTTGGCTATTATGAACAGTGCTACTATGAACACCCATTTATAAGTTTTGTGTGGACATATGTTTCCTCTTCCGTATATACCTAGAATTTGCACTGCTGGGTCATATGCTACATCTATGTTTAACATTTTTAGGAACTAGCAGACTGTTTTCCAAAAAGTCTATGCCCTAATGCTCATTACTGTTTTATTTTTAAATAACTAATTATTTAAAATAAAATCTGAACGTGAGGGGGATGAGGTGCTGCAATGGTCAGCACACAGAGGAAGTATAAGTATCTTGTTCTCCAGAAGAACACTTTCCCACCAGCCCTAGACCCCACCCCCTGACTCCTGTAGGGGTGGCCCTGTCTGTTTCCATCATTAAGGAAGCATTATCAGGTGTCACAGGTGGTGGCTAGGGCAGAAGCATTTGGGCATTGGTACAGCTGGGTAACTATCTGTACTATCTGTACTGTTTCAACTAAGTGTCTGTGCTGGTTCATCACCCACGATTGAAATAGACAATAAGGTTTCTCTCCTCACTCAAGTTTCAGGTTGCAGAAGATTCTACTGTTTGCTCAGTCGTTCTTGTTAAAATAAAGCAAGTGATATGAAGGACGACAGAATGCAGTGAAGTTCTCTAATCAGATGAGCCCATCTCAGTGCTGACCTAACACGTATGTTTGACCAGTCAGGAGCCTCCTGATGCTGTCTTGTCAGCTGAGTGGTAGATTTATGGCGCGAATAAGCATCAAGCTGAAAACACAGAGACCATCAATCTTATTTTGCCTGTGAAATGGCCTACGGTGGAGCCCAGGCCACTGGGAATGCTTAGCGCAGAAACAGTTCATTTGGAAGAAATGCTATCGTTAAATGCTGTCATTGTCTTCACACTCAGAGATATGCTTAAATCTAAGTACTCCCAAAGTTTGAAAGGAATTATTTTGAAGGGCTTGATGTGACAGGTACAAAGAATAATAACCCCAAATGACTTTGAGAAGTCCGAGAGACAAAGGTCTCTTCAAATACAAATTAAGAGTCAAAATACAAGTGGCAAAACATGGTAGCATTTAGCTCACTGACAAGGATAATCAGTGCTGGCATCCAAACAGAAACAACATTATTTCATGGCTCATTGGAAGCATCTGGATTACTGAAGCACAGGTGGCTTCAAATAACTTTACCAATCACTGTTTAGGCTTAATCAGCAATAGCCAACCTTCCAGGCACTCTAGGCAACAATTCTTGCAATATTCTCACTGAATCAAAACTGGTCTTCCAAGTCAGCTAACCGTGAGCAGTGACATGATCAACACTCAGAATTAGAGCTGGCACCGTCATTTTTTTTGTCTGTTGCTGTATAAATAGAGTACAATATAGGACTGTGCACACCCAATGTTCAGCCAATAACTGATAAACAATAATCAGTGTTTTACAACCTATTTAGACTCTCCATTCCTTGCGGTCTCAATGTCCAATATACTTTTTTACCATAATGGAATACGAGATTGATTAAAAAATGAAATACAGTCCTCTCGTTCATCTACAACTGAAATAATGACAATTATTTTAAAAAATGAGCCTGTTATGTTTGAAATCTTGACCTCTATCCTTCATTAAATGCATTAAGTTCAATGTCAGCCACCCACCAAAAAGTTGTGAATTTGTAGTGAACTTTTACAATCATATTTGCTCCACATTTTTCTGGCAAACATATCTTGGACTTATTCTCAAATTTTAAATTTCCCATTTGATCAGCTGTGATTGTTGAAAAGCACATACCCTAAGTGTTAATATTTTACACACTACTTGATCCCAAAATTTCTAGGAATTTCCTCCTAGGCTCAATGGAAAATAATATCATGGGTAAACTTAAGATTTGACAAACAAGGATGTTTATCACAGAACACTATATTAAACTTTAAAAAAAAAATCACTTAAAATGCAAAACAATAATTGATTACACAGATGCACACGAATATGCATATATATAATTGATACAAACATTTACAGATGTAGATCTCTATTACTGGAATATGGATGATGCAGCTATTAAAAATATACAGATACTGCAATAAGGCAAGAAAAAGATCTAAAAAGCAGGAGCCCATACGGCAAAAAGTTATTAATTAAAATAATATTGTGAGATAAGCCTGTATTATGTGTCTCATAATTGCAATACTGGAAGTCTTTGCTGATCTGATTCTTTTTGGCTCTCATCTCTGCTGAATCTTGTTCCTGGATCTTTTTTTCCTGTATATGTTGTGTATTGTGTGTCTGTATGTTTCATAAGATCATTCCCTTAGAAATTTACCCTGAGCAATTCTTTGAGGCCTGGTTAGAAGGTATGTTCCACTAGAAAACATTAGTGATAGCTTCTACTCGTTTACCTAAGGGAACTACCAACCTGGAACCCATTTTATTTTATTTTATTTAACATCTTTATTGGAGTATAAGTGCCTTACAATGGTGTATGGAACCCATTTTAAACTAACCTCTCAATTTGAAATTTTCTCGCGTCACCCAGAGGATGTATATTTTAGCAACAACACTGGTTTCTCTAGCAATTTTTCCTCCCTTCAGCCTATGCCAGTGTAACCAACTTTCTTTCGGTCCTTTATAGGAGGTGGAGAAATTATGGAAAAGAGATGGTATTTCTAGATGATCCATATACTCTAGGTGGAGTTTGGGGGTATGTTCTACTAGATTCCCTGAGTTGGCTAGGTTCTGGGTTTTGCTTCTCTTCTGTGCCTTGCAAGTTCACTTGTGTTTGGCAAATACCCTCAGAGGGAAAACTAACCTTGATAGTACTTTCTCTATTATCTCTCTGCAGTCCTTTTATTTTTTTTGCTTCAATTATCCTAACTTTCTTGCCAGCTCACCAAAGCAACTTAACACCTTCTAAGTGTTTTATCCAACATTTAAAATTTTTTCATGGGAAGTTCAGGGAAGGTACCAGTCATTCTGCTAGAAAGAGAAGTCTCCACACAATCTACTCTTTAAAGAACAATCTACAGATAACTTCCCCTCTGAATTCAGTTACTCCAGGGAAAGTACCTTTGGAGTCTATTCAGATATCCCTAGCTCCTGGCTGTTTGTTTTTAATCAACTTTCATAGTTATCCTAAGATAAAAATTACAAGTAATACAAGAAAAACAAAAATAGAATAAAAACAATAAATATAGTTCCGGCCTTAAATGTTATCAATTAACTTTATATAGTGAAATATAACAACATATAATAAAATGCAATTTGATATAGTAAATTATAAGACCAGATAAGGAGAATGAAGTTCTTTCCAACTTGTATACCAAGTAATTATATGGCAGTAAGTAAGTTGCTTAACCTCTCTGAGCCTTCTATTTCTCGTCAATAAAATAAGGAGAATGAACCACATAGTTTCGTCTTGAAAAAACCCTTCCATCTATGAATTTTTATTTTCTAGATTATAAAACTGCCTTTACAACATATTCTACGCATTGGTTTTATTTACATTTGATGATACTGCATAACACACATACCTTTATCAAGTAGAAATTTCTGCCAATTATTATAATCACTGAGGTATCATATGCAATAATTCTAAGTGAAAATGAACTGTATTTTTGCTTTGGGGTATTAGTTACGCTTCAGGAAAAAATAATTAGTATCATTTTGGGCTGACATTTTTATACCATCTAATTATGACTATCTTATGCTCTTTTTCTTTTATAGGAAGCAGCTTAGATTCTGCCTTGATTACCACAAGAATTCCCCAATGCGAAATTCCCCAATGAGAAACAGAATGGGCAAAATTCATGGCATGTCTGTGCAATTTTAACCTAAAACCTTTCTCAATTTTTCACCCCAAAGCAGGTATCAGAACTTTAATCACTATAATCAATGGTTTTCAAAAAAGCAATTCTGAGGGAAATATATTTAATAGGAAAACACTTTTAATTGAATTCAAGCTATAACAGGAATTACAGCATTTTTGTGCCTAGGAGTGAGCTCATGGTGATATAAACCTAACTAAAAGACATAGTTCATGACACCAAGAAGCTCATGTTATGACTGGGCTATAAAAAAGAATACACCAAAAGTTAGAGACAAAGATATTACAAAATACACCAAAAGAATGAAAAACTAGCATTCCAAAAAGAAACAACTATTGCTGTTGAGTTTGTAAACCAATTTACAGAAACATAATAAAACCCAGGGAAGATATGTGAAGTTGCAGTTGTTTGGCACAGAAAATATGACATTGTTCCTCTGCAAAGTAGCATGATATTAATAATACGAGAAAACAGATTGGTGAAGATAACATGTAATACAGAACTCCTAATATTGGTATTCAATAAGTACTCCATTTGGCTGATCAAAAATAGTGACTCAATCACATAACAAAGGACCTACTTATCAACATTTTCTAAATACATCATATAAAATTATTGCTACAGTCTCTCCTTGGAAAAGTACTTTTCTTTTGTATTTCTTTAAAGACAGGTGAATCTGCTTTTTAAATGTTTTTCAAAAGTCTACAATATAGACAAGGCTTTTATTAAAATAAAATGCACAAAGAATGACTTGTCAATGCACAAAAGAATGACTTGTCCCTCAGGAGGGAGCAGAGAGGCAGAGGTTACTAACAAAAAAGCTCTGAAGATATGAGACAAAGCGACTTAGGTCTAGAAATGGATGGTCCACGGACACAGCTTCAGTGTAAACATTTTTTTATCTCAACAGTCAAGCACCAGTCCAGCAATAGAGAAATAGAGAGAGACTAGAACAAAACAAATGGGAGGTGGATTAAATTCAAATCCATTCAACAAGTATTTATTAAGTACCAACCACGTACAGGTACCAGATGAGGTCCTGGCAATAGTAAGAGTATCATCAACCTTTGGCTGCTCATGTCGAAAGCCCTGAAGTCATCCTCTCTCTTCTATTTTGTTCATGCCTCTCATCCAATCCATCAGCCAATCCTGGCCGTTCGTCCTTCAAAACAGTGAGTCCCAGCACTTCTCACCTCCCTCACTGCTACTACTTTAGACTAAGCCACCACCATCTCTCTCCTGATCACTGGTCTCCTAAGTGGTCTCCTTGCCTCCATCCTTGCCCCCTTTCAGGAGATTCTCAACATTCAAGCCAGGATGATTCTGTTAAAATACAAGGTCAATCCAGTTACTTCTCTCTTTAGAATGCTTCCTATCTCATTTGAAGTTAAAGCCCAATCCCTTACAATGACGCAGAAGACTCTCTACTATCTGCCCCTGCACTTTTCTGGGTTTGTCTGCTACTATTCCTTCCACGTCCCAGTCTGCTCCAGTCACACGGCCCGTCTTACTGTTTGTGAACACACCACGAATGCATCTTCCTCAGGGCCTCTGTCCATCCTGTCCCTTCCACCGGGCAACACTCTTCCCAGATCTATATAGCTCACTCTCTTAGCTCCGTCAGGCCTTTACTCAACTACTTCCTTCTGAGGAAGCCCTTCCCCAGTATGCAAAATGAAAGTAAAATAAAATATGAATTAATTTAAGTAATAAATTTAGTCAGTAGAAGGCACATATTTCTATATACCAGCAACTACAAGCCTATAAAAAACTAAGTTGCTGAAATCTGGCCATGGTGATATAAATCTAAGGACGACACTACACAAGGAATGCCTACTAAAATGACACTCACACAAGCACACAACTGAAGCATACGTATAAAAAAATTGAAACCACGTATATATAAATGTCTGAGCCAGCTTTCTCCTAACTTTCTAGCCTCAGTATTTTCCCATGTCATTAAATATTCTTCAAGAACATGATTATTAAAGACTGCATAACACTGTAGGGATGTACCAAACATTCACCCTTCAACAATTAGTAGAAAGCCTGCTGCATGCCAGGCACTGTGGTAGGTGCTGCGAAAAAAGAGTGATCAAAAAATATATAGCTCATGCCCTTATGGATTTAACCATGGGGTTATCAGATAGACATTAAGCTACCACACAAAAAAATATATAATTACCACTGTCTTCTCTGTTACAAGATCGGAACAGAGTGGCAGGAGAGACCATGATACCTGTAATAATATGTCAATAATCTCTATAATATCTATTAGGGGCTAATTTACTTCAAGGTCAGATGGAGTGACATTTACATAAAGCCTGAAAGATGAGTAACGGGAGAGGCCACAACAGTGAGAGGCCCGCGTACTGCAAAAAAACAAACAAAAAAAACCAAAACGAAACGTTTTCATTACGTTTCAGTAGAAAAGAGCATGCGGAAACATGGTCAAGGTTTTTTTCGCTTAACTTATGTGGAACCCAAACATCAAAGTGATTCACATAACCAAGCTGGTGCAAATGATTTTCAACGCTTGATTTGGATATTTTGAGTCTGTCGGCTATCTCCCGAGTGGTATAACATTGATTGTTCTCAATTATTGTTTTGATTTGATCGCTATCAACTTTAACTGGTCTACCCAATCCTGGAGCTTCGTCCAGTGAGAAATCTCCAGCACAAAACTTCACAAACCACTTTTGACACGTTCGATCAGTCAAAGCACCTTCTCCATACACTGCACAAATCTTTTTGTGCATTTCAGTTGCGTTTTTAAACTTTCTTGAAATAATAATGCATAATATGCCGGAAATGTTGCTTTTTTTCTTCCACCTTCAATATTAAAAAGGTTACACAAAAATTCAACAATTTTGATAAGTCTTTTTTTAAAATGCAATCTGATATGACAGCTGTCACATACAATCTAACAAAATTGTTTCAAATGAAGTTAAAGACAACTAAGTGCTACTAGAGCCATCTTACGGGAAAAAAAAGAACGAACCTTTTGGTCCACCCAATATCTCTCCTCCGCTGACTGCTACACACTCCCTATGCTTACCACACAACAGAGAGAGAGTAGAGCAATTGCTACAGCAATTGCTATCAGAAAATTATTAAGAGTTTCCAACTCACAGCAGGCACAATATACACATATAAGTGGAGTATGCTAAATTCACAAAAGTGAAAAACCCATTTGGTATAAATTTCTGAACCAAAATCTTGAACAACTATAAGTTCAACTTAAGTATGGAAATATTTTGTACCTAAAGTAATATGAAGGAGTTCTGTATTTTTATATTGGATTTCATAGAATAAAAATGATTTCTTTTCTACCACATCCTTTTAATTGGTAAACCCTAAATGAGGCAAAATATATAATTTTGAGTTAGAGTTCCCAGAATTTCCATGGAGCTCAGGACAATATTAAACACTTGTCAGAATTGTAGATATTTAAGCAAGTAAGTACACTTAGTGTTTAAAGATGCATATTCAGGCACGCAGGAGTAAAATGACATGATGTCTGGGAATTGCTTGTAAATACTTCAGCAAAGAATTAAAAAGAAAAATATAACAGGAGTTGAAGAAAATAAAGTAAACCGTGGTAACTGTTGAATGTGGATGATGAATATACATAGAAGTCATATATACACACATATAAGTATGTATAATGTGTATACATACACACATAGTACATACACACACACACACACACACACACACACACACACACACTTCCCCAACTTTTGAGTTTGTTTGAAATTCTCCTCCCCCCGCAAAAAAATAAGTAAAGCTGCCAGAAGTACACTACAGAGGGTCCCTGACGTAAAATGGTTTGACTTACGTGATTTTTTGACTATGATGGTGCGAAAGCAACAGGCGTTCGATAGCAGCCATACTTCAACTTTAATTTTGACCTTTTCCCCGGCTAGCTACATGCAGTACGACGCTCCCTTGTGATGCCCAGCAGAGGCAGTAAGCCGCAGCTCCCAGTCGGCCACACCATCACAAGGTAAGCAGCCAACACACAACCATCCTGTACCCAGACAACCATTCTGTTTCGCACTTTCGGTTCAGTATTCGATAAACTACATGAGATATTCAACACTTTATTATAATACAGCCTTTCTGTTAGATGATTTTGTCTAACTGTCAGCTCAGGTTAAGTGCTCTGAGCATGCTTAAGGCAGGCTAGCCCAAGCCGTGATGTTCTGTAGGTTAGGTGTATTAAATTCATTTTCCACGTACAGTATTTTCAACTTAAGATGGATTTATAGAGATGTAACCCCATCATAAGTCAGGAAGATTTATAGGTATATTTAACACAAAAAATGTTTGTTAATTTTCCCTGGATCCACTAGAGTTAGTAAACTCCCTCCTAAATCCAGTTTCAGCATGTCTGAATACTACATACATATTTATTAACAACTGAAGGATAACAACACAATTTAACTACTCAAGCCAAAACTGTGGACAGTACCCTCCAATTCAAAAGTACTTACTTAAAGCCACAAGACTTTCCCAGGGTTCTTTTTTAACCCTGCACAGATATCTTCACTGTATTCACAATATTAATTGTTCTATTACAAGAGACTCCCTTGAGGTAAACACCTGCCTTCAGTCATTTTAGATCTCTTTTGTTGAGTGCCGGCCTGGCAAATAGTACACACTCAGGAAGCCATGGTTTAGGCAAAGTAGAGGCTTGATAGCATGACACAATGTGTAACATCAGAAGCATTAAGTTTAACAAGAGTTGCTTCAGGGGTGGCATTCAATGGTCTCAAAAATACCTAACTAAAGAAACAACCTGACTTAACATATGCTTCCAGTACCCCTCCAAATCATAAGGCAGGCTTGAAAGCAAAATATTCACAATTGGGTACAAATTTCTTGCAAGTTTAGCATAACTGGAGAAAAGTTTTACAATTCTGGGCCCAGAACAAATGATGGTTCTGCCAAGCTAATCTTATGTATCCCATATTTTATGACTTTATTTCATCTTTATTCTCATTGTGTTTTCAGACAGTTAACTATATTGCTCTCCCTCTCTCCCCAGGAACTGTGACCGCCTTGAAGGCAAGGTCTTTTTATCTCCTAGTTAAGTGTTCAGTAATTGATGAACACAATAAATGGAACACCATTCTGAGAATGCAGAAAGCAATGACCACAAACTCAAACGGCGTTATCAGACATACTGTTAACCTAGACATCTTTGAGGAACATAAGAGAATTCCTGTCTTTTGCCTCCATTTACCCAACCAAAAACCAATCCCAGTCTCAGATTAAACTGTTCTATATTAAAGATCTAGAATCTAGCTTAAAACAAACTCCCAGGAAAATTCTGCTATGAAACTTTGAACATCTTCAAGTTGGAGCATATTCTACTAAAAACATCTTACCAAAATAAATCAAAGGAAAATTTCCTGACTCCACTCCACTTAAAAAGTCAGTAAAAGATGACTTAAAATTTCTTAAAATCATTCATTTGTGCTTGCTCCCCCTGCCCCACATCCCTACCTGGCAAATAATAAATTCAAACTTCAGAGCCATGACTGTTTGCTTCCCTAAAATCTATCTCTATACTTAAGTTGTATGTAGTTTTATGAAATGGCCCATTTTCTATCACTCTGTGAACAAAAGAGATGGCCATACAGCTACATTCCAAGCATAAAGCGAGTTCACAAACACTGATGCAAATCTGTCCATTATGAACATTTGCATTTCTACTGTTAATGCTTTTTATGAGAAGCCTATAAAGTGATTATAGTTTCTGATCTTTTTTTTTTTTTTCTTTCTTTGCGGTACGCGGGCCTCTCACCGCTGCGGCCTCTCCCGTTGCGGAGCACAGGCTCCGGATGCGCAGGCCCAGCGGCCACAGCCCACGGGCCCAGCCGCTCCGCGGCACGTGGGATCCTCCCCGGACCCGGGCACGAACCCGCGTCCCCCGCATCGTCAGGAGGGCTCTCAACCACTGCGCCACCAGGGAAGCCCAGTTTCTGATCTTCTTAAAGCACAATAGAGAAGGAAATATTAGAATGATCAGAGAGAATGCTTGTGGTAATACAATTTCACTCTGATCTCTTTCATGTACAACTCCTCGGAGATCTTGAAGGCTCCTCTTGGCGCACTGTAATTATTTATTTACTAAATTTCTGAGCTTGGTGCCATGAAATGGATTTAAATATTGTTATGCAGATGATGCTTAGGTACAACGTCCTTTTGATGCTGCTTAATCTATTTTTACTCCCAGTACTATCTTGTCTAAGATTCAACACCATGTGCTTTGAAACAAGTTGTTCTTCAATGTTTCAAAACCTGATTTATTAGTTGTTCGCATTCCATCTGCCTCCAAAGACTGCAATGTGCCTTTACTTTCGCTGGCTGCGCAAAAGGTTGAGGCTCAGTTTTCCTCCACTTTATCATCTGATCAGCGTATCTGACACATGTGTTAAGCTCTCCTTTCAACTATACAAATCACTTAAAATTCACACTTTTTTTTTCTCAAGATCACGCCAGTACAGCAGGAGCTTGACTAATGCATTTGTCATCTTCCATATTTACTAATGTTTCAAAAAACTGCTCTCAAGGAACTGTCCTTGCTATTGTAAAAAACCGAAGCCAGGCTGAAACACCGATGCTTGCCCAAACTGGGAAAACAAATTATTATTAGCAAATATGGATTGCATGATCCACAGCTAGGAAAGAACAGGGACCAGTGCTAGGGTCTGTAAATAACTACAACAAGAAACAATAACAGATGGAATAATCTGAGGGTGTGGGAATTTTTAAGGAGAAGAGAAAGAAAATGGTCTGGAAGAGGCAAGGAAGACACCTATCATATCTATGTGACAGAAAAGAGTCACCATTTAAAACAGCAAGTAGGGGAAGTGGGCTTTCAAGGATGAGAAGGGTTTTAGTTCTAATTGCTCTAGGAAGAAGGTTAAAAGAACATTCAATAAAGACATCTGAGATATGAAGGATTTGCAATGATGAGACGGGTAAATTCATTGGACGGAGGAGGGAAACAGAGATGTATAGAGTGGTATTGGGGATAAGGGGCCTGAGAATGTCAGACAACTGGGGACCCTGGGCTCGCTGTGGTAACTGACATGAATGAGATACTGGGCATGACGAGATGGACAGACTGCAGAGATGAGGCAGTAAGAGCTGTGGGGGATTAAGGGCCATGGGAACGAACAGGAATTTACACAGTTGTGACGCTTTCACTTACACTCTTTCGATGGTGGTATGGAAGCTACCCTTGTGAAATGGTCTCAGTCAATGAACAATTCTCAACTCTCATCTTTCTTATTGGATCTAGCAGCAGCAATTGGCTCAATTAACCATTCCTTTCTTGAAAGAATTTCTTCACTTAGCTTCCAGGACCTTGATTCTCCTTCTTACCTTGTAGCCAGTCCTCCATTTTCTTGCTGATTCCTCTTCATCTTCCTGACCTTATTATCACTTGACTACCCCAGGGCTCAACCCTTGAACCCTCGCTCTGCTCTAGATACATGCCATAGAAGATTTCATTTAACCTGGTAGCTTTAAATAACATCTATATGCCAATGACGCCTCAATTCCTATCTCCAGTCCAGACCTCTCTCCTGAACTCCAGACTGGTATGTCCAAGTGACTCCTCGGTACCTCCACTGGAATGCTAATAGGAATGACTCAAATTTAATACATCCAAAACCAAACTCGGACCAACCTCCCATTCCCTACTTGCTCCTCCAACAGTCTTATCTCAGTAAAAAAGAATAAAGTACTGACTCAGGCTAAAACATGGATGAACCGGAAAAACGGGATGCTAAGTGACAGAAACAAACACAAAAGGCCACATATTGTATAGTTTCATTGATACTGAATGTCGAGACTAGGCAAATCCACAGAGACAGAAAACAGATTAGTGGTTAGCAAGGGGCTGAGGGAAGGAGGGATGGAGAGTGACTCCTGATAGACAGGGATTTCTTTTTTCGGGTGATAACAATGTTCTGGAACTAGACAGTGGTGATGGTTGCACAACTCTGTGAACACACTAAAAATCACTGAATTGTACACTGTAAAACTGAATATTATGGTATGTGAATTTTATCTCAATAAACACATTTAAAATAAAATAAAAATAATAAAAGATGACAGGAACTTTGCTTTGTTTGCTCTTATCTTATCTCAAGCACCTATAAGAACATCGGACAATAGTGGGTATTGAGAAAATATCTGTTGAGCAACTGATGAATTAGTCTCTGAAGTTCATGCACATATATATACACTGACTACTATTTTGCTGTTCTCTCTTCTTCATATCTAATGATGTGTGAAAGAGGAGCAGATGTAAGACCAAAAGTCCATTGATCTATCTTGAAATCAGCCCTAAAAGTTAATGGAAATATGAAAAAAGAGCTAAGTAAGAAGTACCAAGTGTGCCAATTCTTTAAGTTCAGAACTCTCTCAAGTTAAGGCAACTTTGATTATTCAGGTATTTGTACAACACTGCATTAAAGGTTTAAAATAATTTTCTGTAGAGCACAAAGGGTAAATTCTAAATCAATCCACAGGTAGCTATTACAAAGCAGTTTTGTGTACAAGACAGTGAGAGAAAACAACAAGTCTAAGATACGGTATCATCAAGGAATGTATAACCTACATGGGTAGAAAATAAATATCCAAGTCCTAAAAATTCCAAAGACAAAAGAACAGCAAATAAAAGAATAAAATTTGGTAGCAATCGAAAAAGAATCTCATATCCAATATTCTTAATTTTTTAAATCTGGCATTTTTTCCCAATGTGGAAAACAACTTATCATCAACTGGGATAGCAATAGATAGTCAATAATTATTTTTGTTTAGATGACTATAACTCCGCAGTACATCTTAAAACCTAGGAAAACACATTTCTTGACAGTCACACACACTTATTATATATTTTTTCTGCACACATAAGAAAGGAGCTCATTTTCCACTTCCCATTAGCAGGCAAAGAGATCATTCCTAATAGCATGGGGTTCCCAAGTGTGCCACTCCCTGCGGCGCTCATGCCAAGGCACAGAACACTCCTCTCAAGAAGAAAGGCCCAGTTGAAGCTGAAGTATCTGATTGTCTAGATTTCACCCTGCCATATCCTATTCCTCAGCCTGTTCACCCATAATCTCTTTTAGATGGGTTTCTCTCCCTTCTCATCACGGCAGCATTGTTTCATCTGAAATTCAATCACAGATGAATTAGACTTTAGGAAACATTCCCATTCTAGCTCTACAGTCACACCAGAAACCCTAGACCTATGTTTATTTTGTTACAGATTTTAGTTCTCGCATTTCAATGCAAAATCACTTTCCCCTGGACAATGCTACTGATATTGGCAAGAGAGCACAAGGGGCTGCCACACAACTCAATCACCAATAGCAACCAGGGAAACTCAACCCTCAGCAGACATTAGTAATCATGGGAAAAGAGCCAGAACTTTAATCACAATTCTTTCAGAAACAGCCAGGGATTTCAAAATGCTGTTATTCTAGGATATGACCCTAATACAGTGCTTAATCAAAGCCACTGTCAGGACAAGAATAACCTGCAGACTTTAATAAAAACCAATTTCATAAAAGTGAGTGTGTCGGCATCATGCTGGACCCAATTCAGCGAAATTCTAAAAAGTTTACATCTATACACATTCTATAGATAAGATTTGTTTATGATACCATAGTGCACTTCTATACTTGAAACTGTGTATTTATACAAATACACACACACGCACATCCACATATACATTGCCATTTAGGCACATAGTCACAATTAAGGTTACATAGTCAACAAGAGCAATGCAAAATGTGAACCTGGGTAATTGGTGACCAGCTGGGTGGGCAGGTGCAGGATCTGGATTGAATTGCCCTCGTGTCCCAGAGATGATCTAGAGGCTTTCTTCAAACCGGAAATTTGGGACAGAGCATTTTTGGTGCCAAGGCTCTGTTGGCAAGAGACACAAGTCCCAGATGTTCACAAGGCTACGAAGCTTGACTTAACTCTGCCACCAGCTCTATTTTTAGGCTACGTCCTGGTGAAATGGCAAAGGCCATGATCGTACCTTAAGATACAGCAGCTGCCACGATTGCTCCTGTAGAGAGCACAGCAGAGCTGTTCTTTGTCATCAGAGAAGAAAAGAGAAGCGGTACACTGCTAGCCCATCTTGTCTGCTATACTCTAGGGCTTTTCTCTTCTCCCCAACTAGGAGAAACCTGGGGAAAGTAGCAGGGAGTAAGGGGGCATGGAGAGGAAGAGAGAGGTTGCGCTGAAATGTTTTGTATATTTATAGAGGAGCTCCACCAGGGAATGATTATACATACATACATACACACACACAAAATGGTGGGACATACGTACAACAATTCAGAGTGGTTTATAATCTATTAGTGGTATATAATCTATTCTAATCTATTAGAATCGAAGGGAATGTGTTCACTCTTAATTCTTAAAAAACATCGGCCCATATGTGTGTTATGTACATACACACATACATATATGCATATATATATGCACACATATACACATACAGACAGCTCCAACACTTCCACAGACTACCTTCTATCTCGAGATATTTCCACCAGATCTTTCTACTAATAAAAGGGGAGAGATTCCTCTAAATAGAAATAATGTAACTATGAGTGAATATTGCAGGCCAGTGACACCAACAGACATCAAAATTAAGCATTTCGATGAACTAAAAAAACAATCTGAGATTTTTTACCCCTGAAAAAACACCCCAATCACAAAGAGGTCTATGATAAAAAACAAAAGAACATACCAAATAAATTATTTCTTAATTCAAAAACAAAAGCAGCATATCAACAAGCGAGAGGCTGGACAAGGGAGTCTACATCTGTCACATTTCTATTCACTGTTACCAGGACAATCTTTAGGGGATTAGTCCCAGGATCCGTGATTCACAGCAAACCTGCTTTCAAATGTATATTGACAATATTTAATTATGTACTTTCTTGGCATAATCTGTATGTAGCTGATGCTTCTATAGAAGCTAAGAAAAAGGCTATTTCGCAAATGTCTATTCCTATCTGACCAGACGAAGGTTCGAAATACTAATAAGTCAACCCGATGGTTAAGCTAAGACCCTTCACTGGTTGGAGACACAGATGCACTTCTGGCCCACAACGGGCTGTGGAGGAACAAAGGGATAAGATGGCAAAGTTGTAAAGATGCTTATTTTCTTCTGAATCAGACTGAATTTTTTTTGTTTTTTTGCTTTTGTCTCCTGAATTATGAATTCTTAGAACATTGGAGGGACCCACATGTAAATACTGAAATATTTTCTAAATGATTTTCTAATTATCTGCCTTTTTTGGAAAATTTACAACACTGATTCTCTCCATTAGTGCAGATAACAGAGGGTACACAGCACCTAGATGATTGGACAAGTGGGAAACTACAGCACCTTCGTTTCACTGAAGAAAACAAGTCTATACAAATAACAGTACTTTAAAATAACATAGTTGCTAAATGTCCAAATTGCTTTTGCAATCACACTCTCATCTGAGCCTCATAGTAGTGTGTTACTAAAGCAATTGATGAGAAAATCAAGATACCAAAGGGTGTAGAACCTTGCCCAAGATCCCTACAGATGGTTAGTGGTTTAAAACAAACAAAAATGCTAGGCAATGCAAGGAACGTTCTCAAAAGTCAAGGGAGCTGTCTAGTTTCCAATATCTGTCCTATAATTAACTAGTAATGTGATATTTAGAGGAAATAATGTCAAGTTGGAAATGGATAACTAACAAGAACCTGATATATTAAAAATAAATAAATAAAATAAAATTTTTAAAAAATGTCTATTTGGACATGAATTTGTACTTTGTAGAGTAAGAATCATACCACGTTTTCTCCAAATATCTCATAATAGATACCAAAACAAATGAAATAATAAATAAGAGGTAGGCTTTTGGACACAAGAGAGTCCACATAATTTCAGCATTTAACATCAAGCTGGTTCCCCTTTAAGGTTTCTGGAAACTCTTAGATTCTAAAATTCCTCTCTCAGTTCAGGCTGTGATAGTTTTGCCTCAGTGACACCCAGAATGGTTCAATATGACTGTCTTTGGTTTGAGGATAGTCTCTTAATCACTGTCCCCCAACTCTACTTGTTGGAAAAATATTACTTATTTTTTATCTCATGTACAGCTAGGTATCACAGGAATTCTTTTGATAAATGCATTTTAAGAAATTACTAAATTCTACTACATCTTTATGTAACCACATAAAATGTGGATTCTGATAGGAAATTAAAATGCACTTATTCTTGTTTTAATATGTAATCAGAATAAAACAAAACCGCTTTATTTTTGTTTGCTTAATAATCTATTTTGTATATTGTTTTTAAGATGTATATTTTACTATGTTTGCTCTAATATGCTTGCTCATCTATTATAGAAACACACTGTTACAAGAATTTTTGCAAAGTGAGGTATAGGAGTTGTGACAAGTGGATGTAGAAAGAAAAGAATTGTCTTTTAAAGCCAATCCTTCGATGTGTGGGAAACGCAGAACTGAAGAATCTAAAACCAGGAGGTCTGCCTATAATTCAAGAGCTTCCATCCGTAAAGATCTTCTCTGATTATATAGATCTGACCACTGAAGTTCATCAGCTATTCTTCTCGATCCTGACTCCCAAAGATGAGCTGATTCCCATTATATAATTACATACACATTAGTAATTCAAGGAGCAAGATGGCCTATGGCTGAAAGATTTCTAGCTGGATTATCTCAGGCTCTGAAGGTTATGCCTGCTGGGTAAGGATTACCAGAGTTAATTTCAGATAGTGAACTGGAGGTACCCAGGCTAAGGAAGAAATGCCAGCATCTACAACCAGAACAATAAAGCAGCATCTCCAAGCTTGCCTTGACAAATCTCTCCTTGCCTAGATGTTATTCATTCTCCTGCTTCACTTGTACAATACTTACCTATAGCACAGAAGTGGTGATTGTTTAGAAAAAGTGGTACTTTTTCTCTCCTGTGTTTCACAACAAACGAAGGCTGAGAAGAATTACTGGGACCAAAATGAGAGGCTTTCCTAATTTTTTGAAGATGTAATCCCTTTGATTAATATCTGTGATTTTTGAAGGACTCTCTAGGAAACCCCAAGTGTGTACATTCCTGCATGCAATATAGTGGCCGAAAGGGAATGCTTTCCAAAGGCTTCTCAGGCTGCAGAGAACTCAAGTCCAGATCTTGATATACTTTTGTTTGGCCAAAGAATAATCCCAGCAGGTGAATTTTAGAGTTTGGAATGGGAAAAATGCAAAAACTGGTTAGCACCCTCAACAGACCCAAGAGACTCATATTATATTCTCAGGATATAACGTCACTGCCACACATCTTTGTATCTGAATCCACCTTGTTGCCACAGCACAGGGCAAATGAAAGCAAATGAGCCAATTCTCAAACCTATATTCATTAAATCCTCCAAAACCAAGTGTCATCTTTCATAATCCAGTCAGCTGCCAGTTCTGTCCAGCAGTGTACAGATCTAAAAGAACTCATGTCTGCAAACAGTTAAATAAGCCCCTTAACAAATTCATATCAGCAACTTAGTTCTAGAAAGCATATTTTTCAAACAAATATATACAGTGTTAAAAATGAAGGAAAAGAGGCAACGTTGCTAGGAAATAATGACTACATATTTTTTAAATGAGTAATTAAAATGGAATTACATCAAAGTAGCTGAAATGGGAGCAGAAAACTGCTAGGCCTTCATTTCCTTTTTATTTGGACCTCTTATTTTATATAAAACAAATAGAATGGCAAAAAAAGGCAATCTTTGTTACTGTTTTACTTAATGGCTAATAAATCATTATTCTCCCACACAGAAAACCATAAATAAGCAAGCCAGAAATACTGAGACAAATGGCATTTTGTTTGTGTTTTAGGATGCAATTTAATATTTTAAAAGGATGGAGTGGGAAGGGTCAGGTAAGGAAAGAGAGAGGAAAGAAAATCATTCATTTTGTGTATGTGGTATTTAATTTCTTTTCTGGATTGAACTGAGAATCTGGGTCTCATGAATCTAAATGCTGCCACATGGCCCAGTTCCTAATGACTGGTCTATTACACTATAGTTGGATTTATTTGAACAATTAAATGGCTTGTCCAAAACAGAAGGCATACCTGCCTTCCAGTAGATAAAATACACTAATTCCCTTAGGGGATGAATATAGGGCAAAAACACAAAGAAGTGTGCCTAACAATGGTAAAAATGTCAGGAAACAGAAAATGTCAAATCCCCAAGGGAAAAACAAGCTCAAACTCTGGTTCGAGTTCAGGTACCACTTTTCTGTGCGATGAAATTATACTCTACAGTCCCCCCAAGGGGAAAACAACGGCTGGAACTAATCAAAGTGTAGTGCTTGGTGAATTCTCTTTTTTTCAAAGTTCAAAACAAAAGCAAAAGCAACAACATAGCTTTCATGTCATTGTTGGCAGGAAATTTAACTCTTCTCAGTATAACTTTTCTTTGGAAAAAACTGAACCAGAAATGAGAGTTGCACATTTCTGAGTCCCTCTTTCTGATTCCAATTTCCTGCCTGCTAGGCTGGAAGCTAAAGAAATATGGAGGAAAATTTAACTGTTAATTACATATTCAAGCCATCATCTGATTTTGCTGATGGGTTCAAACAACGATGCTAAAACTTGGACATTTTACTTGATGATTTTTGTTCAGTCTGACATGTAAACACCTTGTAAAAGACGAATGATTTGAATAAAATTGTCTGCAGACTCCCCACCTTTCCAAGGCCAGTCTAGTTCAGTTTCAGTGTGAGCACTGGAGTTTCACTTAGTTCTCAGTGCAGGCAATTTCCCCTAAGAGGTCCAGTTTTCATTATGAAACTCAGAGGCACTGCCATCCTCATTCAAATTCTCCAAAGCACCATAAATAACGCCTGATGGAGCCAACTAGTCTTTATGCTTCTGGTTGATTTTGCAATCGTAAGTGTCTGGCCTAATAAAAGTTAGATGAAACAAGTATTAAATATTTAACTTTCGTGGAATCCCATCAACCTCCTCTTGGAAATGAAGGCCTTGCCTTTTGCACCACTTCCAGTTATATTTTGATATTGCATCAATTCCTTGTCAGGATGATATATTTTCACTGCAATAAAAGTGGGGTGAGGAAAAAAGAGAGCTAATACAAATGTATTCCTCAGTGCAAGGAGGCTGGTAATGGAGCTGAGGTCAAAGCTGGGGTCTAAACACACACTTCTAGGCAAACAACAACGTGTCATAGACTAAGTACTAGGATTTTGTCAAGTGTTTCAGGATTTCTAAAGAGAAAACTTCTCAGAGAGGCCTTCCCCAGCTACCCTATCTAAAATTTCCACCTTCCCCGTTGATACTTCATGTCTCCCTTTTCTTTCATTTTCCTCCTTCACATTTATCATTATTAAAACATTACACATTTCTTATGTTGTTTATCATCCATCTCCTCTTCTAGAACATATGTTCCACCACGGAAGGGATTTTTGTCCGTTTTGTTCACTGCAGCATCCTCGCTGCCCAGAGAAGTGCCAAAGAAACTATTTGTTGAATGAATAAATAAATGAATGAAAGGAAATGACCCAGAGGGGCAAAGATAAGAAATATTAACTACTGTGCTTCAAGTTTCACTTTATTAATTAAACCCACACAACAGCCTATTGTACAAATCAGGGATCTGAAATTCAGAAAAATAAGCTGTTCAAAGTTACTCAGATAGTAGGGAGCTGCACAAGGATTTACACACAGTTCTTTATGCAGCACCACACTGCCTCCTCTCCAAAGAAGAAATGAGACTTGAATTGCTGAGTTGGGCCTTTGTGTGAGTGAGGAGTGAAGGTGGTAATGGAACCAGCACAAGAAAAGGCAGGAATGAAAATTCAGGAGCATCAAATATTGCAGAAAGGCAAAAACCTAGAATTTATGCTGAGATTTATATTCAAAAAGAAAAATTAGATGGACTCTGCAGGGCCTTAAATGTCAGGACCTGTCTTTTTACAAATGAACACTTTCAAACTTTATTTTTCTTAAACAGTAGAGCTTTTCTTTGTCATTTGAAAGCTTACATAGAAATCTGATATATTAAAAGTAGATAAAAGTCTGAGAGAAAATTCTAGAGACAAGAAGGTAGGTTAAGAGAAAACTGCAATAGACTACCAACAAAGGCCTGAAAAACAATGATGCAAGTGGAAAAAAATAACAAATGTCAGATTTGAAAAGTATTGTAAAAGCAAAAAAAAAGAACTTGGTGACAGATTAGGCAAAGATAATTGACAGAGAGGACTAGCAATTTTGGATTCCAACTACACTGAGAATGCTGTTATCTTGAGAGAAAAAGGAAATTTAGGAAGAAGGGCTTTGGCTTTGGTGAGTGTGGTCTCCATATATCCCTATGGCTTTAGGTGAGTGTGGTCTCCATATATCCCTACATGTCGAGGCCCCCAAGGTTCTGTTCCCCAATTCTCTGTTGTTCTCCTCTCCCTGAACAATCAAATACACAATCACGGTATCAACTACCACCTGAATACGAATAACACCCAAACACATGTATGGTCCTGACCTCTCTCCCAAGCTCCAGATTTCACCTGAGTACCTCATACATTTCAAATTCAACAATCTGAACTCATCTCTACATCTGGCCTTCTTCTGTCAAAGCTAAACCTTCTACTACCCAATTTCCCATGCCAATGGTCATCTCACACTTCTCCCTGTCCTTTATACCTTCTCCTCCCCCCACCCAATCAGTCAAGAGGGAGTGAAGAAGTATTTTCAATTTTACTGTATACTTTTCTGCATTATTTGAGTCTATACAGTAAGTATATGTAACTCACATAGCTTAAAATCCATACATTTAACAGAAAATAACGTGTTGATGAAGAGGTAGAGAAATTGGAACCTGTGTGTGCTACTGATGAGAATGTAAAATGAAAAGCAATTTAGTGATTCCTCAACAAATTATTAATAGAATAACCATGTGACCCAGTAATTCCTCTTCTGGTATATATCCAAAAGCATTGAAAGCAAGGTCTCAAAGAGATATATGTACAACGATGTTTACAGCAGCATTATTCACAATATCCATATATTATTACTTACATAGCTAAAAGCAGGAAGCAACTCAAACATCCACCAGATGAATGACGGGTAAGCAAAATGTGGCATATACATACAATGGAACATAATGCGGGTTTAAAAAGGGAGAAAATTCTGACACATGCTACATGAATGAAACTTGAGGACACTATCCTAAGTGAAATAAGCCAGTCGCAAAAAGACAAGTATTATATTATCCCACTTACAGAGACTAGTCAAATTCACAGAGACAGAAGGTAGAATGGTGGTTGCCAGTGGCAGGGAGAGGGGGTAATAGGGTGTTACTGTTTAATAGGTACAGAGTTTCAGTTGGGGAAGACGAAAAATTTCAAGAGATGGATGGTGGTGAATGTACTTAATAACATTGTACTACACACTGGTTAAAATGATAAACTTTATGTGTATTTTACCACAATTAAAAACTTTTAAATTAAGTCAATGAAGCAACTCGAGACCCCAACTATCTAGTAATGATAAATAGTAGTGCTTAAAAAAAAAAAAAAGAGTTCTTAAGCACCAAAAGATATTCATACTATGTCTATGCCTTACTCTATACTCAAGAATGATCTTTTCTTATGCAAAGAAATGATGCATTACAAGAATAAACAAATTATTTACTGTCAGGTACTACATTTCCATTTCAGAAACAAAAAGCCAACTTATTATACTCTATGCTAAAGCATCCCTTTACTGTTAATCAAGTTTAAATAAAACTCTTTATGGATGGCTGGAGACCTAAAAGTGAAGTATCAGTATACCATTAATATTTTAATTGAACCATGAATATTCATAGCCATTTATTTCTTTAAAGAACAAGATAACTAAATTATTCTAATATGCAAATTTCAGTGCTGACAAGATATCTTACCTTCATCTACATTACAAAAACCAGTGCATTTTGAGTCCATTCATTATTTATGTAATCCTAGGGTTTTCCGGGTTATTATGAGCTATTGAACATACGCAGCATTTTCTCAGATGAGGGCAGAGTACTTGTGGTGTTCCAAAGTCATTTTGCCCTAAGCCGCCTGGAAGAGCTGTATTTGCTTTTTTCATGACTCCAAACTAATTTCAGCACCACCCCCAACACCTGTTCTTCACTACAAGCCCAAGGGAACAAGGAGAAGGCAATGTTATTAAAGATTTGTTTCTCTGGTTTCTTTCAATGACCTGGGAAACTCCAGCTCTAACATTGCAAAGGATGCTTAGAACTTTGACAGCTACGCCAACAGGCTTATAAAACTGACAGTTCATCACTTCACTTTTCAATTATAAAAAAAATGTATGCAAGCTGACTGATAATCCCCCAAAGTGAAGCAGCTCATTTTAATGCAAAGGTACACATAACCTATCAATCCAAGGAGCTACCCAAAGTATCTCACCATATCAGGATTATATGTATTTTAAATCATGTTTGTATTTCAAGTGAGCCAAGATGATAAGAAATATAATGGCTATGAGAAATTCTAGTTCTAATTTTGAGATATAAAAATATATCCCAAGTTGAAAAACCATGTGACTGGAGAATAAGAAGTCAGATGTTTAGTCGCCAGTAAATAATTAGCAATGTGGGAACAGGATTCAAGGATCTGGAGCATCAAGTAATATAAAAAGAGTCCTTTGTATGGCTAAGAATGGCCAGGTAAATCATGAAAATCCCACTAAGTATTTGATGCGAGGTGAAGCTGAGTTCAAAGAGAGAAATATGGCCAAAAGGGACGATACAGAACCACAGCCTTCCTTTTCTTTGAATCCCATGTTACAATCCCATTACAAAAGATAAATACTACAATTTCAACAAATTAAGACAATATAAGAATAACAGTATCAAATATATATACAGTGTTGGGAAAATCTGTACCTATTAGGGGGATTATGAAAGGAACATCTGTACTATTCTGAACATCTATAATCTCTACCATGCTGATTTGTCTCCAATTATGAACACATACTTTTATGATTTGATTGTGCTAGTATTTCACTATGCAATAATGTCCTTCCAAATAAACCTGATGGATCTATCTTAGTTTTTTCTCCCTATAGTCTGTTGGTTTTTTTTTTTCCTTTTTTTTTGGCCGCGTGGCTTGTGGGATCTTAGTTCCCCGACTAGGGATTGAACCTGGGCCCCCAGCAGTGGAAGCACGGAGTCCTAACCATTGGACCACCAGGGAATTCCTTTGGATTCCGCACACACATTTTCTGGGGGGAAGTCAGAAACTTCTTGACGTTTACAGGCAACTCATCCAGACTGCAAGTGCGGTAGGAAGCAGCATGATTAGAAGCAAGAGTACTGAGTAAAAACAAGGAGATCTGGGTTCTTCTACAGATTCCATGACTTAAGTTGTTGTGCAATCTTAAACCAGTCACTTATCTTTGGGGTGGGTGGGGTGGGGTGTCTCAGTTATGTCCTCTATAATGTAGATTAGACTTTATCCAAGAGACCTTCTAACTTTATAATAATCATTGGAATAATTTGTAGGAACAGTTGGCTTAGGAACAGTTACAAGGTGATCCAGGAAATTACAAAGTGGCATTTTTGTAGTTCAAAAATTTTTCATAAAGAAAAATATTATTAAAGGGGAAAAAAAGACAAATACAAGTTTCTTACTTCAACTGTTTCCTAGCTTCCTAAACTCTGATGAATGCATTAAGTAGACTGAATATTTAAGGATGAGTGGAAGTAACATATTTTACTTTTCTAATCTAAAACATTATCCAAACTTTAACAAAGATGTGTTCCAGCTCTATCATCTGTATAATTTACTCTTTTTGATTATATTTATCTTTAAATTACATTGTGAAAGAGACTGCCAAGTCCAAGCTTCTGTGCCTACAAGTATGTGAGCATCTTCCATTTATTAACAAATGAAAATATATATCCAACCTGGAGCATATTATCTTTTTCTCTCTCATTCATTCACTCACATGCACACAAATAGTGAATAACAGAACTAGAAAGTAAAAAAAACAAATGAAGGTAATTTACCTTAGCATCTTTTTAGAAGCAGAAATGAATGTCTATTATCAGCATCACAAGAATTAGGTGTGTTACAAGAAGACTGTTGTACAATGCCAATAATTACACAAAGGCTGAATTAATAATTAACATGACTATGGATATTTTAAAGGTCATCCTCTTATTTGTCATCGCTGAAGTTAAACACATGGATTAATTCGCCCTAAACCTCAAGGACCTCAATAAACACTTGCTGTGTGATGAAAGGGCTCTATGGGTGCTAAGGCCTCAGTTACCTCTCCAACAGGACACTGCAGTCCAACATTCTGTCTCCATGTTGGTAACCAGTCTTCACTGAGACGGTTTCAGTCTCATTTCTCACTTGTGAATGTTTATTTTTCTACTGAGACTGCGTAAGATCACCTCTAATGTTATCAGGGTGGTGACTGTTCCTTCCCCTTAAGAAACCATCTTTGTAGAGCTGGGGTTATTGGGATCCGTTCCTTTGCTCATTTTGATTTTGCTGGCTGTAACTAAACTGGCCAAAGTAAGAGAATGTTTTCAATAATTCAAGCTCAACGAACAGATGCCCCCTATAAATGGGTTAAACGAGTTTTTTAAAAAGGCACAGGAATATACTACATAATGGTAATTTGACTGTGACGGAGACAAGGGATTAAAATTAAAGAGACAAGCCAACCAATCACTTTTCTTAAGGTGTGATCTGCCAATTATCTCAACCAACACAGATCCTAATATTATCATTCTAGGCCATATGTGTAATTCTCAGGCAAAAAATAAATCTTTTAACAAGTCTGTAAGAACTGTTGGCACCCATTCATGCCAGCCTGCACTAACATCTTGAGAATTTTCTCTATTCCAAAAACATATATAATGAGGGGGGAGTAGAAGAGGTGGGAGAGAACCTCGCCATAAATGTGATTTAGTGTTAGGTTGAAAAAAGAGGTAAAGATCCAAGTGATTCTTTTTAAATTTGCTAATAGATAGTAAGAAAAATGCTGGCAGTGCTCACCACTCACAAGCTGAAGGAGTGTACGGAGGTCCAGAACACTTTCAATAGTCACTGTGCCCATCTGTCAGCAACACAGTCACCGAACAGAACGGGCAATTACCAAAGCCCTTTTCAGTTATAATCTGTCAACCACATCTAGTCTTCCTGCCAAAAGAAATCAGAACTGAGGAATGCAGAAACAGACTGGCTTTATGGGACTGATGAGTAGTTCATTTAAGATGAACCTGGAGGTGAAGAAAGGGAGGGGGAAAATTAGAGGACTGTTATAACCACTCCCCAGAATATGTTTGAACTGTACACCACTGGGCATCAAAGCAGTGTGGAAGGAGAGAGGCACCGTTATGATGTAAACCCACTTTGCTCTACTGTGCTTATTACAACTTCAAACTCAAGAAATTGTCTACTCATTCCCAGAACTTATTCTTTCTGACACTGAACATACAAGATTGACCTCTGTCTACAGCTGTCCCATTCCTATACCCTACCGCCAAAGCAGTAAAATTTTAAAACCAAGGAAACTATTAATTCACATAAACATGTATTAAATGTTTTCAACATCTAAAGCAGTATTGTATGTGCTATGGCTCCGTAACTATCTTTGAAGGTGAAGGGGACCTCTTTTTAAAGTTAATGCTCTACTACCAATCAACACCTCTCCTGTCCACTTTGTGATCAAGCTTTCCAGTCGAGATGTAAGTAACGTGCCCTGAAAACACAGTACACAGAATGGATCAGAATTAGAGAGAACAGTAGGTGTACAGTAATGTGGGTGTGAGGTGATGAAGACTTGGACAAGGTGGGAAAAGTGAGATTGGGAAGCCACAAGAGGTAAATCTAAAGCAAAGAGGAAATGACAAGATTTGGTGACAGGTTAGATCTAGGAGATAAAAGCAATGTAGTACCTCTGAAAGTACATATAATGAATACATACTAACTTCCTTTTTGGGGAAAAAAAATCACTTTAAAACTTCTTAGGCTGAGAATTTTGCACATCTCTTTCTTTTCAACAAATGTGTATGAGCATAAATACCAGTATTTGATTTTTGGTGAGCACTTCACTGACCTACAATACATTTGAATATAATATTCTTATAATATTCCTTCTAAAAACTTGCTTCTAACAGATTTGCTATCACCACTGAAGACAAAAGATAATATTTCAATTTCAAGAGGCTCCAAACCTTCAACAAATAGCATCTCCGCAGATGACATCTTTTCAGATGCATTTGGGTGCAAAGGCCAGAGGCAACGTTCTAATAAGAAGAAAAGAAGAGCAGCCAGTGTGAGACAAAAGTACAATATTAACAAGAGTTAGGACTCGGACATTTCAGAGAAGCCATGGTTACGCTGATCACCAGCTTCATCTTTCATGCACGTGAAGAGCAGACATCTCAGGAGAAAGGCAGTGAGCAGCAGTGGCAGGTCAGCAATGCTTTTAGACAAACTGACAACGGAAAGAAAGAGCCCTGGCCTTAATTATCCTTCAGAAACAATCGCTGCCTTACTTAGTACTAAAACCAGGGCAATCAGCAAATATTTTTATTCGGTGTCTATAAGTGAGAGTAACGACAAGGTTATTTTAAAATGCCTGCTTTCAAGGAGCTTACAATCTAGTTCAAACGATTATAATCTAAATTGAGTGTAATTCTCTCCCTAAATATATCTTTAAAAGCATATGTGTGTGCACACATTGGTATATGTGTATATAAATATTTAAATACTATATTTGTGTACAGTTTTTATCTATGTAAAAATTGTTTATATAATCATATATATGACTATATAATTATATACATATGTATACACACACATGCAGACACACACACACTGTGGTGCATTCAGGAGCCAGAGCTATCTCTTCACATGCTACACACTTTCTACTTATTCACATCAGACGCTGATTATAAATAATAATGTATAATTACCCACACTATTAATGAGAACAGTAGCTTATGAGAAGTCTTACCTAATAGCCAATGATATTAAGAAGTAGTTTGAAAGCACAAAATGTCTTACATGTGCTACATAATAACTCCTATAATTATAACATGTAACCAAAGGTATTTTAAATTTTTCCAAGGCTGAAGAATAGCTTCTCACAGCAGAAGTCAAGTCCCCAGCATCTTTAATTCATAATTAACACAGGAAAGTACAACCCTGAAGGCTACAAATCAAAACCCAGGTTGGCAGTTAAAGGCCCAGCTCTAAGTCCATGAAGTGCTACAGGACTGTGTGCTCTGGGGTGCATTACCACACTTTCCTGGGTCCCTAATTCCCCACTTATTAGAGTTGCCTCTGATGATTCCTCAACTGGATGGGCCCAAGTAGAGGACCAGAGGTGAAGACTTGCCAGAGGATAAGGCAAGCACCACCCTATCTCCAGTCTCTGTCACTGAAACTGGTCCTTCCTCCACTTTTCTAAGTAGCTCCATGGCTTATATGGACTGGTGCCAAAAAAAAACAAAAACAACTGGATTCCTATTTTTCTCTGTCCATAACTAGTCAATTCCCCTCTCCAGATCTCAGTTTAGAGACACTTTACAAATGAGGTTCCTTCCAGCTCTAACATTCTCTGTAAACTTTTGAGTATTATATGCATCAAAGACTAGTATTGGCTTTCTTTTATTAATCAGAAGCTCTAAAATCAACATATTAACTATATTCAAGATCTAATGTTCATGTATTATGACAGCCATGTATGACCACACTCTTGTTTTCACAATTAGTATTGTTTCAAATTACCCTACATATAGTAAGTGCTTTATCATATGGTCCTATCCTTAAATATTATCTTACAATCTGGCTAGGGCTTCATGGTAAATGGAAGATATCTAACTGAAAGACTCAAAAATAATAGACTGTTTCCCCAAAACGTTCCCCAGCTTCACAGTGAAGAAGTGAGTTTATTAAATTGGAAATTTTCTTGTAGTTATGAATAGGAGGTGGGGTCGCAAGCCATTTTCAGTCACTGAAGATCATATTCAGATATCACTATTCTGGGATTATTCATCACCAATCAAAAGCATGCTGTTCTAGCGGGACGGCATTTAGAGATGTCCCCAGAGTTTCCCCAGACTCCCAACGGCTCTTCAAATCAGTAATATATCTCCCTAAAGTTGACTATTTTATACTAAAAGTGCTTTTTGTATGCCAGAAGGAATTCCTTTTATTTTTTGCTTGTACTTCATTCTGCCATAACTTTTCAATGGCTAGAAATCTCTCATATACATACACAGAAACTATCAATTCTTCTTGTTTATGTTGTTCAAAGTAAAACGATTATCTAAGCAACCTGGCTGTTTATTATTCTTGATTTACTGCTATTTTTATATTGAGTAAGCTTGTACAAGCTTTTTTCCCTATGCTTATTGATTTTTTAGTTCCGGTTGTCTTTTCCAAGCAGGTTCATGTTTGAGCCTATTCGACTATTCACTGCTATGATTCAGATTTACTGTTTGCATCGCTGCAAATTTGGATCAGAAATTTAGACAGCATTCTAGACAAGAATTTAGGCTTTAATGACGGGGAAACAAAAGAAAATAGACTGGAATGTTGTGTTAAAATACCTTTAAGCACAAACAAGTATGACCATTCGAATAACAGCCTGGTTGCTTTAATATCTCCTGGAAAAGTCTTCATTCGTAAATACTACTGCCTTTTCCATTAGATTCTCTCCATCATCTTCTAGTTCATTTTCAACCAATGGCTCATTAATGCAGAAAATCTCCCCATGTACTTTTTTCGGTGAATCCTAGTTTTTCACTGAATTTCCTTCTAAAGTTATTAACTTTTATGAGTAATGTCTACACTCACTGGCTCCCTTCTGTCTGTTGACACTGGTCTGTATGGAACATCAAAGGGCTTATCTGGTCACTATTCTGAGTCATGCTTGTCTCTTGTGAACTGTTACATGACGCAGAGCCACAAAAGTAATCACTTAATAATCCCTTTAATATTGTACCTTAATTGTTGATATATTTAAGTTGGATCTTCCATAAGTTACTTAAAGGCAGGGTTCTGAAACGATTCTAAATTCTACTGTCTACGCGGGAAAGGCCACCTGGGATACTCAATAGGATAACGACTGGAAAGTGCAAAGAAAACAGTTTTTAAATTAGCACCTCTAAATAGTTTCAAATTAAATCATTTTTAAACATTGGTTATCATAATCTTATTTCTTTTAAATCCCTATTTAAAGGTGGCTTATACTGGGCAATTTACATTGGGGATTAACAAGCCTATGTCCCATGAAGCAGAGAATCAAGCCGATTTTAGCTGCTTCCTAAATCTTGTTCCCAACCACTAGGTGGAATCAGCCACTTCACTTTCCACAACATGAAAACTATACATCAGAAAGATGCTGAGGAGTAAGTAAAAGTCCTGGTTTTATCACTTCCTAGAAGGGAGACATGGCTGTGTAACATCTATGAGCTCCAGATTCAAGCAGGACGCAGACCACCCATCTCATGGGGTGGCAGGAGCACCATCTTCATCCGAGTGGATACTTATTTAAAATGTAGATTCTTCGGCCCAGATACCAGACCTGCTGAAGCAGAATCTGAGGGTGGAGATAAAGAACCTGTAATTTTTTTTTTTTTTAACCAAGTATCACTTGGGGTGCACTGAAAATCAAGAACCACTATGGCAAAGGAGCAACACGTGCTGAAAACCATCAATAAAGCAACTCAGGGAACTTGACTGTTAATCACATCTCTGCCACCAAATGGGCTGATACACTCAGAAGAAAACCTGCTTTAGGTTTTACTCTCATAAACTCTAAAATGTGGCTGAAGTGGATGAGCATTAACTGCTGAGGCTGGAAGACCTCAGACTCCCAATCCCCAGTCTAAAGAGACCTGGCAACCTAGTATGAAAAGACTGCAGAGGTTCTAAATACATGAGGTCTTCAGTACTCACACAGTGCCATCTACTATACATTTCATACTGGGACTAGTAACTTGACTTCTATAGAGCAAATGTGAACTGTCGAATATTTCCACTTAATCCACAGAGGCCTTTCCTGCCAGCTCACAATTCAGATTCAGCAGCACTGCCATCTTGGTACAGAGGAGTGATACAACTATTTGATATTTTATTGGATTTTGTCATTATCTCATAAAAATGAGTGATGAAAAGAAAAAAGTGTGTACACTGGTGATCAGCATAGGTCTCATGAACAAATTCGAGTTGAGATAGAGATGTAAAACATTAGTTGTGCAAATCTCTAACAGCTGCCACACGTATGCAGGGAGAAGCCTGGAAACTTGAGGATTCATTTACAAAGGAAAAAAACAGTATTAATCTTCATACGTGAAATGTAGAAGACTGCCAAAAAACTGAAGAGTTATTAGATATTTTATACTTCTTTTGGCTCTCTGGGAACAAAACTTAATGCCCACCATAATTTCTGTGTGTGTGTGGCACACACATACACACACATATATATCTGAAATATAATCCACACATATTTTGGGGTTTTCCCCCCAATATTGAATCTTTCTCATTCTTTATTCTCTTATTAACACTGAGTTAATGCATGTTTAACTACAAAGTTATCTCTATTCTACTTTGAAAACAATTTGGTATCTTCTCCAGTTGAAAATAACTACCTACTGGTGCCTGATATCAAATTTCACTCACTTTTCTGAAGCTTACGTCATTTCTTCCTACTTTCAAAACTTAAGCTGTTCTCTTATCTCTTATGCCCTTTAGACATCTCATACTTTTGTTGTTCCCTTCATTCAAGTCCTGTGGAGAGACTGAAAACCCGCTACTTGCTTTCATCAATTGTACCAAGTGTTAAATATTTCCTCACATGATTAAGCTTCTTTTTCTTTATCACCTCACAGGTCATTCTATCACCTTTCTACTTATCCAAGGCTCTATCTTATTATACTTTGGACTTTTTAAAACTCTTTATTAATTATTCCTGGTTCTCAAAGGGAGTTCCAAAATCATAAAGTTGGTATGTTATTGTTCTTACATTGCCATCCTCTCCATCTTGAAAACTGGCTCTCTCAAGTTAGTTTCCCTAGTCCCCTTGATTAATTTTTTTTTCTACACAAAAAAATCACTGGGGATGCCAGACTTACTATAAATATGAATCATATTATCAATCTATTCACGCCATACACTGAACACTCTTATAACTCAGACTGTACCTGTTCTTCTAAATCAAATTTTCAATAAGCATCTTATAAATATAATTGTTTTAAGACACTAATCACTTAAAAATTAGTATGGCCTACACATTTCCTTATGAATCCTGTCCTTTCTTATACACACTTAATCACTCTTCTTTTTTGCATTCCCAAACATCTCTACCATTATATTATATCTGTCATGCTTTTTTATGTGTAATTTGTTTTGGCAATCCTATCTACCTTACTAAGCGATAAGATGCCCTATAAGAGGGTATCTAGCAAAGTTCCTTGCACATAAATGGAACTCAAAATAAATTAGTTGAATTAGTGAGGTCACAAAGTCAAAGAAGTCAAGATGTTCTCATAATTTATAATTTCCAAATGCAGTAAAAATTTTAATGTAAAAAATTATAAAATTAATGAAAGAAATCATGAGAAAATTCCTTATATTATAACCATATAGTGCATATATATAATTTATAATATAAATTCCTCATATTGTAACCTTATAAGCCAGTAGAAGTCTTTTATAGATGTGTCACGAAGAACCCATAAGAGAAAAGCTTAATATATTAAACAAAATAAAAATCAAATATTTCTGATGACAAAAACTATGGTAAGGAAAGTCAAAAGATAAATGGAAAAAAAAATTGGAAACTCATATCTCAAAGTCCTAAATTACCTGATAAAGAATTCCTACAAATCAATAAAAAGGGGAAAATGATACAATTAGAAATTATTCAATGAACAGTTCACAAAAAAATAAATACAGAAAGTTCTTAAATGTATGAAAAAAGTGTTGAACTTCACAAGAAAAAGTCAAATTCAGGGCTTCCCTGCATGGCGTAGTGGTTAAGAATCCACCTGCCAATGCAGGGGACACGGGCTCGAGCCCTGGTTCGGGAAGATCCCATGTGCCGCGGAGCAACTACGCCCATTCACTACAACTACTTAGCCTGTGCTCTAGAGCCCGCAAGCCACAACTACTGAAGCCCGTGCACCTAGAGTCCGTGCTCCACAAAGACCCAATACAGCAATAAATAAATAAGAAAGGAAGGGAGAAAGAAAGGAAGGAAATAAGGAAGGAAAGAAGGAAGGAAAGAAAGAAAGAAGGAAAGAAAGGAGGAGTCAATTTCAAACTAAAGCAAAACGTTTTTTTACATATCAGAATGGGAATGAGTCAATAGTTTGGTAATATAATGTGCTGATAAGAATGTGAAGAAATAGCATCAAACAGAGCTTAGCTAAAGTTTAAAGTGGCCGCTGCCACCATAGATGGGCATACTGCCACTACAGTGGGCATTATGGCAGTGTCCGTCAAAATCACAAATGTATATACCAACTGACCCACAAACTCCACTTCCAGGAATTTATCTTTCAGATATATTCACACATGTGCGAAAGGACATTCATATTTCAGCTCTGCTTGTGATAGCAAAGGATTAGAAACAAGTTGAATGCCCATTAATAGGGGATTAGTTACATAAATTATGATACATCAATACAGTGAAATACTCTCTCACCATAAAAAGGAATAAGAAAGAAAGCTCCATGATATACTAAATTAAAATAAAAAAACAATGTTCAGAACAGTATTTACAATGTACTACCATTTACGTAAAATAAGAGAGAAAAGAATATAAATATATTTGCTTATTTATGCAAAAAGTATTTTTGAAACGAAACAGAAGAAGCTTATGATACCAGTTGCCCATCAGAAAGCTAACAAGATGGCTGGTGTTAAAGGTTGCAGGGAGATGTTTACCATATACATTTTTAAACTTTGGAATTCTGAAGCATGTGAATTTATTACCTATTTACATTGACTTTTTAAAAATAGAAAAAAATTTTTTAAGGTAGCAGAGTATATTCAAGAGGTTCAAAAGAAAGAGGAAAAAACGTCAAGTAACTTTATTCTCACATCAGCACTTTAAAAAAAATGCACAAATATGTAAACACTTCTCCATTTTTCCTTGACATTCTGTATATAAGCCCAGGTTTGTTGTTTAAAATATTTTAAACCTTTAACATAAACCCATAAAAACATAATCTTCCAATATAACAAGATTACCTACAGCTAGCCATAAAATCTTTAAAACATAGTTTATTGAAAATGTTTGCCAATGGCAGTCATTCTTCATTCTTTCCACAAGTATTTATTGAGTACCTACTATATGGAAGACACTGTTCTAGATAGTAAGGATAAAACAGAAGAAAATAAGCATGGTTCCTGCACTTGTGGAGCTAATCTGGTGGGTAATAAACCAAGCAACTAAGGTTAAATATGCATCTTTAATCAATGCATATTGATTATGCATCGTGACCCAATGATGCTTCTTGGTCAAGAAAACTAAACAAAACTTGATTCTGAGGATTTATTAGCAATAGCTTAAGAATTTATCCACCAAATTGAAGATCTGAGTTTTGTTAATCCTAACCCCATTTTAGCCGACCTTTAAGTGTTGACTACGTGCTAAGCCATGCTGTATGTGTACTCTCATACATCATGCTCGCAAGCACCCTATGAGATAGTATTTCCACTATACAGATGAGAAACTGAATCTTGGAAGGGTTAAATAACTGTAACCTAAGGCTCATGAAATAACTACTCTCACGTACTGCCTCTTGTGTGATTAATTTCTGGTCTCTGACTTAAAGAGAAAATATAACGTACAGATGAGTTTAAAGTTTGGCCCTTGGCCCTCTCACTCCAAATCCAAAATATAATTCCTGGCATTAAAAGGCTATAAATCTGAAATTCATGAAGATATGGCTAAATTTAAATCATGCTAAAAAAAATGGAATCTATTATCTTCACTTCATTTAGGCCAATGCATTTACATACCTTCATAAATGATGACTTCATATTCCTTATTTAAAAAAATTACACAGTATATCTATAGCCCCCACTGAATTGTCACTATTTAGATACTAACATTACTGCATTCTATCTTTGATATCTATCCTTTGCGCTCGCAGGGAACTTTATCTATATCTTGTGCTACAGTTATTTAAAAGCAATTGTCAGCACAGTCCTCGGTTTCACCCAAGGCAGTACTGAGAGGTTCTCAAAGTGTGGTCCTGAACCAGCAGCAGCTGTATCACCTGGGAGGGAACTCATTTAACATGCAAATTCCCAGGCCCAAAGAGACTAGAGTTGCCAGATTTAGCAGTATCAAAACAAATGAGATGCCCAGTTCAATTCAAATTTCAGATAAACAACGTATTTCTTTTTCAGTGTAAGCACGTTCTAAATACCACATGTGACATACTTTAAATATTAGGTGCCGTGTATCTGAAATTCAAATTGAACTGGGTATGCTACATTTTATCTGGCAGCTCTACACCAGATTTAAAACCTATTCAAAAACTCTGAAGGTGGACCCCAGCAATCAGTTTTGAAATGCCCTCAAGGTTAATTCCGATGCATGCTTAAAGTTTGAGAACCACTGGCTCAGACTTAACTCCCTCCATGAGCCATTTCTAACCAAGTCTGTGTCTAAGTTAACTCCTTTGAGTGGGCAGCATCTATGAACAGCCAACATATTCATTGAACAATATGGCCCAGGCACCATTTTAAGTACTTTCTTAAGGCTCATAAACAACCCCATGAGGTAACTACTATTATTAACTATTACCATTTCACAGATGAGAAAAGTAAGAATAAAAGAGGTTAAGCCCAGGATCCAGCAGGCTTGGGAGAGCCCACCCTGTTTATGGTCTTCCCTATGGACTCTACCACGCATGCCCAATCCTTGAGCTTAGCTTCTCCCTTGGCTCCTAATTAGCTCCACTTTGCTATGGTTCTGAATGGGAAAAGTCTTTCCCAGGGTCACTAACTGGGATTCTAATTCAAACTAAAAATGGTACAACTGGGCACCCCAATACTACTACTCAGATTAGAGATTTCTATTGCAAGTCCCCACTCACCAGGTCAGAACCCTGGGTTATCTGTAGTTGGCTGGGTGAAACTTGAGTTCATGGAACTCCTTGAATACTGCAATTCAGACAGCTAGAACTGACCTTAGCAACCTCAGCTCGCAGGCCTCAGCTCGCAGTCCCATAACAACCTGTGGCTCAGCCCTAGGTTAGGATGTAATTCTACTCTTGGTGACTTGCTATGATATCTCTTTCCTCTTTGTCCTCACATTACATGTCAAAAGCCTAACACAGTACAAACCTTGAAACATTATTAAATGAATAGTGAAAGTCATCCTGTCTGCTACTAGTCACTCACCAAAACTCGGCATTTTGACTGGTCCTGACCTTCAAAATGGGCCATGAAAAGTTGGTTTAGTAAGGTACAGTTCAAAGTGTCACATAAAGTGACTAAAACATCTTTATTACATCTGATTTAGTTTCTTATTTAAAATAAATGGAGAAAGAGGGCAAAAAGTGGGCAAATGATCTTTCAATAAAACTCAATTTGAATCATACCCAAGTCAACAGAAATAAAACGAATTTTCAGAATCTTTTTTTTTCTCACAGTCTCTTTCATTTTCACACGCCGTTAAAAATGACCACTAATGCCAGAGTGTGACGACCCGCCAGGACGGATCAAGCAGCTGAAATACAGCACGTAGCCTCCTGAACGCCAACCGCAGACTGTCCTCCTTGGCCTGCAACGGCCAATTTAAATTTTCTTTTTTAAAGTGACACTGAATGACCAAAATGATTTCATCCTCTTTCCATGACTTCATGAGTCACCAGTCTATCCCGGCAGACCAGCACATTCCTAAGGAGTCTTTCTATTATTAAAGTTAATTAGTCAAGTATTCAGTTTGGCCACAGGGGGGCTAGCGATACAAAAATGTGATGACTCGGACTAAAAATTAAAAGCTTTTATTAAGAGGCACGAGGATTATTAAGGACACATTAAGATCCTTTTATGTTAGATTTCATAAGTAACAAGGTCCCAGTATGATACATGAACCTATAATGCATTAGTTGTATCATCAGAAACTACAATGACCCAATGCCCTCAAACCTTCTTTCAATTTATTGCCTTAGTACAAAACAAAACTATTTCAGCTGTGCTTATCTGAAACTAATTGCAGTTTTCCAGCTCTTCACACACTTATGAAAACAGCTATGGCTAAAATAAAGCTAATATTTTTCGTAGGTAAGAAAGAACTCTCTGTTTGTCAGGGGTCTGTCATAACTGCTGACGCAATGAGACCTAATAACAAGGACAAGTCTGGAAGCGCCAGATGAAAGGGATTTAGAGGACCACGTGAACCAGCAGTTCACAAAGCAGCAGTTTCAGGAGGCAAAGGAACCTAATAACGTAGAACTCAGGCAACAGAGAAGCACCATGAGTGTCTAGTCTAGAGGTCAGTGTGGCCTTCTTATCATCAGAGCAGAAACCCAGCCCTGGGCCTGGGCAGTCCAGAACAGGACGGCAAAGTTGACGGAAAGAGCAAAGGCACCCTTCACACAAGTTCCACTATTTCTTCACGGTAAAAAGGAAATGGACAAACGCAAATAGAGTCACCACTCCAACTAATGAGGAATGGCCGAGGCAATCCAATATTAAAGAGTCAAAGAATAAATTTAAAACTGATGGAAATGAAACGTAAATAATTTCTAGGGTTTCCGAGACTCTGTCCTGCATTGTACGGGTGACAGGCAAGTGGGAAAAATGGCTTCTTAGAAAACCTTGACTTTCCTGTGTCAACTGGATACCCCCCTCCCCAAGGTGGTGCTGCAGGCCTGGGCAGTATGCCTCCTTGTGATGGAAAATGTCCTGTGGTGATAGGCCCAGTGGAGCAATCACCCTTCCAGGGAAGGGGGAATGAATCACACCTTGAGTCTACCCCTGGGCTCAGGGTACCCCAGACCCCTGTCAACAACCCTCCCTCCCAGCGTTTAAACTTTGTGCCTTTGACCATCTCCTAGGCCTGAAGATATTTTATGCAAAGAGTTCTTGGACCCCTGAAGTCAAGGATGGGGGTGCTGACACCTTGGCTTCTGGGACCCCGTCCTCTCCTTGCTCAGCAACCCCTCCAGTTTAGGTCAGCAAACAGAGGCAGGAGTGGCAGCTGTCCCCTCTCCCCGGGGATATGCAACCCTTAGCGATTGCCTCAGAGCCCCCTCCCAGCCAGCGGGGAGATGGACCCCTCCCTTGCTCAGTGCCTCCTGGGCGGGGCCCTCACCCCAGGGGGTCTATATATACATTTGGTAAGCCCACCCCTCCCATGTTGCATGCAGGCTATACTCTAGAGGCAAAGTATAGCCCTTCCCCCTGTAGCCTCTGCCCTGCCTCCGCCTGCTGGAGTGGTGGGGGGATGACTGAAGCGTCATCCTAGGTGGATTTTGTGGAGGTGGGAACAGGGGCATTGAGACTCTAACGCAGTAGACAATCCCCAGATACCATCGGTAGATTTGGAACTGCATTTGTTTATTATTTTATATGCGTATCTTTTAGGGCTGTAGATTTACTTTCCTAATTTGTTTTCCATAGCTTATTCCTGAGCACAAAATGATAATAATTGATTTACATGTCACCTTTTTGACTTTTCAAAGCCCTTTTACAACTATTGGCATTTTCCTCACCCCGGCCTTTGCTGGTAGCGTTATCTTTTCTGAGAGACCAGACACTGAGAGAATTCGAGTGTGAGCTAGGACTAGAGAAACTTGGACCTCCCACCGCGAGGCTGGGAGGCAGGAGTTTGGCTGAAGAGTGTTAGTTTCACAAGGGGAGGGTGGGGGCCGGGGTTGGGGACACTTAAAACCTGCAGTTACTGAATCCCTTCTCCAGGCCGGGTCCTGCCTCAACCACAGGGGAGCTGGCCCTGCTCTGTCATTAGGCTTTGTGGATAAGGGAGCATGGACTATCTAAACCCTCACCTCCCTCTTTTTTCTTTTCTTTTTGTTTGGATGTTTTCACGGGTCTCACTGATACCAAAGGGAAAGAATCTTCATTAAAGTCCATATTTCTTGTAAAAAAAAAAAAAAAAAAGAAAGAAAGAAAACCTTGAGGGAAGAAAATGAATTAATTAAGGGGTATAGGGAAATACCAGTTAAAGAAGATACAGAGGAACAATCATCTATGGTACAAAACTGGGTTTATACAACTTAAAATATTTTCAAGGGTGATTTTTCACCTTATTTGCAAAGACAGATGGTGTTGAATGGCTACCCAAGGCCAATCCAACCCCACTTCCCAAAATAGAGACTAAAGTGCCAAATGCTTCCTTTTGTCAACCTTATCTGCATAGAGGAATGGAGGTGACCTGAAAAACCTTTTATGTTTCTGACAAGAGGACAAAATCACACACCCCATCCCTTACCCTCCTGCCTCAAGCATGAATATAATGACTGTCACTGCAGCAGCCATCTTGTTACCACCAGACAAAAGGCAAAAGAATTGTACAGAATCAGCTCTGATTTCATTGAACCAACTGCCAATCTTCAGACTTTTTATGTAAATAATAACAAACTCCTGTAAACAGGTTTCCTGTTACTTACAAGTAACTGACATTTGCTGTATCCTAAAATTTTAACCCCTGTGGAAGATGCAGTCCCATCATGTCCCTCAATGTAAATAGTTATCCTTGACTGACAGGATTGAAGGAAATCTTTATTTACTTCCTTCACTCACATGTGTTGTCTAAATTATTATTATTCTATTAAGCATTATTTGGTTAAGCACAAATTAGGAATGAATATTCAGTTGACACTAATACAGCCATGTAACATAGTTTAACATAAAATAAAGATTGAAAAAAAAAAAAAGATTCCAGTCTCACAATAAGAAGCCAATTCTCAGCTTATAAATCTATAAATTCAATATATTCCCATCAAAAGACGATGGGCTATGTAATGGAACTTGACATGCTGATTTTAAATTTCATCTGGAAGAATAAATACCAGCCAGTAGTATTTTTTAAAGAAAAAAATATATGTACGAGAACTACTTGTCCTACAGTTTTCTAAGGACTATAGCACACAGCATTGAATCGGAATAGGCATGGGTAAACAGCTAAATTATCATTTCTACAGAGCCCAGAACCAGACCCATATACCTAAGAGTAGGCATCCAAGGAAGTATTAACCTTTTACTAGTCACTGCACCTTTTTCCATATGGTTCTGGTGGGACTGGCTGTGTTTTTATATGACTTCATTTCCAAGACACAATGAAGGGCAGCTGACCCAAACTGAGATTTTTGGACTAGAGACCAAGAGTCAATCTATTTCCAGGCAGCTGAGAAGCTCAGGAACCAGTTATAAAAAGACAGTCTACAGAGAGAAAGAAGAATAAAGCTGATATGTAGAGACAAGAAGAGATGAGAAATGAACAGAAAGAGAATGAAAACCTGATGGCATTTGAGACACTGGTCATAGTTGTTCCCAAGGCTCAGCCACATTTCCTGTTCTGGGGTTCTGAGAGAAAGCCCACTCTCCTAAATAACTACCCCGTTTCTCTTAAGCTCACTAAGCTGGCTCCTTTTCATCTGAAATCAAGAAACCCTAACTATGCATGTGGGGACTAGCATACATTTCAAATCACTGGAGAAAGGCCAGGATTGACCAATAAAAGGTGGGTTGGGTCACTGATGTCACATCTGAAAAAATTAAGTTCTATGTCACATTTACACAAAAATAAATTTCATATGTATTAATGACCCAGATATAATAAGGAAAAATTTAACTATGGAGTATAGAAAAAGAAAAGTGTTTGTTATTTTTTAATATTGAGGTAGGGAAAGTTTATTTAAACAAAATTAAAAATTAAGAAGCTGTAAAGAAAAAAGACAGTAACTGACAAAAGATTTAAACTTTTGCATAATGACAGATACTATAAAGGATTAAAAAGTGAGCAGCACACTGGAAGAAAATGATTTTGCCACACTTAATAAAGTGTATATGTAATATATACAAATTAACAAGAAGTACGGGAAAATGGTCAAGGGATAAGAACAGGCAATTTGGAAAGAAAAAAGAGAAATAGAAACATACGGCAAATGCAAACCAAAGTTTGGGGTAATTGGTTTAACTGCTTAAAATCATAGATCTGATAAGCATTTTACATAATTACTGTATATTATATTTCTCCTCCTAAGCCCTTTAGTCTTAAAACAGTACAGAGGACCAATGAAGCTGGTCATATGATACCCCTGGAGGTACCATAGCTGAGTGCAGACTTTCCTTCTTCTGTCCCTCACGATTCTCTTGGAGACAGTCATCAGCAGCATTCCCCTTCTAAGCAACTGAAAGTTTATGAGATGATTTGAAGAAGTATCAACAGTGTTAACCGTCAAATATCTTAAACAATCAGGATTCCATTAAACAAAATTTATATCTTATATCTCTTCAATGAGCATAACCACAGCCTAAGGGGACTATCAGAAAAACATAATATACATTTATTCCTTTAAAATTGAAAACAGAAAAAAAGGAATAGAAATTTAAAGAACATGTATAACATTTGTAATTGCCAAGATTATTGTTCTACCATTAAAGGGAAGAGGGGTTAGCTTAAACACATTTTTCCCATTAAATTAGCCAATGTTTTACTCCCCGAAAATGCCTCAGGTATTTCATGAACTTAAAAGAGAGCATTATTCATACATTTAATTGAAGAAATTGATTATTATGAAGTTGTACCTAGAAAATGAATGCAAATTAAAATATGCAGTAACTCCTTTAATTTCAAGTTATATCTGAACTCTAAGGAGCCAAAATTCTAATGCTGTTATTAGATTTTCCTTTTATACATTTCCTGGGAATTACATTTATAACAGATTCCAGGGCAAAAATGTTTTTACTAAAAAAAGAAAAAAGAGAACCTAAATGCCAGCTAACATTTCCTTTCAGGAAGCATTTCACTGTGGGTGTTTTAACAGATATATTTTGGCTTTGATCAAGGAATAAAAAGCAGATGAATTAACAAACATATGACAGAGGTCAGAAACAATGCGTGAGGGGAAAACACTTATTCTAATTCCCCATGCATGTGCTCTTTTAAGTACAATGAAGAATGAACTGTTGGATTCAGACAGTTAGTATCAGGAGAATTTTCTTTACGATTCAGAGCTCCGTAAAAATCATGCAAGTTTTATGCACCACACACCTGTATCTCAACATCCTGACAGGTTCTAAGAGTATGGATCTAACAACTCTTTTTATTCAAAATAAAATTCAATTTTTTTAAAAGTTCACGAAAAGCTTTGATTTTAAAATCAAATCATTAGCACTGGGCTCATGAAATCCCTCGGCCATTTACAAAATGCAGATGGCATGTATCAGATAACGGGCAAAGAACCAATACGCAACCTAAGATTTCTGTGTTTGTTTTACTTGGGAAGGAAGAGAGAGGCTAGGTGGTATTTAAAGGAGTGTGATGACTACAGCATTCTAAGAAACTCAGGCTGAATAAAAGCCATATTATTTATGTTGAACATGGGTATCTGTCTCTACGGTCAAACACCCCTGTTAACTGTTTTAGGTTAGCTACTCTCTTCTGAAGAGATAGATGACCAACACTGAGGTAGAGGCACTTAGAAACTCCAAAGGAGGCCCACCCTCTATCAATCTAACAACATACTCCCTTTCTCTGACTTAACTTCATTCACATTCATTCACTCCCTTGCCGCTGAAACAGAAGGAAGCTGGACGTGTCTAAGAAAGCCCTGGGCAGGGAAGCTGATCCAGTCCTTGGGTATCAGGAAGGTTTCCTTGCTGGCTTGGCCCCTTTCCTTCTCACTTCCGCATCACTGCAGATTCCCCCAAGACCAAGACCAAGACCTCAGTCCTCTGCTCTTGAATTCCCCCACTCTTTCAGCATTTCACTCATCATTTCGACCAATACTCACAACAAATACTCCATTAGTGCCTTATCTCCTTCGTGTACAGCCCCATAACTGTTCCCAAAGTGGTTAATTCCTATCATAATACTCCCTTTGTAGGTCTCCACCATCCAAGCAGAAATGCTTCTCTTACAAACTCATCCTTACCGTGGTACTTTACTTTATTTCTTTAAAACGCTGACACCAAATGTCTCATTAAATGTAAAGTTGACTTTTTCTTCCTCAGCAGCATGGGAGTCATGAATTTGGCGGCGACATGGGATTGAAGATGGAGGTGAGCTGTGGGGAGCTAGTCATCTTAAAATGGGGAGAAAAAGGGACGGAAAAAGTAGGGCAAGAAATCTCCTTTCAAAACTAAGAAGAATTAACTCTAGATACGTAGGGAAATTCCATTTAGGATAAGAATCAGCGACAGGCAACAGCCAGAAGGGACTATTTGTACTGAAATGCAAGCCATTAACTTGAGCCAAGCTAACAGCAAATGACTGCAGTGGCAACTGCTGGCTGCAGATAATTAGTTTAGAACCTATTTGAACATGAATATTTTATCATGCGGCACAAAACTCGTTATGGAGAAGAATTAGAGAGCCAGGACGTCTGAAGGCTCTGGAGAGGTGATCTGTCAGGTCCCAGTAAAGAGCCCTCCAAGAGAAAGCAGGTTTAGTGATTCAGCAAGACTGGGTTTCATTAAAGTTACAACAATCCATTAAGAACATACCTGGCGACAAGCTGAAGAGCACAGGTACCAAGCTACACTGCAACAACTTAACTATGGGCAAGACCTAACAGGAAAAATGAAGTCCATGAAAAATCATGGGGTTAGCATTTTCTTAGTGATGCACACCCCCCATTTCTATCAGAAACAACCTAATCTGGCCAATTCCATCATGAGAGCATAACTACCTTATATAGTTACATATAAACGGTGAATATTCAAAATTCTGAAAGTTCAAAAACACAATTTTCATGCTATACAGGAGTATGCCAAACTGGAATTTTTACTTCGAAAAGTTGCATGTGGATTGTATGTTAGAATAGCTAACCATCATTGTTAAGAGTCTTATTTGCATTATCTCATTTAATCCTCAGAATTATCTATGACGTAGGTACCACTATTGTCTGTATTTTGTAGATGATAAAATAGCAAAGAGATGCTGAAGTAAACTTGTTTAAAATCATGTAGCTGAAGGAGCACAGCCAAAGTTTAAACCCAGGCAGTCTGATTCCAAAGTCTGTGCTCTTTCTCTCTGTGTGTACCTCAAGTGACCCCAAGGCTTCTAAATATAAGCCTGGATTCTTAGACGGGCAAGGTTAATGACTTAGAATTTTACTAAAAAAAAAAAAAAAAAAAAATTAAAAACAGGGGCACATAGGTATTATTCAAAAATATAACTATTATAAACAAATGTAGCTTAAAAAGAATAAAGTTAGAGGTTATCTTTGAAGATGAGACTTGAAATGTCTTACTTCGGAAAACAGTTAACACACGGCTAATGTACTACACTCAGTGATCAGCAATGAAAAATGGCATTTTAATGATTGCTACTTTTACAATCTATTTATATGCCTCAGTCTATACACAGAAGAGCCACATCTAACACAGTCCCTCAGGCTGATGGGGATTCAATAAATACTTGTTCATTGTTATTTAGATAAATAACTTGCCCAGACCATTCTGTGTTATAGGAATTAATCCATACCCAAGGGGCATTACAGGCTAGATTCAATTTTTCCAATAATGTTACTTCTTAAAAAAATTTATTTATTTTTGGCTGCATTGGGTCCTCATTGCTGCACATGGGCTTTCTCTTACTTGCAGCGAGTGGGGGCTAAGCTTCATTGCTGTAGGCAGGCTTCTCATTGCTGTGGCTTCTCTTGTTGCGGAACGTGGGCTCTAGGCATGAGGGCTTCAATAGCTGTGGCATGTGGGCTGAGCAGCTGTGGCTCGCGGGCTTCGTTGCTCCGCGGCACGTGTGATCTTCCCGGACCAGGGCTCAAACCCATGTCCCCTGCACTGGCAGGCGGATTCTTAACCACTGTGCCACCAGGGAAATCCCTATCCAGTCCGCTGCTTTCCCAAATATTTTTCCATCCATAGCAGTCTTGGAGGTTTCTATATATTTCATGACATACTGCTGTGCCTAAGGGGAATCAGAAGATGAGGAATCTTATGATTCTTAATCCATCTTTTGATTCTACACACACTTCCTGCATGTAAGTTGCAAGGCAAAGGGTTTTAAAAAATTAGTTAAGACATGGGCAAGACAAAGCAGAGGGGGAAGATGGCGGAAGAGTAAGACGCGGAGATCAACTTCCTCCCCACAGATACATCAGAAATACATCTACACGTGGAACAACTGCTACAGAACACCTACTGAACACTGGCAGACCTCAGACCTCCCAAAAGGCAAGAAGCTCCCCACGTACCTGGGTAGGGCAAAACAAAAAAGAATAAACAGAGACAAAAAATAGTGACGGGACCTGCACCAGTGGGAGGGAGCTGTGAAGGAGGAAAGGTTTCCACACACTAAAAGCCCCTTCATGGGCGGAGACTGCGAGTGTAGGAGGCGGGGAGCTTCAGGGCCGAGGAGGAGAGCGCAGCAACAGGGGTGCGGAGGGCAAAGTGGTGAGATTCCCGCACAGAGGATCGGTGCCAACCTGCACTCACCAGCCTGAGAGGCTTGTCTGCTCACCCGCCAGGGTGGGCGGGGCTGGGAGCTGAGGCTCAGGCTTCGGTTGGAGCACAGGCAGAGGACGGGGATTGGCGGCGTGAACACAGCCTGAAAGGGTTAGTGCACCACGGCTAGCCTGGAGGGAGTCGGGGAAAAGTCTGGACCTGCTGAAGAGGCAAGAGTCCTTTTCTTCCTTCTCTGTTTCCTGGTGCACGAGGAGAGGGGATTAAGAGCGCTGCTTACAGAAGCCCCAGAGACGGGCACGAGCTGCTGCTAACAACTCGGACCCCAGAGACGGGCAGGAGACGCTAAGGCTGCTGCTGCCGCCACCAAGAAGCCTGTGTGCGAGCACAGGTCACTATCCACACCTCCCCGCCTGGGAGCCTGTGCAGCCCGCCACTGCCAGGGTCCCAGGATCCGGGGACAACTTCCCAGGGAGAATGAACGGCGCGCCTCAGGCTGGTGCAACATGAGGCTGGCCTCAGCCGCCGCAGACTCGCCCCGCACTCCGTGCCCCTCCCCCCCCCCGGCCTGCGTGAGCCAGAGCCCCCAAATCAGCGGCTCCTTTAACCCCGTCCTGTCTGAGCGAAGAACAGACGCCCTCCGGCGACCTACACGCAGAGGCAGGGTCAAATGCAAAGGTGAGCCCCGGGAGCTGTGAGAACAAAGAAGAGAAAGGGAAATCTCTCCCAGCAGCCTCAGGAGCAGCGGATTAAAGCTCCACAATCAACTTGATGTACCCTGCATCTGTGGAATACCTGAATAGACAACGAATCATCCCAAATTGAGGAGGTGGACTTTGAGAGCAAGATTTATTCTTTTTTCCCCTTTTCCTCTTTTTGTGAGTCTGTATGTGTATGCTTCTGTGTGAGATTTTGTCTGTATAGTTTTGCTTTCACCATTTGTCCTAGGGTTCTCTCTGTCCTTTTTTTTTTTTTTTTTTTTTACTTTTTAAAAAATTTTGTTTTCTTAATAATTATTTTTTTCTTTTAATAACTTTATTTTATTTTACCTTAATTTTATTTTATTTTATGCTCTTCCTTCCTTCCTTCCTTTCTCCCTTCATTCCTCCCTTCCTCCCTTTCTTCCTTTCTTTCTACTTTTTCTCCCTTTTATTCTGGGCCGTGTGGATGAAAGGCTCTTGGTGCTGCATCCAGGAGTCAGTACTGTGCCTCTGACGTGGGAGAGCCAACTTCAGGACACTGGTCCACAAGAGACCTCCCAGCTCCACATAATATCAAATGGCGAAAATCTCCCAGAGATCTCCATCTCAACACCAGCACCCAGCTTCACTCAACGACCAGCAAGGTACAGTGCTGGACACCCTATGCCAAACAACTAGCAAGACAGGAACACAACCCCAACCATTAGCAGAGAGGCTGCCTAAAATCATAATAAGGCCACAGACACCCCAAAACACACCACCAGACGTGAACCTGCCCATGAAAAGGACAAGATCCAACCTCATCCACCAGAACACAGGCACTAGTCCCCTCCACCAGGAAGCCTACACAACCCACTGAACCAACCTTAGCCACTGGGGACAGACACCAAAAACAATGGGAACTACGAACCTGCGGCCTGCAAAAAGGAGACCCCAAACACAGTAAAATAAGCAAAATAAGAAGACAGGAAAACACACAACAGATGAAGGACCAAGGTAAAAACCCACCACACCTAACAAATGAAGAGGAAATAGGCAGTCTACCTGAAAAACAATTCAGAATAATGAGAGTAAAGGTGATCCAAAATCTTGGAAACAGAATAGAAAACATGCAATTAACATTTAACAAGGACCTAGAAGAACTAAAGAGGAAACAAGCAACGATGAACAACACAATAAATGAAATTAAAAATAATCTAGAAGGGATCAATAGCTGAATAACTGGGGCAGAAAAATGGATAAGTGACCTGGAAGATAAAATAGTGGAAATAACTACTGCAGAGAAGAATAAAGAAAAAAGGATAAAAAGAACTGAGGACAGTCTCTCAGAGACCTCTGGGACATTAAACGCAGAAACATTCAAATTACAGAGGTTCCAGAAGAAGAAGAAAAAAAGAAATGGAGTGAGAAAATATTTGAAGAGATTATAGTTGAAAACTTCCCTAATATGGGAAAGGAAATAGTTAATCAAGTCCAGGAAGCACAGAGAGTCCCATACAGGATAAATCCAAGGAGAAACACGTCAAGACACATATTAATCAAACTGTCAAAAATTAAATACAAAGAAAACATACTAAAAGCAGCAAGGGAAAAACAACAAATAACACACAAGGGAATCCCCATAAGCTTAACAACTGATCTTTCAGCAGAAATTCTGCAAGCCAGAAGGGACTGGCAGGACATATTTAAAGTGATGAAGGAGAAAAACCTACAACCAAGATTACTCAATCCAGCACGGATCTCATTCAGATTTGAAGGAGAAATTAAAACCTTTACAGACAAGCAAAAGGTGAGAGACTTCAGCATCACCAAATGAGCTTTGCAACAACTGCTAAAGGATCTTCTCTAGGCAAGAAACACAAGAGAAGGAAAAGACCTACAATAACAAACCCAAAACAATTAAGAAAATGGGAAAAGGAACATACATATCGATAATTACCTTAAATGTAAAAGGATTAAATGCTCCCACCAAAAGACACAGACTGGCTGAAAGGATACAAAAACAAAACCCATATATATACTGTCTACAAGAGACCCACTTCAGACCTAGAGACACATACAGACTAAAAGTAAGGGGATGGAAAAAGATATTCCATGCAAATGGAAACCAAAAGAAAGCTGGAGTAGCAATTCTCATATCAGACAAGATAGACTTTAAAACAAAGAGTATTAGAAGAGACAAGGAAGGACACTACATAATGATCAAGGGATCAATCCAAGAAGAAGATATAACAATTGTAAATATTTAGGCACCCAACATAGGAGCACCTCAAAACATAAGGCAAATACTACCAGCCATAAAAGGGGAAATCGACAGTAACACATTCATAGTAGGAGACTTTAACACCCCACTTTCACCAATGGAAAGATCATCCAAAATGAAAATAACTAAGGAAACACAAGCTTTAAATGATACATTAAACAAGATGGACTTAATTGATATTTCTAGGACATTCCATCCAAAATCAACAGAATACACATTTTTCTCAAGTGCTCATGGAACATTCTCCAGGATAGATCATATCTTGGGTCACAAATCAAGCCTTGGTAAATTTAAGAAAATTGAAATTGTATCAAGTATCTTTTCCGAACACAATGCTATGAGACTAGATATCAATTACAGGAAAAGATCTGTAAAAAATACAAACACATGGAAGGTAAACAATACACTACTTAATAACGAAGTGATCACTGAAGAAATCAAAGAGGAAATCAAAAAATACCTAGAAACAAATGACAATGGAGACATGACAACCCAAAACCTATGGGATGCAGCAAAAGCAGTTCTAAGAGGGAAGTCTATAGTAATACAATCCTACCTTAAGAAACAGGAAACATCTCAAATAACCTAACCTTGCACCTAAAGCAATCAGAGAAAGAAGAACAAAAAAAAAACCCCAAAGTTAGCAGAAGGAAAGAAATCATAAAAATCAGATCAGAAATAAATGAAAAAGAAATGAAGGAAACGATAGCAAAGATCAACAAAACTAAAAGCTGATTCTTTGAGAAGATAAACAAAATTGATAAACCATTAGCGAGACTCATCAAGAAAAAAAGGGAGAAGACTCAAATCAATAGAATTAGAAATGAAAAAGGAGAAGTAACAACTGACACTGCAGAAATACAAAAGATCATGAGAGATTACTACAAGCAACTCTATGCCAATAAACTGGACAACCTGGAAGAAATGGACAAATTCTTAGAAATGTACAAGCGGCCAAGACTGAATCAGGAAGAAACAGAAAATACGAACAGACCAATTGCAAGCACCGAAATTGAAACTGTGATTAAAAATCTTCCAACAAACAAAAGCCCAAGACCAGATGGCTTCACAGGTGAATTTTATCAAACATTTAGAGAAGAGCTAACACCTATCCTTCTCAAAATCTTCCCAAATATAGCAGAGGGAGGAACACTCCCAAACTCATTCTAGGAGGCCACCAACACCCTGATACCAAAACCAGACAAAGATGTCACAAAGAAAGAAAACTACATGCCAATATCACTGATGAACATAGATGCAAAAATCCTCAACAAAATACTAGCAAACAAAATCCAACAGCACATTAAGAGGATCATACACCATGATCAAGTGGGGTTTATTCCAGGAATGCAAGGATTCTTCAATATACGCAAATCAATCAATGTGATACACCATATTAATAAGCTGAAGGAGAAAAACCATATGGCCATCTCAAGAGATGCAGAGAAAGCTTTCAACAAAATTCAACACCCATTTATGATAAAAACCCTGCAGAAAGTAGGCATAGAGGGAACTTTCCTCAACATAATAAAGGCCCTATATGACAAACCCATAGCCAACATTGTCCTCAATGGTGAAAAACTGAAAGCATTTCCACTAAGATCAGGAACAAGACAATGTTGCCCACTCTCACCACTCTTATCAACATAGTTTTGGAAGTTTTATCCACAGCAATCAGAGAAGAAAAGGAAATAAAAGGAATCCAAATCGGAAAAGAAGAAGTAAAGCTGTCACTGTTTGCAGATGACATGATATTATACATAAAGAATCCTAAAGATGCTACCAGAAAACTACTAGAGCTAATCAATGAATTTGGTAAAGCAGCAGGATACAAAATTAATGCACAGAAATCTCTGGCATTCCTATACACTAATGATCAAAAATCTGAAAGTGAAATCAAGAAAACACTCCCATTTACCACTGAAACATAAAGAATAAAATATCTAGGAATAAACCTACCTAAGGAGACAAAAGACCTGTATACAGAAAATTATAAGACACTGATGAAAGAAATTAAAGATTATCATCTTTAATAGATGGAGAGATATACCATGTTCTTGAATTGGAAGAATCAACATTTTGAAAGTGACTCTACTCCCCAAAGCAATCTACAGATTCAATGCAATCCCTATCAGATTACAACTGGCATTTTTCACAGAAGTAGAACAAAAAATTTCACAATTTGTATCGAAACACAAAAGACCCCGAAAAGCCAAAGCAATCTTGAGAATGAAAAACAGAGCTGGAGGAATCAGACTCCATGACTTCAGACTATACTACAAAGCCACAGTAATCAAGACAGTAAGGTACTGGCACAAAAACAGAAAGGTAGATCAATGGAACAGGAAAGAAAGCCCAGCGATAAACCCACGCACATATGGTCACCTTATCTTTGATAAAGGAGGCAGGAATGTACAGTGGAGAAAGGACAGCCTCTTCAATAAGTGGTGCTGTGAAAACTGGACAGGTACATGTAAAAGTATGAGATTAGATCATTCTCTAACACCATACACAAAAATAAGCTCAAAAAGGACTAAAAACCTAAATGTAAGGCCAGAAACTATCAAACTCTTAGAGGAACATATAGGCAGAACACTCTATGACATAAATCACAGCAAGATCCTTTTTGACCCACCTCCTAGAGAAATGGAAATAAAAACAAAAATAAGCAAATGGGACATAATGAAACTGTAAAGCTTTTGCACAGCAAAGGAAACCATAAACAAGGCCAAAAGACAACCTTCAGAATGTGAGAAAATATTTGCCAATGAAGACAACTGACAAAGGATTTATCTCCAAAATTCACAAGCAGCTCATGCAGCTCAATAACAAAAAAACAAACAACCCAATCCAAAAATGGGCAGAAGACCTAAACAGACATTTCTCCAAAGAAGATATACAGACTGCCAACAAACACATGAAAGAATGTTCAACATCATTAATCATTAGAGAAATGCAAATCTAAACTACAGTGAGGTATCATCTCACACCAGTCAGAATGGCCATCATCAAAAAATGTAGAAACAATAAATGTTGGAGAGGGTGTGGAGAAAAGGGAACACTCTTGCACTGTTGGTGGGAATGTGAATTGGTACAGCCACTATGGAGAACAGTATGGAGGTTCCTTAAAAAACTACAAATAGAACTACCATATGACCCAGCAATGCCACTACTGGGCATATACCCTGAGAAAACCATAATTCAAAAAGAGTCATGTACCAAAATGTTCATTGCAGCTCTATTTACAATAGCCAGGAGATGGAAACAACCTAAGTGTCCATCATCAGATGAATGGATAAAGAAGATGTGGCACATATATACAATGGAATATTACTCAGCCATAAAAGGAAACGAAATTGAGCTATTTGTAATGAGGTGGATGGACCTAGAGTCTGTCATACAGAGTGAAGTAAGTCAGAAAGAGAAAGACAAATACCGTATGCTAACACATATATACGGAATTTAAGAAAAAAAAATGTCATGAAGAACCTAGGGGTAAGACAGGAATAAAGACACAGACTTATTAGAGAATGGACGTGGTGAAGGGGAAGGGTAAGCTGTGACAAAGTGAGAGAGTGGCTTGGACATATATGCACTGCCAAACGTAAAATAGGTACCTAGTGGGAAGCAGCCGCATAGCACAGGGAGATCAGCTCGGTGCTTTGTGACCACCTAGAGGGGTGGGATAGGGAGGGTGGCAGGGAGGGAGACGCTAGAGGGAAGAGATATGGGAACATATGTATATGTATAACTGATTCACTTCGTTATAAAGCAGAAACTAACACACCATTGTAAAGCAATTATACTCCAATAAAGATGTAAAAAAAAAAAAAAAACTTAGTAAGACATGATTCCTGCCCATTAGGGTCTCTCACAGTTGACTTGTGGAAAGAAATAGATAAATAAAAAATTGTACTATAATGTGATGACTGCTAATGTATAAGGAGCTAATGGAATAGGGAAGAGAAGACATTAAACTGTGTCTGAGAGATCAGGTGGAACTCTATTGATAAAATGTAACATGCAGGATGCTCACCTGTAGCATGACAGGCAGGCCTAGGAAAAGAGCACATTCAGGTACAATAATGAAGAGGAAATGACAATGGACACAAAACCCAAAACCTGAAATGAGCCCTGTGATTGGAATTCTGGTTCATGGTAATTTTGTTAGAGGAAAAACAGTCAATTTGGTTGCATGGTTTGAAGCATAGATCATGCAGGTCAGTGTAGATACTGGCCTAGCACTGGACGAAGGCTGGAGGACAGAAGCAATGAAATTCTCTACTGGAGATCAATTTATTTTGAAATTGACACAGATGATAACAATTTTTGGTGTAAAGTGCTTAGGAAGCTAGCATTTAAACATATTTTTCATGAATCTTATTACTCAAACCTTATTAACAATAAAGACTTCTAGAGAACAGTATTAAATGATTGAGAACTAAAACTTAAAATTTGATCAAGCTGCAATAATACAGTCTCTGAGCATTTCACAGCTTTCAGCAAAAGGCCTGGGCTGCATTCCTATAGACATTACCACTTAGCATGGGATCAAGTATTACTTAAGAAAGGCTAGAGATTATCATACTAAGTGAAGTCAGACAAAGAAAGACAAATACCATATGATATCACTTATATGTATAATGTAAAACGATGATACAAATGAACTTATTTACAAAACAGAAACAAACTCACAGACACAGAAAACAAACTTCTGGTTACCAAAGGGAAAAGGTGGGGGGAGGGATAAATTAGGAGTTTCGGATTAACATACACATACTACTATATATAAAATAGATAATTAACAAGGACCTACTGTATAGCACAGGGAATTCCACTCAATATTCTCTAATAACCTATATGGGAAAAAATATCTGAAAAAGAATTCATGTATAACTGAATTACTTTGCTGTACACCTGTAATTAACACAACGTTGTAAATCAACTATACTCCAATGTAAAATAAAAATTAAATTTAAAAACAGATAACCTGTGAAATTTTTCAATATACAAAATGAATTTTTACTTTCAGACAGCTCACCTCTGTATTCTTCTAAACAGCATGTTTCCTAAAGAACTTACATAAGATTTATTTAAAATTTGTATTAGATATATAATATAAAATGGGAATATTTATAGATCTACATTCAATCCACTTACTAGGTAAAGGAAAATTTAAGCACCATAGAAGAGACATGGGTAGGGGCAGGAGGCACTGGGGGGTGACATGCTACACGACAGATAAAAACCTACCAGAACTTCTAATTTTCCAACAGCAAGATAAAACCTGAGATCACCTCTCACTGTGTTGGAAACAACAGAAAATCAGACTGGGCCATACTGCCTCCCATCCCTTATTCCTGGTTCCCATTATCTATGTCATTTCTAGAAAAGAAAATTTGGGTCTGGTAAAGTGGGGGAAATAATTAAAGGTAGAAAATCATATTAGAGATGGACCTTGAAAGACAGACCAGATTTTACTGAGTACATACAAATTGGGTTTGGAAGGGAGAAAAGGATTCTAGGTAGAAGTAATAGCGCATTCAAAGGCACACAGGTGGCAAGTAGGGAATATGAAGCACAGCAAGTAGTTCAGGGAATGGAATGGGAGGAAAAAGGATACGAAGAAAACAACAGCTGGCAGAGTAGACAGGTAGCACAGTAAAGAAGTCTCGAAAAGGAAAGTAACGTATTTGGAATAATATTTCAGGACAACTCAACACATTCTATAAAAGCCAGAGACAGCAAATTTATTTAGAGGATAATTAAACCTAATCCCAATGTGAGGTAGGAAAAGGCGTGAATTAATTGAGGCACTGGGAATGAAAAAAATAAATGACAGGCACATGGTAATATAACAGTATCTTTTACATGCATGTCACACTTCATAAAATACTTGATATCCAGTATCTTATTTGATTCTTATAATAATCCTGTAAAGTAAGTAGGATATAAAATGCTGCCCCTACTTTATCAGTCAAGAATCAGTGCCTGAGATACTGTAACTTGCCCAATGTTACCTACCGGCTGGTCAATCGCAACAGTAGTATTAGAGCTCAGTGCATGTTAATCCAATATCCTTCAACTACGCAAAAAGCTAACAGATCAGACATGAGGAAGGGTAAATTCTGCTCCTTCCTCTCATAGTTCAAACACATTTTGTTCAAATATTCAATAAAAATTTTTAAAGAGATGAATAAACATAGCACATTAATATAAGATGTGCCTTGATCTCAGAAACATTTAAATATGAAAAACATGATTTTTTCTTATAAAGAAAAGGTGGTGTTTAGTACTTTGCACCAGACACTGTGATACATTCACGTAGGCTGACTGGGCTGGCTGTGTTGATTAGTTGCGTAGCATCACAAGTTAGGGGAACTCTCCCTCCTCCCCACCCCCAATCCAAGCCACCACTGAGATTCAGCAAAAGGAACCTAAAGTAACTGTCCAATCTGCCACATGTTCCCAGGAGGTAGCCATGGTGGAAAGGAGGCAATGCCTAATGTATCTGGCTTCTGAAATAATTTCAATTATCAATAATTATGCCTCGGGGGACTTCCCTGGTGGTGCAGTGGTTAACAATCCGCCTGCCAACGCAGGGGACATGGGTTGATCCCTGGTCTGGGAAGATCCCACAGGCTGTGGAGCAACTAAGCCCATGCGCCACAACTACTGAGCCTACGCTGTAGAGCCCGTGAGCCACAACTACTGAGCCCAGTGACACAACTACTAAAACCCACACGCCTAGAGCCCATGGTCCGTTGCTACAGCAATGAGAAGCCCAGGCACCATGATGCAGAGTAGCCCCACTCGCCGCAACTAGAGAAAGCCCGTGCACAACAACGAAGACCCAACGCAGCCAAAAATAAATAAATAAATACATTTAACAAAATAAAAAATAAAATAATTATGCCTCGGGGCTCCCCTGGTGGCACAGTGGATAAGAATCCACCTGCCAATGCAGGGACACTGGTTCAATCCATGGTTCAGGAAGATCCCACATGCTGTGAAGCAACTAAGCCCGTGTGCCACAACTACTGAGCCTGCACTATAGAGCCTGCAAGCCACTGCTACTGAGCCCACATGCCGCAACTACTGAAGTCCGCGTGCCTAGAGCCCTGCTCCGCACCAAGAGAAGCCACCACAATGAGAAGCCCGCGCACCACAATCAAGAGTAGCCCCCACTCGCCGCAACCAGAGAAAGCCTGCACGCAGCAACAAAGACCCAAAGCAGCCAAAAGAATTAAAAAAAAAAAAATTATGCCTCAACTTCCTTAACATGTGGGTATCAATAAAATACGTCCGGTTAAAAGTTTCCAATGTTCACTACCCTGTAAACAAGAAGTACCTTTTTGTTTTTACATGACAACAGTAGCACAAAGACACCTTCAACGATTTCTGCCCTAATAAAACAGCTGCTTTGAAGAGAAGCTAAAACATTTAAAATGCAATGTAAAACAATCCTAGCTGACATTTAAACCAGTAACTCTGTCTGGAGCTTAGAGAAGCATTTTTGAGGTCTGAAAACCATGGTTCAATGGACCCATGTTTTGTTGTTTATTTGTTTTTAACATTTCTGAAATCAAAGGTTCTTAATGATATAAAACAACTGCAATACCATGCAGTCAGAATGCAACCAGATTTATTACTTTTTATATGCAATCAAATTGCCAAATGCCATTCACAATACCATTATTCCTGAACCATGAAAATATATTTAAATTCATTATTACTTTTAAAGATGCCCCAAATGATCAAATTCTATCTTCAAATGAAGACTCAATAAAATAATAAAATTAATTTCCCTCTCCACTCCGCAAGTCAGAAATGGATACACTGCTCCCCGCTGTTAATGAGGTGACAGAAAGACTACTACTATAGTACTAATGCACTCATTTAATGATTTTTCCCCCCTTGGTAATTACTATAATAACAGTAACTCATCCCAAACTTCAGCATTTTAACACTGGCATATTATTTCCATTTCCATATTTAGTTTGCTTACCTCTTGGACACATTTAAATGAATGAAAATTAGCTAGATTACAGGTGGTAAAAAGCCCAAAAGAAACACCATATGGAGATTCCATATGCTTTGGCACTATATCAGCATGTGACAGAATCCTGGAATGTAACTTAAGAATAACTGACATTCCCTTGTATCAACTCTCTGTACTGGTGCTCTAGTACATTCACATTTAAACCTTGTGCTAACATATTCTATGTCAAACTACTGAATACAGTAAATCAAAATGCACAGCAGTTACTTTTCTCCTTCCAAAAAAAGCAAACAGAGCAATTTCAAAACAACTAAAATTACAAAACCATTATCTCCCTATACTCTAGAGCAGAAAATTACAAGATGAAACTTCCCTTCTGAAGAAAAACCTGGAAAAAAAAATCAAACAGCAAAGCAGTGAGTAGCTACAGCAGTACAGTTGACGGCAGCTGCACAACTAAAAAGTCTTCCAAGTAGAGGCATTTCTCACATAGCAAGAGTCTTTTATAACCTATAACTCAGGAACAGACTGATGAATTTCGAACCATGGTTTGCACCACACTATTCATTATAAAATTATCAGGAAACACTTCTGTGATAGGGTAATGTATCAGTCATGGTTTAACCAGAGAAACAGAACTAGTAGGAGATACAGATTAAGAGATTACAAGGAATTGGGAACCAGCTAGGGAAGTCCGAGATCCAAAGGGCAGGCACTAACCCTCAGGCAGGGGCTAAAGTTGTTGCCACAGATAGACTTTCTCCTTCAAGGAAGCTGCAACTCTGCCTTTAAAACCTTTAGCTGGTAGAATCCGGCCCATCCAGATATCTAGGATAATCTCCCACCCAAAGTCACCTGATTACAGGCTTTACTCATATCTATAAAAGACCGCAACAGATAGATTACTGTATTATTGAATTAACTAAGGACTGTAGCCTACCTAAACTGACACATCAAAAAGAGCATCCCAGGTAATTATATGGAATCTGGCACCATGCCCTCATTTGTGGGGTTAGACAACAGTAGACAGCACTCCTGCAGCTGTATCTCAGCTAAGTTTGGGTGCTAATGTTTTCTTTTTTCCATATATATAATTCATAAAAATGTGTGATAAAGTACAAAAACTCTTAAACTAATAATGCTGCTGGTGATAATAAAAAATAGGAAGGTCGACCAGAGGGCAGACAGCAGAAGCAAGAAGAACTACAATCCTGCAGCCTGTGGAACAAAAAACACATTCACAGAAAGATAGACAAGATGAAAAGGCAGAGGGCTATGTACCAGATGAAGGAACAAGATAAAACCCCAGAAAAACAACTAAATGCAGTGGATATAGGCAACCTTCCAGAAAAAGAATTCAGAATAATGATAGTGAAGATGATCCAGGACCTCAGAAAAAGAATGGAGGCAAGGATGGAGAAGATACAAGAAATGTTTAACAAACTCCTAGAAGAATTACAGAACAAACCAACAAAGATGAACAATACAATAACTGAAATGAAAGCTACACTAGAAGGAATCAATAGCAGAATAACTGAGGCAAAAGAACGGAGAAGTGCCCTGGAAGACAGAATGGTGGAATTCAGTGCTGCACAACAGAATAAAGAAAAAAGAATGAAAAGAAATGAAGACAGCCTAAGAGACCTCTGGGACAACATTAAACTCAACAACATTCGCATTATAAGGGTCCCAGAAGGAGAAGAGAGAGAGAAAGGACCAGAGAAAATATCTGAAGAGATTATATTCAAAAACTTCCCTAACATGGGAAAGGAAACAGCCACCCAAATCCAGGAAGTGCAGTGAGTCCCATACAGGATAAACCCAAGGAGAAACACGCTGAGACACATAAGTAATCAAATTGGCAAAAATTAAAGACCAAGAAAACTTATTGAAAGCAGTAAGGTTAACAGCTGTTTTCTTAGCAGAAACTCTGCAAGCCAGAAGGGAGTGGCATAATATACTTAAAGTGATGAAAGGGAAGAACCTACAACCAAGATTACTCTACCCGGCAAGGACTCATTCAGATTCAATGGAGAAATCAAAAGCTTTACAGACAAGCAAAAACTAAGAGAATTCAGCACCACCAAACCAGCTCTACAACAAATGCTAAAGGAACTTCACTAAGTGGGAAACACAAGAGAAGAAAAGGACCTACAAAAACAAACCCAAAACAATTAAGAAAATGGTCATAGGAACATACTTATCGATAATTACCTTAAACGTGAATGGATTAACTGCTCCAACCAAAAGACACAGGCTTGCTGAATGGATACAAAAACAAGACCCATATATATGCTGTCTACAAGAGACACACTTCAGACCTAGGGACACATACAGACTGAAAGTGAGGGGATGGAAAAAGATATTCCATGCAAATGAAAATCAAAAGAAAGCTGGAGTAGCAATACTCATATCAGATAAAATAGACTTTAAAATAAACAATGTTACAAGAGACAAGGAAGGACACTACATAATGATCAAGGGATCAATCCAAGAAGAAGATATAACAATTCTAAATATATATTCACCCAACATAGGAGCACCTCAATACATAAGGCAACAGCTAAGAGCTCTAAAAGAGGAAATCGACAGTAACACAATAATAGTGGGGGAATTTCACACCTCACTTACACCAATGGACAGATCACCCAAAATGAAAATAAATAAGGAAACAGAAGCTTTCAATGACACAACAGACCAGACAGATTTAATTGATATTTATATGACATGCCATCGAAAACCAGCAGATTACACTTTCTTCTCAAGTGCACACGGAACTTCTCCAATAGATCACATCCTGGGTCACAAATCAAGCCTCAGGGAATTTAAGAAAATTGAAATCATATCAAGCACCTTTTCTGACCACAACACTATGAGATTAGAAATGAATTACATGGGAAAAAACGTAAAATACACAAACACATGGAGGCTAAACGATACGTTACTAAATAACCAAGAGATCACTGAAGAAATCAAAGAGGAAATCAAAAAACACCTAGAGACAAATGACAATGAAAACACAACAATGCAACACCTATGGGATGCAGCAAAAGCAGTTCTAAGAGGGAAATTTATAGTTATACAAGCTGACCTCAAGAAACAAGAAAAATCTCAAATAAACAATCTAACTTTACACCTAAAGGAACTAGAGAAAGAAGAACAAACAAAACCCAAAGTTAGCAGAAGGAAAGAAATCATAAAGCTCAGAGCAGAAATAAATGAAACAGAAACAAAGTAAACAATAGCAAAGATCAATAAAACTAAAAGCTGGTTCTTTGAGAAGATAAACAAAATTGGTAAGACATTAACCAGACTCATCAAGAAAAAGAGGGAGAGGACTCAAATCAATAAAATTAGAAATGAAAAAGGAGAAGTTACAACAGACACCACAGAAATACAAAGTCCTTAGTGACTACTACAAGAAACTCTATGCCAATAAAATGGACAACTTGGAAGAAATGGCCAAATTCTCAGAAAGGTATAATCTTCCAAGACTGAACAGGGAAGAAGTAGAAAATATGAACAGACCAATCACAAGTAATGAAATTCAAACTGTAATTAAAAATCTTCTAAAAAAAAAAAAAAGGTGCAGGACCAGATGGCTTCACAGGTGAATTCTATCAAACATTTAGAGAAGAGCTAACACCCATCCTTCTCAAACTCTTCCAAAACACTACAGAGGAAGGAACACTCCCAAACTCATTCTACCAGACCACCACCATCCTGATACCAAAACCAGACAAAGATACTACAAAAAAAAGAAAATTACAGAGCAATAACACTGATGAATACAGATGCAAAAATCTCAACAAAATACTAGCAAACAGAATCCAACAACACATTACAAGGATCATGCACCGTGATCAAGTGGGATTTATCCCAGGGATGCAAGGATTCTTCAGTATATGCAAATCAATCAATGTGATACACCATATTAACAAATTGAAGAAGAAAAACCATATGATCATCTCAATAGACGTAGAGAAAGATTCTGACAAAATTCAACACCCATTTATGATAAAAACTCTCCAGAAAGTGGGCATAGAGGGAACCTACCTCAACAAAATAAAGTCCATATGTGACAAACCCACAGTAAACATCATCTCAGTGGTGAAAAACTGAAAGCATTTCCTCCAAGATCAGGAACAAGACAAGGATGTCCACTCTCACCACTATTATTCATCATACTTTTGGAAGTCCCAGCCTCAGCAATCAGAGAAGAAAAAGAAAGAAAAGGAATACAAATTGGAAAATAAGAAGTAAAACTGTCACTCTTTGCAAATGACATGATACTATACATAGGGAATCCTAAAGATGCCACCAGAAAACTACTAGAGCTAATCAATGAATTTGGTAAAGTTGCAGGATACAAAATTAATGCACAGAAATCTCTTGCATTCCTATACACTAATGATGAAATATCTGAAAGAGAAATTAAGGAAACACTCCCATTTAACACTGCAAGTAAAAGAATAAAATACCTAGGAATAAACCTACCTAGGGAGACAAAAGACCTGTATGCAGAAAATTATAAGACACTGATGAAAGAAACTAAAGATGATACCAACAGATGGAGAGATATACCATGTTCTTGGATTGCAAGAATCAATATTGTGAAAATGACTATACTACCCAAAGCAATCTACAGATTCAATGCAATCCCTATCAAACTACCAATGGCATTTTTTACAGAACCAGAACAAAAAATCTTAAAATTTGTATGGAGACACAAAAGACCCCGAATAGCCAAAGCAGTTTTGAGGGAAAAAAAACGGAGCTGGAGGAATCAGACTCCCTGACTTCAGACTATACTACAAAGGTACAGTAATCAAGACAATATGGTACTGGCACAAAAACAGAAACACAGATCAATGGAACAATATAGAAAGCCAAGAGGTAAACCCACACACCTATGGTCAACTAATCTATGACAAAGGAGGCAAGGATATACAACAGGGAAAAGACAGTCTCTTCAATAAGTGGTGCTTGGAAAACTCGACAGCTACATGTAAAAGAATGAAATTAGAACACTCCCTAACACTATACACAAAAGTAAACTCAAAATGGATTAGAGACCTAAATGTAAGACCGGACACTATAAAAATCGTAGAGGAAAACATAGGAAGAACACTCTTTTACATAAATCACAGCAAGATCTTTTTTGATCCACCTCCTAGAGTAATGGAAATAAAAACAAAAATAAACAAATGGGACCTAATGAAACTTCAAAGCTTTTGCACAGCAAAGGAAACCATAAACAAGATGAAAAGACAACCCTCAGAATGGGAGAAAATATCTGCAAACGAATCAATGGACCACAGATTAATCTCCAAAATATATAAACATCTCATGCAACTCAATATTAAAGAAACAATGAACCCAATCCAAAAATGGGCAGAAAACCTTAACAGACGTTTCTCCAAAGAAGACATACAGATGGCCAAGAAGCACATGAAAAGCTGCTCAACTCACTAATTATTAGATAAATGCAAATCAAAACTACAATGAGGTATTACCTCACACTGGTTAGAATGGGCTTCATCAGAAAATCTACAAACAAGAAATGCTGGAGAGGGTGTGGAGAAAAGAGAACCCTCTTGCACTGGTGGTGGGAATGTAAACTGATACAGCCACTATGGAGAACAGTATAGAGGTTCCTTAAAAAACTAAAAATAGAATTACCGTATGATTCAGCAATCCCACTACTGGGCATATACCCAGAGAAAACCACAATTCAAAAAGATACATGCACCCTAATGTTCATTGCAGCACTATTTACAATAGCCAGGTCACAGAAGCAACCTAAATGCCCACCGACATTTTGAATGGATAAAGAAGATGTGGTACATATATACAATGGAATATTACTGAGCCATAAAAACGAATGAAATTAGGTCATTTGTTGAGACGTGGATCGATCTAGAGACTGTCATACAGAGTGAAGTAAGTCAGAAAAACAAATATCGTATATTAACGCATATATGTGGAACCTAGAAAAATGGTACAGATGAACCGTTTTTCAAGGCAGAAATTGAGACACAGATGTAGAGAACAAACATGTGGACACCAAGGGGGGAAAGCCGCTAGGGGGTGGTGGTGGTGGTGTGATGAATTGGGCGATTGGTATTGACATGTATACACTGATGTGTATGAAATTGATGACTAATAAGAAAAAAAAAAAATAGGAAGGTCATTACTGTTGCCCAAAAACTAGATGTCATTAAACACAAGATTTGCTCAGTGATATTAGTTTAATAATCTCAAACTTAGAACTCTATTTTTTAAAATTAATTAATTAACTTATTTCTTGGCTGCACTGGATCTTCGTTGCTGCACGCGGGCTTCCTCTAGTTGCAGTGAGCAGGGGCTACTCTTCGTTGTGGTGCGCGGGCTTCTCATTACGGTGGCTTCTCTTTGTTGCAGAGCATGGGGTCTAGGCACGTGGGGTTCAGTAGTTGTGGCACATGGGCTTAGTTGCTCCTCGGCACATGGAAACTTCTCGGACCAGGGATTGAACCCGTGTCCCCTGCACTGGCAGGTGGATTCTTAACCATTGTGCCACCAGGGAAGTCCTAGAACTCTATTTTTTAAAAAACCTTTATCATTTAAATTCATGCAGGAAAAATTACTATTATCATAAATGATGACCATAAATATATAATAAAACAAGCCTAAAAAGGGCCTGGTACTTAATTCAACTGAACACTGTACATTCTGCTATGAAAGGGGTTGGGTCTGAAGTTAAAGATTCTTGTTTAGGGAGCACCTACTATGGGTCTGGCATTCTGCATGATGCTGGGGTCACAAAGGTACACCAGGGAGACATGGTGCCTGCCCTCAGAAAGCTTGTTTGGTAAATATGAATAGTTTACTACTTAACCTCTCTTCCTTACCAGGGTAGGGCTGTTTAATACCTAACAAAAGTGACAAGAATTTCCTAAGAAAAAAACATGGCTTCAATTCAAATATGAAAATGTCCTACAACATACTTCATAAAAGTTTTGATTCACAAGAAAAGCTCAGTTGAGATACAAAATTCATTGGTTTCTTACCACGTATGGCTAATGGAAAATACAATACACAAATAATTCAAAATTAAAACCGTCAAGGGACAGATATGACAGAAGAAACATGAATTCTAACAAACAGTACACCAGATGACAAAGTCATGTTAGTGGGCAGAAAAGGTTACTAGACTACTATGTAACGAAATCCAGGATGAAAACTGTGCTCCAGACTTCAGCAAAACACCTGCCAAGATTTCCTGTTTGGGCCTTGGTTAAAACATACATATAAATATAAGCAGAACGGTAATGTACTTAGGTAGTTTAATTAAAGTACAACACCAAAAGAGACATAAGTGAATAAATGTCAACCTAAGGTTCTTTAGTGTCAAACAAGCATTCTGCCTTTGCTCTTGTTTTTGGTCAACTTTTTTTTTCCCCAATAATATGCAAGAAAAATACAGCTAAAATGCATATCCTATTCACGCAGGTCATGAGCTTGGGAGGACAGAATTAGGATTCCCAAAGATCATCACAATCTAGAGCTATGCACCAAGCTAAGATGAAGAAAATTTAAAGAATAAAGACCAAGTTGTAAAAGAGAGCAGAAAAATCAGCCATGTGAATATCGAGTGGTATTGAGAAAAGACAAACTTATAAGGACAGAAAGGCTTCCAGAAGCTGAGAGTAAAGAAGGAGACTGACTATTAAGGGGCACTAGGGAACTTCTGGGCATGACGGAAATGTTCTACGTATGGATTGTGGTGATGATTACATGATTGTATGCATTTGCCACAACTTATCAAATTGTCCAACTAGAAAGAGTGAATTTTACTGTATATATCTCAATAAATTTGATCTTAAAAATCATAAAGCAGACAAATATAGCTTTAAAATAGCACCAGTGAAGAACCTGTTACAGCAAAAACAGAAATGAGACTTTTCTGATCAACAAGGAAAAATAAGGAAACAATGAACAGCCTGGGGAAACAACATCAACAGGCCTGAAAGAGTTAAGCAATCTTAGTTATTCTTTAGCTGTTACTACTAACAAACACTTGTAGCTAGACTTGTCCTTCACGAAGCTGACTGCTCTCTGACTCCATATGAATTACCCTTTGAACCTGGCATTTCTTCTCCCCCTGCACTCCCTTGCAGCACTCTTTATTTCAGAAAGAAGGTCACAGCTGATAACTTCAGGGACACCAGACCTGGTTGCTGAGCCACCTGATGCCAGCTTTGGCTAAGAATTTGCAGAAGAAAAGAAATGCAAGACCTGCATCACTTTTTTTTTTTTTCCTGCATCACTTTTGATCCTTATCATATACCCCAGACTGCGAGCCCCACATATAAAATGTTCTCCGATTCCCCAAAGAGGGGGAAACAGTTCTTGTGGCATTAGCCTACTGTGCCTTCCCTTTGCCTGGCAAAGAAAATTAAAAGCCTCTCCCTAGGGCTTCCCTGGTGGCGCAGTGGTTGAGAGTCCGCCTGCCGATGCAGGGGACACGGGTTCGTGCCCCGGTCCGGGAAGAGCCCACATGCCGCGTAGCGGCTGCGCCCGTGAGCCATGGCCGCTGCGCCTGCGCGTCCGGAGCCTGTGCTCCGCAACGGGAGAGGCCACAAGAGTAAGAGGCCACAACAGTGAGAGGCCCGCGTACCACAAAAAAAAAAAAAAAAAAAAAAGCCTCTCTCTATTTCTCATCTTCCAATTCTCTGTCTCCATATTTTTATTCAGCATCGGTGCACAGGGAGCCAGATTTGGCAACAAACCCTTAACAGTTAATATGAATCAACAGAGTGACTAGCTCTAAAATATATCTAGAGTAATGTTAGATTACATTAGCAGATATACAGTATCAAGAACAAAAAAAGTAAATTGTCCAACTCTCTTCTGGACAGGGGCAAATCTTACCTGGCAAAGAGTTTGTTTTTTTGTTTTTTGTTTTTTTTTAAAGAGCTACTTGAACCAACAGAAATAGTCAAGAATATCAAACAGAACGTCAAGGGCACTGGAAACCGAGAAATATAAACTGGAAGCTGAGGCTCATTGGGACCATGCTGGTAACCCTCATGTATCACAACGGCTGCCATGAGAGACTGGGATCAGACATTCTCTGAGGCTAGATGGGGTCAAAGCAGGACCAGTAAATGTAAGCAATAGAGACTGGAAAACTCCTTGAAGAAGTAATGCAGAGAGAATTCAAGTATCAGAAGAGTGGTCAAACAAGATGGCTTTTAAGACCCTTCAATATTTATTGAAAATAGTTCAAGTGAGTGATGAAAATAATCTGAACTGGGGAACCTGTAGCAAATATGGAAAGGAAGATTAAAAAAACTGCTTGAATGTAAAATCTAAATGATTCTATGACTATGAGAATGTGAAAAAACAAGAGAAAGGGAAGGTAAATCAACTTATGATATTTAATAGGAAAAACGAAAGAACCTAATAGGTATTAAATGGCTATTTTGTATCAAGTGCTGTCCTAGGTATTTAATCCTCAGGATAAGCCACCGAAGTAGGTATTATTACAAGTCCATCTTCAGAAAAGAGGAATTGAGGCTCAGAGAAGTTCAACAACTTGCTCGACGTCTAGAAACTGGACGAGCTAGGATTCTTACTTGCGCTTGACTCAAACGCCTACACCATGTCCACTGAACACCAATGTAAGTCCCAGAGGTAGAACTTAGTTATCTGGAAAATTAACTTTTGAGAGATACTTTGTTTCTTAATGATGCTAACAAATGAGGCATTATGATACTTTTTTCTCCATAAAGCAGGAGTCCTGACCTAAAGTGTAGAAGAGGGGAAATATCTCTCTCATTTCTGTGTATCTGGCAGAGACATAACTGTCACACAAAAAACAGTTTAAGTAGCCTTTTTTGCAGTAACTTTTCAAACATCAAGCATATGTACAGATCCCTTGACTTTTAAAAGCCCAAACTGGAATAGAATTAAAAACAATAATAATAATCAGAACAAAACGTAAAGAGGTATCCTCCTAGTCATTCAAACCTTATCTCCCTCTTAATTTGATGTATGAGATACAAAGCTCTGAAGCATGCTGACCAGGAAAAAGAAGGAAGGAAATCTACAAATGGAAGATAACAAGGTCCCCACACACACACAGCTTCGGCAGCCAATCAACCCAGCACATCAATGTCCTGTTGCTTTAGAAACAACATAAAAGGTCACTGCTTTAATTCCCTTGATTTGGTTAAACCTCACATTTGACAAAATACCATCTAACAAACTTATTAGCATGGTCCTGGAGATCAAGAATAGAGGAAAGGGAGAAAAATGACAGTGTAGAGGTTCTAAAATTTCAGTTAAAATGTAGAAGAAAAAGGAATTAGACACTGTGGGGTGACCTAATTTAATTTGCTATAGGACCTGATAAAAATGGGTTCTAAAGTCTTTGATCCTGACTGACAAAGAAAAGACAATTTCAAATCAAAGATACCTGAATCACATAAGGTAAATCAGTGTCCTACTGGGAAAACAAATGAATGGCGGAAGTTACTGTAAAAGTCACTTTTCCAACAGGAATTGTACTAGATTTCAATTTAACTTGATCTTTAAATGATTAGGGGACTAGAAGGAAGACAGATAAAACAATGAAAACATTAGTCCTAGACACGCTGTGAATATGAAACTTAAGCATGTATTTTTCAGTCTATGTGGGTATAATTTTTAAGTTTGGTTGCAGGCATAGATGATGAAGACTCCTTTGTTCTCTTCAGGAAATACGTACTGAGTTCTGAACACTTTCATTTTCCCAGAGCACAATTATTTGGATGCTAAAAGCCAGGCAAAAAATATATGTATATAATAATAATCAAAATGTAGCCCCTAGCCTTTACTACTTAACTTTGTTCAGAAAGGTATAATTCAAAATTTTCTAAGTAATGTTATTTCTTGGAGAAATAAGATAAACCTAATTTCATTTACAGGCTAACTAAAGACTGAGGGTCCATTTATCATTTTTAAAATGTTGCTGGCTAGCAGGTAAGATTAGTTTCTGTCACTCACAGCACTGTCAAGATGACTCAATATGATTGCAAAGTCAATTTTTATGGCCATATTTGAACAAATAGTAAATGTTCCCATAGAGGCTTCAGTTTGAGGATCTCAAAGAATTTGACTGATATAGAGGATAAACGACAAGCACACTTCTAGCAGGAGGTTCATTTTATAATCTCATCCTACTCTTTTCTAAAGAAGATCTAGAAGCCACTAAAATTATTAAAGCCTGGATAAAAGCAGTACAGAAATAAAGCTTAAAGGAAGTGAGATTATTGTAGCTGAAGAAAAAACAGCATAAGGATAATCTAATAATAGTTATTAAATATAGAAAGCTTATTGTATAAAGGATAGGTGAAGCTGCTCAGGCGAGCAACTCACGCAACAATGGGAATGAAGGAATCAAGTAAAGAAAGGAACTTGCCCACAGTATGATCATTAGCTACTGAAAGTTATAAAAATAATCCTCTGAAAATTAACGCTAGGGAACAGCAAGTAAATAACACCTTGGGTGGAATCAACAGAATTAATTAAATTATATCTGGATAGTCAAGATAATCTACTGAGATTCCAAAAACAAAAAAATACTGAATTAAATAGAAACAATAAATTAAATAGAAACATAAAAGACTGCTTTAGGGAAAAATCTTAAACCATTTAGATTATGTCAGGATATGCAATTTATGTACAAAGTGAATTTTGGACGAGTTACAAAAAATCTGATTGCCTGCTTAAGTCATTACCAAAGAGAACTAAATATCTAAACAACAGACTGCAAAGCCAACCAAGAGTTCAAGGACAAATCTAAAAAGCCCAAGTTTCCCAAAACACTCAAGCTGTTATGTCTGTGGTCTAACTAAAAAGAAGGAAAAATTTATTTTTATAAGTTTGGTCATTTTATGGCTCTCGACTGGCATATTTCTATTTTAAACACACATAATATTACTAATATTTTTAAATCTCTAAATTTTATTTCTGAATCCATCAACAAGTTTGAGGAAAAACAATTCAAATTTTTCTGAATACATATAAGAAAAATAAAACTGGTACTGATAATCAGACAGAATTTAATGTCATTCATTAAATCAGTTTCAAACCATTTCAAAACATTTTGTGGACACTTTTAAATAGGCATTCTCTGGCTATCCTCAAAAAAAACAAGAGATAACAAGTGTTGTCGAAGATATGAAGAAATGCGAACACTTGTGCACTGTTGGTAGGAATGTCAATTGCTGCAGCCATTGTATAGAAAACCATATGGAGACTCCTCAAAAAATTAAAAATAGAAATACTATATGATCCAGCAATTCCTCTTCTGGGTATATATAAAAAGAAAATAAAAACAGGAGAGCAAAGAGATAAACGTACTCCCAAGTTCATTGCAGCATTATTCACAATGTCCAAGACAGGGAAACAACCTAAGCATCCCTCAACAGATTAATGGATTAAAAAAGATGCATGGATAAAGAAGATGTGAGGGGTGTGTATGTATATACATGTGTGTGTATATGTATATACATAAACATACACAATGGAATATAATTCAGTCAAGAGAAAGAAGGAAATCCTGCCATTTGCAACAACATGAGTAGACCTATGTTAAGTGAGATAAGTCAAACAGAATGTGGAATCTAACAAGGCCAAACTTGTAAAAACCTTGAGTAGCATGGTGATTACCAGAGGCTAGGAGTGGAGAATTTGGGGAGATGCTGTGTAAGGATCTAGTAGGTAAGTTAAGTCCTAGATCTAACGCACACCGTAGTGATTTAGTCAACAAAACTGTGGTGGTAATCATATTGCAATACATTAACACATCAAACCAACAGGTTGTACACCTTAAACTTACAGAATGTTGTATGCCAATTATATCTCAATAATAAAAAGGAAGAAATAAATAAATGGGTATTCTCTAAGCAACATATTATCTCAAAGTAATTTTAAAAATAAGTTTATAACTGAGGCCTCCAGCTAGCAGCCATACGCTCCAGCCCCAGTCAAGTCTTAGATGACAACAGTCCTGACCAGCAACTTAATTATAATGTCATGAGGAATCAGGAGCCAGAACCGTCTAGCTAAGCCACTCCTGAATTCCTGACTCACAGCGAGGTAATAAATGTTTGCTGTTTTAAGCTCCCCTCTCAAAAAAAAATTATAAAATGCATTTACACTGTGTATTAAGAGACAAACTTATATGAGAGTTCAGGACCTTGGATTCTCCTAGGAATCAGAAGTGCCATGAGCACCACAAGAGAGCCCTGAGCCTCTGCTTTCCTCACTGGTAGCCCTTCACTCACGTGATGCAAAAATAATGCCTGGACAAAATTTCTTTCCCCCACATTACTCCCAATGCTACCTAGAATTTTTTACTCTATCATACTGCTGAAACACCCACCAAGTAAAGGCCCAAGAACAAAGATAATTATTCTTTCAAATACAAATATACCTGGGTGGATGATTCATACCTAAAAAAACCTAGTTATGGGGCATGATGCATCATTATTCCTAAGTGTTTATGGCCAATAGCTTTCAAATTTATTAGAGAGCTGCTAGACAGTAGTGCCAAAAATTGGAGTAGGTAACAGTGATGGACATTCAGACATGGAAAATTAATGCAAGTGTCGTTCGGGCACAGATTCTTAGAGATGGCATACCTAACTTAGGTTTCCTGTGTAGTACACAAATTCTCAATTGTTTGAAAAAGTGGGGAGAATGATTTCCAAAAAGCAAATAAAGACTATAATCAGCTTAATCAAGCCAAATTATTTCATGTAGACATAAACATTCAAAAGATGAGCCATGATTTTCCTTATTGTTATCTATTTTAATGTGAAAACTTTCATGTTCCTAGAATTAAAAATATAAATGTTAGTAATGTCAGAGAAAGGGAAACAGCTAGAGAGAAGTGCTTTGATTCATTATGTAAAAACAGCCCATACGTCAAGGGATTCCAAATTTCAAAACAATATTTTTTTAAGTTTTTTGATGAGAAGTAAATGGAAAATAAATAAACTGATTCCTGCAACAAAGTCTTTCTCTACTTTATCACGGGAAGCTATCAGCTTTGCAAGCGAAACTGCCCAAGTCCATCAGGTCAATATATTGTCCCATGACATGCAAATTGATAACTGCTGGCAGGAACCTTGCAGAATAAGAGACCCAAACGTTCTGAATAAGGAAGAAACAGTAATTTACCAGAAAAACACACACATACAGATATACAATGAGCTATGCATTAGTAAATGAAAGCATAGGTTTGGAAATTATGTTTGTAAATTTGAAAGTAAATAAAAGGCAACTTAGCAACTTAGCAATTGGTTATAAAAATGAAGCCAGGCATGGAAAACTTATTAATGTTCTTTTAATAGTTTTCTGAGGTAACAAGAACTATGATGGGGTAATCAGATGGAGTTACCCTGGTTTTTAATATGTTTTCTTCTCCTGGGCACCCAGTACCATATGCTCCTAAAATATTTCCATTAGTGGCTCACTGACAAATGGGATAGAAACAGTATTCTAAGGCTGGAGTTTGAAGGAAAAAAGAAATCCAATGGCAACATTTAGATGATGTGTGGTTTACCACAGATTACTTAATGACAAAAAGTGGGCATCAGGATACAATTGCAGCTCCTGTAAGCAATTGCATTAGTGAGGCAGGTGCTACATAAATGATAACAAGTAATGGTAATAGTAATAACAAAAAACGCCTTAGGTTTATCTAATGTCTTCCTTCTAAAACACTGAAAACTACTGACAGGAAATGGCTAACCACTCCTCCCAGGGTTTGGAGGTTGCTGATAGTGATTATTTTTAAATAGCTGAATTATAGAAAGGTTTATCGAAGAATCATAAAGCAAGAAGGGATTCTGAGAGATTATCTACAGCAAATCCATAGCCTCTAAAGCAGATGTGCCCCTCGGCATGCCTCCTTAGAACTTTCTGGGAAAGAGTCTATAAATTCTCAGGTCTGGGGATTCATAAACTTCATTGAGTGATGAACTTCTTCCAGACAGACAACTGAAAATTCCCATATCCATGATGGGATCTAGGGAAAGTTTTTCTGCTTATAAAACCATATTATAATTTCCTTTCCTATACAGAAAGCTATGTCACACACAAAAAAGGAAAAACTCCCAATTATTAAATTGTCACAACTTACACAGATATCATGGTTAGCTTTTAGAGAGAACCTATGCCTGAGACAAATGGCGTTTTCTATTATTGATTAACGGGTACTATGAGAGCCTGTCTTCCCTTAAGTCAGCAAAGAATAGAATGCAACTGAGATCTGGAACTCTGTTAAGAATGAGTTAAGTTCATTTTAAAGTTCAGACACTGGCAGCTATGCAAAATGGAAAAATACAGCCCAGGAGGTAAGGTTAAGGACAAAATGAGATACAGGAGAGATAGCTATTTGTATCAGATACCAGCTGACAACAATAGAAGAAAAAAGTCTCTTACCTAATCAAAGCATCACAAGTGCTTGAAGTAGGTCAGAATGAAGAATGGGGTGACCCCCATTTCCATGCAGAGTAGGACACTCTGCCAATGCCTTCTTTCCCACTCTTCGTAATTATAAGATGAGGAAGTGAGTGTGTGTGTATAAATATAAGATTGTTCTTTCCAGAAGTAATGGAGTAAAGCAAACCATGAGTACAAGGTACATGGGTAAAAGATAAACACAATTAAGTAAACATTTCCAGAATACAGGATAACACAGCAGTATCGGTTTATATTAAAAATGTACTGGATAAAGAACACTAAAAGAAGAGAAAAACATACACATGCAGCAATTTCACTGAAACAAGTGTGGCAATGTGACCCTTTCCTGATACATATATTATATCCCCCTAAAGAAAATTTAAGTTCCTTGAGAGCATGGACACAATTTTTTAACATATATTATAAATTCAATCATAGAAAAAAAAAGGAACAAAGGACCAAGTGTAAAAGATTTTAAGGAGAGGGAAGGAGATCTTTACTAAGCTATGGATGAGGAGAAAACCGTTTAACAGGAAATAAGGGGAAACAACTCTATTCCAGCTAAACATTTCGGTAGGGTTCTTCTATGAAGGCTGATCCATCCATTATCATCCTTTATGGAAGAAGAAGAAGAACAACAACAACAAAACAACAGGGAATTCTGAGAATTCACAATCTGTGCTAAGTGAAAGACTGCACTTATTTCCCAGCTCTTGTACCACAGTGCAAAAGGATTTGGATTCGGACTCAGAAGATCTAGGTCTGAATTTTAGGTCTGCTGCTTACTAGTTATATGACGTTGGACAAGTTACCCAACCTCTGAACCCAGTAGCCTCATCCATTAAAAGTACTCTTATGGCCTGTCCGTCACAACAAATCATGTGAAAAAAGCAGGGAAAGTTCTTGTCGTTGTTGGTACTAAAGAAAGGAAATATTTATTTATAAAAGAAAACAAAATGAACCAAAAGAATGGCCTGTTGTGATCAATATGTAAAACTTTTTATAATTATACCTTCAAAACAGTTCACAATTATACTTGAGTACTGATATATCTTAAGTATGGACTCTATTTCCAAAGATTTTTAAAAATTTTTTATTCTATATTGGAGTATAGCCTAGTAACAATGTTGTGATAGTTTCAGGTGCACAGCAAAGCGACTCAGCCATACATATACATGTAACCATTCTCCCCCAAACTTCCCTCCTATCCAGGCTGCCACAAAACATAGAGCAGAGTTCCCTGTGCTATAGAGTAGGTCCTTGTTGGTTATCCATTTTAAATACAGCAGTGTGTACATGTCAATCCCAAACTCCCAAACTATCCCTTCTCCCTATCCTTCCCCACTGGTAACCATGAGTTTGTTCTCTAAGTCTCCACAGATGTTTTGAGAAAAGTAAACTGAAGAGTTGTACAGCACCATTATTCTGCTTGAAGACAGTATTAATATCCACATGTTGAATTACTTTCGGGGGAACATGGAGGAAAAAATCCAACATGACATTCTACTAGATCTGCCTGCTAAGCATGCAAAGATCATGGTAGCCGATTCATTAGGGAACAAAGAATCTGACTAGTAGGGACACTTTTCTCTTGGTAAGAAAATGAACAAAATAGAGCACAGGTGGCATTCTATTTCCACAGTTAATGTAGACTTAAAAAGATCAAGTACAGTACACGAAGAGGGACATGTCCTAGTTTGCCCCTGCCTAATTCCTGACTACTAATACGTAGATGTGATGCAAGAGTTCAGGTACTCATCTTGGACAGAGAGGAGACATTAGGAACGGAGTACACGTGACGAAACTTTAATAAGAAAGAGCCTGGGCCCCTGAGGACATCATGGATCAAGGCCACCATGCCAGGACTTCACTGCCAGACTTTTATGTGAAACAGAAATAAAATTCTATCTTGTTTACACCACTGTTATGTTGAGTCTCTGTTATCTATAGCCAAACCTCCTCCTACAGCCAAGAGAAAGATGTTTGGCAGGAAGTCTGTCAACTTGATAAGAAGAGTTTTAAAATGGACTGACAGTAAAATAAAGAAGCAAGCTCAGATAAAATAGTTAAGTAACATGGGAGACAACAGGTGACTGGGAAAAGTAGTATGATGAAGTAACAGTTCGCTGAAATAAAAAAGCTCGTTAGAAACAATACTGACGACTCTACTTGTCTAAGCTAATGACCAGACAGCATAGTCAAAGCAATCTCCCAAGTCGATAAGTGTGATCTCCTAAGAATCACTAACACTTTGGGGTTGTAAACAGAGAAAGACAAAGAGAGGGGGTTGAAGAGAGAAGGTAATAGAGGGAGACGGGGAGGAAGGGAGGGAAATATCTAGTAAAAAGTATGGGAAACAGTATTGCATATAAAAGAAAATTATAACTTATTGAACACTCACTATGAGTAAGGGACCGGTAGCCATTTCTCTTCAGTTGCCCTATATAATCCTCACAACACCCCAACTAATCCCTATTGTTATAGATCAGGATAGTGTGGCTGGAAAAAGTCAGTAACTCAAAAAGCTAGTAAGTGGAGAAGCAAGAATCCTAATTCAGAGGTCTTTGTCTCAAAAGCCCACAAGTTTCCGCTGCATGATGCTGCTGCCTCAAAGTTCTATTTCTGAACAAAACTAAGTAGACTCAAAATAGAAGTAAAACACCCCATTTGGCATAACAGGCAAGAGAAATAAATGTGATAGCACCCTATTAATCTGAGGCATTGGGAAAGAAAGAGACAGTGTGATAGTAACAGAAATTTTGGAAAAACTGAGTATGTTCAGTTTATAACAGCAACAAAATATATGCTGGAAATACTTAAACATGCAGTCACTAATCTTAGAAAAAGATAACAGCATGTTTAGAAGATAGATATATATGTTTCCAGGGCTAGAGTCTATAAAAGAAAATAAAAACCTACTAAAAAGTAAAAATAATGTTTTAATCAGATGAAAGAATTGATATTACGTTACAAGTGTGCGTTACACTGGCTTCCATAAAATAGTACCAGAGTCCTGATCCCAGTGCTGTCCTTAGTTTGAATGCAAACCCTACAATCCTCTGAGAGAATGCTGGTGTAAACGCTGGTGTCATCCTTGCTTTCTACCATGTTTCCAATGTTAGTGCTCATCCTACGTGAAGTGAGGATTCACAATGGCTGTGGTCCCTCAGATAGGACTGTAAGCATCAAGGTATGATGACTTTTTCTTAAATGCAATCCTCAGAACACTATTTGGGATAAACATGAAAAGCTATCCCAGCTACCTCATAGTTTTCCAGTTTCCATCCCCAAGGATAGTATATTTGCAGTCAAGCAGTTCTTCAGCCGGATATGAATGACTCAACGAGACCAAAGGTAAATATGCCGTTTCTGTTGGCTGACTTGAAATTGCAAGGGAAGCCATCCTCAGGTCTGTTTATTTCCTTCCTTTGTTTGATTCAGCCTGATTGACTTTGAGCGCTAATGTTAACACTACTTCTGTGTGTGTGTGTATGCTAGTGTATATACATGTTAAAGTAATTCAATACTACAAGGTTAAACTGCAGAGAAAACATTTCTCAGCCCTTGATTAAGGCCTGCATTAAACCATCAGACCCCGTCACAAGCCTTGCTGATGAGTAGCTATTTGGACACACACAGAGCTGTGATTTCCATCCACTTTACTAATCAGCAAGTTCAGATTTGCTGTTAATGTGACACTGATGAACAGGAATGATGCTAATGTGACAGTGATGAACAGAAATGACAGCTCAGGGATGATTAAAATTAGCTAAGGCTCTTCGACCCAGGACAAAATGAAGGGGCTTTGGAAACAACTGCAGCCAAAGGTGCATCTCTGAAACAGAAAGGAAACACCAAAAACGTATGATTACTGATTGCACAAAAATTTGAGCAAATAAACACTGCAATGTGACATCGTTTAAAATGTAGGCAGTCGTTATTCAAGTCCTACACTAAATCAAAAATGACAATAAAAACATGAACATACAGAACAAAAGTGCTGAGCAAAACAAAAATGTCAAAAGGTAGAGGGTATGGTTTGATTATGAAAATACAGGGCATACTAGAAACACAAACCAAGTGCTTACTGGAGCTGAAATAAAATTCTCTGATCTATGCTAATTTGGAAAAAGCATTCTCAAATGTAATGTGGACTTCATGCACTTATCATTCTCAAAGGCTTGGAGTTAGGTATCTCATCCACAGCCTTCAGGACAATGACCTCACCTTCCTTACCTTCCCTTTTCTCACCATGTACTCCCCTACCACTAGGCCAAATCAGTATATATGGGAAAACTGAACTGGATTTTTAAGAGTCAAAATGTACTCCTGGCAAAACTGAAGGAACTAGTAAGGTATGTCTATTTTCCAATAGTCTTCTTAATCCATCCACCAATGTTTCTAGCAGCACAGTAGAGCTTCAGAAAAAGCAAAACTAAACCAGATCTACACAGAGATGGAGAGTCAGCTGTGGCACAAGAAGCTGACCGTAAGTAATCCACTCTACAGGCTACCCGCAGAGCTAGAGTCGAATAGGATACAGATGTCTTTTTTTTTTTTTTAAAGTAAAAGTCCATTAATACATTCTGCCACTGTAAAATTCTAAATAAAGTAACCAGATTCTCATGTTGACAGCATTGAATTTAATTCCTAAAGACAGATTTACTCAAAACATAACCTGCACCAATGAGACATTCTAAAAGGGTTGGCATTCACAAGCTACAATGCCCTGGCATAGGCCCTCATTCTAGCCCTCAGGATCAAGAAGTATTTCAACACAAACATTCATATATATGAGGTTCTACAAAGAAAAAATAAGTATATTATCTGCCAAAAACATGAGTCTCAGAATTCTAGTAACATTTAGCTCAGGTTTTGTACAATGTTAATATTGCTATCAATTGAAATAGTCTACTGATAAACACTAAACAGAAATGGTTAAGTGACCTTCTAAGAGTCCAAAAATCTATAGATAAACCAGACACATCTTACAAGCATTCCTGAAAAGAGGTAACAAAGGAGATCAAAGAATAAGATACACTGCTTAGAGCTTCTGTAATCAGATACTGAAAGTCAATCAACACAGGCAAATCTTCAATTACTGTATTCCCAGTGGCAATCATTGACAGGGCTGTTTCTGGGTCATACTTCATCCATGTAATTTCACCCTGAAATCTCTGAGAAGAGACTATTTTCAGAGAGAATCTCTCATTTTAAACTCTAACTATAATAACATTACTCCTTTTTTAGTAAACGGTCTTTTCTCAAGCATAATATAATTGTCCAAATTATCCTTTATTAGAATTCCTTCTCAAAAACAAATTTTCTGAAATTATCTGAATTACTTCATTGCTTCTAAATAAGTCAATTACATATGCCTGCAAACAAATTTATATTGGAGTAAATAATTCATTTTTTTCCCTTCTGCTAAGGTTCAAAATCAAACACGGTTTCCAAACCTAAGAACAGACGATGCCAATTTACATCTTAGCCACACCAAAGTCCCATTTACTTCTAAAAGAAAAGGATATCAAATACAGCCTTTCTCCTAGGTCAATGTTTTCTTCTAGTTTTGGGCTTTGTTTTCTGGCATTAACTTATGACCATAGCATCATGTATGAAAAGCACTCAGCACTCAGGAAAACTAATTACCTACTAAGCTAAGCTCCACCTCCTGGTCAGTGTGCTTGGTTTCTCCGGCTCTTCTCCGTTTACAGTGGGAGAAAGTAACTGATACTTCCTAAGAGGGCTTTCCCTGAAGCAATTTATCCTAAATCTTGTCATTTTGAACCCATTCCTCCTTTTATTTTTCTAAAATAGTGAATTATGATGGGGCATATACTAATGAATATAGTTAAAGAGTCAAGTTTAGGCTCAGAGAGAGGAAAAGTTCAGATAACTTAGGGCTCCCCCAAATGAGAAATAATAAATACTGGGTACTTGTAGGCCTGCCTGCCAGGCCTCTATTGCTCAAAACTCATTTCTAAAAACTGAGTCTAAGGGGTTTTCTTTGTTGCTGTTGTTTTGGATAAAAAAACTATCACATTATTAAAAGTCAGGTTCACTGAAAAGAAGCAGTACAACTGAATTCTCAACTGCAACTCCAAGAAGAAGCCATATCCTGAGGACTAGTACATTTTTCACATGAAAAAAACTTTTTCATGTCTTTTTTCTTATTGAGGTTGATAGACCTGCTCTCAAGCCTTGCCTTGGTCTCAAAAGAAGTGGTAGCGCCACATGCCCTGACAATAGTCTTTCTTGGTTTTATTACAATGTTCCCTTGTCTCCCCTCCAACTTTCACCTACTTTTCAAATTTAACAAAAGAATACAAATTTAGTTAATGAATCTGTAGTTAGAAGCCAAGAAGACTGTACTATAAATCAAAAATGCTAAACATGAAATTGTTTATCACATTAAAACTGATTAAAGATAAAACAAAAAATTTTTTTTAAAAACTTGACTAAAGAAGCATGGATACTCTCCAACATGGATGGTTAAGATTCCATAAAACTAGGTCCCATTTGTTTACTTTTGTTTTTATTTTCATTACTCTTGGAGGTGGATCAAAAAAGGTCCTGCTATGATTTATGTCAGAGAGTGTTCTGCCTATGTTTTCCTCCAAGAGTTTTACATTTAGGTCTTTAATCCATTTGAGTTTATTTTTGTGTATGGTGTTAGAGAATGTTCTAAATGTAAAAGCTTTTGCACAACAAAGGAAACCATCAACAAAACGAAAAGGAAACCCACAGAATGGGAGAAAATATTTGCAAACAAAGCAACCAACAGGGATTAATCTCCAAAATAAACAAACAACTCATGCAGCTCAATATCAAAAAAACGAACAACCCAATCAAAAAATGAGCCGAAGATCTAGACATTTCTCCAAAGAAGACATATGGATGGCCAAGAGGCACATGAAAAAATGTTCAACATCACCAGTTATTAGAGAAATGCAAATCGAAACTACAATGAGGTATCACCTCAAACCGGTGAGAATGGCCATCATCAAAAAATCTACAAACAATAGGGACTTCCCTGGTGGCAAAGAGGTTAAGAATCTGCCTGCCAAAGCAGGGGACACAGGTTCGAGCCCTAGTCCACGAAGATTCCACATGCTGCAGAGCAACAACACCCGTGAGCCACAACTACTGAGCCCGTGTGCCACAACTACTGAAGCCCACGCATCTAGAGCCTGTGTTCCGCAACAAGAGAAGCCACTGCAATGAGAAGCCCGCCCCCGACAATGAAGAGTAGCCCACGCTTGCCGCAACTAGAGAAAACCCGTGCACAGCAAGAAAGACCCAAAACAGCCAAATAAATAAATAAATAGATTTATTTTTTAAAAATCTGCAAACAATAAATGCTGGAGAGGGTATGAGGAAAAGGGAACCCTCCTACACTGTTGATGGAAATGTAAATTGGTACAGCCATTATGGAGAACAGTATGGAGATTCCTTAAAAAACTAAAATTAGAGCTACCATATGACCCAGCAATCCCACTCCTGGGCATATATCCGGAGAAAACCATAATTCGAAAGGATACATGCACCCCCATGTTCACTGCAGCACTATTTACAATAGCCAGGACACAGAAGCAACCTAAATGTCCATCAACGGAGAAATGGATAAAGATGATGTGGTACATATATACCATGGAATATTACTAAGCCATAAAAGAAAGAAAGAAAGAATGCCAACTGCAGCAACATGGATGGACCTAGATATCGTCATACTGAGTGAAGTCAGACAGAGAAAGACAAATATCATATGATATCACTTATATGTGGAATCTAAAAAATTGTTATAAATGAACCTATTTACAAAACAGAAATTGAGTCACAGATGCAGAAAACAAACTCATGGTTACCAAGGGGGAAAGGGGGAAGGGATAAACTGGTGGATTGGGATTGATGCATACACACTACTATATATAAAAGATAACTAATAAGAACGTACTGTATAGCCCAGGGAACTCTATTTACTGCTCTGTAATGACCTATACGGGAATGGAGTCTAGAAGAGAGTGGATATATGTATATGCATGGCTGATTCACTGTGCTGTACATCAGAAACTAACACAACAGTGTAAATCAACTATCCTCAATTAAAAAAAAAACTTTTTTTAATATTCCATAAAACACCAATGGAAGAATCTGTGGTTCAGGAATGAACTTGGGAAAGACTATATAAGTGCATTTACAGTCACTAAAATAAAATAAAGATATCTTCTCATATAAAGACAACATCAGCTATATATTTAAGGGACATGAATAACAATGGATACCATACTACTAATTTTAACTAAAACCTTTTCCTAACTAGAAATTTCCCTTTTCCTACAGTTTTGCTTTGCTACAGAAAATATGTATATTACGAGGTATTTGCATGTATATGGATACTAAGAACTGTCTATTACTCCACCCAAATGTTCAGTGATTACAGTCTCTACTAGATCCTGCCTCCTTGAGTCTTGCCATGATGGATGCCAGAAAAGTCACATATCTTCCTGTGCCTTAGCAAAAAGGATCAGGGTAAGCCCCTCCACTACACTCCAGGTTATGCAGTTAACATGCCAAAGCACTTGGAATCATTCCTGGCTTCCTCACAGATGCTGGGCCGCGAGAAAGTGAATCGGATTCACATCCTTCCTCTCCTTTTACCCTTGACAATGCTGTGTATGCGTCAAACCTGTAGCCTTTCTCTGTCACTGCTTTTAACTCTTTTGTTTTCTAAACCCCCAGTTCCCTCCATTTATACCCAACTACTGGGACTTAGAAATCATACAACTAACTTTCTTGGATTAATCAAAAGTATACAAAGTAAACATACATGTACTTTAATTTCTCTTTATGAGATTAGTATTCAAGGAGGAACAAACATACCTCCATTTTCTTAATATTTCTATTTCGTCGATGGCAAAAGAAAACATTCAGGCATTCAAATAATTTACCTCTTTTTCTAGGGTATGACGTCACCCCACTCTCATGTTTGAAACTGCCACTTCTTGGCAAGGTAGCATAAACTGACATAGTGAGTTCTGGATTCTGATGGCAGCTCTCCCCAGACTGTATACTTGCAGGTTATGTTGGCCACACTGTTTAAGTGCTTTGGCCCTCATTTTCCACATCTATTCCTATACTTCTAGAGGATTAAGTGAAATAATGCATGTACAAGGCTGGCACATTGTAAACTCCAATACAGGTTAGCAGAGTAGTTGAAATGTTTCTCTCCAATCACAAAGGAAGCTCCAGATTATTCCTGATCATCCCTGCCAATTTCATTGGCAAAGACCGAATAATCCTCCAAATAGAAAAATGATGATCTACATATGAATCTGAATCTCCAGATAAAAGTGGTATTTTTAACATACTTTCTCTAGTTGTCTTTATTTTTGTTCTGAATAATGTCTCATAAGTGAACAATGATGCCACATGGAAAACGAACATGGGCATTTGAATTTATGTATAACTCACCAAAAGTCTGCAGAAGTAGTAGAGAGAAAAATTACAGAGTCAGAAAGTCACAGGTTTGAATCCTTGCTCCACAATTTACTGAGTTATTTCATTTTTGATGTTTAGTGCTCCATCTACAAAATGGGATGATAATACTTAAAACTCATGGATTTATTACCATAGTCAAGTGAAGTGATATGGCTGAAGCACCTGGCACAAAATAAGCTTACAAAATGTAAGCTCCCTCTCCTGATAAGCACGATGAATTTAAATTGCAACCCCTTCCCCAGCAAAGTTGCCTTTCATCCCCAAGGGAGCAAGGATGTTTGAGTGGTAGGGATTTATTTGTGGAAATCTGTTCTTAATATTCTTCTAGTTACATAAACAATTATGTACTAATTACACTGGGGCTTTATTTTTTGAAAAAAAAGGTACAACATACACCATAAACACAATAAAAATCCAAAGAAGAGGAAGAAGAGATGATAAGGGAACAGCTGGTATAAACTGTGCACATCATTCAAAGAGGTAATGGGGCCCGTAGAGTTTTTCAATAAAAGCAAAGAGAACACTAGGTGGTAAGGAAATGGATACTTTAGATGTGGGGAAGCAAAACGTATTCACTACTCTTCAGGATGCCAGGGGAGGCTTGGATAACATCTCCTGTCTTAATAAGCTATACTCCATTCCCAGCTGTTCATAACAATGACAGAGTTCACTGCGGCAGAGAATCCATATACAAAAACTCCATAGTTCCTAGAGCCAGAGGTGCAGGGCAAATGCTAAATCATACATCTGTTGGTGCTTGGATGTATAAATGAAGAGGGATTTAAAAAAAAAAACAAAAAAACAAAAAACACCTTGCACATCCAGGATCTTTCTTCTCCAATAACTGTCAAACTTATGTATATTTTCTAACCTATTTTTTTTGTTGTTGGCTCTGAGCACTTTTTAAAACATTAATCAACTTTATTTTTTAGGGCAGTTTTAGGCTTACAGAAAACTAAATAGTATGAAGAGTACCCATATATCTTCTCAAGCTGAGCAATTTTAAGGGTCCTGGCTCATTTAAAATAGTCACCCAGAATTTGAATGAACCAGTAAATAATATGACCAAAGTAGAGAATTTGAGACCCTATTTAGATCTGCATAAACCAAGTGATGGTGACAAACAACCTAAAACCAATATAATGATCAGTCACCAGAAAAAAAAAAAAAGTACACCTGCAGATTTAACCAAACCTAAACAGGGCATCACTAAAGCCAAACTCACAATCGCAGTAATGAATAAAACATTTAAAGTGTATTTGTGGACTTCCCTGGTGGCGCAGTGGTTTAGAATCCACCTGCCAATGCAGGGGACATGGGTTTGAGCCCTGGTCCATGAAGATCCCACTTACCGTGGAGCAACTAAGCCCACGCGCCACAGCTACTGAGCCCGTACTCTAGAGCCTGCAAGCTACAACTACTGAGCCCATGCACTGCAACTACTGAGCCCGCATGCTGCAACTACTGAAGCCTGCACGCCTAGAGCCTATGCTCCACAACAAGAGAAGCCACTGCAATGAGAAGCCCACACACCACAGTGAAGAGTAGTCCCCACTCACTGCAACTAGAGAAAGCCCGCACACAGCAACGAAGACCCAGTGCAGCCAAGAAAAAAATGTATTTGTAACAACCAGAATTTTCACAGCCAGTTAACAACATTAACATCTCCTTAACCTCCATATTTGCTGAGACTGTAAGTTAACGTTTCATAATGGACCTTTCTCCAGTCTAAAGGACTCTGGATGTTTCTGAGATCAAGGCTCGGAGCGTCTTGTATGTTTATTAGAGCTTCTTTTAACTATGGAACTGATTCCTCTTGTTTTTAACAAGATGAGGTGCTCTATTGGGTCACGCAGACAGATTAAGCAAAAGATTATTTGGAAAGTCATCACTACCGCTAGGAAACAATTACAAGGATAATAAAGTGCAGAGGTTCTCCAAGTGTGGTACCTAACTTGTTAAAAATGCAAATTTTGGGGTCCCACTCCTGACTGGATAATGAATCAGAAACCTTGGGGGGTGGGAGGTACATACCCAGTAGCCTGTGTTTTTAACAAGCCCTCCAGGTGATTTTGATGCAAATAAAGTTTAAGAATGATATATTCAAGGATGCTTGACCATGGGGGAAAAAAAAAAGGAAATGAGAAATGAACAGTAAATATGTGTCCCCACCACTTTTTCCCCCTTTTTTTTCTTTCTGAAAACAGGAAAGAATTTTGATTATTTTTAGAACAATGTCATGTTTCATTTAGGAATTTGATGACTGACTTGTAGGGCTTGCTACAGTGGCCTACACAATAGAACACTTTCAACTACTGCACTTTTTCTCAATTGGATGCAATTCACATTTTTCAGGCATTCCAAAATGAAATGAAACCCTTTGCTTTACCTACATACAGTTTTTCCTTTGTATACAGTCTGAAATTTATACTAACTAGAGTTTTTAACTTATCTTTTTTCTTTAGGTTTCCAGAGGCTTTCCAACCTTTCCAAAATACCTTCCACTATACTGCGTAAATCTTCTCATTCCTTTACCTATAGCTCTGGATATAATACAGCGGACATTTCTAAGGAAGATCTGAGATAATGGTCTCTATTTGTATGCTTGGAGCCCTTAGTTAACAACATAAAAGGCCCCGACGATCACATGACTTAAATACGTGCTATTTACTTCAAATCGACTAGTTCTATACGAGAAAAATCCAGTCGATAGGGATGGTTATTATGGCTAGTGTCCCTGTAATAACTTTGCTCCCTTGTTTATTGTCTTCTCAATCTATTTCCCATTAAGTCTCTCCAGTAAAATTAGTTATATTCTTACTGCTGATTCTACCTAATGTGTCCAGAGAAGTGAAAGGCCTTTGTGAACTGATGTGCTCAAGTAGGTAGTCACTATACATTTGTTTGCTGCACCAAGCTATATCCCAGTAAACTCCTCTCTTGAGAAACAGATTGTAGGACCAATGAGAAAAGTTTTATAGCATCTTAGATCATGTGTTTAAAAAAATTCTCTGCAAATCAGTTTGGTCTTTCCTCTTAGTCCAGTGAATCACTGGTTTATTCCAGGTGACTGAACTTCTACCACAAACGAATTCCTAACCTGGCATCAACTTAACTACAGGAGACGTGTTCAACATTTATAAATGAGATTAACTTATGTGAGCAAATTGGAAAGAGAAAAGAGTAGGGACTCTGTCAGACTGATTTGTGCTTTGGTCTACACCATCCCCCCAAAATAAGAAATTTCTCAACAGTTTGGGTAATAAAATGGTATTGGTCTCTCAAGCGAAGAAAGAGCCAATTATCGGGGAAAGGAAAATAATGCACCAAACATACGTCTCTTCTGGCAGAAGAAGCTAAAGAGACTGAAGTCTCAGCAGCATTATGGGCCTCATCTGCTAATGTGTAAGAAGTCAGCCCTTCAGGAATAAGAGGCAGATAACAGTCTCTCTCTGGAATACTGGCTCAGGAAGAGTAATGATCAGACACGCAGGAATCCCTCTAGAAAAGGAGAGGCCTTCATCTGAGGTCCACGGATAGAATTCAAGGAGTATAATGACCTTGGATGGGGAAAACTTATCTGTAACTTACTAACTGCTAATTGAAATTCAGCATTTTCTTCAAGTATGATTTTAGGCAATAACTACAATAATATGAACATATATGTAACACTGTCAACAACAGAAATCAATAATATTTCCATATCATATTACAGTTGTTGCAAGTAGTTAAAAATTACACTAATGCTCGTAACGGCTTTGAAATTACAGTGTTATTAGACTTTGCCATTACATATTGTTATTTATTACAACTATTTCAATATAGTTGGTTCTTTTTGTGCTTCTATGCAACTTTAAGGCATTTATCTCATTCTAAGAAGGGGTTCATGATTCAAAAAAGGCAAAGAATTCTACTTTAAAAAGAAGGAAGTAGGAGGGAGAAGAGAGAATACTCCCAATTAGTCCCAGAAATTCCAGCGTAAACCCCATCAGGAGGAAGAACTTTCCAAGAAAAAACAGATGCATGTTGTTCTCTTCTGAAATCCACAAACCCGTTAGGAAACAATACCAGCTTATTATTCTCACTTGGAAACTAGAATAAAACCTTTAAAAGGTTGAGATGTTTTATTTACTCTAAAGAGAAGTAAGTTTCACCAATCAGTTTGACCTTTATTAACCTAGCAACAGTGGTTGCTCTGGGAAAGGAAAAGGCAGCTCAGGGAGAACTCAGCTAACTCGTCATCAGGAACCACATTTTCCTCTGGCCAAAATACTATCTACGGTACCACTGAAGTGACACTATCAGGCACTCCAAATACGGTCCTTATGGTATGCAAGTAGAAACTAGCATATAACCTGTGGAGAACAATTAAACTGGCTAAATGTCACACTTAAAAGACGGAACAGGTCAAAGCTCTCTGTTTGTATAAAAAGGATTTCAAATGCCTGACAACAGAATAATTTTCTGAAATCCTCAACAGGAGATTAAAACAATCACAAACCAACATCTTTATAATTATCAAATATGTTTTGATAGTTCAATCACCGTGCATAAGGGATATTCCTGAAATAGTAGTTTATAAGTCAGATACTTTCAATATACTAAGAAAGAGGTCGTTATCGAAAGGAATCTTACAGTAAGATTTGAGTGGTCTGGGACCATGCTTAGGAAAAACATGACACTAAACTATCTCAACATTGCATGGATCTACCCAAACTATAGAGAGCTGTTAACCATTAATATATTTATATCCTTACTGAATTCAAGATGAAGCATCTGCTTTAACAGAGGTATGCAAGAGCTTAACTATCGCCTCCCACTTATGTTACGAGATTCTAAACTTCCAACTTTTCTTTCTGGCATGATGTTTTCCTCTAAACTATCCCCAAAGTGGGTAGTCTCAGGCAATCAGTGCGTAAGAAGTTGTGGCACATTATAGTTACTAGCTGGAATTTTAACTGAAGGTAAATAACAATTATCACTACGATGAAGCTTTAGAAGTATTCCTGTGTGGCATCAGGCAAAAGCAAAACACAAAGTGGAGAGTGAAACCCCAGGAGGCGACCTGACTTGGCTCAGAAATGAAATGCTGCAGACTCCAGTTTATGAATGGTACAGTTTATGAAAAGAGTTGAGAACAAAACATCTGACCATGGCTTTCATATGGCCCTGTCATAGATCTTGGGCAGACAGGCTCCTGTTTGACTCTAGTCACTCATAAAATGTGCAAGGCCCTTACAAAGGGATATATCCGAGACAGATTCTGTGCATCTAAAATGCTCGGCAGCTGAAAAGAAACACCTTTTCCCTCTTTGAACAGTGAACTTTCTATTTTCCACAGTACTGTGCCACCTAAATTTTTCTTTTTTAATCTGCACACGCAATTATGATTCAGCTGAAAACAAAGACAGTGCCACTGTAATTGTGCCCAATGAGCCCAAAATATTAAACTTTTATTTTCAAGTACAGCTTTCATTACTCCCTCCTCCAATACGGTGTATATGATAATGTATTATTTGTTATTCAGAGGGTAAGAGTTCCATATAAAATGAATGACTTCAATTGCCTTATAAATAAAACACTGATAGATGTCTTGGTAAAATAAACTGAAGGAGCATTTCTATTTGATCACTCCATCATCTTACTGTCTTTATCTACAAGCAGAAGTTGTTGTTATGTATTTCCCGAAATTCATTATATGTAGAGTCCATAATGGCTGAAACTCAAACAAATCACACATATTAGGCACCTCAGAGAGACTCAAAACACATTAAAGGCATGAAACTCAGAAAAGATAATGGTGGCCCACACCTGTAGATTAGGGGATTGTTTGTATGTTTGTTTTGGGAAAGCTTTTGCTAGCTTGACTATTTTAAAAATTAAGCTGTAACACATCAGTAAAGGTTGATACTAAACTCCATTTTCACTTCTTAAAATTTACTAAAATGGCTGAAGAGAATGAATATTAGTCCTGACGAAATGTCTTTGCTGATTTTGATTTAATAAATAGGATCATTATATAAACTACCTAAATCCATTTTTAAGGAAAGCTGAATCCACACCATTATTATTGCATTGTTAAAGTTACAAATACTATATGAAACAGAACTAGAATGAATAGCAAATAATAAACACAGTGTATTTTGCTCTGGGGTGTAATTCTAGGTTATCCTTCATTTTTCCCATTACTGTTGAAATACCTTGGGGGCAATACAAATTTCTAAAACTATAGAAATAGATAAGGAACGCTGATTGTTTAAGAGAAAGTATTTTTACACAGAAATGACAAAAACTATTTTCATTGAGAAAATCATGAAAGAAAAAGCTTTTTTCTCATGTGCAGAGTGATTTACAAATAAAATCTTAATTACAATCATCATGAAAGATGAGGTAAAATAAAAGTCATTTAATTTCTAAGGATTTCAAATTTTCATCTAGCGTTTCCCATAGCATAAACAGCTCCGGAAGAATGATTAAAATAACAATAGTAAGTGTATTCAATGCAATAAAAGTTAAAGCCGGATTCATAAAAATGTCACTGTGCAGACTTATAAACATTGTTATTTCCAGTAGCCAACATTATTAAGGTGGCTCAGTTTACCATCCAAATCATGTAATGAGCACATACTAGCCCTGAAGGGTCAACATTCCACATAAAATCCTTTATTTTATACACCATCACCAACAGTAATCATCCTACATCTGAAGCTTATTTCCCATCATACTAGGGCTATCTTCAACACATACTTGGTTAATTTTTATGGCTAAGTGGAGAAAGGCACAAATGAAACTCAAAAACTTCCCTCTCTTGCTGAGCTTGTGGTGGGGAGGGAAAGAGAGTGAGAAAGGGGGGAAGACAAGAAGCAGGAACAGACAGAGAAAAAGATAAAGGAAAAAAAGGAGAGAGGTGAAGTAAGACAGGAGGAATGAAGGTAGGACTTTCGGAACTAAAAGGGAGAAGAATTAGCAAGAGCAACAGAAACATCGCCCATAATTCCTATAAACTAATAACTTGTGCTATTTGCATTTAAAATGTAACTTCAATAACCATTCTTCTTCATTGGACTATATATTTTATCTTTTTTAAACATTCTGCACCAAATATTGTATTTGGTGCGAATAAAATTAGTACAGTATTTTTTTTTTTTTTTTTTTGCGGTACGCGGGCCTCTCACTGTTGTGTCCTCTCCCTTTGCAGAGCACAGGCTCCGGACGCACAGGCTCAGAGTCCATGGCTCATGGGCCTAGCCGCTCTGCGGCATGTGGTATCTTCCCGGACCGGGGCACGAACCCGCGGCCCCTGCATCGGCAGGCGAACTCTCAACCACTACGCCACCAGGGAATCCCCGTACAGTATTTTAACTGAGCACTGTTTTCCCCTTTTCTCAAAGAAGCTTCATCAATTGACAGTTTCATCTGTCAACATTTCACATCTCAGTAAAACAAGGGCCCTGAAATCCAATTCCTTCACACTCAGATGCTACTGAATTCCTTCTATGGGCTAGATTCTGTACTTGTCCCTGAAAACATCAAAATGAGTAAGTTACCCACACTGAATGAGACAGATACAAAAAACGTTAATAGAAAAGAATTTGGTAAGTATATTAAGAGACAACCACAGGTCTTCTGGTGCATCCTAAACAAGCTTGTATCTGGTTAAGAATGAAATTTTGCCATTTGTGACAACATGGATGGACCTGGAGGGTACTATGCTCAGTGAAGTAAGTCAGACAGAAAGAAAACTACTGTATGTTTTCACTTGTACGTGGAATCTGAAAAATAAAACAAATGAACGTATGTAATAAAACAGAGACAGACTCACAGATACAAAGAACAAACTAGTGGTTACGAGAGGGTGAGGGGAGGGGCAAAATAGGTGAAGGGGATTAAGAGGTACGAACTACTAGGTATAAATAAGTTACAAGGATGTAATGTGCAGCATAGGGTAGTCAATTAATTATAATAACTTTGTATGGAATATAATCTATTAAAATATGAAATTACTATGTTATATACCTGAAACTAATATAATACCGTAAGTCAACTTTACTTCAATAAACATAAACAAGTAAAATAGATATATACTCAGTTTCTCAAATATTCTGAACTAGCTTTACCATTCTGCTGGTTTCCAATTAATTAAATAAATCTTTCACATATGTTCATTTAAAATTAAAATAAAAATAAATACAGTGTTAAGCTGTTGGGAAAAAACGCTTTAGCCTTTCTGACACAGTTGTAATTTATTTTATTTATTATGGTGATGGTTGTACAACTGTGCTTATCCTAAAAACCACTGAATTGTACATTTCAAATGGGTGATTTGTATGGTCATGTGAATTATACCTCAATAAAGCTGTGTTTTAAAAAGTAACAGAAAAAAAGATGCAAAATATCAAAACAAAAAAAGCTCCCTAAAACCTTCTACTGTTCATATAGTTGCTGAGACTGTCATATGACCCATGTTAGAGACAGTAATTGCAGTAGTGATGCAACCAAAATCCAAAAAGTATTTTATTTTTTTAAACTTCCAGTATTTTTAAAACACTGCCATTGAGCAATGATTCAATTCAAAGATGTATTGATGAGATGTCACTTAACATCAAAGACAAATTTTCTATACAGACTGATGAGACCACAGTTACTGACAATAAGGCTCTTCAATGGCATATTTTCATTATTTTGATCATGATTTTAAACTGTAAGAAGACATGCTGTTGGCAAATTCTTTAGCAACTGGCTGTAGTAGAGCACCTATTTTTGCTACTATAAAAATCTGCCTCCGGCTTCCCTGGAGTCCACCTGCCGATGCAGGGGATACAGGTTCGTGCCCCGGTGCGGGAGGATCCCACATGCCACGGAGCGGCTAGGTCCGAGAGCCACGGCCGCTGGGCCTGCGCGTCCGGAACCTGTGCTCCGCAGTGGGAGAAGCTGCAACAGTGAGAGGCCCGCGTACCGCAAAAAAAAAAAAAATCTGCCTTGAAGAAAAACAAGCCCCACTGGAAAATTCAGTGTCCTGTGCTACTGATGGAGCAACCTCCACAGTCGGAAGATGTAAAGATCTTATTGCCTGCCTAAAGAAAGTACATTCTGAAGGTCTTGCAACACACTGTATTGTGCATCAATATTAACCAACTGCAAAAAGATATTCATCCAGTTCTTTATCCTTCTCACAGTATAATAATTAAAAACACCAGTAATAGAAAGTCATACCACAAATAAATGAGCAGCTAGTAATCACAGTAAACTATCTTTAGAGATGTATGCAAAAGAAACAACATGCTCTAAAAAATTGATTCTTTTGACAGTGTAATAAGAACTAGAATTTAATACTTGGTTTATCAATCTGATCTTCTCAATAATAAGGAATAAAGTAGGGCTTCCCTGGTGGTGCAGTGGTTGAAAGTCCGCCTGCCGATGCAGGGGACACGGGTTCGTGCCCCAGTCCGGGAAGATCCCACATGCCGCGGAGCGGCTGGGCCCGTGAGCCATAGCCACTGAGCCTGTGCATCCGGAGTCTGTGCCCCACAATGGGAGAGGCTACAACAGTGAGAGGCCCGCGTACCGCAAAAAAAAAAAAAAAAGAATAAAGTAGTGATGGCAACAAATAAGTTTGGAATATTCTTAGTCTACAACATCAGAGAAAATTTTCTTATACACAGACAATATATTGAGTAATTTACCATAGTATAATTAACATAAAATACTGAGTCAAAAATAATCCACAACCTCCTAGGGCACCCAAATTTTTCTCATTATAGTGCCAGGTTCTTAGCTCCCTGAAGCCTAAGTCCTCACTTTCACTGCTATCTAATCAACTAAAAAATGTTAACCTATACCTTGTTACATAGTTCTGTATTTTTCATTACCCTTCTTTTAAGAACTCTGATGCATCTTGTTGCCTCCATGGACAGTTTATAAATCTAGACTAGGTAGCCTCTCATTAATAATTTAGATACTGAAGGAGTTATCTGGTGCTGCACAGAAGTACCTCGTTGTCAAATTTTCTAGAACATTCATTGTAAAAGTGAATTTATATGAAGGAAAAAATAACTACTTGTTTTAAATATAGGGATGCTCCTCTGCGTTGAATGTTAGAACTAAATCAATCAAATTGAATTCCACATTAGTAAGAAATTATTATCAATATCATTAATACATGTAAATCACCTAGAGCAATGTCTGGATATAAAGGTTACGTATCACACTGCATACATAAATTAACAAGCACGATATGGGACCCTGGTGAGCCACAGATGTGCCAGAAGAACACCATTCAATGCAACAACCAACTGTGTCCCCTGCCCAACTACTGTCCAGTAATTTGGAGAACAAAAAGAACTCACATATACCCAGCAATTTCATGAATCCAGATACTAATCAAGAATCGGAAGTAAACCAAAAAGGCTGCTCAAGGGACAAGGTAGATGTTACAAACTTCATAAGCCTTACTCCTCACCTCAGATCTATTTATTTCTACTTTACAGAGAGCAACACAGTCTTCTATCCAATTTCTATGTCTAAAGAAAAGAATGAGAACAAAGATGACTAGAAGGAAGTAAGCTAAGAGCAAAAGAAAATATTGACAATAAGGAGAGAAAAGGAAAGAGAAGGGGAAGGGGAGGGGAAAAGGAAGGGGTGAAAATGAAATTAAACTAAACTAAATTAAATTAAATACCAAGAACACAAAGAGCCAGGACGCTGGATGATTTGGATCAAGGACAAACAGACCTAAACCTTTGTATAGTATTCTGTTTGAACTTCATAAAGATGATTCGAATTTATCAATAAAAGTTATCTTATATTTAAAATATTCTCTTCAAAAAGACAAGAAAGACATGAAATATTGCAAAAAGCTTTTTTTTTTTCTTTTTGGGAAAAGGGTAAAAATTTTAAATATAGAAACAATACCAAACACAGGGCTAAAAGCTACCAATACTTTCTCTTCAATTCTGACTGCCTCCCTAATTAAAATATGTATTTGCACATTGCAATTTAGAACTATAAGATGGTTCTGACCTGCCAATCCATGTGAACAACCAAACATCACAACTACTGCATCACCAGGAGTATCATAATATAGTCACTACAGGTTCTGCTGTGATTAGTACCACTCTGTCCATAACACACTTAACAAACTTTGATGACAACACTAATTAGTCATTTGCAGCCCTGTAGGTTGCATTATCACCACCCACAGTGCATTACTGAAAATCACTATAACTGTGTGATTCATTTTAACATATGCTTTTAAAACAATGCTATTGCTTGTATGCCTCCAGTGTTTAGATTTCTCAATAAATAATCTCTTACAGTACTTCATTTAATCCTCATAGCAATTCCACAAGACTATATCATCACATTTTAGAGATGAGGAAATCACATTTCTTAGAGATGAGCAGTTAGGAGACTTACCTGAGGTCACCAAGCTATTAAGTGGAGGAGCTAAAGTTCAAAGCCAGGTGAACCAAAGCCTTGCAGATCAATGTTCAGAGCAGCAGTATTCAAAATAGCCAAATAGTGGAAACAATCCAAATGTCCATCATTGATGAACAAAATGCAGTATAACCATGTAACAGAATGCTATTCATCAATACAAAGCAATGAACTATTGATGTGTGATATGACACAGGTGAACCTCAAAAACTTAGGCTAACTAAAAGAGGCCAGATACAAAAGACCACATAATTGTAGGATTCTATTTATATGACAGGTCCCAAAAGGCAAACCTAGAGAGGCAGAAAGTAGATCAGTGATTGAGGTTGGGTAAGTATTTACTGTGAACAGACACAAGGGATCTTATTGGGGTGATAAATAATGTTGTAAAATTGAACTGTGATAATGTTTGTACAACTCAGTAAATTCATCAAAAATACTGAATTGTACACTTAAAATGGGTGAATTTTATGTTATTTTAATTATGCCTCAATAAAGCTGTTACAAATAAAACAGGTGTATCTGACTCTGAAAGCATGCTCTTTCACCAGGAGGAAAGAAGAGGTGTAAGATGACAGGGATCTAGTCATTCATGTAGGATAATTTATAATGAATTTACAGGGTCAACACTGAAAATACCTCATAGGTTTTAAAGATAAGCACTTCTTTAAAAAGAGAGGAAATGCCACCTCTGACATTAACTGCAAGGTTTACTTGCAAATAACAAAAAATCCAAGTAAATTGCTTAAGCAAAACAGAGGGTTATTTCTCTCTCCAATCTAAAGGTACACAGTCCAGGGCTGGAACGCTGACTCAGGGTCATCAGGGACGGAGGCTCCTTCCTGCTCAACCAGCATTACTGCTTGGCTCCCAATATCAAGGTGGCCTCAATCCTGGATGGCTGTTGAAACTTCAGCTACCATACCCAAACTTCAAGCAGAGAGAAAGAAGAAGGGTTTAAAATGGGAAACTCCCAGCTGAGTCAGCTCCTCTTAAGGAGTTAGTTGTCACAAAAGCCCTATCCAACTACCTCTGCTTATATTTCATGGGTCACACCCACTTGCAAAGGACAGTTGGAGATATGTTTTTTAAGCTACGAACATTACCATCTAGAATACAACCAGAAAGGGGATATTTTTTTTAGAAAAAGGAGGAGAGGGCTTCCCTGGTGGCACAGTGGTTGGGAGTCCGCCTGCCGATGTGGGGGATAGGGGTTCGTGCCCCGGTCCGGGAGGATCCCACATGCCACGGAGCGGCTGGGCCGGTGAGCCATGGCTGATGGGCCTGTGCATCCGGAGCCTGTGCTCCGCAGCGGGAGAGGCCACAACAGTGAGAAGCCCGCGTACCGCAAAAAAAAAAAAAAAAAAAAGAAAGAAAAAGGAGGAGAAGCAGGCAGGTAAATGTATTCTGACTAAGTAACCAGCAGGTTGTTAGATTCCCTTTAAAATTGCTCAAGACCAAAAATAATCAAAAGAAAAGTATGGAATAAAAACTCAACACTAATACACAACTAAACACCTAGCACAAAGACAGTATCTTTGTATAGTATTTTATTCTTCTCAAGAATGTGGTGTTCCTATTATAAGCATCTAAACTGACTATTCATTTTTAATACAAAATTAGAGTCTGCAATCTCTATCAGAATAACAGTTTGAAAGCTAGTCCTTCATCCTTTCCCAAAACATTCTCCCATCTCCAGCTCTGCAATTCATGCATAAACCCAAATGAACGAGACTTGCACAAACACCCAATTATAGAGCCTGGTAATTGTTAATTTGTTACTATAGCTACAGGTTTTATGTCATTTGATGGGAATGTCTCTTTTCACATTGCTCTAGGCCCAGGGGAAAAAGTATAAGGTTGATGATCTCTTAATGCACGTGCATAATTCTATTAGGTTTGATCTTCTCCAGGGAAAATAAGAGAATTCCTAAGTGCTACGGTATTAAAGAGGCAACAAAAGTAGCTGGTCTTAGACAATAGCGCTATCCTGATTAGCACCGTCTTTTCTTGGTTTATTACCAGGTTTGGAGGACAGGTTCTCAAAATGAGTTCCCTGGACCATCACCATCACACAAGAACATATTAGAAATGCAAACTCGCAGACTTCACCCCACACCTACTGAATCAGAAACTCAGAAAATGTGGGACAGCAGTCTCTGTTTCAGTAAATCCTCCAGGCTTTCGGATGCACCCTAACGTTGGAAAACGCTGTCTCAGGATACACCCCATATGGCACTTCGTTCACTGAAAATACCTAAGTTTTCAAGGACAAATAAGAAATGTCATTACATATTCAATCAGGTATCTCTGTGGCCATGGATAAAATAACTGTATTTGTTGATTTCGGATTTTAAGAGGAGAGGAATTATAATGGCCTACTTTATTCCTTAGTTTATACCTTACTACTAGCTGCTGGTGATGGGGAAAAAGCCACCTAGTCATGCTAGAATTCTTCCAGCCATGCTCAGCTATGGAGATAAGCCACCATGGTGGTAACCATTCATAGAGGTCTTGAGGAATAGAACACAGGAGTGATTCTGGTGCCTTTTACAGGAAAGACCACAGGTTAGGACACATATTGCTAGACAAAATAGCTATGCCCTATGGGCATGCCAAACGTATCTTTTCTTGAGAGCACATCTAAACAGAGCGAGATTCTGATTTCTGGTTCTGCTGTGGTACAACCCACAGCAAGTTATTGGACATCTGTTCTTCCCTTCTAAAAAGTGCAGATGCCCACGCACAATCTATCCAGAAGGGATACTGTGATGATCACAGTCTACAAAGCAAACTAATTTTAGGAAGAAAAACTGGAGCCAAGTTGCTACGTAGTAATGAAAAACTTGAAACATGAATTAGAAGACAATAGAATCTTGATACTTCATGTGAAAATTTTTTTAGACTGCTAAGTAAGCTGAATACTCAAACTAATTGAGGATGTTCATTATTCCTTATTTAATGTTCTTGTAAGTTGAGAAACAAAGTTTATAAGGACTTGAGACATTAGAATAGATTACCCAGTGAAAACTGTAATAGCTACTTACTTAAGAATCTTTTAAAAATATCTATCCGCCCATCTGAAAGAAGTCATAGCATCAAAAATACTGCTAGTTTAGTGAGTTTAAAATTATTTTTAGAAAAATAATCCTTTCCCCCCCAAATTAAACCTTACCTAAGTGTCAGACTATGGAAGAAAAAAACTATTTATAATATAGAACATACAAAAAGTATCTAAAAATCATTAAAGAGAAGTAAAAACAGACAACCCAATAAAAAGTAGGAAAGCGATTAAGATCAAAGAGTTTTCAACTCTATAATAATAAAAGTAATTCAGTGAAAAAACTACATTGTCAAATAAACGTACAAAAAGATATTAAACCTGGCTAGAAAGCAGGTATACACTCCAGTCAAGTTTTGTAAAAATTGATAATATCAAGTGATGTCAAAGATGTAAAGAAATGGACTTCTGAAGGGAGTGTGAACTGGTAAGTTTTTTGGAAAGTAGTTTATTTTTTTAATTAATTTTTTTGGAGTATAGTTGCTTTACAATGTTGTTAGTTTCTACTGTAGAGCAAAGTGAATCAGTCGTACGTACACATACATACACACACACACACACACACCCTCTTTTTTGGATTTCCTACCAATTTAGGTCACCACAGAGAAGTGAATAGAGTCCCCTGAGCTATACAATAGGTTCTCATTATTTATTTATTTTACTTATTTTATAGTGTATATGTGTCAATCCCAATCTCCCAATTCATCCCACCCCCAGCAAATGTAGTTTAGTAGTCTACACAAATTCATATTTTCATATTCAAATTCTGAAGAGACTTATCCTCTTACCCAAGAGTTCCCCTTCTAAATACCTATTTTAAAGTATTCAAAAGTGTTCATAGGAGTGTTCACTACAACATTTTTGAAATAGCAATTTGGAAAATGTGTATATGTGAGATCACCTGATACATATTATAAACACATAGAACAGGAAGTAGAAGGATGCACACTAAATTCCTTACAGTGGATCGTCTGGGCAGGTGAAGATGAGAGGTTAAACGGTTTTACTAATGTTTACAACAATTTCATGCATAAAATTCAGTCAACATGAACAACAATTTCATGTACAGAATTCAAAACACACAGAATTTTACAGAGGAACACTTGAAAGAAAAAAAATCTTACACTGAATCCAAACATATAAAAATAAAAAAGCAAAGACCTTAAGCCTCCCTGATTGGAGGTTTCAAGGGAGGACTGGGAATCCTAACTGGTCAATTTCCCAAACCTTTCCGGGCATCTAAGTGTTCTAGAACAAACACAGTTTTAAAACCACTAAACTCTATTAACTCAGAAGATACTTCCTATTCCCACAACAGAATATAATGTTTTGAGGGATTTAATATCACTAAAACCATCCAAATTTCATTTACACACATGACTATATTTAGATTACTCAATCACTACCATGGAGTTTTACCTTCAACTTAAATCAATCATACATAAATATCAAGAAATGTGTCTTCCTAATCCATTTAGATATTCTAAGATGTAACCTGTCATCCAACTGCCAAATATAATGCAACTATCAAGTAAGTCAACTTCTATGGAATAAGTATTTTTGAAAATATTTCTTCAGCATTATCTCCCATTTCAAAGAAACTCTATTTGAGGAAGACCATCTGCAAGTATGTAGACATTCATTGAACACACAAAGAAGGGACTTGTTCATTCATCCCGTACTAAATGCCACTGATGGGCAACGACTGCATGGTGAGTAAGCAGGAGACTTCAGCAGTGGTTAATGGCAATTAAGTTGAACACAACCATAAAAACATAGCAACTAGGACCCCGAGAGAGGGACGTGGGAAGTCATCCAAGCTACTAATCATTTATAACAATTTTTACATTATTTAAGGGAATCCAGCTACAGAACCTCAAGCTTTTGTTATTATACTATCAAGCTTTTGTTATCATACCATCAAGCAATTAGACAGAAATCTGAAAACATTAATGTGATTTGCAATAGCACTAAATTCTTAAAAGAATCAGAGTGAGTCTGGAGTCCTCTCAAGAACGTGGGAGATTTTGCAATTACCTGGGCCTTAAAGAAGTTTCATAAAAGAGATGGAGAGAAATTCTTGGTGTTACCTGTTAGAAAAATTTTCATGGCTCTGGTTCATTTCATGTCATCAGAACAAAACATTTAAAGACATGATGGCATTATTTATCCAAAGATTGTATTTCACTGACCATTATCACAGTGGTTGCAAAAGTCATACAATTCTAACTTAGAAACTTGCATTCAAGAGCAGACTATTAAATCATTAAAATAAACCCACAGTTTTGGATACATCGGGCTCACAGACAAAGGTATAATTATCGAAACCGACAAAAAGGTTTTGTCAGAAAACCTTTTTGTAGAAGCAAAAGCAAACATTTGATTATGGTTATTGGGAATCATTAAGACCTCATCTATGTGAGTTTTTTAAAAAGCTGACGGAGGAAGATTTTTATACTTATAAACCTTAGTTATCTGTTTGCCCACCCTCTCCCTAACTTATTCAAGACACTCCTCATGTCTCATGAGCGGTGCTTCTTCAACCAAGACTTAGTCCTGAGCTCTCCTTTGCATTCATCCCTACTTTTCTAAAAAGCTCAGCAACGCCGGATTTTCCGTCTACCACACAAATGACTCAGATACTTCAATTCCTGATCTAATCTCTCCCAATCCACCGCTTTGAACCCTGAGGGTTCAGCCTTTCATTTCACTGGCCAACACCAACCCTCATGCTCATAAAAATCTAATTTCATAAATTAGATTGATCAGGATCCTACAAAAATGGATTTCTTTTCCCTACTATTTCTGCTAGAATAGGATATCCTTATGAAATCAAGTATTTCAATGGGAAATGGGATTAAAGAAGATCAGAAACTCAATAACAATGTAATTTTCCCAGTACAAATTTCAATAATTAGGTATTTACACGTTTAAGTTAAATATTATGTGTACATGTATAATCATATAAACATACATGAGTCAATCACTATTAAAGATTGTATCATACTTAAAGTGAAAGCCTTCTTTTCTAATCATCGCCAGCAAAGATTTTTAAGTATTCTTCCAAGCCCATCGTTCACCACTATATACACCGAACACATAGCAAGCCAAACAAAGGAGAAATGTTGCCAGTAGAACAGCTGACACCTCACCCCACCCCTGGAAATTCCAGAATGTAATAAGGTTATTACCAATTGTAAGCCTCTTAAAGCAAATCGAGTTCCTTAAATAACTGATTGAGCTATATCAGACTATAGTTTTTAAAAACCTAACATTAGAGGAAAAACCCTAGAATCCTCTTGGTTTTTCCACTCCACTAAACAATAATCCTTGCTTTCTTTAAAATGATTTATATTAAATTACTATGCTTTTCTTGATTCATTTTCCCAATTTTTATAAATTCATTTATTTCTGCCTACCTTTGATATTTAAACAATATAGGTATGTATGTATTTAATTCACACTTGTTACAAAAGGATATCATTTTATGTGCTTTTACTGAAGTTATTTGATTGTTTTCTTCTATAGATAATAAGGCTTAGCTGGGAACTGTATTTTTATATGTACTTGTGAATGTGCGTACACACATACACGTGATAGTAGTATTTTACAAACCTAATGAAAACTAGGCAACTTCTCCCCACCTTTCCCACAAATCTGCACACACTGATGGGGTCACTGATTCCCTGTAAGCCACCCATGCACCCTTCCCCCAAACCCATGCATCTGCTAATTCATCTGCTTGAATCCCTATGTTATGGATTTGGAAATGTAGAAACATTTTCCAACAACAACAAAAGGTCTATAAACATTATTACACCATAAATTCTTCAGCAAATATTTATTAGACACCAAAAAAGCATGTAATCATCAACATCCAAGCACGTGAAGATCAGCACTGAGGCTGACGGCTACAAATCTGAAAAGACCAACTCTTCAGCCTCTGACTGGCAGTTTTTCCTCCACCTCTTCCCCAGGATTAAACTGCAGCCAATTGTCATCCAGCCAGTGACGGATGCTCTTCACCAAAAAAGGAAGGAGGATTAAGCAAAACTACAAATAAAGCTGAGGGTCCACAGTGGGATTGCAAGAGTGATAGACTAGATCAACAAATCATGTTCCCAAATCAGAGATGCGTTAGAGAGAAAAATGTAATGACAGAAATCACTGATTATACAGATGTCACATGGTCTCCTCCATTCATGGTCAGCATAGTCCAGAAACTGCTTATGAAGCTGTTTTTAAAAACAACCCTCAGGAGTCTAACAGAAGCTCCTACCCTTTATGGAAACAGAAAAATCAAATCTGGGAGAACATGAGATAAACCAGATTGACACAGATTGTCCACGAATCTTAACCCCCAACCTCCATCCCTGGCCTAGGAAGGGACCCCTTCACCTGTGTTCATCTTAGCACTGGAAGGCAATGGTTGCCCTGATGTCAATAAGCAGGCAGTCCATAAATAGTACCCATCAACAGCTTCAGATACACAGAGTACCATCATAAGCACGAAAAAACAGTGAAGAGGGCTTCCCTGGTGGCGCAGTGGTTGAGAGTCCGCCTGCCGATGCAGGCGACACGGGTTCGTGCCCCGGTCCGGGAAGAGCCCACATGCCGCGGAGCGGCTGGGCCCGTGAGCCATGGCCGCTGAGCCTGCGCGTCCGGAGCCTGTGCTCCGCAATGGGAGAGGCCACAACAGTGAGAGGCCTGCGTACCGCAAAAAAAAAAAAAAAGAAAACCAGTGAAGAGAAGGACTGGTGATTTTAAAATACTGACAAGGTCCCTTTACTTAGGAGTCTTAGAAACTAACAGATGAAGAAGGGAAGGACAGAAAGCTACCCTGGCAGAGTGAGCTAACACAAAAGGTGCATTGCTCCTCTATTTCTCAACTGAAATTAGATGTCTAAATTAAGAGAAGAGAAGGTGAAAAATATTTTCCAGAATGAATGAATTTTCATTATGTTCTATCTCCTTAGGGAGCACCAATTATGCTGATGACAGCATCCACTTTGTTTTACAGAGGTCTAGGGTTGCCTTACTTCTTACCGCAGACACCTAAGCTTGACAAAGGTCACTTACCATTAAATGGTAATCTATGTCTTGAGATAACTCACTACCTTGACTATGTCTCAAGTGATTTAAAATAATTAAAAACACCAATGAAAATAAATAGACTCCAAAAACAGCAAACCACCATTTAGAAAAGAAACTTCCTTTTCTAATGAAAGAAATTTTGGTTTGTTTCCTAAGCATACAAACACTTTAAATATTTGTTCAGCCACTGAATATCTAAAAGAAATTTATTGGAGAAAGATTGAATAATAAGTAATAATAGAGGAACAAAATATATTGCTGTGTTTCTAAAACATTCCAAGCAAACATTTATAATAGATACTCTGCATAGTAAATAGGCCACTAAAAAATCAGGCATTTCAGGTTCTTGCATTTTCAGATTTTTTTTTCTTCCACGTCTCTGAATTTTCCATTGCCTTAATAGCAATCTCAGAATTAAAATCAAAAGACAATTTTTTTTACATATAATTTCACACTTTCCCACCCCTGCTTTGCTGTCAAGTATCTGACCCTGGTTTGATAATCTCATTTCCTGAGAATCAAAAAGCTGGAAATTTAAGCTTCCTAGAGTGTTAATTGCAGCCCTGCTCCATTGCTAATCAAAAAATTGGATGTTTTGCATGAAAATGCTTCTCTAATTAATTCTCAGTCATAAATAGCCCTGGTTTTAATAACCCCTCCTTGATTGGATAGCCTTTGAAGAGACAGTGCAGCTAATCCGCTAAACCAGAAAAACCGCACGCAGAGGAAATGATAAGTGGGCTTACAAGGTATGAACTAGATGATTGCATTAATACTGTCAAACCAAAAAAGTGAGTCTCCTTTCCAGGCCTTTCATGCCTCACCCTGCACCCCAAGTACGATAAACCATGAAACTAGGAATCATGAACAAAGGCAACTGCAAAGAGGTCAGACACCAAAAGTCAAATCTTTTCACCTTCGTTCCATAAAACAGCTATTCCTATCATTTTTGTAAAACAAGTTTCCCTTGACATTTTTTTTCCTAGAAACTGCAGATCCAGCAATGTCCACTTGTCACGTTGCCTATTTTAATAAGCCAGCGTTTTTGCTCCCACCTTTCCCTCTGCTTCTGACTGAAAATATATTATCATACATCTCAAAGAGGTGCTGAACTGAATTTTCATTATCCCAAATGTCAAGATTCGTTTTTGTCATCAGAGAACACAGCTGGTCTACACCAGCAGCCCTTTGAGTAATTCAAATGGAACAAGTCACCTATACATAACTTCATTTTCCCTAGACTAGGTCTTGCATTCTGCAAGTTTTAATTTACAGCTTGTCAGTTTAAGATACCATTTGCTGCCACGGTGGCACGCAAAGAAAAACAGAAAGTCTTAATTAGCAGCACTTTGCATTAGACCTACAATTACTAATAAGGCAACAACTGGGAATTTTTAGCTTCAGACCATGACTTATTTAGAACTCACTCACTACTGTTTAATAATATTACACAAACGTTCAGAAGATGCTGGAACTATATAGATACACAATAATCAGTACTTTTAGTAAGCACTGTTTTTAACATATGAATGAATATAAATATACATGGCTCTAAGTTGACTTGTAAAATAGTTATGTCTATTTTCTCTATACTTAAAAATGCCATAGAGGTAAATATTTTTAAAGTTATTTCAAAAGAAATTGGGCTTCCCTGGTGGCGCAGCAGTTGAGAATCTGCCTGCTAATGCAGGGACACGGGTTCCAGCCCTGGTCTGGAAGGATCCCACATGCCGCGGAGCAACTAGGCCCATGAGCCACAACTACTGAGCCTGCGCGTCTGGAGCCTGTGCTCTGCAACAGGAGAGGCCACGATAGTGAGAGGCCCGCGCACCGCGATGAAGAGCAGCCCCCGCTTGCCACAACTAGAGAAAGCCAACGCACAGAAACGAAGACGCAACATAGCAAAAAAAATTAATTAATTAATTAATAAACTCCTACCCCCAACATCTTAAAAAAAAAAGAAATAACAGAACAACAGGTCTGGACTAGTTATTAACAACAAGCGAAAAAAGATTTGAGATGGATTCTAATTTGAATTTAGAATGTTCAAATCCACAGCTACACAACATATCAATAAGCTATTACATTAAAAATCTACAAGCCACCACAATAAAACACCATTATACACTCATTTGAAAGTCTGCAATTAAAAAGACTGACAAATCCAAGGTTGGCATACACTGCCGGTAGGAATATAAAATGCCATACTCGCTTTAGAAAACTGGCATTTTCTTAAAAAGTTAAACACACACCTACCATATGATCTAGCAATCCCACGCTCAAGTATTCCCAAGAGAATTGAAAATATACATCTCACACAAAGACTTATCCATGAAAGTTTAGAGCAGCATTTTTTACAACAACCCAAAACTGGAAACAACTGAAACATACATCAACAGCTGGAAGGATAAACAATGTGATATACCCATACCTACTGTGTATATCCGTACCATAGAGTACTACTCAGCAATAAAAAGGCACAAACTACTGATATATGCAACAATATGAATGACAAAGTTATTATACTGAATGAAAGAAGCCAGGCACAAAATGGTATACTGTATGATTCCATTCATATGAAATACAGAAATTGCAAGCTAATCTCTTGACATAAATCATTTCAGTAGCTGCCTGAGGCTGGGAATTGAGGGAGAAACAGACTACAAAAGGGCACAAAGAAACTTTTGAGTGATGAAAATGTCCCGTATCCGTGTACACACCCATCAAAACTCATCAAGTTGTTCCTTTTGAATGAATGTAGCTTACTGTATGTAAATTATCTCAATAAAGTAGAGAAAGGCACAAGCCGTTTCAAATGCAAGTTATTTTGCAAACCTTATCTAATGAAACTCTATTAACTGTTCATCTCTATCATTTATTGGTTTTGCGACTTTGTTCAGGTTACTTAACTTCTATAAGCTGTGGTTTCTTAGCCATAAAAAATTAGAAAACAAGGCCTACTTGACAAAATGATTATGAGAATCAAGTGATAATTATGTATATACTCAAAAATGCCATCTCAATAACTTCACTCTCTTCTCTCAAATAATATTAGTTTCCCTTATCTCCCTTCTTAATATAATCTATGATATATTTGCTCATCTCTCAAGTATTATTAACACACTGGACAAAGCTCTAAACTTGGAGAGAAAAGACCTAAGCTTCTGTCTAGTTCACCATTTGGTTAATGTGTAACATTGAACTTCTTTTCATTTTTAAAAAGCCTGAATAATTATTGGGAACTTACTGTATGCCGGACACTGGACTAGGAACTTGGTATGTAAGGTAAACACAACTGACAAGGTTCCTGCCTGTGTGGAACTTTAAAATGAATAAGTACGCATTTCAAACAAACAACAACGAGTAATTAGCTGAATAATTATAAGCGTGCCATGTCCTACAAATAAGGAACCTAAACTTGTCCGGGAAAATTTAAACAAACAAAACAAAAAAAGCTTCCTGAAGGACGTAATAGTTAAGAAGATGAAAGAAGATACTCCATACAAAATTTTTTAGAATACTGATTTACACATGGTAAATACTTAATAAGTATTATATAAAAATATTTTTATAAAGCAAAGAAGTACCTTAAAGATGACAACTATTTATCAAGGAGAAGGAGAAGATAGGGGCAAACCAATTCCAAGTAGGGAGGCCTCAAGGCCTGAATGAGCTTGGCAAGTTCTGAGAAGTCCAGTAGAAGGTCATGAGAAGTCCAACGAGAAGGCCATGGTGAGGAAAAGGGGACGAGAAGAGGCTGTGTGTAACTGGTGGTCAAATCATACATATTAAGGACATGGGGTTTAGCACAAGGGACATAAGGAATCACTGAATACTTTTAAATCACTCTGGTTCCAGTATAGCCAGTGGTTTGGAAGAATTTAAGGCAGAGGCAGTAACAAGCAAGAGGTGATAGCAGTTAGAACCTGGGTAAGGCAAGAGCCATTTATAAAAACAGTAGATGGGTTTAGGAGGCAGTATCAGTAGGGTCTGGTAACAAACTGTGTAGTACAAAGGTGGAAGACAGGAATGACTTCTGAGTTTAGCAACTGGTAAGTCAACAACGCCATTTAATGAAATCAGGTACATTGAAAGAAGAGCAGGCTTGGGGGTGATGGGGAGAAGGGGAGATCATGAGTTTGATTTGGACATGTTCAGTGTCTGGTGCACATGAGACAGCCCAGAGAGGTAACAGGTTCTGTACAGCTTGCCTTAGAGAGTTATCATGATGATGTTTTTTATTGTACATATAAAGTATTATAAAAATTTTTTAACCTCATTTCATACTGTAAAGTCTACAGAAACATATTAGACCTCCATCCTTTCTCAAAGTCCCTCTCAGCTTCTAAGTTAAAGTCACAGAGACCTGGAGGGGCAGGGAATAATTGCAAGACTGACAGCTCAAGTAAATTTGGAGTCAGAAGAAAAAAGGTGGTTCTTTTCCTAGCTTACAGTAAGGGAACTAGTTTAGCAACTTCCATCCATTTGTCTAAGGGAATGTTTGGAAGTCTAAAAGGAAGAATCCTGAAGTATCAAGACTGGGTAGTATATTAATTTTCTATTGATGTGTAACAACTTACCACAAATTTAGCAGTTTAAAACAACCACTGATTAGCTCACTATTTCTGTGACTTAGGAGTCCAGGCATGGGGTTAGCTGGGTCCTGTGCTCAGGGTCTCACTAGGCTGAATACTAGGTGCTAGGCAGGGTTGCAAACTTATCTGAGGCTTGGGGTCTTCTTCCGAGCTCATTCAGGTTGTTGGCAGAATCCAGTTCTTTGTGGTTGTAGGACTGAAGTCCTCGTTTTCCTGCTGTCTGTTGGACAGGAGTCACTCTCAGCTCCTAGAAACCACCTCAGGTCCTTCACATGGCCCACTCTTCTCACAAGAATTATTTCTTCAAGGCTAGTGTCTGTACTGCTTCTTGTCTCTTTTAAAGACTCACTTGATTAAGTCAGGCCCACCAAGGGTAATCTCCCTTTTGATTAACTCAAAGATAAATCATTAGGAACTTTAATCCTATCTGCAAAATCCCATTACAGGTGCAGTATGATGTAACCTAATCATGGGAATGAGACTCTATCATATTCACAGATCTGGCCCACACACAAGAGGAGGAATTCTAAAGGTCACAGGTCATTGGGGTCAACTTAGAGTTCTGCCTACCACCAGTGAGAATATCAATAAGATACATGTAATAAAGATGTAATTCAAAATAGAAAGCCACTGACCAAAAAAAAAAAGGCAAAGAGAGAAGAGAGGAGATATCTTTATATTCCATCAAGTGATGACAGGTTAATAGGTGATTTCTAACAAGAAAGGCCACCCAAGAATTCTGGGTAAGACCGTATATACACAATCAGGACTTCCTATGAAGAACACAGGGTCACATTACTATGAAAAGCTGTAGTACTATAAATCAGTGAATCGGGAAATATCCTGTAAACTGAATACTCATATCCAGAAGTAGGGAGACCTGAGAGATTTTTTTTGGTTTTTTAATAAAGTAGACTACACATCCACCAGAAAAGAGAAAACTTAACAGGCTGATAAAATCACGTCAGTGAGAATGTAGAATAATGAAATTCTCATAGAATTTCTCATTCATTTCTGTAACTGTAAAACGCCTGTTAGTATCTTCTAAAGGTAAACACGTGCTTAGCTCATGACCCGGCAATTCCACTCCTATATTAATTCCCAAGAGAAGTGAGTGCATATGTACAAAATTCTTCATAGCATAGTTATGTATCATAGCCCCAAAGTGGAGGTGACAAACGTCTATTAACAGGGGGAATGAATAATTTGCCCTACAATCATACAATAGAATATATAGCAATAAAAACAAACTATATCTTCAATAACATGTATGAATTTCCAAACATTATGTTGAGCAAAAGAAGCCAGATACATAAGACATAGTATGATTCTATTTGTACAGAGTTAAATAGGCAAGACTAAGTGACAGCGTTCGTATGAGAATTATTGTTACCTTGAGGGGGGTGAGGCGGACTGGGAAATGACATGAGAAAATCTTTTCGGTGCTGGTTACATGATTTATATAAATATGCAAAATTTTAGATGTATATTCAAGATAAGCACACTTCACACTTCATTGTAGGTATATTCTATCTCAATAAAAAGTAAAATAAAATGGCAATAATAAAGAAAATAAGGTAGAAAAAAGGAAGAACAGAAAGGATTCAGTTCCTAGGCTCATATGTTAGAGAAAATTCCTATTTATATAATTTATATCATTACTTCTAAAAACATTTAAGGCAGTGACAAATTTCAAAGTGTAAAATAAAACAATTATGGCTAAAGATGAAGCAAACAGCATCTAAAATTGAGCTAATTATTCCCCTTGGGGCATTGTATTTGCCTAAAATTGTCCTAGAAGTGAAAGTTAAAAAAAAAAGAACCATACTGACTGATTCGGGGATAACAAAGGATTTCAATTCCTTAGGAAATAAGACCAAATTCTGTATCTATTCTGAGGAAACTACATCTACTAAGTTAATCGGAGTAAATAGTTTTGAAATGATCGGAGTCAAGAGCTCAAATTAGATGCTAAAAGAATTTCTGTAGCAAAAGATCTTCTCTTGAAAATTTTTTTTAAATGACTCACGAAATATTTAAGAGGAGTTAGAATTAGTGATTCCAACAGATTCCAGAAAGAGTCACAGAATCTACAAAGGGTAGATAATCATAAACGAGTGAATGGCTTGACCCGTCCACAGCCTCGCTTTGACCAGTCCTCTTTCTGTAGCCACTCTGTGGAGAATAACGTCCACACACAGCTCATTGCTCACCTTCCAGGCTAAGTCAAAAGTTCCCCTTTCAGATTAGTTGTAATTGTTTTTGTTTTCTTACTTCATTTCAGTCATACATCGTTTGTTGTTTTTAAGAATTTATGTTGTTTTCAATAGATCATTTCAATTTATTTCCCTTTATGGTACTAATTTGAGCTCTCTGCTACCTCTAGGATTTTTTAGGTTAAAAGTTAGAGTATAATTTATTTTTCATTTTCACAAGTAGCAAGGAAATGATTTAAAACTGGAGGAAAGAGGAAGGCAAAACAACAAGGTATATAAAACATTGCCAAATGCTGAGATGTAGTTAATCCATAAAAAGAAGTCATGTCCATTCCACTTTAGCCTCCTCCTTTTTTTTTGCCATATACTAATCATTCTAAATTATTTGTGTAGTAAAGTTCAGAGTTAGTGCGACAAGATCAAAATAACTTTGAAGAGAAATGGCTACTTTCATTATTGCCATGAATATTTATCTCTGGGGAGGATATAAATGGGAAGAGCAGATCACTACAGAGTCACTAAGTGCTGCCCTGTGGTTAGAGATATATGTAAATTCCACCCAGACTACTGCAGTGGATGCCACTTAACACTGTAAGATTCGGAGGATCACCGAAGTAAACATGGTTTCTCAACCCTCTAACTAGAAGGACTTTTGTCAAAGAAAACAGAAAAGAAGCAAAAGAGTTTCTAAGGACCATTATAGGAGATTCTACTTAAATGTAATTGTCCATTACCATGCTTATTCATTAATTTTAAAAGAATTTACTGAGTGTCTCCTATGTGTGAAGAATGATGCTAAGTGCTGGGGGGGGGATAGGGGGCAGTCACAAATAAATTAACATTTATTCAGTACTTAGTATGTTCTAAACACATATTAACTCATTTCATCCTCACTATGGCCCTAAGAGATACGTATATTATATTCACAGTTTATAGAAAATGAAACTGACACACAAAGGGGTTAATTTGCCCAGTCACCCAGATAGGAAACCTGGCTGCAGAGACCACGCTCTGAAATACTAAGTAGTCCTCAGACCCAGAACAGAGAGTGACTGATTGGCTGAGACTCAAGAGTCTAGAGCTTTGGGCAGAATGAGAGTCAGAGAGAACACTGAGCTTTTCTTTACAATTGAGAAAACTGGTAAAGTGACTTGTACAAAATCAAAAAGCAAGTTATTACGAAAGATGGATGGTATCTTGATTTTAATAATAATAAAAATACAGAAGATACCTAGAAATAAAAATTAAAGAATTCATATTCTTCAGAGACTTATTAGGGCACTAAAGTTAACAGATCAGTCAAATCCTAGAAAGGAGAAAGCAGTATTTGCAATTTAAAAATAGAAAGAGGAGGAGGGAGGGGAAAAAACTCTAACTCCAATGCTCTGCACTTAGGAAGGGGAATGGTAATGCGTAATCGAACATTGCGGAATGCCTTAATCATGAGGGAGTTGATAATAGATTAATTCAATTAGTTAGTTTACCTAATGTTAGATTATATAGATCTAAACAAAGCTAGAAGAGAAACATGAAAATATATACTTTAAAAAGCTATCTTCACCGCTAACACTCCATAAAAACTACTTCTCTTCTTGTATTTCCTATCTTAAAACAAATAACATCATGATCTACCCAAGTCACCAGATTGGAAAACTGGGAACCAAGCCTATCTCTTGCTCAATCTCCACACAGAATGAGTCAACGTGTCCAACTGACTCTACCTCGAAATTAGCTTTTGGATCTAGTCCCACCTCTCCATCTTCACTGCTATTACCCTCCTAAAAAGCTGGCATATGGGCTTCCCCGGTGGTGCAGTGGTTGAGAGTCCACCTGCCGATGCAGGGGACATGGGTTCGTGCCCCGGTCGGGGAGGATCCCACATGCAGCGGAGCGGCTGGGCCCATGAGCCATGGCCGCTGAGCCTGCGTGTCCGGAGCCTGTGCTCCGCAACGGGAGAGGCCACAACAGTGAGAGGCCCGCGTACCGCAAAAAAAAAAAAAAAAAAAAAAAAAGCTGGCATACTCTTCTATAAGCTTTCACCTGAAACAACAATACAATTTGCCTTCTTGTCTCCAACCTCACTGCATTGATTCTCCTCCGCAAGGCACCAGAATACTATTACTAAAATACAGCTTTGATTATGTGACTCTCCTGCTTTAAATCCTTAGAGGATTCCTTAACATTCACAGGACAGAAACCATGCCTTCTTGCTGTTATACTAGGTCCTTTGAGATCTGCCCACCCATCTCCCTTGACTGGGTCCAATATTCCCACAAGGCAATACCTACAGTTAGTTCCCTGAAGCTTTCACACAGCTGTGTGTTTTACATCCTCTCCCTACTTGCAGTGAGTGCCCTTCCCCTGGTCAGTATGGTTAACTCATCTTTCCAATTTCAATATAATGATTCCTCCTTTGTAACAGCTTCTATGACTCCCTCGGGAATGTTGTGTTTTCTCTTCCATGCTCCCCAAGGTACTTCTAACATTTATTAAAACTGCCTCTGTTTGCATGTCTTGCCTTCCATGGGACCTAGAACTCTCCCATATGTAAATGTTTCAGGAGCAGTGCCTAGAATATGGTTGGCCTAGAAATGTTGATTGTATGTTGTCAACTCCAATACATCAATTACAAGAACCTTAAGAAAGAGGCAGGGTAAGTATCGCTACTTTCACTACACCAGCTGAGTAACCGGGGGGTCAGAAAGGTAAAGTGACTTGCCTAGTAAAAGCAAGATGAGTAATAGGTACTCCTCCCACTAAACCACAAAGCTGCCCTAGCTACTCAAAGCACGAACAGCTGCGCCAATATTCCACATATGAACCTCACTAACCAACTAAACAGGGATATGTAAACGAGTTAACCGGTGCTGAAATCAGGCATTAATGTGCAAACAAACAGGGACTTATTTGAGCTCAGTGGGCATGAATATGCAAATGAACTGGCTGCAGTTCAGTAGATGTCATCACAATTCTAGGAATGAACATCCTATATTATGACTATTACAGTATTCATGCAGCATTCATACAGACTATCATAAATTACTGTAATATGGGATTTTCAAGTTTAAAACTGTGGTGAAGCCAAAAGTAACTTGATGCATATTTTCATCCACACCACAATTACAAGCTGGAAATCCAGTGTGAGCACACAGAACTCTGCCATCTCCACACAGAAGCAAGCTGCCATTTGCAGCCTAAGCTGAACAAGGGACTTTGGAATTAGGCTGGGCTGGTCCAGACGCTGCCAATATCTCAAGTTGTAGCTACCATGCACGGCCTGATTTTGATACTGCTACCATAGTTGCATTTAAAACAGTTATTTTTCCTATAGGATTTTTAATAATAAAGTGGCAAGGCTATACTGCTTGAACACCACTCAGAAAATCCAGTGTATGATTATGTGTAGCTTTTGCTCTAGTATAATCATCTTTTATATTCCTATCATTGTCAATACACCACTGGTTCCTATCAGTTCTTCATCTCTTAACTGTTATGATGCACAATGACCAAAGCCATTCACAACAGCTTTGGTGTCCTTTCTGTCATCTCTGGTTCCCAAAAGTAACAAATTATAATCAGTAGAGGTCAGTATACATGAACTGATTTCCTTAATTAACAGAAAAAGTTACATCCAATTCATGTTATGAAACAAGAAAAGCCTATACTCTCTCACTTGCATGCATTTATCCCTCCATGCCCACTGCCTGAAATGCCCATCCCTCCTTTCTTTATCTGGAAAGCTTCCTTTCATCCCTTATAAGCAGCTCAAACCTTAAATACTTATGAAAGCCTCCCTGCCTTTCCCAGAACTTGTACACACATCTCAATTACATACATATACAACTCCATCATAGCACATATCACAGGGCTGTGATCACTTACTTGTATGCTGAATTAATCAGAACATAAGTAGGGCTGCAAGTAATACGAGAATCAAACTACAAGTGACTTGAACAAGACAGTTTCTTCCTCTCTCACAGAGAAGTCTGGGATGGGATGGTGGCTCTGGTCATCACAGTGTGACACTCCACGGTCCCAGAAACCCAAGCTCCCTGTATCCCACTGCTCTACCATCCCTACAGTTCGGCCTCACCTGCGCGGTCTAAGATGACTCCCCACCATGCTTCGTTCACACTGTGTGTATGAACATCTTCACACAGCACACAGGTACCGGGCTGGGAGAGAAGGAGAGCCTTCCCTTTAAATGTAAGACCTGAAGTTATGCATATCACTTTCACTCACATTCTACTGGTTAGAATTATGTGTCCATGGCTGACTGCAAGGAAAGCTTACATATGTTTATATTTTGGGGTGGCCATGTGTCCGGCTAAAAATCAGGGGCTCTGTTAATATAGAACAAATGCTGGGAGACAAGTGCCAGGCTCTCTGTGACACATTCATGGTCCCTTTCTATTCTTTTGACTTTCAAAGGCAAAAATCAAAACTTGGTTCTGTTCATCACTGTATCCTAAAGGCCAAGTGAAGTGCCCAGTATGAACACATGTGATAAATCTGTACCGATTCAATAAACAATCAGAATTCCTAGAAAATACAGGAAAGAAAAGCAGAATAGCTGTTGACCTCGCTTAATGCTAGGTTCTGACACCCAGATGGAGGATGGGGGAGGGGAGGGTGTGGGTCAGTGGGGAGGGAGCCCTCCTGACCCTGAGGTTATCTTCTCATGAACTCCTTAAGGTACAGGACTAGTTCAGTCATCATTCACAGCTTCGGCAGGGACACGGAGTATCAGTGGAAGGCTGCAGGCCCAAGAACCAATCCAGCGGTCACAAAAAACTCCAAATTTGGTTTAGACTTCTAAACAGGGGCATTACACTACATATATGGTTTTGTCTCTGGACACTTAGAGGCCCTTTTAAAAATGATTATATTTCTAGTTCTTATGAAATGTATTATATATATGAGTATCTATGACATTTGTATGGTTTTAAAAATAATACAACAAGCCATACCATTTCCATCACTTAGCTGAAGAAACACACCACCACCATTATCCCCTTCAAGCCCCATGTGCTCCTCTCTTTGATCATATCCTCCTCCATCCTTTCCGGAGCAGATCCCTTTCCTGAGTTTTGTATTTATGCCCTCATCTCACCTTTCTTACATTTTCATCACATGAGGAAATACGCCTCCGGAAGACACTATTCAGTTCTGACTGCTTCTGATCTTCATGTAGATGGAACTAGACTATATATGTTCCTATGTGGTTGCTTCGGAGACTCAACCAAGGTAATGTATAGCAGAGTTCATTCACTTTCGCTGTTATAAAGTATTGCGCCATGTGGAATTATGGCTATACTGATTTATAACTCCTTTTTCCTGTCTATGGCCTTTGAGTTGTTTCCAGTTTTCTGTTATTCAAACAATGCTGCTATGAGCATACTTGTCCAGAGGTTTTGCCTTTCACATCTGAGTTCTAACCCATCAAAAATTTATTTTCCTAAATGATATGAGGTTCAAATCTAATGTCTTTTTTTCTTTATGGATAATCAATTGTCTTAACACCCACTATTGATTAGTCTGTCCTATCCCCACAAATCTGTAATGTCATCTCTCTCCCGATATCAAGTTTTCCGTTGCGTAGGAGTCTGCTTCTGGGAGTCTGTAGTTTTGTAATGGTGCCTTGGTGCCACACAGAGGAAGGGGAAAGGAGCAAATGGAAGGGGGGTGGGCATCTAAGCAGGTGGGGCTCTGAGCCCTCAACCCCACTTAGTCAAACCATTTGAACTATGAAATAAGACTTAAACAGAAGACAGGTTCTATGACTGAAAAATGAGTTTAAAAGCACTAGATTATGAGTTCTAAAGCACATTCTACCATTAAAATCTATTTCTTCATTTTCTAGACATCATACTATGTGTTTGTTTACATCAATTTCTTCTGAATTTTGGTAACAGATCACTTTAGATAAGGTAATCTCTAACTATTAGCCTTCCTGAAGGACTCAACTTTCATTTTGAAAATGTAAAATTACCTTATGAATTGTGTCTTACTGGGACAATGATAAATTTGTTATGTAGCATTCTCACTAGTTTCTAATAATTACTTTCCTCACTACATACTACAAATGTTTGTGGTCTTCTCTACCTTCTAAAAGAGCTCAGGTCAGAATTATTAGTTGCATCATATAAACTACTAGGGTTGCCAAAAATACAACTTCTTATGGTCCTAGAGAAAGTCTAAGAAAATAAGGAATAATAGCAAAGCTATCATCTTCACATTGTTAAAAAATTAATGTGAACCAAATGATGAAAAATATAAGAGAAGCTAACATTCAAAATTCTCTGTTACATCATGTTAGAAGTTTCTGGTGTTTTTTCATACTTTGCTTTAAAGAAAACCTTTTAACTGAAGTATAATATAGATAGACATGCATACGTACCACTTTTAAAACTCAAATATATATCTCATTTAACAGCATGGCCTCTTCTCCCCTATCTCTGTATGGATGAATGAATAAATGGATGGAACAAAAGTTTTTTAAAAATAAGATGATATATCATCAACTAGTTCTGCACAATGACCAAGGGTCATTCCTCAAGAGTGAGGCTCTTAGACTTTACTAAGTAAGGCTTTGTGATGGCCACTTTGCACTCTAATGATCCATTTTCTCATGACCTTCCACATGGTTCAGCTACCAGTGGTTTGTCCACTGGGTAGAAAGGATGTTTTATGAACTAGACTTATTCAGAAAATAAATCCATTTTATATAAACTAAATCCACAAAAGAACATTTTAAAATAAAATAAACATCTATCTGGCATAGATTAAGACTAAGGGCTGGTACGCTCAATAACAATTGTGGCATAGGAACACTTTTATTTCCTACATGATTTGAAATAACGCATTTCTCTGCTCATGACCTGAGGAAAGTATATTTATTACTTACTACTTCTTAGGAAAAGATAAAGAAATTAGCACTTATAAAAATTTTATTATAATTTCATATTAAGACATATCTTACATATAAGTTATGATCTGTCTTTTAAAAAGCAAGAATATAAATATACAAAAGGAGGGGGAATCAATTTTCATATACTATTTTACAACCTAAAACAGAAGAGATAACTGTAAGAGATTAAGGTTATTTTGAAATAATTATGTGCAATTTTAACCAAAAAAAAAAGTACTTTTTTCCCCATGTCGCTTGCATATTGTTACTCAGTTATTAACAAAGTCATTAAGCAAGATTTTAAAGACTACAAAGAATTTTCTAATCAAATTTCACGAATATAAAGCTTTACAAGTGCTTCTTATATATAATGCTGTGGAACAAGAGAGTGGTATGTGTGTAAAACTGCTGTACCTCACTTCAGCCAAAACGCCCCTGAAAATGTGTGCATAAGTGAAATCTTGCTCTAAATGCTCCATTATAGAACAGCCTGCTACCCAGGAGACTCCTATACTAAATCCTCCTGTAATAAATCCTTCTGTAAAAAGGATAATCAACTCATGCTTAATCTATTTCAAATATTGCCTTACCTTAAGGCAAGGCACCTCCAAGCAGATTAATTACATACGATACTATTAAGTATTCACAACCCCAGTCACCAACAACCCATTAGAAAGAAAAACTCAGAAAATTCAGGTCAGGTCAGTATAAGAGCCCAGTTTTCCCTGATGTCAGTACTTCCATATTTACTATGTAAAGCAAATCCTCTTAGAGAAGTCAATTCTCAAGTGGTTGTAGCTTTACAGACTATTTCAAGTGGTTAGAGCTTTAAAGACTATTTCAATGTCAGGGCCATGGAAATGCCACTGATTTAACTAATGGTAATAAAAATGACACTCTTAAAGGTAATATGATTGAATACAAACAGAAGTACTAAGTAGCCCCAAGACAGAGAAGAAACTGTAATCAAAACTGAGTATACATTTCTACTTGGATTGGTGACAATTAATGTACTCTACCTATTAGAGAGTTTGATCACCTTTAAAAATGAGCAAAGGGCTTCCCTGGTGGCGCAGTGGTTGGGAGTCTGCCTGCCGATGCAGGGGACACGGGTTCGTGCCCCGGTTCAGAAAGATCCCACATGCTGCAGAGCGGCTGGGCCCGTGAGCCATGGCCGCTGAGCCTGCGCATCCGGAGCCTGTGCTCCGCAACGGGAGAGACCACAACAGTGAGAGGCCTGCGTACCACAAAAAAAATAAATAAATTTTAAAAACCGAGCAAAGACAAAGTACAGAACTCCTAGTCTGTTTATTAAAGCTCCCACTAGCGTTTCTCAAATAAGTAGGCTTGTGCATGCAAATAAGGAGATATGGAGGAAAGAGGCCTCCTTCATCATATATTTTCGAAGTGCCTAATTCAAGCCAAGTATCGTCCTAGGCACTGGAACGCATTAGTAAGGCTTGCATTCTGTGTAGAATATTAACAAGTTGACAAGATGTACATATTTTTTTAAGTATTATGAGGAAAATCAAAAACATGCTGAGATTACGAATGATAAGATGTGGGGAGGGGAGATAGGATGCTGGAAGAGATCAGGAAACAATAATGAGATGTGGGCAGGAGACCTAGATCTGCAAGTCATCTGCACCTGGCCCCAAGCAAAGCTTGGTTTTGGCTGAGACCATCAGGGGAGAGTGTACAGAGGGAACACAGGAAAGCTTTCAGGACCAAACCATGAGACACTCCAAGGAGCCCTTGAGAAGACTCAGAAAGAACATGAGAAAGAGAAAAGGAAAACAGTTGCTGAACGAGCAAGTGAGATGAACACAGAAAAGCAAACACTGAATCTGCCAAGATGGAGGTCACCGGTGACCTTGAGGTGAGCCGACCCAGAGAAACAGTAAGAGTGAATGGGAAGAGAAAATGAGAGATAAAGAGAGGGATGCAGCTCTCCTCATTCCACAATGATAAACTTCTTTTAAAGCACCATTTTAATTTCAATCAATTACAGCTATTCTAATTTTTCCAGAGTTTTGATATCTAATTTTACAGTCACAATATCCCCTCCTAAAAGAGTCAGAACTGGAAACAGCTCTATTTTTCAAATGAGAAAACCGAGGCAAAGGGGATTAACCAGAGACCCTGTTTTGGTCATGGGCAGCAGTAACTATTTTGACTTTTTTTTTCAACCCTCATGAGACAATGTGTTCATCAGTTACCTTATTCTCCTGAAGACCCACACATTAAAATTCAGACACTAGACTGCCACTACCTCTTGCGAGAGCACCAGAATCACAACTAACTGCTAAACAATCATTGACAGGAAGACACTGGAACTAATGACCAAAAAAGATACCCCACACCCAAAGACAAAGGAGAAGCCACAATGAGATGGTAGGAGGGGCACAATCACAATAAAATCAAATCCCATAACTGCTGGGTGGGGGACTCACAAACAGGGGAACACATACCACAGAAGTCCACCCACTGGAGTGAAGGTTCTGAGCCCCATGTCAGGCTTCCCATCCTGGGGGTCCGGCAACGGGAGGAGGAATTTCTAGAGAATCAGATTCTGAGGCTAGAGGGATATGACTGCAGGACTTTGACAGGACTGGGGGAAACAGAGACTCCACTCGTGGAGGGCACACACAACGTACTGTGCACATCAGGACCTAGGGGAAGGAGCAGTGACCCCATAGGCAACTGAACCAGACCTACCTGCCAGTGTTGGAGGGTCTCCTGCAGAGGCAGGGCGGGTGGCTCTGTCTCACCATGAGGACAAGATCACTGGCAGCAGAAGTTCTGGGAAGTACTCCTTGCCGTGAACCCTCCCAGAGTCCGCCATTAGCCCCACCAAAGAGCCGGGGTGGGCTCAAGTGTTGGGCCGCCTCAGGCCAAACAACCAACACAGAGGGAACCAAGCCACATCCATCAGCAGACAAGCAGATTAAAGTTTTACTGAGCTCTGCCCAAAAGAGCAACAGTCAGCTCTACCTACCACCAGTCCCTCCCATCAGGACACGTACACAAGCCTCTTAGATAACCTCATCCACCAGAGGGCAGAGAGCAGAAGCAAGAAGAACTACAATCCTGCAGCCTGTGGAATGAAAACCACATTCGCAGAAAGATACATAAAATGAAAAGGCAGAGGGCTATGTACCAGATGAAGGAACAAGATAAAACCCCAGAAAAACAATTAAATGAAGTGGAGATAGGCAACCTTCCAGAAAAAGAACTCAGAATACTGATAGTGAATATGATCCAGGACCTCGGAAAAAGAATGGAGGCAAAGATCGAGAAGATGCAAGAAATGTTGAACAAAGACCTAGAAGAATTAAAGAACAAACACACAGAGATGAACATATAATAACTGAAATGAAAACTACACTAGAAGGAATCAATAGCAGAATAACTGAGACAGAAACGGATAAGTGACCTGGAAGACAGAAGGAATTCATTGCCGTGGAACAGAATAAAGAAAAAAGAATAAAAAGAAATGAAGACGGCCTAAGAGACCCCTGGGACAACATTAAACGCACCAAGATTCGCATTATAAGGGTCCCAGAAGGAGAAGAGAGAGAGAAAGGACCCAAGAAAACATTTGAAGAGATTATAGTCAAAAAATTCCCTAACATGGGAAAGAAAATAGCCACCCAAGACCAGGAGGTGCAGAGAGTCCTCAGCAGGATAAACCCAAGGAGAAACACGCCGAGACACATAGTAACCAATATGACAAAAATTAAAGACAAAGAAAAATTTTTAAAAGCAACAAGGTAAAATGACAAATAGCATACAGGGGAACTCCCATAAGGTTAAGAGCTGATTTCTCAGCAGAAACTCTACAAGCCAGAAGGGAGTGGCAGGACATACTTAATGTGATGAAAGGGAAGAACCTACAACCAAGATTACTCTACCCGGCAAGGATCTCATTCAGATTTGATGGAGAAATCAAAAGCTTTACAGACAAGCAAAAGCTAAGAGAATTCAGCACCACCAAACCAGCTCTACAACAAATGCTAAAGGAACTTCTCTAAGTGGGAAACACAAGAGAAGAAAAGAACCTACAAAGACAAACCCAAAACAATTAACAATATGGTAATAGGAACATACATAACGATCATTACCTTAAACATGAATGGATTAAATGTCCCAACCAAAAGACACAGGCTTGCTGAATGCATACAAAAACAAGACCCATATATATGCTGTCTACAAGAGACCCACTTCAGACCTAGGGACACATACAGACTGAAAGTGAGGGGATGGAAAAAGATATTCCATGTAAATGGAAATCAAAAGAAAGCTGGAGTAGCAATACTCATATCACATAAAATAGACTTTAAAATAAAGAATGTTACAAGAGACAAGGAGGGACACTACGTAATGATCAAGGGATAAATCCAAAAGAAGATATAACAATTATAAATATATATGCACCCAACATAGGAGCACCTCAATACATAAGGAAACTGCTAATAGCTTAAAAGAGGAAATCGACAGTAACAAAGTAATAGTGGGGGACTTTAACACCTCACTTACACCAATGGACAGATCATCCAAACAGAAAATTAATAAGGAAACAGAAGCTTTAAATGACACAATACACCAGACAGATTTAACTGATATTGATAGGACATTCCATCCAAAAACAGCAGGAAGATCACATCTTGGGTCACATCAAGCCTCACTAAATTTAAGAAAACTGAAATAATATCAAGCATCTTTTCTGACCACAATACTATGAGATTAGAAATCAATTACAGGGAAAACAATGTAAAAAACACAAAAACTTGGAGGCTAAACAATACATTAAATAACCAAGAGATAACTGAAGAAATCATAGAGGAAATCAAAAATACCTAGAGTCAAATGACAATGAAAGCATGCTGATCCAAAAACTAGGGGATGCAGCAAAAGCAGTTCTAAGAGGGAAGTTTACAGCTATACAAGCCTACCTCAAGAATCAAAAAAAATCTCAAATAAACAATCTAACCTTACACCTAAAGGAACTAGAGAAAGAAGAACAAACAAAACCCAAAGTTAGAAGGAAAGAAATCATAAAGATCAGAGCAGAAATAAATAAAATAGAAACAAAGTAAATAATAGCAAAGATCAATAAAACTAAAAGTTGGTTCTTTGAGAAGATAAATAAAATTGATAAACCATTAGCCAGACTCATCAAGAAAAAGAGGGAGAGGACTCAAATCAATAAAATTAGAAATGAAAAAGGAGAAGTTACAGCAGACAACACAGAAATACAAAGCATCCTAAGAGACTACTACAAGCAACTCTATGCCAATAAAATGGACAACCTGGAAGAAATGGACAAATTCTTAGAAAGGTAGAACCATCCAAGACTGAACCAAGAAGAAATAGAAAATATGAACACACCAATCACAAGTTATGAAATTGACACTGTGATTAAAAATCTTCCAACAAACAAAAGTCCAGGACCAGATGGCTTCACAGGTGAATTCTATCAAACATTTGGAGAAGCGCTAACACCCATCCTTACTGAACTCTTCCAAAAAATTTCAAAGGAAGGAACACTCCCAAACCGATTCCATGAGGGCACCATCACCTTGTTACCAAAACCAGACAAAGATACTACAAAAAAATTACAGACCAATGTCACTGATGAATATAGATGCAAAAATCCTCAACAAAACACTAGCAAACAGAATCCAACAGCACATTAACAGGATCATACACCATGATCAAGTGGGATTTATCCCAGGGATGAAAGGATTCTTCAATATACGCAAATCAATCAATGTGATACACCATATTAACAAATTGAAGAAGAAAAACCATATGATCATCTCAATAGATGCAGAGAAAGCTTTTGACAAAATTCAACACCCATTAATGATAAAAACTCTCCAGAAAGTCAGCACAGAGGGAACCTACCTCAACATAATGAACACCGTATATGACAAATCCACAGCAAACATCATTCTCAGTGGTGAAAAACTGAAAGCATTTCCACTAAGATCAGGAACAAGACAAGGATGTCCACTCTTGTCACTAGTATTCAACATCGTTTTGGAAGTCCTAGCCATGGCAATCAGAGAAGAAAAAGAAAGAAAAGGAATACAAATAGGAAAAGAAAAAGTAAAACTGTCACTGTTTGCAGATGACATGATACTACACATAGAGAATCCTAAAGATGCCACCAGAAAACTACTAGAGCTAATCAATGAATTTGGTAAAGTTGCAGGATACAAAATTAATGCACAGAAATATCTTGCATTCCCATACACTAATGATGAAAAATCTGAAAGAGAAATTAAGGAAACACTCCCATTTACCACTGCAACAAAAAGAATAAAACACCTAGGAATAAACCTACCTAGGGAGACAAAAGACCTGTATGCAGAAAACTAAGACACTGATGAAAGAAATTAAAGATGATACCAACAGATGGAGAGATATACCATGTTCTTGGATTGGAAGAATCAATATTGTGAAAATGACTATACTACCCAAAGCAATCTACAGATTCAATGCAATCCCTATCAAAGTATCAGTGGCATTTTTTACAGAACCAGAACAAAAAATTTTAAAATTTGTACAGAGACACAAAAGACCCCGAATAGCCATAGCAGTCTTGAGGGAAAGAAACGGAGCTGGAGGAATCAGACTCCATGACTTCAGACTATACTACAAAGCTACAGTAATCAAGACAATATGGTACTGGAACAAAAACAGAAATATAGATCAATGGAACAGGAAAGAAAGCCCAGAGATAAACCCACGCACCTATGGTCAACTAATCTATGACAAAGGAGGCAAGGATATATGATGGAGAAAAGACAGTCTCTTCAATAAGTGGTGCTGGGAAAACTGGACAGCTACATGTGAAAGAATGAAATTAGAACACTCCCTAACACTATACACAAAAATAAACTCAAAATGGATTAGAGACCTAAATGTAAGACCAGACACTATAAAACTCTTAGAGGAAAACATAGGAAGAACACTCTTTGACATAAATCACAGCAAGATCTTTGTTGATCCACTTCCTCTCCTAGAGTAATGGAAATAAAAACAAAAATAAACAAATGGAACCTAATGAAACTTCAAAGCTTTTGCAAAGCAAAGGAAACCACAAACGACGAAAAGACAACCCTCAGAATGGGAGAAAATATTTGCAAATGAATCAACAGACAAAGGATTAATCTCCAAAATATATAAACAGCTCATGCAGCTCAATATTAAAAAGACAAACAACCCAATCCAAAAATGGGCAGAAGACCTAAATAGACATTTCTCCATAGAAGACATACAGAGGGCCAAGAAGCACATTAAAAGCTACTCAACATCACTAATTATTAGAGAAATGCAAATCAAAACTACAATGAGGTCTCATCTCACACCAGTTAGAATGGGCATCAACAGAAAATCTACAAACAACAAATGCTGGAGAGGGTGTGGAGAAAAGGGAACCCTCTTGCACTGTTGGTGGGAATGTAAATTGATACAGCCACTATGGAGAACAGTATGGAGGTTCCTTAGCAAACTAAAAACAGAATTACCATATAACCCAGCAATCCCACTGCTGGGCATATACCCAGAAAGAACCACAATTCAAAAAGACACATGCACCCCAATGTTCACTGAAGCACTCTTTACAATAGCCAGGACATGGAAGCAACCTAAATGCCCATCGACAGACAAATGGATAAAGAAGATGTTGGCACATATATACGATGGAATATTACCCAGCCATAAAAAGGAACAAATTGGGTCATTTGTAGAGACGTGGATGGATCTAGAGACTGTCATACAGAGTGAAGTGAGTCAGAAAGAGAAAAACAAATATCGTATATTAATGCATATATGTGGAACCTAGAAAAATGGTACAGATGAACCAGTTTGCAGGGCAGAAACTGAGACACAGATGTAGAGAAGAAATGTATGGACACCAAGGGGGGAAAGCGGGGGTGGGATGAACTGGGAGATTGAGATTGACATATATACACTAATACGTATAAAATAGATAATAAGAACCTGCTGTATAAAAAAATAAATAAAATTTAAAAAAAAATCAGATACTATATTGAAGCTAAATGTTCTTTAAAATGAGTACCTTTCTAAGATACCACATGACTGTGTGAGCAGTACAATGAAGCAGTGGAGGGGCTCAGAATAACAGGACATCCATGATTAACGCAGACACATGAACAAGTCTGACTTCCAGCTGTTGCGCTGCACTCTTGGGAACAGCACCCCAACGTCCTCAGCCCAGCTGCCTACAGCACACAATGTAATGAACCACCTGTACCCTGACAGTTAGAGCCAACTGAGATGGGTTGATGATACCAAAGAAATCTCATTTTTTCATTCTTTTTTCCCCCTTGTGTGTTGTTAGGTAGAACATTTTTTAATTGCATGATGAATTAGAAATGTTGACAGGAGCTTAACTTTTGTCAGATGTGAGCCTTCTAATGTTACTTTGATGGTCTATCTTTACCGCTCTCCTACCACAGAAGGAAGAGCTGACCTCACGAACCAAACCACTGGGAAGCGAAGCCTGCGGCTTCATGGCTCTAAGAGAAGAGACAAAAATCTCCTGCCAGTCTCTTATGATGTGACTGAACTATTTAACTATGCCTTTTCAGGATAAGGTGAAATGCAGATCTCACTGTGGTCCTCAGACCAGTCAGATTAATAGAATAACTGAAAAAGAATGACCGTTTTTTATGGAAAAAAGATGTGATTCCCCCCCAGCTCCTTTCTTCCTGCTGCAATATTAAAAGCATTCATCAGAGAAACTTTGGTTCCTGAATGAAACTCCATCAAACTTGCACAAAAACTGGTCAGCTGATACAGCCTCTCACCAAGCACATGATGTGTCGGCTCAGCTCAATTATTTTTAATGATTATTATGAACATGATATGTTTGCTAGCTACTTTCTCCCCTCTAACCAGAGATAAATGCTCCTATTTTGCTCAACACTGGTAAGTACAATAGACTGTTGCTTGAAAGTTCCATATTTCAACTAGTTTTTTGAAGGATGGTAAAGTTCCTAGATTATGATGATTCTTCGATTAACCATTCTCACAGAATGAAAGTCCTCTGTAACTTAGTTGGATTTTTCAATGTTTTTCAATTATATACAGCAATGTTGTCCCAGGCCAGACAGCTCAAGGGCAACATTTCTATTTAATAAAGCCATGTATAACTGCAAAGAACAAAAAAGTATCTACGTATAGGCTCTACTTCGGCTTAAACTTAAAAGCTAATGCAAACCTATGAAGCTGATAATGGCTGTCAGTGGCCCCATCTGCTTTGGGACCCCCTTCCTAACCTCTCACTAATAAGCTGTCCATCCCACTTTAGACCTCTGCCATCCTCATTCCTTCTGTCAGTGAGTCAATCAGTATTTACTGAACATTTACTACACCAGGCACTGTACTAAGCACAGGGAATAAAACAGTATGTCCCTCATGGAGCTTAGAGCTCTGTGCAAATCCGCAATACAGTGTGGAGAACGATATAAGAAAGGGAACAGTAAAGATGTGAGCACACAGCAGGGGCCACAAGCCCAGAGAGAGAGAGAAGGAAAGAGAGACAGAGAGTGTGTGCTTTGTGCTTTTTGTTTTAGAGGGGGTATGTTAGGGAGAGGAGACACCAGCAGGGAGGGCTCATCACAGTGACAAACTGAAGTTGGAAAGCTGAGCGGGGTTTAGCCCAACGAGGAGACAAACTGAACGTATACGAAAACTCTGAAGTGACAGAACTAGAGATGACAACATTTGGAGAGAAGGAGGAAGGCATAACATTAACTACATGTCAGGTACTTCTCTCAGCACTTCTCATAGCTTACTCACCTAACGTTCACAACAACCTCATGGGGTAGGCACTGTTTAGAGATACGCCCATTTAGAGATAAGGAGGCACAGAGCTTCTGAAGCTAGGCAATGGGGAGCTAGATTTTAAACGTAGGCAGTACGGGCCCAGAACCCTCTACTGTTCACTGATTGGCTGTACTGTCTGTCTCTCAAGAGGTCATGGACCACGGGTAGGGTTGGGGATGGGGCACAGCTAGAGCAAAGCGCAAAGTGCTCACTCACCGTGCTCACTGTCTACTAAAAAAGAAGAATCTGGTATCTGTCATTTATTCTCGTTCAGTAACGATGCTTGAATACGAGTGAATGACAAGTTGCACTGCTGTCCCATTAGTTACGTGGTCTACCTTTTCATCTCTAAGTGTCAAGTGAAAAGCTTTACTGCGGTGCAGGCTGTCTGCTGCAAGTCGGGGAGGCTGTGTATACGTATGTAGGGACGGGGCTGTTCTCTGTACTTTCCACTCAGTTCTTCTGTGAACCCAGAACTGCTCTAAAAAATTAAATTTTTTAATTAATAAAAAAGGAAGTGATCAGGATTCAAGCTAAAAAAGAAGAAGAAAGGCTCTGTGTGTCCTCACTAAAGGAATTTCATATACTAGAAGCCAGGTGGAAAGAAATTTTGGAGGTAAACTTAAACTACTCCTTAGGTCAATTCTGAATTTATAAGTAGGACACTGTGCAGTCTATTTATCGCTTGTAAAAATAAAATACAGTATGTGTGTGTGTGTGTGTGTGTGTGTGTGTGTGTGTGAAAAACAAAACAAAAAAAAAACCTGTGGGGTTTTGGGAAACCAAAAATAAATAAATAAAAAAAATAAGTAGGACACTGTGATGGAAGGTGGAGATATGGAAGAGCTCTCCAAACCCAGGTAATTTTCTACGCCCCCTAAGTGTCAGTTCAAGTATGATCAGTCCTACAAGAATGTGTGTTCCAGAACTATCATTTCCTTCCAAGCCTTGCAGTCCACCCTATACTGCCGGGAGGTAGTTACCTGCAGAAGCCCAGGTCACCCTCCTCCTTCCCTCCTTGTCTGACTGACCATACAGTGGCTCACTCCTTCATTTGTTCCAAACCTAACTACTCTCTGTACTTCTCCACTTCAAGATTCCAAGACACACACTTCATGTTTTCTAGAACATACAGCAATACTTTACTATTAAATAAAATGCTTGTAATCTAATTTCCTTTTCCTTATATCCTCAAATGTATTTCTAGGCTTTTAATTCTGGTAACTTTATGTCTGAGTTGTGGAATTATTACTGTGATATAACTTTGAGACAGCATAGCAGAGTCTTTGGAAGAATTTACAGGTATTTACTGATAGATTAATAATGAAGGTGAAGGTAGGAATGACTAGGCAATAGTCTTTTAACTCTAGAAAGGCTGGCTAGTTGCTTCCTGATATTCTGTTGTAGAATTATGATGAGTCTTAAAAACTAAATATTTAATTGTGTAGGCTAGTCACTACAAAATATTCCAAGTGCCTGCAATGCATCAAAGACAGTGAAAGTGTTCTTCTCCATCCGTCATGGAGAAAGCCCATAGTTCTAAAATAATTTAAAGAATCTCTCCCCTCTCAACTCCTCTAGCAATTTTATCCATACCACCCACTTAGTTGTTACCACTGACTGCCTTATATTGTTATTGATATTCATTCTTTACTTTCATAACTGGATCTTAAGGTTTTTATCTTTTATTTCCATGTACTCAACAACTTCCATCCCTTCCAGTGCTTGGATGTCTTGCACTTAGCAGACCTTCACCAATCTTTCTTAACTGATCACATTTACCATGATCAGCATCCTTTTGGTCACAGGAAAAAATGTTATTAGTGTGATTTTTTAATTTAAATAAATTTACTTATAATTTATTTTCTTAATTATTTTCTTCTTCAGATTCCAACATTTTAGTAACCACACATGAACATCAAATATCCTGTGTATCAAAGTTATGTTGATCAGAACGTACTGTTTAAAGGCATCCTTCTTCCCTTTAAATAACGACAGAGGCTGCATCTGTACTTTTCCAAATCTCAAGTACCCCTGCCATATTCCAGAAGGTACTGAAAACAATAATTAAAATAACAGTGGCAGCCACAGAAGACTGGCCTTTCCCTAGACTGTGACTGGAATCATGTCTGCCATCTTTAAGCAAAAAGGAACTGCCCTCGTTTCTTTTTGCACTGAGTTCCCACCTGAATTAACAGGTCTAGAAATCCTGTGGCCACAGGAATAGTTTTAGCTGCTTGGCAGCTCATGCTGGGAAATGACAGAAGAAACGGATTTCCAGGTCTTTCAATCTTTGCTATCTTGAAAGAATCCTGTGAGTGCAGACCTCAAATTCACATGCTACAAACACTTCAGATCATCCTCCAGAAAACTAATTTTTCTGGAGAAGGTCGATTACCCACCTTGAAGCTCTCCACTCCGACTGTACAGCTCCCTTCTCTGTTCTCGCAAATAGGCACTCATACTGATGGCATGGGAGGATGATTCGAACCTGCAACGAAATGCAGCGTAAACAAACGATTAGGTAGTAACCAAACAGGCGGTGTCCAGCTCTGTACATTCCGTTGAACTGTTGACAGTATTCTACTCCAGCCCGTGTGATGCCCCCTAGTGTTCCACGACCAAGACCTTCTGGCTGTTCCAGGCCAGGGCAGGCTGCCATAGACCTTGATTTGTGAATGATATTCCTGCCTAAACGCTCCTCCATGACAGTATTTGGATCTTCTGCTCCTTCTCTATTTCAACTGATACACTCGATCCTGCAACTTTCTTTTGCCTCCATATCCCTTGCCAGGATCCCTACATACACAGCAACAGCCGTATCCTCTAATGGCATTCTGATTTTGCTCCTAGGCAGCTCAAAAGACATCAGTGTCTGCCAGCTGCCACCACAGAAATACGGGCTCCTCAGAGCTGACCCCTGGCCTTTCTAACTCCCCCAGTGAGAGGACTAGCCCAATGGGCTGTGAGAAATGATGTTAAATAACTATACCAGAGAAACAAGGCATCTATGGTCTCTCCTTAAAAGTCCTCAGAAACAATATACTTTCTAAACGGCTGCCAGGATTCTTACCGGCCACCTGTAATTCTTAGAAGGATTTCTCCTGTCAGCCTGTTATCCTGACAGAAAATCTCAGGTTTGAAATGTAATTTCTTACCACATCAAAGGATTTACGGTTTGATACAGTCATAATTTTACCTGGATTTTTGGTTGTTGTTGTATTTTACCACATAAAATACTTTCAAAAATACCAAGCTACAAACTGTTGTTCACACCTCCCCAGGCACTGCTTCAGAGGTTAGAAACATGGGGGATGGGTTCGTGATACAGAACATGGCTTTAAAAGCTAAAACAATGACAACAACAAATCACAGTCTTAAAAGTAACTTGCAGGCAAGGAAGAACAACAACAAAAAAAAAAAACAAGTAAAATTATGACTGTATCATCAAACTGTAAATCCTTTGATGTGCTAAGAAACTCCATTTCAAACCTGAGATTTTCAAAGTCGGGATAACAGGCTGACAAGAGAAATCCTTCTAAGAATTACAGCCACTAAGGGGTAAACAGCAACACAGTGAAAGAGCAACAGTGATAACGGGATAGGTTCCTGGCCACAAGGAAGGAGCACCAACATTTTCTTAATTGTGCCTTCTTTATCGGTTCTTTGACAAGGAAGATGAATACCAAGATGAATGTCAGTCTGAGGGAAACAGCTGAGTTACTTGATCCTTTCTCTGCACCCTGCCGAGAACTAAGAGGGCACAAACAGCCAGAAGAAAGGCAAAGTGTGCAGTACTTCAAAAGTGTCACCTGCCAGTCGAGTGCTGACGAGAAGCCACTGACCTCCAAAAAGCACACTGACAGCTATTGATCAGAAACAGCAAGAGAAAAACTAAACTCGAGCAAAGAACAGAGAGGCACACCACATACAATAAGAAAGAACTTAAACACACTTAATTAACCTTGGCTAGGGACAATTAAAGAGAGTAATAAGGTTCTTCACAGATGTGACAGAAACAGATGACAGCTTGCCAAAATCTGAATCCTTTATGACCTGAGGCATTTTCACTACTCAGGAATCCTTTTTGCGTTTGCAACAAGTCACAGATGGATATAATTTTACAGCAAAAGAGGCATGAGGGATTAGCCAGTCTCACCTCCCCACTTTACAGCCAAAGGCACCGAGGCCACTGAGACAAGAGAACTGCCCTGACTCACATGGCTCATTAATGGTGGAACCAAGACTAGAAATGGGCACATTTCTAAGAGGGGCCTAATTCTGTGCAGGTGATGAGTTTTTATTACTATGTAATAGTAACAAATGTGTAACGATTACTTAAGTTCACTTATTCATTTCCAGTCACTTATGTTTTCCAACACCGCAATTTCAGGACTGGCTAAATGTCTGAAAATGTTTATGTGGTCTGAGGTTGCAAGTTAGGGGTGAGGGCTGACAGCATAAACACCCCGAAACCTGCTTTCTGCAATAGGCGTAGACTGAGAACGGTCAGTTGAGCTTGAAGAGGGGTGGGTAGGACTGGAAGGGGCGGAGGGAGGAACGGAGGGGAGAGGGGAAAGAAAAGGCCTAACCGTAGGCCTTAGGCAGTATCTGAGGCAGTCTTAGTTGCCTCCATCAAACACCTTTCCTCCCACTGTCTGTCTTGTTCGCTGGCACAGGCCCGATTCTATCTGGGCGTCTGGGTCCTCGCTCCCTCTCACTAGGCAGGGTGCTCAGGAGAGGGGGCTCCCTCTCCAGCTGCAGACCTATCACTGGAGATGAACTCTGACTGGTTTAAGACTATCACCATGGTCTACTTCCCCTTGCCGGTGACTGGTTTAGGAATGGGCCTCAGACCCAGGTCCTATTAGTTTTCTTGAGAAAAACTTGCAGAGCGGCTTTGTGACTGGCAAAAAATATTAATAGATGGATGATTAATCATTAATAAAAATGGATTTGTAATGATACAGCCATTTTGGAACACAGTGTGGCAGTGTCTTACACAGTTAAACACAGTCCTACCATATGATCTAGTAATCATGCTCCTGGGTATTCACCCAAATGAGTCGAATACTGACACTGACACAAAAACCTGCACGTGAATGCTTATCGCTGCTTTATTCATAACTGCCAGAAGCTGGAAGCAATCAAGATGTCTTTCAATAGCTGAATGGAAAAACAAGTGTGGTACATCCACAAACTAGTATTACTTAGCGAGACAAAGGATGTCACAAAAAGCCACAGAAAGACATGGATGAACCTTAAGTGCATACTGCTAAGTGAAAGAAGCCGGTCTGAAAAAGCTACGTACTGTATGACTCTAACTTTAAGACATTCCAGAAACGGCAAACTATAGAGATAGTAAAAAAGATCAGTCACTTAAAGGGGGTAAGGAAAAGGAGGAGGAATGAATAAGTGGAAAACCGGATGTTTAGGGCAGTGAAACTATTCTGTAAGATACTATAATGGTGGATATATGACATTGTGCACTTCTCCAAACCCACAGAACTATACAAAGAGTGAACCCTAACGTAAACAATGGACTTTAATAATAGTGTATCAACATCGGTTCATCAATTGTAACTAATATGCCACACTAATAATAAGAGGAGAAACTATGGTGTTAATAAGAGGAGAAACTATGGTGTAAAGGGACATAAGGGAAATCTCTGTACTGTCAGCTTAATTTTTCTGTAAACCTAAAATAGATAAAAATAAAGCCTATTAATTTAAAAAAAAAAAGGGATTTTCAGGATGAATCACACACTATTTCCTGGGCACCACCATTTTTATTGGAGTGGGACTGAATGCAGAGAAATGGAAAGGGCTGAGTCCTTGATGATACTGTACCGGTGAATTAAAGAATCCTCTATATTTACTCTTATGTGTGAGATAATAACTTTCTATAGGTTAACCTATTCATTTGGGGTTCCATGCTACTTGCAGACTAAAGCCTTTTAACTGATACTGCATCCAACCTCTGAATAAAACTGTTTAAAAAAAAAAAAGAGAGAGAACGAATTCAATAAACAGAATGGATTTCATTCCAGTGTGGGCACAGTAAATCTCCTCTCCTCTAGACCACAAGATAAATGAACTGCTGAAACTTTCCTTAATGATTAAGAACTCTATGAACCCTTGACAGAAAACAAATCTCAAAAGTGCATCAACAGAAGATACAGGACTTTCAACTATTTAAAAAGAAGGAATTCAGAATACTGGGACGATACTTCTGTAGTCACTTTACATGCTTAGATGTACAGATACAAGTTCTTAAATATCTATTAATTCCTTAGAAGAACATAGGTCTGCCAAGATTTAAATCCTATTTCTACCACTTGCTAGCCGTGTGAATTTGCATAATTTCCTTAACCTCTTGTGCCTTGATTTTTAAAAAAAATTTTTAAAAACAAATTTTATTTTGGAATCATTAATAGAAAAGATGCAAAATAGTACAGGGAGTTCCTGTGTACCTTTCACCCAAATCTCTCCCTAACGTTAATGTCTTACATAATCGTGGTACATTTTGTCGCATCCAAGTAATTAACATTGCTATGACAAAAAACTACAGACTTTATTTGGATTTCACAAAATTTTCCACTAACATCCTTTTTCTGTTCCAGGATACCACACTGCATTTAGATCACGTGTAAGTCTGATAAATAGATTGGGGTTTCCAATGAGCTTTTTCTGTGCCATGTATGTGATCCAATAATCCCCTCTGACGAGCGCTGAGGAGAGAAAGTCATTGACCACGAGAATAAACAATACCCAATACCGCATAGGTAGAGTTTGGTAGCCTTTGATTCCCAAGGCACTGTTAACTCAGTAGAAGAGTTGGCTTTGCTCCGAGGAGGGTAGTGTGAAGTTTCCTGAGAAGCTTAAGAGCTGATCCTGATTGAAAGTCCCTTCATAACCTCCACTAATACCATGTGCTCATCTCATACATTTTACTACATGGAACTATCACCAATTATTTACTTGTCTGTCTTCTTTTCTGAATTATATGTTTCTGCGCATGCGCCTCAAATTTTTTTTAATGTGTAATAGAGGATGAAAAATAGAACCCACGCCCATCAGATTGTTAGAATGAATAAATACATGAGACAATCCATGAAAATGGCTTTATGCCTTGGCTAGCACTTAGTAAGGACTCAGTAGGCATTAACCACTACCCTGCTGCCCAAATTTGGTATAATCTGAATCAAATTATGTTTGATTGAGATTCTTCTGAGAAACTCATTTACCACAGTGCCTGGTACATAGTAAGCACTCAAGCAATGGTAGCTGTTATCATTATTATTATTAATGTTAACAATAATATTAACTGTTAGCTGTTACCAAGTGACATATACTTAGGATATGTGGCCAGGTGACTGTAGCTAATCGTAATTTGAAAAAAAGAATTTCCACATTGTTCTTTTACTAAATCAAGTAAAACCCAATACTACTTAGCTAGAGAGATTTGCATGACTTTATTAACAAAGGTTGTTTCTTGGCACTTGGGGCTTTCCAAAGGCTGAAATATTTCATTTCCTTTCATTTCATAGAAAATTCCCCAGAAACAAGGGGAGAATTTCATTTCTCTTCATTTTATATGACTCCCCAGAAACAAATTCCAGAATTTTTTATTAAAAGTTCTAGATAGTCCAGTAACCATATTCCAAAATAGTCACCTCCCTTACAGAAAATGGAAGTACACAAAGTTGAATATGTAGTCACTTCCTATCAATTATTTCAAATCAACTCTAAATGGGTGAAGTAATGGCTGTCAATAAAGTAGAAAACTGTTCTTCTGGGATCTAACACATCTTGACACCTACCTTACCAGCAAGGAGATACTTACTTGAAAAGAGAATTTTTGGGCCTTTGAGGTTTCTTCTTGGCAAAAAAGGCTGCACACTCGCGCCCAGTGCTGGCATAACTTAGTTGAGCTGAGGGTTCAGAGGCTGCACGAGTATTTTTCATATCCAAGTACTCAGTCAACAGCATCTGTACAAGCAGACAAACAGCTTAACACACACATTTATGATGTGCTATTAAGAAAAAGCAATTTTAAAACCATGAAGACCTAATTCTAAAACCTCCCTGACATTCAGGATATTAACCTAGCTATTCATATTCCTAGGTGTAGACCTAAGGGAAGATTCATTATAGCCAGAAAGTCAGCAATTTGCTACCTACTCCTAAAACTGGGAACGGTGTATAGTAAGCATTTGTACATGGGGGTAAAGGGAACATTTTTATTCAGGGTCTACTATGTGTCAGGCACTGGGCTGGGTGACTTAATCAATATACTCCTTTAGTCATAATTTAATCCTCATTATTCCAAATTGCGACAGCAGCAGCAGTGATGCCGTAACATTTACTGAGGGCTTACTATATTGCAGGCAAGGGGCTAACCCATTTAGATATTCTACCTCATTGAAAGCACAAAACTTTATCAGGAAAATCAGTTCTCAGATTATAGACAAGGAACTGCACCAGCACACTAACAAACCGGCCAGCCAGGTTAGCGTAGCCCACAGCAGACTAAGTGGTCCTGACCTGCAAAGAATTTCTAGGGCCCACTACTCATCTTCAGAGTTTCAAAGCAACAAAAGCAACAGCTTTTTTGATCACTACTGCCAGCAGGTCCTGCTTATAAAAATCAATCCACTTTAGAGCCTCAGCGGTTTGGGGGCCTGGGCTAGAATCAGTTGTACTATTTCTAAGACAAGTGTAAAAAGTTCCCACTGTTGTGAAAGAAAATAGCAGATCTGGAACAGAAACCACCATGGTTCCTAAGATTATCTAACCCGGGACTAAAGTGTATCAACTCAACTCATTTCTATAATCACTTGCCACATTTAAAATTTTAAGATAACCAAGTGGTATACAGTACATGTAGACAAACAATTCTACCCATGACTGAAGTGAAAGCTTTTCAGAATCAGGGTCCCATATAGCTATTATTCTTGCATATATGTATATAATCATTCGTTCATTCAATAGAGACGTGAGGGCCATATCAAGCGTTATCATCAAAACATTTATGAAGCACACCTGCGAATATATTGCTCCAAGTAAGTTTTAAAGCCAATATGTCTATATTATAAGCACATACACATTACTGAGTACTTATCAAATATCAGACTTTTTAAAAATATGACCTTACTCAATCCTCAAACCTATGAAGTAAGTATTACTAATTGTAAGTTAGAGATGAAGAAACTGAGAATTAGTGGTATTAAGAAACTAGCCTATATGCATGTGTGGAGGCAGGAGCTAATGGGAAATCCCTGTACTCTCCCCCTCAATTTTGCTTTGAACCTTAAAATGCTCTTTGAAAAAACTCCAAAGACAAAGGGAGGGGGGGAGGGAGGGGGAAGGGGAGGGTGGAGGGAGGGACTAGCCTAAGGCCTTATAATTACACAATAACAGGCCAGGATTTCAACTCAGGTTTAGTTGACTCCACAGTCTGGTCTCTTCCCCATGACACTCCATTCTCACTAAGAGCATAAAAACTATCAATGAGAATGATTATGGGTGGCAGTAAATGGACTTTATTTCATTTTCTGTACAATAAAGAGTTCGCGGGGAAAGCATAAAACATGTTAAGAGATTGGTCAATGTTTTTTAATTTATTTACAAGGCCACGGGAGTATTACTCAGCAAGCTGATGAAGTAATATAATGACAAGTACTACCTCTGTTACTATATCACGGAAACTGCACAACAGTCAGGGAGAATACTGAATTGGGTCTCTACTTTAGTAACAATTCCAGTGATGGACTCAATTATTTTGTAGATTTGGCACTGATGCTAATAAAGTTTGCAGGAATCCGTGATCAAAAGAAGGCCAGTACATCAGAAAAGAATTTCAAATTGTTGATGTCTTTCAAATTTCAACACAGAAAGATGTCTACAAATGCCCTGGTTTCACTCAGATGGTGGTTATTACACCAATATGACAGAATTATGTTTCTACCAAAGCTTGAAGACACACTACACCAAGTAATTCTGTCGAGGTAATTATTGTCCTAAAATTCAATGACTGTCCTTTTACGATAAAATATTGACTGACCAGGACCTAACTAAGTAGCATTCTTAAATCCAGGTATTTTATGGTCACTGTTCCTTTTTCTCCACATCAATGAAGTCCCCTTAATTATTAGCTCTCAGGAGTCTTAGTCTACTTCTATTCACCAGCTTCTCTCTTTCTATCTACACAAATGTACTATTTCTCCCCTCTCCACAAAAATCTTGCTTTGGTCCTCACGATCTATAATCTTATTTCCTTTTTATCTTTAGGTTCTAAACTTTTAAAAGCAGCCTCCACATATATTATTTCTCTTACCATGATGTGGTTTTTATCCCTCATTTCTCTCCCAAGCTCCAGTCTGTGACTGCATGCCTGACCTATTCACCTATTTCACTGATAAAATCAACCCTAAATTCTGAAACCTAAATCATCTTCCCATAAAATCAGTAATTTCTTCTGCCAACTTTGTTTTTTAGTATTTTCTTATTCTCACTGATCTCCAGGCTTAAAACTTCAGAACTGTCTTTAATACATTTCCTTATTCTTTGTATCCACAAAGGAGTCAGTGTCCAAGTTCATTAATCACTCTACCTCAACTCTATGAGTTTGCCCATTCTGGTCCACTCTGACAGCCACCACCTTAGTTCACCTCACGCAGTTTTCCTCATTTAGTTTTCTGCCTCCCATCTCTTACTCTTCTGATCCTCCTACATCCTCAACAGAATGATCTTCCTAAAGCAAAGCTGCTCCAAATAAAGGGTACAAATGAATTTATCTACAAAATAGTTACAGATGTAGAAAACAAACTTATGGTTACTAGAGGGTAAGCGGAGGAGGATAAATTGGGAGATTGGGATTGGCAATATACACACTGCTATATATAAAATAGATAGCTAATAAGGATAGATATAATAGATAACTAATAAGGACCTACTGTATAAGGGAACTCTACTCTATACTGTGTAATGGCCTATATGGGAAAAGAATCTAAAAAACAGTGGATATCTTGATATGTAAATGTATAACAGCTTCACTTCACTGTACACCTAAAAGTAACACAACATTGTAAATCAACTACACTCCAATAAAAATTAAAAACAAGAAACAAACAAAATAAAAAACACAGTTGCTGCTACCATCAAAAGGCTCCTCATCACCTACAACTATCTGACCGCAATACTCCAATCATATCTTATTCTCCCTAACATGCACCCAACACTCCAATCAAGATCACCCAGTTAACTCTCCCCTGAATATGCCAGGGCCCCCTCATTGCTGGAAGGCCTACCCTAGATTACCCTCTCTCCTGACTCCTAACAGCCCCTTCCAAAAAACAGTTCCAGTGTTCCCTCTTCAACCACTCCTTTCCCAGGCCACTCTAAGTCAGCTGTCCCCTAAGTCAGCTGAGCTCAAGTATCCACTTTACACATCATTAAAAATAATTATTCATCCCAAACTGCCTAAGACTATTAGCTATTATTTAATGAAAAGCCACCTCACCATTGATAAACATGAGGATTTTTTATATTCCTTAAAGCATTGTATTTCTTCATTTCCACCACAGAGCCATGCAACATATCAGTGAATCAAAAAATATAGGGAACCACTGAATTTTAAAAAGCACGTGATAAGAAGCCTTGATGGATATATCATTATATGCAAGTTAGAGACAGTCTCCAAAGTAGAAAGAGTCCACAGTACAAAAATCTACCCTGTGAGTTAAGTAAAAAAGGGATAGCTGCAATTTTAACCGCAGGCTTTGCGACGTTTGTTTCCTTCATTGTGTTTGCCTCTTTTTGCTAATAACATTCACCACCGGTTGAAAAATACTGCTTTAAGACAGGTAAAGTTTTATGTTGACACTCAAATTGGTAAAAGTGCATTTTTTAATGTCTCAAAGAATAAGCCCCTACTTCTAAGATGCCTGAAATGTGTTTGAATTACGCTAAATCTACTACAAAGTCTTGACACAAACACCAGATGCCTGGTATTAAAATATAACCATTATCATTTCTTGGTGATTCTGCATCATTGTGGATAACGTACTGCATCTTCCAAATGGTACATAAATATCCTAAGCACTCACGGATGAGTTCAAATTTCCATTTTTATGAAAAGAAATAAGCTATACAGCTTGTCTTTTGCCTGCGGGAAATCACCCCAGATTGGAATTCTGGGGCAAAGGGCATTACATATAATACCAAATACATTCTGCCCACAGAAAATCTGTAGAAGATAATCCCATGTGTGTTCTTGCTGCCTCTAAATTCCTACATATCTCATTCATTCCTTTCTCTTTTTAAGTACCAGGAATTGCTATTTCTTGTTGATCAAGAGTTCAAAAAATTAAAAGTCATAGTTTGTGTTGAAAAGCACCTGAAAACTCTACATACACCAGTGATATCATGATTCACTGTATTTTTTGGGTATCTGGTATGCTGGACGGTTCTGTGGTAGAAGCAAAGAAATATGATGCTTCAATAGAGCGTACAATTGGAGTGGTTGGGCATCTCTTCTGCTAGAAGACTGATTAGCAGTTGCTAAGACGCTAGTCAGTAATCCCATGATACATAAAGCAGGGCCAAGATTTTGAGATTTATAACATGCTCTAACATTGGTAATATCATTCTGAATGGGCCCCTCATTTACCATTTAATCCTCTTTATTTAACATATTGCCTATGGCTGCTTGTGGTCATACACATAGAATTTTCTAAAAATAAATGTGGGATTTACAGACTTAGAATTAACACATCTCCTGTCTTCAGCCTCTGCATTTATCCAAGTAGCTACTCACTGCAACACCCAGATCCTTCTAGATACTTAATGTGGTAGATCCTTTTTAGTATCTTCCCAGCTTACAAAATCTTCGCCTCATCTAAGGGCGGTTCCCCAACCACACAATGGACTTGGGTAGCCAGGCCTGGGATCCCACCCTCTAGGTCAGAGCCTACTTCACCAGGGAAACAGCCAACCCTCAATTAGCCAATCAGATTCTCTTTCCCAGAAATGTGTTAGTGGGATATGGTCTGTGCTCATCAATGTAAGTGAGGAGATGTAAATACTTTGGGGCAACCACATTTTACTATGTGGATGAAAAATCAAAGACAGCCAATCTGCAGAGAGAGAATAAAGAATGAACCAGATGATCAGAGAGAAAGAGGAGACCCACAGGAGAGCGATTCAAAGGTTGCAACCTTAAGTTATCCATAGTGCAAAGGTCTCAAATCCAGTCGCTGATAAGGTCTTAGATTTTCTACCCTTGGGTTCTACAATATATCCTTATAGCCTTTAGTATGTTTTCCTTATTTCTTCCTTATGATAACTTCATGAGTTTTTGTTTCTTCACTAAGCTATCTATGGATAAACAATTATATACTAATATGCATCCAGTGACATTTATATCACAAATACTATTTTTGTAAAACACTGGTATCTTATAAAAACGGGAGTAGTGGTTTGCACAGATTTCAATCTCTGCAACTAGGAAACCAATTCTCCTGACTATTACCTTCAAATGTTTGATGATTTACAGCAAAGCCATACTGTGTATGTGTCCCCCTACCCGCACCCACCCCCCACCGTGAATCTGAGAACTAGATTGCTTCATGACGGGAGCAATTCTAAGGTGAAAAAAAATACCCTTGAGCTCCCAATATGAAGTAAGGCTCAACTTTCTTGTGCAATATCTTGACTGTGCCTACAATAAATATTGTAATTTTTAATAATTTGCTCTTTTAAAATACAGATGCCCAGGAGTTTTTCTCCCAGGAACAGCAAAGTAGCTTCCTTGGACTATCCCTCATTCTGATGATAATTAGAACAGGTGAAAAAACATATTAAAAAAATAAAAATTTGAAGGCCCCGGAGAAGAGCCAAATTCGGCAGAAACTGGTGGCTATGACCCCTGAGAGAAGAAAGGAAGCACACAGTTCCTCTGGATTCTTCCCAGAGAACCCCTCCCAGCACCCGTGGAGCAAGAGTAGAACCAAGCAGAATCTAGTCTCACGGGATGCAGGAGGCAAGGCCTAGCAAAGGGAGACCAGGAGGCCTAGAATTTGAAAAGAGAAATCCAGAGGTGGACGAGGGGCAAAATCAGGGTAATATACCCCTCAAACTATCACCTTGATTCCAGAAAATATTAAAGAGGAACACTGAAACAAAGCAACAATATTTTCTAAAACTAGGACCACCATTTAAAATTACTACAAACTATCAGACTTCCCCCCCCTGCCCCCCGTAAGGTTGCTAATGGATGAAATATTAGTGACAAAGAAAAAACAAAAGACGTTATCTTTTGAAAATAGCAGTCTCATTTCCCCATTGTATAAAGACTAAAGTATTCTGCAGTAAGAAAAACAAAAGAAAAATAAACAGTCATTCTGCAAATGGAATGGCTGCCTGCTTCATTACACTCATTATCAATGGCAATTGTATCATTAAAACTACTATGTTTGGTCTTGTGAATAGTTCCTTAGTGTTCAAAGTAAAACAGATGAAAAAATTTCAAGACTACACAAGTAATTCCTGGTCCCCTGTCAAAGCCCTGACAAGCAGAGTCTCAAAGAGCTCACATTTACCTCCCCCCACCCCCCCAACAGAAGAGCTTTTAACAAAGAAATCCCAGTTTTAGATAGCTTTCAAAAGAAAGTTTTCATTTATTTTAAATTAAACGTGTTTACTTAATACGTAAAATATGCAAGGTATTATCCTGGATATAAAAACAAGACTTAAAAAAAAAATCCTTCCCTAATATTAAAACAAGTGAATTTTACTATATATAAATTAAAATTTTAAGTGAATTAAAAGCCAAATCAATCAATCCATCAATCCTTCCCTCAATGTGCTTATAGAGACAAACATGAATGACTACAATACATGGGAGAAAGTTGGAAGCATCAGGTCAAAGATACTGTTGTGAGCATTTATAGAAGGACAAGATTGATCCCAAGTAGGACAATAAAAAAGAGTTTCAAGATCATAGGACAGGGCTTCCCTGGTGGAGCAGTGGTTGAGAGTCCGCCTGCCGATGCAGGGCACGCGGGTTCGTGCCCCGGTCCAGGAAGATCCCACATGCCGCGGAGCAGCTGGGCCCATGAGCCATGGCCGCTGAGCCTGTGCGTCTGGAGCCTGTGCTCTGCAACGGGAGAGGCCACAGCAGTGAGAGGCCCACGTACAGACAAAAAAAAAAGATCATAGGACATAAATAAAATCTTATAATGTGTAAAAGGCCAAAAAATGGCAGAAAGAACAGAATAAATAAACAGTGCTAGGGAAATTCCGGGTGTCTTCAGTGAACTGCAAATACTTCAGGTAACATAAAAATGAAGTCTGAGAGGTAAGCCTGGAAAGGTGGTAAATGCACCAACTTCTCAGGGCCTCTAACACCAGGCTCAGGTACTGAAGTCAAGTACAGAATGAGGAGGGCAGTAAAAAGCTTTCAATAGGTAAATAAAATGTTGATAAACACACTCTAAGTAAATTAATCTGCTGGCATACACAATAACAGATTAGAAGGCAATGGGATTTGGGGAAAAATGAATGATTAAGGTAATAAGATAAAGGGAGGGGGACAAGAAAAAAAACTACCATGATAATTGAAATTAAAAAAAAAGGATTTTAAACTAAAGTAGTGGTGATGAGATTTTACAATTAGGGATACATTTGTGAGTTGACGCAGAGGAAAAAAATGAAAAAATTTAAGCAGGTATTCTACGAAGAAAAGAAGAGAAATTTTAAAATGCTAAAAGATTGCACATGTGAGGGACTAAAACACTGTGGTTCAAGAACAATGATCAGGAATGCAGGAAAAATGAGTTTGATAGGGACAATAAATTTAGTTTGGAATATAATCCCTTGTGAAGCATATGAATATTCATGTATACCCTCAAATACATAATTGTGAAAGGGGAAATAATGTTGATGAGATTTCCATGATTTTATACACTAATTAACTTCCATTAGGACTGTTAACTGTTTTTCTACAAGTTCTCTGAAGGATACTGTGAAGGACATATATCTTCGAATATTTGTAATCTGATTTTATCCCATAATATTTTTAAAACAGCTTTGTTGAGGTACAATTTATATACCATAAAATTCACCTAATGTCGTGTACCGATGAACAGCTTTTAAGTAAATGTATACAGCGGTGCAACCATCACTACAATCATTATAAAACACCTCTAACACTTCAGAAAGTTCCCTTATGATGTTACCTGCAGGTTTTTCACAGAGACTTTTATCAGACGGAGAAAGTTCCTTTCTAGTTCTAGTTTGCTGAAGGTTTTTGCTTTTGTTTTGTTTTTTTAGTCATCAGTGGGGTCAAGTGCTTTCCTGTGTCTATTGAGATAATTATGAAGGTTTTTCCTTTATTCTATGAATGTGGTATATTACATTCATTGATTTTTTTTAATAAATCCCACTTAATTGTGGTATGTAACACATACCACATACATTCATACGTGTGATATGAATCCACATGTTGATGGATTCAATTTACTAGTATTTCGTTTGAGATTTTTGCATCTATGTTCACGAAGGACATTGCTCTATAGTTTCCTCTGTTATCTCGAATTTTTATCAGGGTAATAATGGACTCACAGATGTGTTGAAAAGTGTTTCTCATCTCTGTTTTCTGAAAGAGTTTGCAAAGGATTGATATTATTACTTCTTCAAATGTTTGATAAAACATTTGTGTACTTATGTATGTGTAGGAAATTTTTAAATTATTTAATTTATAGGCATAATTTGAAAATATTGTGGGTTCGGTTCCAGACCATTCTAATAAAGTGAGTATCGTAATAAGGCGAGTCACATGAATTTTTTTGGTTTCACAGTGGATGTAAAATCTATGTTTACACTAGACATGTGCAAGAGCATTATGTCTGGGAAAAGGTACATACCCTAATTTAAAAATAATGCTGTTGAACATACAGCACTGATAGACTTAACTCAACACAGGGTTGTCACAAACCTCCAATTTTTAAAAAATGCAGTATCTGCAAAGCTCAACCAAGCAAACTGCAATAAAATGAGGTATGCCTGTATTTGTTACAGGACAATTTAGATTTTCTATTTCTTCCTGAACCAGTTTTGGTATTTTGTTTCTTTCTAGGAATTTGTCCGCTTCATCTAAGTGGTCTAACTGGCATAACTGTGCTCTCATTGGCATAAAGTTAGTCATTATAATCTTTTTAACATCTATATGGTCTACAGTGATGTCTCCTCTTTCAATCCTGATTTCGGCATTTTTTGAGATTTCTCTCCTTTTTAATTTATAAGTTTAGCTAAAGATTTATCAATTTTTGATCTTTTCAAAGAACCAACTTTTAGTTTCATTACTTTTTTGTATTGTTCCTCTGATTTATATTTGATGTTTCACTCTAATCGTTATCATTTTTTCCTTCTGCTTGCTTTGGGTTTGATTTTTTTTTCCCCTCCTTTTTCTAGCTCTTAGGGTGGAAACTTTGATTGTTGATCTTAGGTCTTACTTCTTACACCCATGGTGTATTCAGAAGTTTGTTGCTCTACTTCTAAATATTTGAGAAGTGCCAACATTTCTTCCTGTTGTTTATTTAATTCTGTTATGTATGGAGAACATACTTTGTGTGATTTCAATCCTTTTAAATGTACTGAGACTTAACTTCATAGTCTAGTGTATGATCTATCATGGAGTATGTTTGACAGACATGAAAGAATCTGTATTCTGATGGTGTTAAGTAGGGTGTACCATCTATGTCACTTTAAGTCATGGTGCTTGATAGTGTAGCTCATGTTTTGTATGTTTTCTGTCCAGCTGTTTCATTAATTATTTTAAAGGAGTATTGAAATCTCCAACTATAAGTGTTGAATTTCCCACTTATTTCAATTCTCTGTGTTCCCTCCATGCATTTTGGACCCCACAGTACTTTCATGATTTTTTATTTATAGCTTACCCATAGAAAATAGAAGACAACAAGACCACGCCAAGGGAAGACACAGAAGTGGTCTCAAAGCCCAAAGGCACCTTCCTAACTGCAGCTTCATTCTCTGCCCATTTCACTAAAACGTATTTTAAAGTTCATTCTACATATTTACGCCTCTTTCTCCCCTTTTCTCATTAAAGTTGACACAACCTCCATGGTTTTCTTACACCATTACAAAAATGTTAGCTGCTGTTAGTTTTACTCTGTACTACGACTCACAGGTTTCATCAGAATATATTAATGACTCCTTTTTACCATTACAGTCTTTCTCAGTCTCCTCAATCCCAATGACCTCTATTACTCTTTGACATTCTTTCTCCGTTGGAAATACTCCATCTCCAACGTCTCTAATTCTGAATTCTCCTCTCTGACCACAGTGTTTTTTCTCCTCCCCAAAATACATACACCTCTTCCTTCTTAGTTTGTGCTAAAATTCTAGAAAGACCGGTCTATACATAGGAATCACTTGGAGAACTATTTTAAAATAAAGACTCATGCACCCCACCTTAGAACTTCAAATTGAGAGGACAATTCAGACGCAAAAAGTCTGTGCTTAAAACCAGTTCTACTACTTACTAGCAATGTGACCTTGGCAAGTTACTTAATCTTGCTAAACTGTATCTCCCTCAACTGTGAAATATGGGTAATAGAATCTACTTCACAGAATTAATATGAAAACTAAAATAAACAACATACATAAAATGCTTGGCTCGTAACAGGCTATTATTATCTCTGAGGATAAGGCTCAGAAATTTGTTGTTTTTTTAAAATGCATCCCAGGAACCAGGTAACTAAGATATTACCTCTCTGTGCCTGAGAACCTTAGTTCCTCATCTTTAAAACAGGAATAATATTACCTACTCCCACAGAACTATCATCAGGATTAAATGAGTTAATGCTGTAAATCACTTTGAACATAACCTGGGGCATAGCAAACACTTTATAAATGTTATTAAATAAATAAATAAAATTATCTCTATATCCTCATCATCTACTCACTGACATTCTTTTCATTCTTCTTTCCTCCTCCCCTTCTCTCTACAGTAAAGATCTCAATCACCAAATTCAGGCTCCTGTTAATATTCATCTCTAAACTTTTGAAATATTTTCTTTCACTTCCCTGAGATTGACTACCACATTTTTCTTCTCAACTATCTGAAGTTCGATATTCTTACTCTTTACTCTTGTTCTCTTCCATTTTAGTTATATCTTCATTTCAGATGATTCCCAAATCTCCCTCTACCATCATACTTTCTCCCAAGCGCCAGAGATGCACTGTCATTGCCTGCAAGAGTGTCTTATCACAGTAAGAAAGTGAAAACAGCAAAACAGATATTGAGAGTATTGGGGCATGGGGTCAACAAACATCCTGACCAAGCAAACTCTTTATTATCACCTCTCTTCAAAAGGAGGAAGAGGGGGAAAGAAGGAAGAAGGAAAGGTCCTCTTAGTTCCCCTCTTTGTTAACACCACTGTCATTTCTCTGACCTCCCAGGATCACAATCTGTAGTTAGCTGACTCTTCTCAGGCTTGTTCTCCAAATCAACTGCCAAGTCCTATATTATACCACACATCTTGTGTCCGTTTCCTCTTTTAAATGTTTTGATTCCTACCCTCATGTCTTTAAATCTGATCCTCATCCTTCACACAGCTTAGTACAACAGTCTCCCAACTGCTCAGCCCGCCTTACACCTCTCATGACTATCCCACAACCCACTACGCTCACTAACACACAGCTCAATGTCATCATTCTGCCCAAATCCTTCAGTGGTGTCCTTGCAAGCAAAATAAACCTGTATATCCTCCTGTCATTCAGCACCTTCCACAACCCAACTGACTTCTGCAGCCTTATTTCCTCTTAGTTGTTTTTACATAATTACCATTTAGTTAACCTAGATAATTTCCTGTTCCATAAATAAGTCCCAAGGGTTTTTGTCATGTCTGAGTTTATCCTTTTTTCCCCCTGCTTGTAACTACCTCTATCATTAATCAAGCATGGGAGAATGAGTTCAAAAAAGTGCATTTAAGTATTAACTTGATTGATTTTTAACAAATTACACATTCACCATCCAGATGTTACTAATCACAACCCACATCCCCAGTGGAGATGCCAACCCCATGCACGAGGAAGCAGTGGTGTTACCCTTGGAAGTTTTATCTTCTTATGGTGTTGCCTCTACCTTCTTTTCTCCCACAGTGGTCTTTTATGCTACTTACCCTTAGTCTTATGATAACAACTAGCTGCCTCTACTTTCACAACAGATATAAATGTGTAACATGTGCTGGCAGGTAGAACAGACTTTTCTTAACCTCTTTACTACCTGAAGGTCAATATTCCATCAGTAGGCTGACAGACAAATTGAGACTATCAGACAATCAGGGAGCATATCTCCAAAAGATGCTGTTTTTTTTTCTGGTTTTCACATCTTTACCATACTCATTTTAGATTAACACCAGACATTAATAATTCGTATCTCACAGGGGGGAAAAAAGGCACATGTGTGAAAATTGTGGGGGAAAAACAAAAAAAAGCTTCTGATTGATCCAGCTCATTACCATTATATGTGTGTATGTATATATATTTAACTTTTCCTCTGTTTATCCCCTACACTCCCAACAGAGAGAATAAATATGAATAAGCACATTGTGTGAACAAGCCACGGTCCCTACCTTCTGGGAGGTTACCATCTATCTTAACTGTTAGCTATGGTAACTCTCTCTCTCATTAAAACCCACACTGTAGTCTGTATCTCTCAAGGATTTTATCTTGTGGTTATTTGCCTTCTCTCCTGCCTCTCAGTGCAAGCCATGCCTTTTCTTTGTATCTCTGTTAACATCTAGCACAGTGCCTTGAACAAAGTCGATGCTCCCTAGTAGGTTACCTAAATTGAAAGTAAGATGTTTGAAAGGGCAGCTACTTATTGATGTTTTACATTCACAGACAAGCTCCTTGGAGTAGAACTATAACACCCATGGTGAAACTTCAGGCTTTTTGAGGTACATTAATTTACTCACATCACAGGAATACCATTTATTAAATTTCTGCTCCAATGAGATAAGTGCTACCCTAATGACCTGAAAGAGTTAATGCATCTTGGAAAAGACCCAAATTGCTCTCTGGAGACAGTTTATTCAATTAAGTGGCTACAACCCAGAATTTTCAATTAGCAGTTCAGTTACTAGAGACTCCTTCATACTGGTTATCTCTTATCTGTGAACAATGACACACCTACAAAAAAACAATGTTTGCTTATAGATCATTCAAAATGGATTATTTAGGAATAACAAGTGCAGATTCAGACTTGATTAACATTTATTTTGTACCTACTGAGTGCCAGGAACTATGTTAAGTACATTTCCCTTAGGATTTGCGGGGAATATTGTTAAGACTGGGAGATAATGAGATTTAGAGGCACTGAGAATACAAAGCACAAGGACAAAGCAGTTCCTTTCTTTAAGGAGTCCACAAAGAAGATTTCAACTGAATTCATCTAAGGCTCTTCAGAATCTGGCTTCTGTCTATCTGATCCCATTTTACACCCCTCTGTACAAATTGTGTATATGGTTAATTCAGTAAGGTACTCACTGTTGGCATACATGCCTGTTATACCTACCTAGAATGATCTGCCCACTCACCTGAAGTCTAGCCTTCCTTAAAGAGCCAGCTCCTACCAAATACACAAAACCTTCCCTGATCAATCTATCTTAACTCATCTCTCTAAATTCCTACAGGACTCACAGTTGATTACCCAGATTTGGCAATTAATCATATACTGCTGGATATTTAACTTTACCTCTACTTATCTCAAACTCCCAACATGACTTAATGAGAAGGCACTTTGTCTAATACTTCCCTGTATTACCACAGATTCATGCCACGCTGGAATACCTTAACTAAAATCCTTTAAAACTGAAGGAGCAACTTAATATCACTCATTTCTATACTTAACTCTTGTATCTACAATAAAGATTCCATCTATAAAATAAGAAAAATTCTTCTATCTGAAAATGATGGAATTTTATATATATATATATATATATATATATATATTTCCCTTAAGTAAGATACTAAACTGATTTAAAAAAAAAAACTGTTGACAGTTTGGTTAAACTAAAGTAATCCTGTTTTATCAGTTTTGTGGCCAGAAAACAAATTTCCAAATCCATAAGAGGCTTGTGATTATTATATGCTATTTCTACTGAAATATTTTATGTTAATTCAAAACATGGGACTAAGCCATTTCATTTACCTACTACATTTGAGGTTAGCCTATTATTTAAAAGAGTAACCAATTAACTGCACTGCTGGTTTAAGTAAGTTTAAAGTAAACACAGAAACTCTAGGGTCCAAAAATGGAGAACTACTTCATCGATATTTCTGGCATCGAATTTAATTATTTCAGATCAATTTTTCTATTCAAATTTATTTTTCCCACATACTACTTTGTTTTATTTTTCTCTTTTATTTAAAAGCAATATATGCTCATAAAAATTTTACCTGGTACGGAAACATGTAAAGATTCAAGTATTCTTTAATAATACTGTTATATACAATATATTTTAAAGATTTGCCTTTGTTGATACTTTCATTATTTTCTCCTGTCATTCCTCTAAATGCTAACAAGCAGTGTTCTGCACAAAGTACCTATGAAATGCATTATATGCGTCTATCAGAGAGCCCAATTCTACAGGCAAGTGAATAAAACCTGCCGGATTGGCAGAATATGGTCCAGTAGGATCCTTTGGGGGTTTAACTATTTACTTCCCGTTTTCCATACATCACAGCACATCTCAATTTGGTGATTATGCTACACTGACCTGCTCCGACACACTTACTCTTCCCTTCTGTCCTCACAACCCAAGGGCAATATCTCAATAGCTGAAACGCCTGAAAGTTTAGAAAGAAGTTGCATACCTGAAAAATTTCTCTCTCCAAAGTGTACATCTTTTAATTTTAACTCTCAAAAAGACTACCACCCCCCATAGAAGAATGCAATTTAAAAAAATGCATATACTCTATGCTTTCACTTATATGTGGAATCTAAAATATACAACAAATGAGTAAATATAACAAACAGAAACAGAATCACAGATACAGAGAACAGACTGGTGGTTGCCAGAAGAGAGGGGATGAGGGGCAGGAGCAAAATGGGTAAGCGGGATTAAGAGGTACAAACTACTAGGTATAAAATAGGTAAGTTACAAGGATGTAATGTACAGCATAGGGTCTATAGCCAGTATTTTATAATAACTTTACATAGAGTATAATCCATAAAAATATCAAATTACTAGGTTGTACACCTGAAACTAACATAATATTGTAAGACAACTGTATACTCCAAAACAAAAATGCAGTGTGGTAGGATGATTAACCTGATTCCTTACAACCTGAGAATGAATGTTTGTAAACATGACTTCAGAACATCAGAGGGAGGGAGGAGCCTAGCTCTCCTAGTTATGCAAATTGCTACAGCTCCACCTAATTTATCCTTAGCCCTATTCTACCACTGGGTAACTAGCTCATACCATTTAGCAAGTCATAGGAAAGAAAAAGACAGCGTGCTATTTAAATACCAACCACGTTAACTCAGAAGCAATACAATACAATTCATGTACCTCATGTTCTCTGCTAATTGCTTAAGACATCCAACTATGGAGAAGACAGCAACAGTAGCCAGGCCCTAGTCTTCTGTAAATGCCAGCTCTTAATAACAAACTCCAAAAAGGTCTTAATCACATTTACCAAGAGCTCATGAACTTTAAAAGTTGTTAATCAGATTTCCATGTAAATGGAATGACGATTAAAGGTTAAGTACAGATTTCTGAAATTTCAGAAGTTAGAATATATTGTCCTTCACAGGGGAAATAAAAAGAAAAAACAAAACGATCAGTCTTGACAGCAACTAAACATCTTAATTAAACGTGCAGAAGTACCATGCTTATTTTTACATGAAGTTCTATTTTCAAATGTCAAAGTTAATCATGCACTTGACTAAAAACGTGCAATATTCACTCCGCCAGAGAAGAACTGCCTTAGTATTCTTTTCTGAGACAACATCTGCAGGTCTCCAAAAATTCCTCTGGTGTCCCCTCAGACCTTATCCCTGCCTGTGCTGTGTGAACACCTGAGAATCCCAGTGAAATGCCTTCTACAGAGAGAGCTTAACTGCTCTCCACATAAGGAGTAACCGAAAGCCACACATTTTCAGTCAGGACGGCTTCATGTTTATGTGGCTCAGGAGAAACACGAGGTGCTGCCTCCATAAATTTGCTGCACCTGTGTCCCTGGAGTGACAGGTTGACAAATGAACATGACATCTCCTCACAATCCAATAAGAATTTATGATTCTTTGAAAGAATATATTGGATCAATTATAGTGTCATCACAGTTGAAAGCAAAACCACGTCTTTGGAGTGCACTTCACTGAATTTGTGAGTGTTTGTATTCTGCGATAGGATAAATGGCAGATCCCAAACCCCAGATCAGGTCCTCATTCCGGCTTTAATACTCAATCTCAGATTCTCCAGCTTAAGAGGAGCTGGGTACAACCACCGCTGAGGACGATAATGACTAAGATAAACAGCTACATAGTGCTCTAGACAAAATATCTGCAGAACTCAAAACTGTAAATCATTTGTAGTGTACTACCTAGCCAGTAAAAGTAATTATTCTTTAATCCAGGTACACATCTAGACAAGGAAAAATATCCCTTCTGCAATCCAACTCTTTTTCTGCTTTTGTCTCTGATTATACTTCTAACTTTCCCTTCTTTTATTCCTTCTAAACGTCTGAGAATAGTTCAGTGTTTGCTCAATACAAAGTACCTACAACACACTTAAAAAGCATGGGTTCTTAGTGTTACTACCAGAGCTACAGCTACCAGTGCAGTTAGAAGTATTTCTAATAATCGTAGTATCAGGATTACTTTTCTCTAAAGAACAAACCAAAACTCATGCATTTTTTAAAAAATCCGTAAGTGAAAATGTAACACAATATACTGGTTAGCCAATTTGAGGTGAAAAAAAGAGGAAGCAGAGAAGAATTTTTAAATGGCTATTCTGGAAAATACTTCTGCTAAATTATGACGTCCTTTTAGCAGCAACTGTAGTTGCCTCTCGAGGGCTGGAACAACAATGGGATACACCAACTTTGAACTGGAAGAGGCTCCCTCTTCCAGGGGATACTTTCAGAATTTTACATTTGACTCAATCCACCTAGGGTAAGACTTTTAATAAGCAATCTGATTGAAAAAATGACACCACTCAATATGGGGAGCTCTAAGCTGCAGGAAGGTAGGTGTGCTGAGCTATCACACTTGCTTCTTGCTAGTGCCCCTTTGTCACCAACAGACCACAGTAAGGCACCTGATTAAGAGTTACGACATTAGTCTGTGAGAATTTCAGTAGAAGTCTCATTTCCCCCAAGGAAGCATACACTGAGTCTTACTGGGTATGTGCATATGGGAGTGCGTGGGCGTGTGTACATGCGCACACGATGAATAGCAACTGAATTAATGTTTTTTATGAAGATGAAAACCGTAAGCCTGGCCTCATTAGTACCCAGTTCTCCTAAAGTAGTTTTACCCAACAAGATAATCAGAACAGGGCATCAATAAAGACAGAATTCCTAGGAACTGGTCTTTAAAACAACCCCATACAACCATTACCACCACAATATCCACCACAGGCCACTCATCAGAATGACGTCTCCAGCGTCTCACAAAATCAGTTAAGCTCATTCCAATAGCTATGCCTTTATTCATAGAATTCTACTAATTTGAAAACCCGTATCATTTCCCTCTGCTACATCAAATTCAACCACCTCTCAAGGCCCAGCACAAACATCAACTTTTCACTGATATTTCTATTCATTCAACAAACATTTCTGAGTGCAAGGCACTGTACATACACAGATGCACAAGACAGTTTATGCCGCAAAGGAGTTCGTAGCATTGCTCAATGGTCTTCCATTCCTTTGAACTACAGCATTTAGTTTCTCTGTTGGCTTACACAAATAATTCTGTAAATAAAATTAACCTTTAAAATATTATAAACACGACACCAAAGTATATATTCAAAAAATGTACCACTAAAGCAGAAGAGCTTCCAGCTGCTGACTCAACTCATCTTTGTTCTCCATATTCTCTGGCTTGTTGCTATAATTTGCTTTATTAGATAGTATTGATGAGTGCCTTCTATGTGCTAGGCACTAATGTAAGTACCTTCATTTGTCACCTCACTGGCTATGTGGAGTGATCCATTTCTCCACATCACCCAGCAACCTATCATGTTCTTCAACCATGGGCTCTGATACCTGATTCTATACTGGTAGCAGCTGCAGCCCAATAGTAAGCTCTGAGAACTGGAGAAGGCACGTCTATTTACCTTCAAGTACAAGATTATCTGCACCATCCAGAGCAGCTCCTGGAGCTCAACTGATGATATCTCCTAAGTTTTCTCTTATCAGAGACACTGATTAGACAGAAAAGAAACTAGTGTGTTATTATTAACCCAATTTACCAGAGTAACTCCACCGGAAGTTCCTCTCCCTCCTGAGGGTGTTCAATTACACGATCACATGAATGTAAATGATGATGGTGTGCTCCATAAAGGCAACAGAACTTATCATTCCTGATAGTGATGTACTTCCAGGTGGGGAAGATATAATAATTAGTGACTATTTCGTTGCCCTTGGTACAGCTATTCCTTCTTCTGGACCCTTGAAGCCATTATCTAAACATTTTCTAGCCGCATGTTGACCCCTCTGGAATCTGGTGACCCATATGAATACGGTGATTCTAGGATTCAGTTAATAACCACCTATAGGCTGAAATACACTAGCTTTCATTTCCTTTGCATTTACCTTCAACTGAAAAACACATATTTCCCATTGAATAATAGCTTCCATGGAAAAAGGCATAATACACCTAGACTGAATGCAGCATGTAGCACAGCAACCAAAGACATTCTGATTTAGCCCAACATGGAAGGAAACAGACTGTTCACAAAATTAATTTCTTATAATTTACATTCTAAGAGAATGAAGCTATTATAATCAATAATTCTCAGATTAATAAATAATATAGGTTATGATTTGGGACACGACAGGCAGGGCAAGAACTGCACCGCGTATGTTTCCTGAAATTCTGTTACTTTTGCTGCTTGAAACGTCGCAAGGACCATAAATAAATCATTCAACTTTTTTTTTTTGCAGTCTGCGGGCTTCTCACTGTTGTGGCCTCTCCCGTTGCAGAGCACAGGCTCTGGATGCGCAGGCTCAGCGGCCATGGCTCATGGGCCCAGCCGCTCTGCGGCATGTGGGATCTTCCTGGAGCGGGGCACGAACCCGTGTCCCCTGCATCGGCAGGCAGACTCTCAACCACTGCGCCACGACGGAAGCCTGATCATTCAACTTTTCAGTCAAAATAGCAGTAAGGTAAAACTCATAAATCTATGGAGTGTCAATTATGCATATTATATATACATGCAGTATCTTTTTAACATCTTTATTGGAGTATAATTGCTTTACAATGGTGTGTTACTTTCTGCTTTATAACAAAGTGAATCAGTTATACATATACATATGTCCCCATATCTCTTCTCTCTTGCATCTCCCTACCTCCAACCCTTCCTATCCCACCCCTCTAGGTGGGCACAAAGCACCGAGCTGATCTCCTTGTGCTCTGCGGCTGCTTCCCACTACCTATCTATTTTCCGCTTGGTAGTGTATATATGTCCATGCCACGCTCTCTCTTTGTCCCAGCTTACCCTTCCAACACCCCATAACCTCAAGTCCATTCTCTAGTAACTCTGCAACTTTATTCCCATCTTTCCCCTAGGTTCTTCATGACCTTTTTTTTTTTTTTTAGGATTCCATATATATGTGTTAGCACACGCTATTTGTTTTTCTCTTTCTGACTTACTTCACTCTGTATGACAGTCTGTAGGTCCATCCACCTCACTACAAAAAACTCAGTTTCGTTCCTTTTTATGGCTGAGTAATATTCCATTGTGTATATATGCCACACCTTCTTTATCCATTCATCTGTTGATGGGCACGTAGGTTGTTTCCATCTCCAGGCTATTGTAAATAGAGCTGCAATGAACATTGTGGTACATGACTCTTTTTGAATTTTGGTTTTCTCAGGGTATATGCCCAGTAGTGGGATTGCTGGGTCATATGGTAGTTCTATTTGTAGTTTTTTAAGGAACCTCCATACTGTTCTCCATAGTGGCTGAACCAATTCACATTCCCACCAGCAGTGCAAGAGTGTTCCCTTTTCTCCACACCCTCTCCAGCATTTATTGTTTGTAGATTTTTTGATGATGGCCATTCTGACTGGTGTGAGATGATACCTCATTGTAGCTTTGATTTGCATTTCTCTAATGATTAATGATGTTGAGCATTCTTTCATGTGTCTCTTGGCAATCTGTATATCTTCTTTGGAGAAATGTCTATTTAGGTCTTCTGCCCATTTTTGCATTGGGTTGTTTGTTTTTTTAATGCTGTGCTGCATAAGCTGCTTGTAAATTTTGGAGATAAATCCTTTGTCAGTTGCTTCATTTGCAAACATTGTGTCCCATTCTGAGGGCTGTCTTTTCGTCTTGTTTATGGTTTCCTTTGCTATGCAAAAGCTTTGAAATTTCATTAGGTCCCATTTGTTTATTTTTGATTTTATTTCCATTTCTCTAGGAGGTGGGTCAAAAGGGGTCTTGCTGTGATTTATGTTATAGAGGGTTCTACCTATGTTTTCCCCTAAGAGTTTGATGGTGTCTGGCCTTAAATTTAGATCTTTAATCCATTTTGAGTTTATTTCTGTGTATGGTGTTAGGGAGTGTTCTAATTTCATTCTTTTATATGTAGCTGTCCAGTTTTCCCAGCACCACTTACTGAAGAAACTGTCTTTCCTCCACTGTATATTCTTGTCTCCTTTATCAAAGATAAGGTGACCATATGTGCGTGGGTTTATCTATACGCTTTTTATCCTGTTCCATTGATCTATATTTCTGTTTCTGTGCCAGTACCATACTATCTTGATTACTGTAGCTTTTTAGTATAGTCTGAAGTCAGGGAGCCTGATTCCTCCAGATCCATTTTTCTTTCTCAAGATTTCTTTGGCTATTCGGGGTCTTTTGTGTTTCCATACACATTGTGAAATTTTTTGTTCTAGTTCTGTGAAAAATGCCAGTGGTAGTTTGACAGGGATTGCATTGAATCTGTAGATTGCTTTGGGGAGTAGAGTCACTTTCAAAATGTTGATTCTTCCAATCCAAGAACATGGTATCCCTCTCCATCTATTTGTATCATCTTTAATTTCTTTCATCAGTGTCTTATACTTTTCTGCATACAGGTCTCTTGTCTCCTTAGGTAGGTTTATTCCTACATATTTTATTCTTTTTGTTGCAATGGTAAATGGGAGTGTTTTCTTGATTTCACTTTAAGATTTTTCATCATTAGTGTATAGGAATGCCAGAGATTTCTGTGCATTAATTTTGTATCCTGCTACATTACCAAATTCATTGATTAGCTCTAGAAGTTTTCTGGTAGCATCTTTAGGATTCTCTATGTATAGTATCATGTCACATGCAAACAGTGACAGCTTTACTTCTTCTTTTATGATTTGGATTCCTTTTATTTCCTTTTCTTCTCTGATGGCTGTGGCTAAAACTTCCGAAACTATGTTGAATAACAGTGGTGAGAGTGGGCAACCTTGTCTTGTTCCTGATCTTAGGGGAGATGGTTTCAGTTTTTCACCACTGAGGATGATGCTGGCTGTGGGTTTGTCATATATGGCCTTTATTATGTTGAGGAAAGTTCCCTCTATGTCTACTTTCTGGAGGGTTTTTATCATAAATGGGTGTTGAATTTTGTCGAAAGCTTTCTCTGCATCTATTGAGATGATCACATGGTTTTTCTCCTTCAGTTTGTTAATATGGTGCATCACGTTGATTGATTTGCGTATATTGAAGAATCCTTTCATCCCTGGGATAAACCCCACTTGATCATGGTGTATGATCCTCTTAATGTGCTGTTGGATTCTGTTTGCTAGTATTTTGTTGAGGATTTTTGCATCTATGTTCATCAGTGATATTGGCCTGTAGTTTTCTTTCTTCGTGACATCTTTGTCTGGTTTTGGTATCAGGGTGATGGTGGCCTCGTAGAATGAGTTAGGGTGTGTTCCTCCCTCTGCTATATTTTGGAAGACTTTGAGAAGGATAGCTGTTAGCGTTTCTCTAAATGGTTGGTAGAATTTGCCTGTGAAGCCATCTGGTCCTGGGCTTTTGTTTGTTGGAAGATTTTTAATCACAGTTTCAATTTCAGTGCTTGTGATTGGTCTGTTCATATGTTCTATTTCTTGGTGGTTCAGTCTCAGAAGGTTGTGCATTTCTAAGAATTTGCATTTCTTCCAGGTTGTCCATTTTATTGCCATACAGTTGCTTGTAGTAATCTCTCATGATCTTTTGTATTTCTGCAGTGTCAGTTGTTATTTCTCCTTTTTCATTTCTAATTCTATTGATTTGAGTCTTCTCACTTTTTTTCTTAATAAGTCTGGCTAATGGTTTATCAATTTTGTTTACCTTCTCAAAGAACCAGCTTTTAGTTTTATTGATCTTTGCTATCATTTCCTTCATTTCTTTTTCATTTATTTCTGATCTGATCTTTATGATTTCTTTCCTTCTGCTAACTTTGGGATTCTTTTGTTCTTCTTTCTCTAATTGCTTTAGGTGTAAGGTTAGGTTGCTTATTTGAGATGTTTCTTGTTTCTTAAGGTAGGATTGTATTGCTATAAACTTCCCTCTTAGAACTGCTTTTGTTGCATCCCATAGGTTTTGGATCATTGTGTTTTCATTGTCATTTGTTTCTACATATTTTTTGATTTCCTCTTTGATTTCTTCAGTGATCTCTTGGTTATTAAGTAGTGTGTTGTTTAGCCTCCATGTGTTTGTATTTCTGACAGAATTTTTCCTGTAATTGATATCTAGTCTTATAGCATTGTGGTCAGAATGGATACTTGATACGATGTAAATTTTCTTAAATTTACCAAGGCTTGATTTGTGACCCAAGATATGATCTATCCTGGAGGATGTTCCATGAGCACTTGAGAAAAATGTGCATTCTGTTGTTTTTGTATAGAATGTCCTATAAATATCAATTAAGCCCATCTTGTTAATGTAACTTTTAAAGCTTGTGTTTCCTTATTTATTTTCATTTTGGATGATCTTTCCATTGATGAAAGTGGGGTGTTAAAGTCCCCTACTATGATTGTGCTGTCGATTTCCCCTTTTATGGCTGTTAGTTTTTGCCTTATGTATTGAGGTGCTCCTATGTTGGGTGCATAAATATTTACAATTGTTATATCTTCTTCTTGGATTGATCCCTTGATCATTATGCAGGGTCCTTCTTTGTCTCTTGTAATAGTCTTTGTTTTAAAGTCCATTTTGTCTGATATGAGAATTACTACTCCAGTTTTCTTTTGATTTCCATTTGCATGGAATATCTTTTTCCATCCCCTCACTTTCAGTCTGTATGTGTCCCTAGGTCTGAAGTGGGTCTCTCGTAGACAGCATATATACGGGTCTTGTTTTTGTACCCATTCAGCCAATCAATGTCTTTTGGTTGGAGCATTTAATCCATTTACATTTAAGGTAATTATTGATATGTACATTCCTATTACCATTTTGTTAATTGTTTTGTGTTTGTTTTTGTAGGTCTTTTCCTTCTCTTGTATTTCCTCTGTAGGAAATTTCCTTTAGCATTTGTTTTACAGCTGGTTTGGTGGTGCTGAATTCTCTTAGCTTTTGCTTGTCTCTAAAGGTTTTCATTTCTCTGTCAAATCTGAATGAGATCCTTGCTGGGTAGAGTAATCTTTGTTGCAGGTTTTTCTCCTTCATCACTTTAAATATGTCCTACCACTCCCTTCTGGCTTGCAGTTTCTGCTGAAAGATCAGTTGTTAACCTTATGGGGGTTCCCTTGTATGTTATTTGTTTTTTTTCCCTTGCTGCTTTTAATGTTTTCTTTGTATTTAATTTTTGATAGTTTGATTAATATGTGTCTTGGCGTGTTTCTCCTTGGATTTATCCTGTATGGGACTCTCTGTGCTTCCTGGACTTGATTAACTATTTCCTTTCCCATATTAGGGAAGTTTTCAACTATAATCTCTTCATATATTTTCTCAGTCCCTTTCTTTTTCTCTTCTTCTTCTGGGAACCCTGTAATTCGAATGTTGGTGCATTTAATGTTGTCCCAGAGGTCTCTGAGACTGTCCTCAATTCTTTTTATTCTTTTGTCTTTATTCTGCTCTGTAGAAGAATAACGTTATTTCCACTATTTTATCTTCCAGGTCACTTATCTGTTCTTCTGCCTCAGTTATTCTGCTATTGATTCCTTCCAGAGAATTTTTAATTGCATTTATTGTGTTGTTCATCATTGTTTGTTTGCTCTTTAGTTCTTCTAGGTCCTTGTTAAACGTTTTTTGTATTTTCTCCATTATATTTCCAAGATTTACGCATCCATCTCTGGAGCTCCTTTAAGCAGCACTCTGAATCCCCTCTCCTCGCGCACCAGGAAACAAAGAGGCAAGAAAAAGTCTCTTGCCTCTTCAGGAGCTCCAGACCTTTTCCCAGACTCCCTCCGGCTAGCCGTGGTGCACTAACCCTTTCAGGCTGTGTTCACGCTGCCAGTCTTCTCCCTGCGGTCTGACCGAAGCCTGAGCCTCAGCTCCCAGCCCCACCCTCCCCGGCAGTGAGCAGACAAGCCTCTCAGGCTGGTGAGTGCTGGTCGGCACCGATCCTCTGTGTGGTAATCTCTCTCCTTTGCCTTCCGCACCCCTGTTGCTGTGCTCTCCTCCGTGGCTCCAATGCTTCCCACCCACCCACCCCCAGTCTCCACCAGTGAAGGGCCTTCCTCATGTGTGGAAACCTTTCCTCCTTCACAGCTCCCTCCCACTGGTGCAGGTCCTGTCCTTATTCTTTTGTATCTGTTTTTTTTTTTTCTTTTGCCCTACCCAGGTACGTCGGGAGTTTCTTGCCTTTTGGGAAGTCTGAGGTCTTCTGCCAGAGTTCAGTAGGTGTTCTGTAGGAGTTGTTCCACATGTAGATGTATTTCTGATGTATTTTTGGGGAGGAAGGTGATCTCCGCGTCTTACTCTTCCACCATCTTGAAGCTCTCCCTGCCATACATGCAGTTTTAAAGGTGCAGTCAGCACTTTCCTGTCCAGACAGTCACCAGCTCAGCCTTATCTATCAGTATTGGTTCACAGATATATCTACCACTTGAATTTTCAGAATCATCAACTGTGAAAGAGCTTTCAAAAAAACCTAAAACTCTCCATAATAAAAAGGTTCTACAGGTAACAACTTTAGGAAATAAAGTTTATTATTTTGTCTCATGTGTCAACAATACTTGAACTAAAAATCAATGATATGAATCTAGATGGTGGTATTCCTAAGCTTTGTCATAGATGAGCTGAAAGTTGCCAAGATAAAAATTCTATTAAATAATAATCACATATTGCCACCTTAGAAATGTGCTCTATTCTTAGCAGGGAAGGAGTTTGGTGTTTCATAACCTTCAGCCTAAACGAACCAAAGCAAATGTTCTTAAGGAATAAAGGTAGCTTTGGAGAAATAATTAAAAACATAATACAAAACATAAAAACAAGGGGTTGTTTTAGTACAGAAGAAATTTCCTTTTAGAAATGAATTAAGGAAAACACCTCCTTATCTATTGGAAACTGAATATTTAGAATGTTTTCAGTCCAGTTATGTGTGAATAGGGCTAAAAAAGTAATAGTAGCCTGTCTCTAGTTTTCTTTAAGATTGACATTTAAAAGCAGCCTGAACCACACAATTTAGAACTTAATCATATATTGTCTTGAAATGTCAGTGCTCTTAAAAGTAACATTAGGGGCTTCCCTGGTGGTGCAGTGGTTGAGAATCTGCCTGCCAATGCAGGGGACACGGGTTAGAGCCCTGGTCTGGGAAGATCCCACATGCCGCGGAGCAACTAGGCCCATGAGCCACAATTGCTGAGCCTGCGCGTCTGGAGCCTGTGCTCCGCAACAAGAGAGGCCGCGATAGTGAGAGGCCCGCGCACTGTGATGAAGAGTGGCCCCCACTTGCTGCAACTAGAGAAAGCCCTCGCACAGAAACGAAGACCCAACACAGCCATAAATAAATAAATAAATAAATAGGAGAACAAACCACTCAAAAGTCATAAGGAGAGTGTGTTTCCTTTAAAAAATAATAATAATAACATTAGTTTGATCTCAACTAGGATGCAATCTAAGAACATTGTGTTATACTTTTTCTTTATCTCCTGTATTATCTATAGAGGTTGCTCAATTCAAATGACACGAATAAAGCACTTTTTACGTAGAAAGGAAATCATCCTGCTTTCAAAATAAAGTTGTGCATTTAACATGCAACTCTTAACTGTAAAGAAAACTTCTTAAAGCAAAATATACCCTCTTTGCTAAAACAGCTAATTACCAAGAGATCATGCTTTTAGTAATAGAATATTCTCTTTAAAGCATGTTTTAAAAATTACTTATATGTTTATGATAAATTTTCCTTAGAAAATTTTGTTAAAATAAATAGGAAAAAAATTAAGGAGGTTCTCTGGATGCTTCATTAATAAGTAACCCAAAAGTTAATCACTAATTTCAGATAAATAACTTTTTAATTAAGTGAAAATATCGAGCTTGAAATTTTCAATACAGATTTTTAAAGAATTACAAATCTATACGTTATTTTCTAAGAGCAAATGTAAAGAGAAAAGGGAAAGATTTCTTTTGACAATACCTTGAAAACAACATAAAGTAAATGCAATTCCAATAGCATAAGTTGCATCAGTGTTCCATGCTATCAATTATCACCCAGAATTTTTACTGTGGAACTTTCTACTATATTCCACAACAAATCTGGTCAACCAATGTTATTAAAATCATTGAGTACTATTGTAAGAAGAAATATATCTGCTTTCATATAAAATGATTTCTATAACCCTGCTGTCTTATTTATAATTCGCAGTGATTTTTATACTCTCACAGTCTACCACAGATTTTTCTTAGTGATTTATGTTAGGCTCTTTTAAAACCTCGTTCATATTTATGGTTTATTCTCCTCCCAGAAAAGATCCATTCCATGTATATGTGTCATGATAAACTTACAGGCTGACAGAGGGTAGACACACATGGAGCTTACATAATGGAAAGGAAATTGATAAAGAATCAGTGAAGCCATTATAAGGTACTTTTCACATAGAAAGAAACAGAAAATGGACTAGAGAATTGAACTAAGCTCACGTGACAGAATTTTAAACTGACATATATTTCAGAGTGTCCATATATCGCTCATTTGCTCAGAGTAAACACAAAGGTTAGTACCTCACACATGTAACGTTTTGTTGGCTATTCTGTCATTATTGCTAAGAACATGTTTCCACAGTCTGCATTTGTTAGACTGTCAGCTGCTGTCAACAGCCCTTAATGGTGGAGAATCAAAGCAACCCACTTGAAAATAAATTTTATAGGGGAAAAAACCCCTCTTATCTAGAATCAATGAGCATTAGCTCCTCTGGACATATGTGATGGGCAGAGAGCTGAAGGTTGGGTGGAGTATGAAGAAGGCGGTGGTTGAGGTTGGCAAGATGACTCTTGGCTCCTCTCTACGCCTGGGCTGTGCCACTGTTCTGCCTCTTTGGTCACCAGCTATCCGTTCAGACACAACATGTACTGCTTCTCATCACCATACGTAACACTTCCCTGTATTTCTTAGATTCTATAATACAGATTTTCTCACATTTTAACATATCTAAAATAATTATGTCTTTAAAAATAATTATCAACAAGTTGTTTTACAATAGATGTACACATTTAAGGTACTTTTCCTTTTTTCCCTAATCTTAAACTTCTTAATGTTTTAGATAAAGGAAATGAAATATTCACTAATACTGCTGCTATAGGGACTATTTTTTTTTTATTTTAAATTTATTTATTTATTTTTGACTGCGTTGGGTCTTTGTTGCTCTGCGTGAGCTTTCTCTAGTTGCTGCGAGCGGGGGCTACCCTTCTTTGCGGTGTGTGGGCCTCTCATTGCGGTGGTTTCTCTTGTGTGGAGCACGGGCTCTAGGAGCACAGGCTTCAGTAGTTGTGGCTCTCAGGCTCAGTAGTTGCAGCTCTCGGGCTCTAGAGCACAGGCTCTGTAGTTGTGGCGCACAGGCTTAGCTGCTCCACAGCATGTGGGATCTTCCTGGACCAGGGCTCAAACCCATGTCCCCTGCCTTGGCAGGCGGACTCCCAACCACTGTGCCACCAGGGAAGCCCATATAGGGACTATTTCTAATCTAAGCTTTATCCCTCTTCCCTCCTCACTGCTTTTCTTCTTTATTTCATTTTATTCTGTCTTCAGCTGTTTCTTTCATGTGAAAAGCTGGGCTGTTCAACAAATCACAGTGCACTGGACTGAATATTAGAGCTTCACGTCTTCTCAGTAGTAGGAGAAAAACGTTTAAAAGCAACACAATAATGTGAATATACTTAACACTACTGAGTTGTACACTTAAAAATGGTTAAGGTGGTAAATTTTATGTTATGTGTTTTTATCACATTTGAAAAAAATTCTTAAAAAGTTAAAGTAAGACAACAGGTCATTCTGGAATCATCCCAGTATACAGCTGTCTTCTTGACGCAAAATCATTGATCTCTTTTCACCGTATCAGTCAGGTATGGGCTGAGCAGGTCTAACTGATCAACACACTGTAAGCTAGCAGTATGCTGGAGACCTTACTCAAAAAAGGTCGGAATTGGTGCTCCATTTCACATTCTCTCCTTAGCATGGCAGTTCACCGATGGGCAGCCACCATCTCAAATCCATAAATAAACCCCTTTAACTCTTCGTCTAACTCAAAGTTTTTAAATAATATATGCTTGGAGATATACAAATATACAAATAGGAAAATATACAAATAGGGGGAAAAAGTGAAATTTTTTAATACTATTAGTCTATCAAATGAATGAAAGAAAAATTCATTTGGTCAAGAATGCAAGAAAAATATCTTATATTAATAAATAAAATATTAGTAAATTACCTAAATTAATAGTTATATTAATCTGTGTTTAAAATAGACATTTAAAATCCCATTTAAAGCTGAAGAAAGTAAGATTAAAAGATGATCTTGCCCTAAGTTACAATTCAACAGGAAATCTATAAGTAGAAATGACAAACCAACATCAGACTTTCAAGTTAAAATGTAAAGACGGTATTTGGCCAGTAGTACCCCACACAATCTCTCCCACATACTCATTAAAATACCTATGAGTGCAAAAGAAGACAAAAAACAACTCACAATGCCAAAACTCTGAACCCACACACAACTACTACCAGAATCTTTAAAGAATTTCCACTAAATACAGTTTGATGGAATAGGGATTAAAACCTACACCTTTTTGGTTTAAACTTAATAGTAACTGCTGCACCGATGGAAGGAAGTTGAATCTGCTCACGTGGAAATAGGTACAGAAAACCTTTCCCACTCTCCCACTGTCTGTACTCTCCAAACCAAACAAAACTGGGCAACCATTCACTATTACACTGATGCTGGCTTGAGAGGCAGCTAGCCCTCCTGCTTACTACCGGACACCTTCTTATCCGATATCCACTGGAAACAGCACTTCAAATTCATCAATATGCTACAAACTAGAACAAGACTGGCGATGGAGCGCTGACAAATAGAATCTTCTTATGTAAAAGGCTGTAGATAAAGACAAAAATAATCATGGAAGATGCATTTATGTTTATTATGATGTGTCATCTATTTTCTACGTACCAGGGAGTCAGGTAGTAATGGAGGATGAAGATTCCATCTCAAGGAAACAGATTTGCATTATATGAAAACTAGGAACTGAGTTGGCAGACATAAACATGAAACTGACTTCTAGCAATAAAACTCAGAAAATGATTTCATTAGTACCCACACGTTTTAGTAATAGGTTAAGAAGCAGATTCTTCATATTGGAACAGTCAGCAAAAATTGGGTCTAGAGGAACTTCCTCTCATTTGAGAATGAGTAAACAGGAAAAAGAAAAAGTGAGGAAGAGATACAGTTCAAGAAACTAGAAACAAGAAAGTTTCAATAACTTCTGGCATCTTCAAGTAGCATGTAAGAAGAACACATGGCCTCTTGCAATAGTAAAAGAAATCATTAAAGAGAAAAAAGGCTGAAAAGACACCAGGATAAAATAAAAACAAAGGAAACATGAGAAAAACTACAAACAAAATAAAACATCATAGCAGAAGAGAGAGCTGTAATAAAAGGACAAAGGTAATCAATGATATTCCATCAAGTACAATCAGAGGTATAAAAAACAAACTTGAGAAGTACTTCCAAATGTAGAGGGGAAAACAACAACAAAGGTGGAAAAGGTTGAGAACAGATGATATGGAGATTTGAGAACACGGTTTTAATCCATGAATTTAGAAACATTTTTTTAAAAAGATATACGTGTACACGCACACTCACACACACACGCGCACACACACACCCTGAAGTATATTTTCTTGTTTTGGGGGAAAAAAATACCATGAGTAAAACAAGAGTTTACCACATTTGGGGGAGGGTGAGCAATGAAATGACCTTTTTCTAGATAGACCTAATTTGTGAGGCAAATAAAAAATAGGTAGAACTAAGAACTTACAAAAAGAACAAAAATCAGGATAGCTTTATACCTTCTGCAACACTACATGACAGAGAAGACTATGGAACAATGTCGACAGATCTTTAAGGGAAAAGTGCATGCCAAAAATAATTTTTTCTCACGTTTAAGAAAGCCCAGAAGACATAACCTGTGAGAGTTCAGAAAATAAGGCACCACTGTTCTCGGGAGTGTATTAGTTTCTTAGGGTAGCAGTAACAAATTACCCAAATACGGTGGCTTAAAACAACAGTAATTATTCTCTCACAGTTCTGGAGGCCAGAAGTTTGAAATCAAGGTGTTGGTAGGCCATGCTCTTTCTGAAAGTTCTGGAGGAGGATCCTTCCTTGCCACTTCCTAGTTGCTGGTGGTTGCTTGCAGATGAATCACCTCAATCCATGGCATGTGCAATCTTCCTGGACCAGGGCTTGAACTCAGGTCCCCTGCATTGGCAGGCGGATTCTTAACCACTGCACCACCAGGGAAGCCAATTTTGTGATTTTTAATGAAGCAAACATTTGGAGAATGTAAGATGACTAAAATGTAAGAACAGTTATTTCTAGGTGCTGGGAACATGGAAAAGTTAACTTTCCTTCTTCTATTTTTATGAATTTCCCAAATTTTCTATAATGGTCATGCCTTATTCTTACAAAAGGAAATAACAGTATAAGAGAAAGGAGGGGAGTCCTGGTGGACTCTGCGGAAATCACAGAAAGCGAACCAACCTTCCTTTCTCGTCTGTAAGATCTATATATCCTAGTAGGGAGAAAAGCAAGCAAAAGTCCTTGATTGCCTAAAACAATGTGTAGTGAAAAAGGATCAACACTGATGTTTTCATGCCTCAATATGCTTTAGAAAATGATATATCTTCTAGAACATAATAGTGCAGAGTCAAAATACATCTGAACCCAAGAAATGATGAAATGCTGGGTGGACCTGGCCAGAATCACTTAAAAATGGAAACATAAGCTACCAAAGCAAAATGAAAACGATTTTTCCCCTTTAGTACTTGACTCGTGGTTAAAAATCCAACATTAAACCTACCAGAATGTCTCTGTGTTTTCAAAGGGATAAATAAACATATGGAAATGTAACTGCAGCCTAAGGAGGGCAGATGGCAAATAAAGTGTCAGAAACAGGTTTAGAAATTTATAAGTTGAGGCTGAGTTGTAGGCTGATTCCCACTGCCAAAACTTGAAGTTTACCACTTGACGGTTTGTCACTCTACGTCCTCAAAAATAGTCCCAAATCAAGTATATTATCACTATTCATGTGAAAAAAGTAGAGGTGGTCCTTAGTCTTCTCAGTTCCTGCTGGGTTCAGAGATCTAGTCCATGGCTTCTGACATTATCTGTGAGGATGGATCAGTTTTGATACTTTCTCAAAACACAGAAAGAGTAAAATTTTAGAAAGACAAATATGAACAAAACCTAAGCTCCAATTTTATTTTTATTATTCAACAGACATAAAATTACTTTGCCCAATCACTAAGAATTTCTAAATGTTTAATCTCAATATCTGTATTTATGATGGCGAGTATAGGGTCCAGTGAGTATACTTGCTGGTGCGACCAGGTTAATACCAGGTTAGTAGCATTAATCTGGTCAAGCAAGAAACTGGCATCTAGTCACTAGTTAATAGTGGCACATGAGAGAGGAAGCCAACTTCATTTCACAGACAAACCTGCTTTAAAAGCTGGGAGTAACCGTTCAAAACACAAACAAATCACCAGAGAGAATTTTACAACACGAAGAATGGAGCAAAAATTACAAAAGCCTATCTCTCAATCCAAAAATCTGGACAAAGTCGCCTTTTAAATGAGAAGACAGTTGTACTGACAGTCTTGGATTGTGATTATACTGGGCTGAGAGAAGAAAAGAGTTGGTCCAGCTTCACTGGTCTCACGTACCTGCAGAGAGAATGCCGACGCCAAAGAAACAGAATGTGTGATGCCTTCAAACTCACAGAGACTGAAAACAGTTAGAGTAAGAGTAAGGGCTCTATCTGAGACTTTAATGGAAAGAAAAGAGAGGCCTTCCTTACCAATATCGCTACAAAGTGTCCCGGCTGACTCAGTAATCTCTTAGAGTTAAAGAGACAATACATCTGATGTCAACACAGCTCCTGGGAAGGCAGTTGGTACAGGCCAGCGGCTCACAACGACAGCCTCATAGTAGAATCACCTGGGTAGTGTTAAAAAACAATCACTGTCCAGGCCTCCAGTACAGAGCCTGGGCATAGTGGGTTTTGCTTTGTTTTAACTCCTTAAGATGATTCTAATGTGCAGGCAAGGCTGAGAACCACTGAGGTAGCAGAAAGAGCCCAGGCACAGACATTAAGGCCATGGATTCTATGGCTGCCCTTAAAATTTTTCAGTTGTGTTGCCCTGTACAAGTCACCTTGTATTCCAAAGCCTTACTCTACACAACTGTAAGGAGTTTCAGAACGCCGCATGTGTGTTAGCTGTAAAGCACTTTCCACGTGTTTCAGCAATCCTTTTACAAATATAATATTTACTAAGAGAGTGATTTCAGGGACTCTTAATAAATCTGAAGACCAGAAACCTATGACTGCATATGCACAGTTGAGTAGATTCTGTAATGAGTTTAGAAAAATTTCAATTTGTCAGAAGTTGAAAACTTTGAGAAATGCTGTCTCCTAGAATCAAGTGCATGGTAGAAGGAACTTAGCAATCACTATATAATCCAGAAATATGGAAAAAAATATGCACATACAAAATCATATTCGTGCTCCCAAAGTTCTGCCTAATTTTTTAAAAAAGTGTCCTATTTAAAAAAAGAATTCTATATGCACATAGTTTATCTCTAGGCAAATATACATGATTAAAAAGAGCCCCACAAAAGTGTGAATAGATCTCACCCAGTCCTATAACTTTAAAATACAATCTCTCAGCCCAGATCTCTTCCCTGAACACCCAGAAGCATATGCCCACCTGCTAGCTCTGTATCTCATGTCTCACAGGCACCACAAACAACATGGCCCAATAAAGCCCTAACTCTCCTCTCCCTTTCCCCAGTCTCAATGTGGCTGGCTCCTTCTCATCATTCAGGACTGAACTCAGATGTCATCTCTTCAAAGAGAGCTTGCTGACCACCCTAGCTTGAAGAAGACACCTCCAGAACAAATCACACCCTACAGCATTGGTCCCTTCCTTAATGCTTCTTTTTCATAGGAACACATCAGGAAGCAAATCATCGTTCGTATGTACCTATGTATATATGAGTTTACTGCCTCCAACCCCCCTCTAGGATGTAAGCTCCATGGAAGAAGGAACTCTTCTCTGTCCCAACAGCTATGTTGTTCACTGCCATGGTCCCAACACTAAAACATTATCTGAATAAAGTCAGTCCTCAATAAATATGACTCTCCAACTAACTATGACTAAATAGAGACAAATAGAAGGAGAAAGATTCCAGAAGGTTAGTAAAAAGGAATAAACTACTCACAGATGGTCAGGCTCTTTGAAAGAGTTCTTTTTTTCACACCTGAGACTCCCATGTACCCCTATATAAAGATACTCACTTTGGTGCAAAAAACTTATTCAGACTAATTGCTACTCTCTACTCTGATCCTTCCTTTTCTGGTCTCCTGGAGCCTATTACACTGGCTCTCATCCAGAATCATCCTTGCACCTTCGGAGTAAAAAGTCCCTTGGTCAGCCAGCTTGACTCTGTAATTTAGCTCTCCCTGAAGACAGTGTTCAGCTTGAACCCTTGGCCAACCACAGTTAGTGAGTGAACTACACCCCACTCTGATGTGGACCTGGTTCTCAGCATACCTTTTTGTCCAGGATATCAGTACACCCAAGTCTCCTGGGATCAAGAGAACAGAACGTGATCAAAATTCCCTGAACCACGCGGCTCCTGTGGTCTATCATTTGTCACCAGTCCTGGCACAATGGCCAACATAAGGGAAACACTCCACCCCAAGCTTTTGTTGTCTGGGCACCATCCTTATTGCAGGTGCTCGTTTGCTTTCTGTGCACGGAAGACAACATCTCACTTAACCACCTTCCACTCTGAGGGGGCATTTTCCAGCTGACCTTTCTGGGAATACAATTTTGAGAGACAGGGATGAAGCCCCAGGGCCCTTAGGTACTATGCTTGGTTCTGGCCCGTCATCACAGCCAACAAGACAGGGAAACTTTTCCTAAAGGTCACTGTTACCACCCACGGACATCCCCCAACAGAGGGCAAGCCCACAGGCAGGCAGCTGCATCTGAAGAGCAGCAAAGAGAAGCACTCATCCGAGTATCTGCTGAATTCTGCACGCTGGTGCTTGACCATGGGAAGGGACACAGACAAGTTTTTAGTACTTGAGTTTCCATCCCTGGAATGAAGTGACAACAGACTCTAGGGCAACTGCACTTCACAGACCAAGTCCTTACCTATAGGCCTCATTTCTTTTTTTTTTTTTTTAATAAATTTATTTATTTTTGGCTGCACTGGGTCTTCATTGCTGAGCGCAGACTTTCTCTAGCTGCAGAGAGCGGGGGCTACTCTGTTGCGGTGCACAGGCTTCTCATTGCGGTGGCTTCTCTTGTTGCAGAGCATGGGCTCTAGGCGCGGGGGCTTCAGTAGTTGTGGCTCACGGGCTCAGCAGTTGTGGCACTCGGGCTCTAGAGCGCAGGCTCAGTAGTTGTGGTGCACGGGCTTATTAGCTGCTCTTGCGGTGTGTGGGATCTTCCCAGACCAGGGCTTGAACCCGTGTCCACTGCATTGGCAGCTCCTGCACTGGCAGGTGGATTCTTAACCACTGTGCCACCAGGGAATCCCTACAGGTCTGAGTTCTGATTCCATCCAAGGCTACCCCGCTGCTCTCTGGTAGAGAAACCAGCGATGAGCTCGCATTCTACACTACACAGGAGAGAGTCCGCCAAGAGGTCGGTGTGTCTGCTGTTCATCTTTTCCCTTGCCCTGGGCCTGTCCCGCCAGGACTTCCTGGAAAGCCATCCTTCTGCTTCTAGCACTACTTACATTCCCGCACCAGGTCTAGCCTCCACAATCATTCCATGCCTGGGATCCTGGACAATGCATCACCTCTGGAAGAACTTAAAACCCACTCCATGCCTTTCACAGCAACCTGCCCTCTCACAAGCCCCCCATTCCCACAGACATGCACTTGATATGACAGATTACATTACCATTATCCACCTCCTCTGATCAATGGTGCTCACCCTTATCTTTCACTGCCTTATCAAGCTTCACTACAAGCTTCCTATTGGACTGTCAGCACCTCAGACTCAAATGGGCTTAGAACAAATCCATCTTCTCTTTATTACAAACAGTACCACCATTCTTTCAGTTACACAAAACTGATTCCTCGGTCAACTTTAATTTACTCCTTTCCTCCCTGTATGGTCAATCTTCGAGTCTCCCAGATGCCTTCTCCTTGTAGTCAAACTCCATTTACCCCGACCTCCTCCATATTTCACTTGATTTAGTTTGCTCTTCTGTCTCCTCGATCATAAACCAACCCCTCCTTCTCTACTAGCTTCTCTCCTTCAGCTTATAAATAAGCTCAAATATCACTCCTTTTAAGGTCCCCTTGAGTCTCTTCCCCATCCCCCCTAGACTGAGCAATCCCCCTGTTTCCACAGCACCTCAGCACCGTTCCATCATTAAGCGCATCATGTTATCACAATTTACATGTCTGACTGCCCACTAGTGAGGGCTGTTGGAAGCAGAGATTCCAGCTTTTTCCACTTTAAAACTCTGAAGTATAATAAATTTCAATACACGTTTACTAAGTGGATAAATTCTCCCTGTATTCCATTCTTTCTATTCTCACTGTCCTTATTCTGTCCCTCCTCGTCTCATACTAGACTTTCAAAAGGGTCTTTTCAATTGGCCTTGAGCTATCCCCTCCAACTCATCAGAAAACTACATCCAGCACACATCCTAACACAATAATTTCATAATATCAATTCCAACATTTAAAACACACACACACAAAACACACACACAAAAAGAAAACCAAAAAAAAGATCTCCAATGCTTCCCACTGCTTATGGCAAGCCTTGTCAGCAGGGTGATCATTAGAAATTAAGAGATCTGGAAGACCAGGTAGTTGGGATTTCACTTCACAGCTTTCCAAGATTACTAACAAAAGGAGAACTCTGCCAGCAGTGCTGTACTCTCCTCCAGGCTGTTCAGGGCCTCCCATCTCAAGAATATCTATTAGTATGTATACTGTGTTTGCATACGTTCACATACCTACACAGAGACACATACCACACACACAAAGCCTTAACGATTTTAGTCAGAATGAGCCCCACTGTGCCATTCACCAGCCCTATCCCTTAGAGAATGACTGGGGTCTTACAGGGAGTGACAAATGCCTCATTAAGATGTTAAAAACTCTTGCACCATAAAATGTAAAACTGAACATTTTTAGCTGGGATTTCTAGACCCTCCATGATTCAGCCCCAACCTACCTGGCCAGGATTTCCTCACATGCATGTACAGCCTCTGTGCTAGTCCATTCAGTACAGTCCCTCCCCCACACACTCCCCACCCTTTCCTGCCTCTACCTTTCTCTGGTACCGCTTCCCAGATCTTACTTGCTTACTCATCCATAATACCACTCCTAGCTTGAAGCATCTTCCAATGACTCAGTGATCTCTCCTTCCCTTTAACTCCCCTGGTACCTGGAGCCCATCTCATTTATTTGGCAGTTACCACTAGCTGCTGAAGTTACAACTTTTGAAATGGAAGATTTTGACCAGAATCTCCCAGTAGTACTAAAATATCTCCACAGTCAAGTGATGCATACTGATGACCAAATGTAGCATGAGGAGTTAACGCTAAGGCTAAATGTGCTTGAAAGGAAGAGGGAATTGAATGGGCAGCCAGGGGTAGAGTCAAAGGTGAGAATAACAACAGAGTGAGAGCCTTCATAAGAGTACAGAGTTGATTCTAGTACTTTCCTCTGTATCCGTTAGTATGCCATCCAGGAACAGTAAGACTCAGTGAAAACAGGAAGAGAAATAAGATGGCCCTTGCAGTTTCCAGGAACTACGATAATTTTTTGAAAAGTCGAAAAGGTGGTTGATGTGACCTATACAAGACCCTAGCCTGGAAATAGTTAAAGTTTGTGGGGCTGGGACAGGGTGGCCAGTAAGTGATTATTCTATTGGGTCACTACACGTGCTTTTAAAAATGCTTTTAAATGAACACATTTAATTAAAAGGAAAAAATAAAGAGGGTGTAACTCGCTAGAAGCGTTGTGTTAACCTGAGTTTGGTTTCTCTGTGCTGTCTGAACTGAGCGAGAGATGGAAGACTTGACCACAGAGTTACAGTCACCCTGATTACTTTATAGTTAGAACTCTCTAAACACACTCCACAACTCAATAGGGAGGCAAACCCAGGGGAAACACAAGAGAAGTCAACTGGGCTGAGAGACTGATAGACTCCCACTGCATCTTTGCTTCTTTTGTGTTACAGACTTTGTCTTTTAATAAGTCCTGACACATCCATGAGTGTCAGGCCAGTGATACTTTTTTTTTTGGTCCCAGTTAATCATGTGTCAGGAGTTAGAAGGTAGTTTCATGCAGTATCACTGTCCTCATAAATACAAACACACACACAAACGCATAGGCAGTATCTCATTGGTTGCATGATGCATATTATTTCACAGTTTAACATTGCTCAAATTGAGAGGGGTCTTATACATGATGACATATTAGAACTGATGAAACGGTACATTTCCTCTAAACTTGACTATAAGAACTTAAACGCACAGGGGCGCAACAGATTCAAACACTGACTGAAATGAGCATTAGTGAGCTAAGCCAACCCACCTCCTTTCATAAGACACACACACACAGTCAGAAGGAAAAATAAACCTAGAATCCAAATCTCCTGATTCCCAGTTATTGCTCTTACGTTCTATAAGCCCCTTAGCAAAAAATATTGATGAACTGACTCAATGTTGCATGTAAACAAGAGGAAATCAAGAAAGGTTTTGAGATGAGGAAGACAGGAAGAAAACAATTCAATATACTATAAGCATTGCAAGAGCAAGGACAAAGTCCATTTTGCTTATTATGATATTCTGAGTGCCCAGCACAGTGCCTTGCAGATAGTAGGTATTTTATAAGTTAATTTCTGGATGAATGTTCTGAGATGAAAAATCTGGCTTTTGAACTTAAGGTAATTAGCAGGCGGTAGCTGTAGTACACAGCAGTGTAGTCAGAGGACCATGCCATCAGAACCTCCTGGATGCCTGTTACAAATGAAGATATCTAGGCTCTTCACAGGCTGGATGAATTAGAATTTCTGGGTTGGGGCCCCAGGAATCTGGACTTTTAAGGAGCAATCCATGGTGATTCTCAGGTCCATTAAAGTTTGAGAACCAGAGTGTAAGAGAAAATAATGACCTGCACTGGAGGCAATGGAAAGAAAGGAGAAAACATCACAGAAAATAAAAATTTAAATCTAAAGAACATCGGTCTTTAGAGAAAGAAGAGACAGAACTTGGGCGATGGGAGGAAAAACAAGGGAAAGGTAGTTATAAGCTAATGTAAGAACCATTTAAATATAAATGTACAAACATTAAAGAATCAGGAACTCTGAGTAGCCCTGGGATGAAGGATTAATTCCATCAGTGCGCAAGAGGCCAGGAGTACCGTATGAGGCATCATTCGGATAATTAAATAATTAACACACATACGATTAAAATTCCTCTTGGGGAAACCAATAATGAACAAGAAACACCTTATCTAGTTTCACAAATAACTCTTCAAATATCTACAGACAAAGACAGATCTGAACTAACTATGGGGAAAAGTGAAAAGTATCTTGTTACAGTCAGCTAAAACTTATGGAAGAGAGTTGGAGGTAGCAAATTCATTCATGCTACTCAAATAAGCCAGACATGAGAAGACGAACTTCTAAAATTATCAAGGTGGGGAAAGAGGAGGAAAAGAAAAATGCTGCTAAAAATGGAGTGGGGTATGGAATTACTGAAGACTAAACTAGCTCGGAAACTGAACTGATTCTTTTTAATTTGTCTTTGACAAGAAAAGTGAAGAAGACATATTTGTATAATTAAAGAGAATGAAGACTTCGCAGAAATAGCGACTGACAAAAAGCAGATGGGGAACACTTGACAAAACTGAACTCGTAACAATCAGTAGGCCCGGATGATGGGAAACTAAGCCTCTTAAGGGAATTCACTTACACACTTGAGAAGTCATTTACAATCATTATGGAAATATCACAGAAAAATGGTGAAACAGAAGACGTGAAAGGGGGGAAAACTTAGATAATGAAATATCTATCAATCTTAAAATGGTTACAAAGAGACATTATGGAAAATGTTAGTGGGAAATGAGTCACAGGTATGAAATGTGAAGCTGTGGGGAATACAGTCAGTCACCATGTAAACTCTTGTATGGTGACAGACTGGAACTAGACTTGTCCTGGTGAGCATTTTGGAATGTATAGGAGTATCAAATCAGTATGTTGTGTAACAGGAACTAACATAGTTTTGGAGGTCAATTATACTTCAGAAACAAACTCATAGAAAAAGGGATCAGATTTGTGGTTACCAGAGGCAGGGGGTTGGGGGGAGGGGGAATTGCATGAAGGTGGTCAAAAGGCACAAAGAAGTACTAGGGATGTAATGTACAACATGATAAATACAATTAACACTGCTCTATGTTACATGTAAAAGTCGTTAGGAGAGTATAAATCGTAAGATTTATCAACACAAGGAAAAAAATTTTTTTCTATTTCTTTAATTTTGTATCTATATGAGATGATCAATTTACTGTGAGAATTTCATAATGTATGTAAGTGAAACCATTAAGCTGCACACCTTAAACTTACACAGTGCTGTCTTTCAATTATACGTCAATAAAACTGAAAATAGGGGGCTTCCCTGGTGGCACAGTGGTTGAGAGTCTGCCTGCTAATGCAGGGGACATGGGTTCGAACCCTGGTCTGGGAGGATCCCACATGCCGCGCAGCAACTAAGCCTATGAGCCACAACTACTGAGCCTGCGCATCTGGAGCCTGTGCTCCGCAACGAGAGGCCACGATAGTGAGAGGCCTGTGCACTGCGATGAAGAGTGGCCCCCGCGTGCCACAACTAGAGAAATCCCTCCCACAGAAATGAAGACCCAACACAGTCCAAAATAAATAAGTAAATAAATTAATTAATTTAAAAAAAATCAGAGAGAACATTTCCCAGCTGTGGTCAGAGGAAGTCCTGACTACTGAATGAAAAAAAAAAAACTGAAAATAAATAGAGAGAAAGAGAAAGAGAGAGAGGAAGGAAGGAAGGAAGGGAGGGAGGGAGGGAGGGAGGGAGGGAGGGAGGGAGGGAGGGAGGGAGGAAGGAAGGAAGGAAGGAAGGAAGGAAGGAAGGAAGGAAGGAAGGAAGGAAGGGAAGGAAGGAAAGGAAGGAAAGGAAAAGAGAGACAAAGAGAGAGAGAGAGAAAGAAAAAGTGAGTGGTAAAATCAGTGACCTTAGGGCCTGAACCAAGATGGCAGAGTAGAAGGACGTGCTCTCACTCCCTCTTGTGAGAACACCAGAATCACAGCTAGTTTCTGGACAATCATCGAAAGGAAGACCCTGGAACTCACCAAAAATGAGACCCCATATCCAAAGACAAAGGAGAAGCCACAATGAGACTGCAGGAGGGGCACAATCACACTAAAATCAAATCCCATAACTGCTGGATGGGTAACTCACAGACTGGAGGACACTTATACCACAGAAGTCCACCCACTGGAGTGAAGTTTCTGAGCCCCACATCAGGCTTCCCAACCTGGGGGTCCGGCAACAGGAGGAGGAATTCCAAGATTTGGAATTTGAAGGCTAGTGGGATTTGATTGCAGGACTTCAACAGGACTAGGGAAAACAAAGACTCCACACTTGGAAGGCACACACAAAGTAGTGTGTGCATCGAGGTCCAGGGGAAGGAGCAGTGACCCCAGGGAAAACTGAACCAGACCTACCTGCTAGTGTTGGAGGGTCTCCTGCAGAGGCAGGGGGTGGCTGTGGTTCACCATGGGGACAAGAACACAGGCAGCAGAAGTTCTGGGAAGTACACCTTGGTGAGAGCAATCCCAGAGTCTGTAATTAGCCCCACCAAAGAGCCAAGGTAGACTCCAGTGTTGGGTTGCCTCAGGCCAAACAACCAACAGGGAGGGAACCCAGCCCCACCCATCAGCAGTCAAGCAGATTAAAGTTTTACTGAGCTCTGCCCACCAGAGAAACACTCAGCTCTACCCACCACCAGTCCCTCCAATCAGGAAATTTGCACAAGCCTCTGAGATAGCCTCATCCACCAGAGGGCAGACAGCAGAAGCAAGAAGAAATACAACCATGCAGCCTGTGGAACAAAAACCACATTCACAGAAAGGTAGACAAGATGAAAAGGCAGAGGGCTATGTACCAGATAAAAGAACAAGATAAAACCCCAGAAAAACAACTAAATGGAGATACGAAACCTTCCAGAAAAAGAATTCAGAATAATGATAGCGCAGATGATCCAGGACCTTGGAAAAAGTATGGAGGCAAAGATAGAGAAGATGCAAGAAATCTTTAACAAAGACCTACAACAATTACAGAACAAACAAACAGAGATGAACAATACAATAACTGAAATGAAAACTACACTAGAATGAATCAATAGCAGAATAACTGAGGCAAAAGAACAGATAAGTGACCTGGAAGACAGAATGGTGGAATTCACTACTGGAGAAAAGAATAAAGAAAAAAGAATGAAAAGAAATGAAGACAGGCTAAGAGACCACTGGGACAACATTAAATGCAACAACATTTGCGTTATAGGGGTCCCAGAAGGAGAAGAGAGCGAGAAAAGACCCAAGAAAATATGTGAAGAAATTATAGTTGAAAACTTCCCTAATATGGGAAAGGAAATAGCCACCCAAGTCCAGGAAGTGCAGTGAGTCTGATACAGGATAAACCCAAGGAGAAACAAACCAAGACACACAGTAATCAATTTGGCAAAAATTAAAGACAAAGAAAAATTATTGAAAGCAACAAGGGAAAAATGAAAAATAACATACAAGGGAGCTCCCATAACGTTAACAGCTGATTTCTCAGCAGAAACACTACAAGCCAGAAGGGAGTGGCACGATATACTTAAAGTGATGAAAGGGAAGAACCGACAACCAAGATTACTCTACCTGGCCAGGATCTCATTCAGATTCGATGGAGAAATCAACAGCTTTACAGACAAGCAAAAGCTGAAAGAATTCACCACCACCAAACCAGCTCTACAACAACTGCTAAAGGAACTTCTCTAAGTGGGAAACACAAGAGAAGAAAAGGACCTACAGAAACAAACCCAAAACAATTAACAAAATGGTCATAGGAACATACATATCGATAATTACCTTAAACGTGAATGGATTAAACGCTCCAACCAAAAGACACAGGCTTGCTGAATGGATACAAAAACAAGACCCATCTATATGTTGTCTACAAGAGACCCACTTCAGACCTAGATACAGACTGAAAGTGAGGGGATGGAAAAAAATATTCCATGCAAATGGAAATCAAAAGAAACCTGGAATAGCAATACTCATATCAGATAAAATGGACTTTAAAATAAAGAATGTTACAAGAGACAAGGAAGGACACTATATAATGATCAAGGGATCAATCCAAGAGGAAGATATAACAATTATATATGCACTCAACATAGGAGCACTTCAATACATAATGAAACTGCTAACAGCTCTAAAAGAGGAAATCGACAGTAACACAATAATAGGGGGGGACTTTAACACCTCACTTACACCAATGGACAGATCATCCAAAATGAAAATAAATAAGGAAACAGAAGCTTTCAATGACACAATAGACCAGATAGATTTAAATGATATTTATAAGACATTCCATCCAAAAACAGCACATTACACTTTCTTCTCAAGTGTGCACAGAACATTCTCCAGGATAGATCACATCTTGGGTCACAAATCAAGCCTCAGTAAATTTAAGAAAATTGAAATCATATCAAGTATCTTTTCAGACCACAATGCTATGAGATTAAAAATGAATTACAGGGGAAAAAACGTAAAATACACAAACACATGGAGGCTAAACAATACATTACTAAATAACCAAGAGATCACTGAAGAAATCAAAGAGGAAAACAAAAAATACCTAGAGACAAATGACGATGAAAACACAATGATCCAAACCTATGGGATGCCGGAAAAGCAGTTCTAAGAGGGAAGTTTACAGCCATACAAGTCTACCTCAAGAAACAAGAAATATCTCAAATACACAATCTAACCTTACACCTAAAGGAACTAGAGAAAGAAGAACAAACAAAACCCAAAGTTAGAAGGAAAGAAATCATAAAGATCAGAGTAGAAATAAATGAAATAGAAACAAAGAAAACAATAGCAAAGATCAATAAAACTAAAAGCTGGTTCTTTGAGCAGATAAACAAAATTGATAAACCATTAGCCAGACTCATCAAGAAAAAGAGGGAGAGGACTCAAATCAATAAAATTAGAAATGAAAAAGGAGAAGTTATAACAGACACTGCAGAAATACAAAGCAACTCTATGCCAATAAAATGGACAACCAGGAAGAAATGGACAAATTCTTAGAAAGGTAGAACCTTCCAAGACTGAACAGGGAAGAAATAGAAAATATGAACACACCAATCACAAGTAATAAAATTCAAGTTGTGATTAAAAACCTTCCAACAAGCAAAAGTCCAGGACCAGATGGCTTCACAGGTGAATTCTTTCAAACATTTAGAGAAGAGCTAACACCCATACTTGTCAAACTCTTCCAAAAAATTGCAGAGGAAGGAACACTCCCAACTCATTCTGTGAGGCCACGACCACCTTGATACAAAAACTAGACAAGGACACTACAAAAAAAGAAAATTACAGACCAATATCACTGATGAACATAGATGCAAAAATCCTCAACAAAATACTAGCAAACAGAATCCAACGTCACATTAAAAGGATCAAACACCATGATCAAGTGGGATTTATCCCAGGGATGCAAGGATTCTTCAATATACTCAAATCAATCAATGTGATACACTGTATTAACAAACTGAAGAATAAAAACCATATGATCATCTCAATAGATACAGAAAAAGCTTTCGACAAAATTCAACACCCATTTATGACAAAAACTCTCCAGAACGTGGACAGAGAGGGAACCTACCTCAACGTAATAAAGGCCATATATGACAAACCCACAGCAAACATCATTCTCAGTGTTGAAAAACTGAAAGCATTTCCTCTAAGATCAGGAACAAGACAAGGATGTCCACTCTTGCCACTATTATTCAACATAGTTTTGGAAGTCCTAACCATGGCAATCAGAGAAGAAAAAGACATAAAAGGAATACAAATTGGAAAAGAAGAAGTAAAACTGTCACTCTTTGCAGATGACATGATACTATACATAGAGAATCCTAAAGATACACCAGAAAACTACCAGAGCTAATCAATGAATTTAGTAAAGTTGCAGGATACAAAATTAATGCACAGAGATCTCTTGCATTCCTATACACTAATGATGAAAAATCTGAAACAGAAATTAAGGAAACACTCCCATTTACCACTGCAACAAAAAGAATAAAATACCTAGGAATAAACCTACCTAGGGAGACAAAAGACCTGTATGCAGAAAACTATAAGACACTGATGAAAGAAATTAAAGATGATACCAACAGATGGAGAGATATACCATGTTCTTGGATTGGAAGAATCAATATTGTGAAAATGACTATACTACCCAAAGCAATCTACAGATTCAATACAATCCCTATCAAATTACCAATGGCATTTTTTACAGAACTAGAACAAAAAATCTTAAAATTTGTATGGAGACACAAAAACCGCGAATAACCAAAGCAGTCTTGAGGGAAAAAAACAGAGCTGGAGGAATCAGACTCCCTGACTTCAGACTATACTACAAAGCTGCAGTAATCAAGACAATATGGTACTGGCAGAAAAAGAGAAACACAGATCAATGCAACAAGGTAGAAAGCCCAGAGATAAACCCACGCACCTATGGTCAACTAATCTATGACAAAGGAGGCAAGGATATACAATGGAGAAAAGACAGTCTCTTCAATAAGTGGTGCTGGGAAAACTGGACAGCAACAGGTAAAACAATGAAATTAGAACACTCCCTAACACAATACACACAAAAAAAACTCAAAATGGATTAGAGACCTAAATGTAAGACCGGACACTATAAAACTCTTTGAGGAATACATAGGAAGAACACTCTTTAACATAAATCACAGCAAGATTTTTTGATCAAAGCTTTTGCAAAGCAAAGGAAACCATAAATAAGACAAAAAGACAGCCCTCAGAATGGGAGAAAATATTTGCAAACGAATCAACGGACAAAGGATTAATCTCAAAATATATACACAGCTCATGCAGCTAAATATTAAAGAAACAAACAACCCAATCCAAAACGGGCAGAAGACCTAAATAGACATTTCTCCAAAGAAAACATACAGATGGCCAAGAGGCACATGAAAAGCTGCTCAACATCACTAATTATTAGAGAAATGCAAATCAAAACTACAATGAGGTATCACCTTACAACAGTTAGAATGGGCATCATCAGAAAATCTGCAAACAACAAATGCTGGAGAGGGTGTGGAGAAAAGGGAACCCTCTTGCACTGTTGGTGGGAATGTAAATTGATACAGTCACTATGGAGAACAGTATGGAGGTTCCTTAAAAAACTAAAAATAGAATTACCATATGATCCAGCAATCCCACTACTGGGCATATACCTAGAGAAAACCATAATTCAGAAAGACACATGCACCCCAATGTTCATTGCAGCACTATTTACAATAGCCAGGTCATGGAAGCAACCTAAATGCCCATCGAAGACGAATGGATAAAGAAGATGTTGGCACATATATACCATGGAATATTACTCAGCCATAAAAAGGAATGAAATTGGGTCATTTGTTGAGACATGGATGGATCTAGAGACTGTCATACAGAGTGAAGGAAGTCAGAAAGAGAAAAACAAATATCGTATATTAACGCATATATGTGGAACCTAGAAAAATGGTACAGATGCACCAGTTTGCAGGGCAGAAATAGAGACAAAGATGTAGAGAACAAACGTATGGACACCAAGGGGGGAAAGTCACTGGGGGGTAGGGGTGTTGGTGTGATGAACTGGGTGATTGGGATTGACACGTATACACTGATGTGTATAAAATTGATGACTAATAAGAACCTGCTGCATTAAAAAAAAAAAAAATCAGTGACCTTTTCTCGCATACAGATTGTGAGCTCCTTGAGGCCAGAGACACTCTTCATCACTATCCAACATTAGCGCCAAGTTTGCAGCAAACAGCAAGTGACCACCAGATAGTTGAACATGCATACATTCAAAGAGCTAGAAAGTGAATGCTACCAAACTTCTCCATTTCTTCTGAGCAGAAAATTGTACCACAGAGAAAGGTTATAGCTCATTTTTCTCTCACGCATGAAATAATATAAAAGCAAAAGGTAAAATACTTGAACATCTGGTGGGTAATTAAATCATCAACCATAATCAGAATAAAAAAGTAAAAACTCTAGTAACATAAATATAGTAGATTTGAGAAACACAAAATGAAAGCCAGAAAAGGACAACAGATACCATAAATTTGAGCGAACATTCTCAGTACTTTCTTTAAAAAGAAATCCTCTAATGTATTTGGAGGACATGCTAAGTTTAAAGAGAAATCAAATATAAACAGAAATCCTAAAAACTACCTTTATTATGATCATTATATAATTTAATGATTCATGGGAGCTCCTCACACACACATTCCAACACAACCCCCAGCCACTTATTAATTTATCTTCAATTTACAGACAGGGCAGACAGACAAATTTACATAGAGGCATATGCTTTCAGTAGGTTGACACTAAATTAAAAAGAAGAGATCTCAATTATAAACATAAGCCAAAAGAACTATCTGCTGCATTTCCTACAAGCTAAATTAAAAGGGGAGACTTCATTGTGGGGTCGCTTTTTGTGTACAGCATAGTGCATTCCATGTCGTACATGTTAATAACTACACACATTAAACAGAACTGAAAGCCACTGAACTCACATACAAAGGCTGTTTACTTCACAGGTCAGTCCTAGTCTTCTTATCAGGTCGCTAAAACTGACCTCTACAGCCTTAGTAAAGAAGGATTAGGCCAGTAGACTATCTCGTAAGGTTGCAATGATATCAGGCTTTTTATTTTTTTAATTGGCCACACTGCCTTCTCTCAGGGAAAAAAAAGACAAAGAAGAGATAAAGGAAAAGGGTACTGGTCTTGATTATGGGGAAAGTGTGTTTCATCATTTATGAGTCTTAATGCCACATGAGGAGTAAAGGAGAATGACTCAAAGGTAATAATATCATTTATATGCGTAACAGTAGCGCTGGCCTAAAGAGGACAGTTAGAGTCAAATTCGGGATCTTCTCATCAGGAGGCCAAACTCAGGATGGGTATATGGGCAAGTACAGACATGCCAGTTGAGAGAGTTAAAAGGACAAGGAAGGCCCAGACCACTCTAGGTTTGACCAGTTCATATCCAGTTTGTCTGGATGCAAAAAAAAAAAAAAATTTCAAAAACAATCAAGCTGATATGAGAGCACCATCCTCTTAAAACAAGTGTCAAGAATAAACTGTCTCCTTTTAACAACACATGAAAACACGCTGCTTAAGATAATTCAAACACTTATGCTACCCTTAGGAATAAAAGATCAACAAGAACAAATTAAGACATAGTTTCCGTACCTTGGCTATTGTGAATAATGTGGCAACCTAACTGTCCATCAGTGGATGAATGGATAAGGAAGATGTGGTATGTATGTGTATATATCACCTGTTTTAAGTATCATTTTTTTTTAACAGATCTTTATTGGAGTACAATTGCTTCACAATACTGTGTTAGTTTCTGTTGTACAACAAAGTGAATCAGCCATATGCATACACATGTCCCCATATCCCCTCCCTCTTGAGCCTCCCTATCCCATGCCTCTAGGTCATTGCAAAGCACCGAGCTGATCTCCCTGTGCTATGCTGCTGCTTCCCACTAGCTAATTGTTTTACATTTGGTAGTGTATATATGTCGATGCTGCTCTCACTTCGCCCCAGCTTCCCCTCCCCCCACCCCAGATCCTCAAGTGCATTCTCTACGTCTATGTCTTTGTTCCTGCCCTGCCACTAGGTTCATCAGAACCATTTTTTTTTTTTAGATTCCATATATATGCGTCAGCATACGGTATTTATTTTTCTCTTTCTGACTTACTTCACTCTGTATGACAGACTCTAGGTCCGTCTACCTCACTACAAATAATGCAATTTTGTTTCTTTTTATGGCTGAGTAATATTCCATTGTATATATGTGCCACATCTTCTTTATCCATTCATCTGTCGATGGACATTTAGGTTGCTTCCATGTCGGCTACTGTAAATAGTGCTGCAATGAACATAGGGGTACACGTTTCTTTTTGAATTATGGTTTTCTCAGGGTATATATCCAGTAGTGGGATTGCTGGGTCATATGGTAGTTCTATTTTTTAGTTTTTTAAGGAACCTCCATACTGTTCTCCATAGTGGCTGTATCAATTTACATTCCCACCAACAGTGCAGGAGGGTTCCTTTTTCACCACATCCTTTCCAGCATTTATTGTTTGTAGATTTTTCGATGATGGCCATTCTGACCAGTGTGAAGTGATGCCATTGTTAGCCTAATAATACCTAATTTATCTGGCAACCTAGACCACTGAGAACTTAATAGGAAAGAAAAAGGGACGTATCCACAGCCAAAATGTACCTATGTTACAAAAATCGAAGTTACGAACTCAACCACTTGATGCCAGAGTGCTGTTTACTTATTCTACACACAATTCTAACCACCTTGCTTCCTGCCTTTGCAGTTTATACCACAGCAGTCGCGCAACTCAGAAGGCAAGAGAAGCCTGTCTGAGACACGATACACAGCTAGATATGATGACCTACAACCACACAGCAAGGGAAAAAAGGACACATGGCATGAAAAGCAGACAAGGAGATAGAAAGACATGGAAGTCGGGGTCTGATTCAAAGTGGGGGCAACACCACACCTGACTCCAAAGGCGATAAGGTGACCAGTGACACACCACAACAGAGTCAACAAGGGGCAGGTCTGCAGAGTTCAAACGAAGCATCACTTAACCAGGTTCAAAATCATGGCCTTCAATCATCAAGAAAAGTCCCAATGTGTTCAGGATTTTGTGACAAAAGGGACTGAAGGAGTTCAGAGCACGTCACAGCAAAATATGCCACTCTGGCATATTAACTTCTTTTGAGTCAAAGGCATTTAAAAAACAGCAAATATAAGAAAAACACTTGGATCTTCCTTCTTTTTCTTAAAAGAGATGAAATTCCTATATGAAAGATGTCCTCTCTATACCAGAAGCAAAGTAGCATTCTTATCATGAAGGACGAGAAGTTGAGACGCAAGGGATTCTATACAAACAGACCGTGTTAAAATAATTCTTATCGGGAATTCCCTGGCTGTCCAGTGGTTAGGACTCAGCACTTTCACTGCTGGGGCCTGGGTCTGATCCCTGGTCAGGGCTATAAGATCCCATAAGCCGTGCAGCGCGGCCGGGGGGGGGGGGGGAATATTCTTATCTTCCTTTGGCCTCCTCACATAGTTGAGTCATTTTTCCATAATGGCCTCTCTTTGTTCAACCTAATATTAGAAAGTAAATAGGTTTTGCCAAGTCTATGAGTCTTCATTTCCTTATGAGGGTTCCCTTATCGCATAAAACCAATTTTAAACAAATTTGGATGTTTTTCTCCTATTAATCTGTCTCTGTCAGTTTAATGTTCAGACCCAGCCAGGGATCCTAAAGGAAAGGAAAACTTTTCCCTCCCCTACAGACCCAATCTGAGAAATGTATTATACAAAATTTTCTGTTTAAAAATGTTGGGCTTCCCTGGTGGCGCAGTGGTTGAGAGTCCGCCTGCCGATGCAGGGGACGCGGGTTCGTGCCCCAGTCCGGGAAGATCCCACATGCCGCGGAGCGGCTGGGCCCGTGAGCCATGGCCTTTGAGTCTGCGCGTCCGGAGCCTGTGCTCTGCAATGGGAGAGGCCACAACAGTGAGAGGCCCGTGTACCGCAAAAAAAAAAAAAAAAAAAAAGTTAAAATACAATCTTTGGTGCTTTAAAGGGATGAGATTTTGTTTTCTGAAAAATTAAGCTACACTGAAAATCAGATTCCTAAACAGTGCTAAATAAATTGGGCATTACCATTGTTCTTTTTAAAGAAAATATGATTCAGTAGTTAGGAGTTTACTTACAATATAAAGGAATCAGTCTTCATCAGAACAAAGATAGCCATTTAAGCAGAAAAAGAATAAGGATAAAGCTTTAATTGCAGAAACAAAGAGCCATATGGATCTGTCTATTATGACAGCAGAATCCTGAGGTCTGTGAAAAGGCACCTCATTTCAGTCCTGGCACACAAGCCTTAAAAAATGGTTAAACAAGCTCAAAGCATCTTTGAAGCAACATCAATGGTGCATTGGGTTTCCAGTTTTTTCTTCACTGAATTAAAAGTTAATAAATGTTCCAGGCAGTTCCTCTGCCTTCCTTAATCCACAACCCCAGCCAAACTCTAGGAAATAAAAGCAGCCGGAACCATCACTTACAGTCTAGAGGGTTTGCAAAATGACATGGTGGGGGAGCTTTGAAGTTTGTAATAATAGAAAGAGAAATATACCATGAATGCCAGAGGGGGGAGCTCAGAGCAAAGGGAAAGATCATGTTTATAATAGGCAAGAAAGGGAAATTCTGAAAACCTTCTGAGCTTTTTACACAATATCTTTTCTCTTTTTTTCAGTGTTCTCTTTTGAAGGATGAGTTCCAATACCCTTTGAAATAAACAATCTTTTTCCCCCCCATTTTTTTTCTAGGTAGAGTGAAAATAAATAAAAGTACTGCTGAGGGTGATGGGTTTAAACAATGGGCAGGTGTCTGAAACTCTGCTTCAGGGAAGTCTTCTGCACATAGCCTGCCCTCTCTAATCAGTTTTGTTTGCCAATGAACCTACACAGTAGGATTGACATCTAATGGTCCTCGAGGCACAGTGAAAGAATTAGCCCAATACCATTATTTTAAAGAGGTGTTAGGCCTCCTCCAGGTTCCTTTATATGTTTACTTCTAAAGACAAAATGGAATTTTAATAGGCTCTTTCCATAATTAAAGAGACTATCTTTGTGTATTCACTGCCCTTTTAACCACTAAGGAAATACCAACAAGAAAGGAGCCACCGGCCATTATCTTTTCCTAGAAACAGCTTCCAAGTATAGACAGGTTTGCATAGACAACCAGGGTCAACCAGTGCCCTTCTAGATCTGAATTTTCAGCATTCCTTTTAACTGAGGTTTTAATCCTGAACAGAGACAAAAATGGCATTAAAATAGGTACAATCAAACAATAAAGCGTTCTGATTCTACAGGGAAAGTTAAGGCTCCCAAATCAGTGCCCAAAGAAAATCTTTGAAAGAAATCAGCATCTCTTTGTATCTGTTAGCTACTGCCACAATAATACTGAGTAACAAACCACCTCAAAACTTAGTAAGCTTGCTCACATATATGATGGTTATCTGGGATTCAGCAAAAGACCTAATCCAAATGCACAAGCACAGTTCAAGCCTTTGCTAGTGGTATATCTGTGAACGTTGCACTGCCCATGGTAAGCCACATGTCTAACCCCAATATCAACGATAGCAGGAAGCATATTGCTCTCATAGAGGCAGGGCTGCTTGGTGGTGGAGCGGGCTGGGAATGAATACTTGCTGAACAATAATCTAATCTACCATATCCTCAGATTCAGGTCGCTAGACATTTTTTTTGTTTACCCACACCTGGTATCCTGCTGGTATCCTGCTGTTAATGGAATACAAAGGTGTTGTCACTTACACCATCTAGGTAAACGAGACCTTATTTTATAAGCTTAGCATTTAGAGGACTATTAGAAAGTAAAAACTAAACATGAAAAAAACACTTTAAAATTGGGATTATATTGTATTTCTGAGTATAAATGGACATGATTAAAAGCTTTATTAGCACCTCAGTAATCTGTTGACTAATAAATTGTCCACCTTACATCAGCATCAACTATCTTTTATGCAGTATTAACTTTGCATAGAAATAGCCTGCTAGGCAGCAAAATCACAAAGCAAAGAGAAGGCAGAAAAGATTTCCAACTTTGATAACTTAAGTAGTAGTGGTGGTATTGACAGAAACTGGCAGAGAATGGAAAGCACTTGATGGATTTACAGCAGCTATGAACAAGTCTTTACAGGAAACAACATGAGAAGATAATTTTTAAAGGCTCCGATTATCCACATACATTTAAGAGTTAACTTGTCAACCACCTAACCAGTTAAATCCTACTGGAAACAAGATGTGGGGTGGAGACAGCTGGGGTAGGAGGGTGTGCATGCATGTGCTGTATGTATATACGTACACCTATGTATGCATATAGCAAAACTTTATTAAAGTGATCCAAGGAACCCCAGGTTCAGATTCCACTGACAACTACTGAATGCCTACTGTGTGTTCCACAGAGTATCTCAACAAATACAAATCTACGTTGTAAGGAACTATTATTATCCTTACAAATACAAATCTACGTTGTAAGGAATTATTATTATCCACATTTTACAAATGAGAAAAGTTAGCCTTGGTGAAGTTCTGTGATTTAAAGATTGCACAACTAGTTAGCCAGAGAACCAAAATTTGAATATAAATCTTCTAAATAAAAGCCTGGGTCTTTTTGCCTACCACCCCATGCTAATACAAAAAAAAAAAAAAAATCCTTTATTTCTTACCTTAGCAAGAAGGAAAATTCTTTTATATTTTCTTACCCTTAACTCCGAATAGTACAGGGATGTAGTAGATCAGAAATACAATTAGGCCCTTAATAGCCTTACGACCCTCCCTATGATATGCCCCACAGATTTGACAAATATGACCAAAATTCATAATAACCTACTAAACCTGACACCAGGTATCAATCAGCTGTGAAAAGTTTCAAAAAGGGGTTAATCTCAATACCTTCAAATAATGTCTTGATACTCTGTTTCCTGGAATGAGTTGTAACTAAAGTAATTGAACCACCTGTTTCCCATAAGGCCTTATAAAATAAAGGCTTTGTCAAAGGAGGTGTAATATATATTTTTTGCTTTCAAAGGCCCTAGATTTCTACCTACAGCCCTTGCACAGTGTTTCTCGACTTCATTATGGGTCTAGTCTATAAACCTATCCATCAGGGCACACAATCCCACTTAACATGCAAACGTGGCTCCAAGAGCATTGCCTCCAGTACAGGCTAATCTACGCTTACGCTTACGTACGCTAAGCTACACTTAATTTATACGTATATTACTCTGGAAGAGCAGAGTATGGAGGAAAGACTGATAAAATGGATTCTTCCATCCACAAGGGTGATTAAGAAAGAAAGGAATACTAGTAAATAGATTGCAAATCTGCAGTAACTTGTCTCACTTCCAGATAATTAGTTGTGAAGTTTTAAGGCAAGTGACTCACAAGGGAGGGGACAAATTTATTGTCTTACACAATCTAATAATCCTGGCAGCTAAGAAAGTTATCTATTTATTGATGGGCAACTGTAATTTATCTTCCCTAGGTAAAATGCAGTTATTTAAATGTTTCTCTCCTTTTATGAATGCTGGCCTCAGCAGCAAACATGTAAATGACTTCACAAGAACAAAAAACACTCACTAAACGTCAATAAACCCCCAAAGCAAAGCTGTAAAACTGTCAGAAAATGCTGTACCAGGTCAGCAGTGGACCAGCAAACTCAGGAAGAATTGTGAATCCAAGACATTTGTGATGGTAAGATACCAGGATTTATACCATTTACCATGGCGAAGAAAGTATTCTAGCCATTGCTCTGCCGTTAAGACTGTGACCTTTCGGAAGTCACCTGACTTCTCTGAGCACCATTTTTCTCATTAAAACACAGAGGTATTTGAAAAGATTCATTCATTCAGAAACATATACTGAGCACCTAGTATTTTATAGCACTGAACTCAGAGGAGTGGATACAGCAGTGAGCAAAATGCCTGACCTCAGCGACCTTCTATTTCAGTGGGAAGATGAATCCATTAGAATCCCTCGACCCCTAAAATTCTATTACCTTTCAAAACTTCAGGTAATAACTCATTCCAGTAAACATGATGTCCAGAAGGGCAGGAAACAAAGCACAGATAAGCTTTTTTTTCTTTTTTTAATAAATTTATTTATTTATTTTTGGCTGCGTTGGGTCTTCGTTGCTGCATGCAGGCTTTCTCTAGTTGCAGCGAGCGGGGGCTACTCTTCGTTGTGGTACGTGGGCTTCTCATTGCAGTGGCTTCTCCTGTTGCGGTGCATGGGCTCTAGGCATGCGGGCTCAGTAGTTGTGGCTCACAGGCTCTAGAGAGCAGGCTCAGTAGCTGTGGCGCACAGGCTTAGTTACTCCACGGCATGTGGGATCTCCCCGGACCAGGGCTCAAACCCGTGTCCTCTGCATTGGCAGGTGGATTCTTAACCACTGTGCCACCAGGGAAGTCCCGATAAACTTATTTTTAACAGTATGTCAATTAATTTCAAATAACATAACCAATATAGTGGGAATATAAAATTGTGCAGCCAACTGGAAAACAGTTAGGCAGTTCCTCAAAAAGTTAAAAATAGATTTGCCATATGACCCAAAACTTCCAGTCCTAGGTATACTGAAATTGTAAATATATCTTCATGCAAAACCATGTACATGAATGTCCATAGCAGCATTATTCATAACAGCTAAAAAGTGGAAACAACCTAGATGTCCATCAACCAATGAACGGAAAAATCAAACGACCATACAACGGGTTGCTATTAGGCAATCAAAAGGTATGAAGTGTTGACACATGATATAACAGGCATAAACCTTGTAAACACGACACTAAGTGAAAGAAGTCAGCCACAAAAGATCACGTATTATACCACTCCATTTATATGAAATGTCCAAAATTGATGAATCCATAGAGGCGGAAAGTAGACAAAAGCTGAGGAGGAGGAAGAATGGGAATGACTACTAATGGTGGGTTACTGCCAATGACCAAGTTCCCTTTGGGGATGATGAACAATGTTCTGAAATTAGGTATCGATAACAGATACACAACCTTATGAGTATACTAAAAATTACTGAATTTACACTTCAAAATGATGAATTGTACGGGATGTGAAATATATCTCAATTTTGTAATCTGGAAATTTTTTTTAATTATGGAAAACATATTGGGCTCAATATCTAATAAAATCATTTACCTTGGCAAAACTTGGAAAATGGCTTATTGAAATAGAAAGTAGAAGATTTGCTTTAAAAATACTTAGTGAAATATTTTAAGTATTCAGATTATGATTTCAAAGTAAATTTTACACTTGGTCATTATTTTAGGTCCAAGGCCAAAACACTGTTAAAGTAGATTAAAAGACATGAAAAGTCATGTTTCTATCAATTCTTTCTCTAATATTCTAAGACTCCATTGTTCCAGTACCCTTGCACCAACTAAATCAATATACTCTTTCTTTCTCCTTCATCACTGTTTTTCTTAATTCATATTATTAATTACTGCAATCCCCATTCCCAAGTCGTCTCTGTCTTGGTTCATACTTTCCCTGCCTCTTCAGACTTTCCAAGGCATCAATAGTTCTACCATCCCCCTTAATCAGCTTTTGACTCATATCAAGTCAGGGTTCTCAGATATACACATCTGTGTAACATTCATAAGGTAACTTTTGGTTAGTGAAGAGGAGGAAAACACAAAAATTAAGAAGATATTCACTGTAAGCAATTTTATCAAAATTAACTTTAAATCCTGGTATAACCCAATTCAGAACTAAATATACACAACAAGCACCAATAAAATGGTTGTGGAGTAACAAGAAAACACACTTATGTAGAATGTAGCTGAAGGAACCTGGAAGTTATGTTAAACAAGTCTTAAAGCCACAACTATTAAATCAGTTTCCTGATTTATAATTTCCACAGCAGCAAATTTCTGAACATTAAGTTTATGCATACTTAGGCAAACCTACAGAAGCTTCAGGGATTTTTAGAAGAACCGTATGAGTGCCTACATAATAAATATAAAATATTAGCACAGAGTGAGCACCATTTGTTCTGAGTTCCTTCTTCCCAAGGTATGTACTCCAGTTCGTGGCACAGGCTATGGCTGCTTGGAATAACAAATGGCATTTAGATGTCAATGAAGAACAAAGTCAAGGGTGAAGGACATGCTAGTAATTCTCTGAGAAGTCCCAGAGGGAGAAACTCCCTAAAGCTCAGTTTGGTTGGCCCTGACCAGAAACTCACCTGCGGCTGAGAAATTTACATTCTACTACACAAGACTACAGAAGGGATAGCTGCTCCTCACATCAGACCAAGGAATTAAAATTGGAAATTTTTAAATTAGGACATTCTCTATGCTGAGGTTTAATAATCCGTAGACATACAAATCACTGTCAAGTATGATCCAGCAATTCTGAGTACTGCATTTTAAACTTGCATTAGGCTGGAGCACTTTCACCAAGATCCTATCAGTCATAAGTTGAGAAGTTAAATACCCTATTTCTCAAACTCTTGAAAGCATCACAGACTGAAAGCAAATAATCTGCAAACACAAGGTGGTTACGTCTCTCATCCTTTTCTGTAATAAGGAAATCGATTCTCTCCTCAAAATCTACCAACTGATTTTTCTCTTTCTTTTAATCCGGATTATTAAAGGTAGTATAATTTCTCTACCCGAGAATCTCAATCTGAAAGGAAGAAAAGCCGAACAGTGGATCCCCACGGTGTGTATGTGTGTACTGCCCTCACCCCTCACCCACCAGAAACACAGTAAGAAAATATTTGGCCACCAGCCTTTTGAACCCTAAGCTCTATCATGGCAATCGATGGAGAGGACTGGCCAAGAGAGTCCCCTAAGGCAAGATTCTAATTTCCAGAGTTCAGTGGTTCAACCTTCCTACACCACCCCCATGTTCTCCTGCACCCTAACCCACATGTAACCACTAGATGGCAAAATGAGGTTGAAGAGTAACCGACACAAACTAATCCCAGATACAAAATGCTGTTTTCACTTTTGATTAGATGTTAAAATTCCTTCTCCCACAAAAATTAAAGCAAAAGTCCATTGCCACTCTACTTCCTGTTTTGTGAACAGCAGGTGATTAACCACAATGTTTTGCATGCTGTAAGATAATAGTTTCCAATTATGTCAAAATGTCAGGGTTGTTGATGAAAATGCATAGAGGTGAGCAAAATGCCTGGGACTTAGCATACAGAGTAAACAAAATAGTAACACAGTAGGGGGGAGACTCATCCTATTGAGGGAGGCATTCCATGGATAAGCCTAGCCTGGAAAGTTGGCTAGAAAAACAATTACTCCTTTTCCCAACCAAAATGTTCCTTGGCTTATGAGGTATCCAATACACAATCCAAGTTCATGACCCACAAGAACTGATTATCTGGAAAGAATGAAAGAACTCCCCTCATCACCTCTGACGTACCTCAAGGAACAGACAGGAGCACGGGGAGGCACAGGGGGATGCAGGGAGTTCTCTGGAGTGTGTGGAACACCAGGCAGAGTCTAGAGCCATCTTTTCAAAACAAACCCAACCACTCGTTAGCGGAAACGGCAGAGACCCACACCATGGACCACACTGTCAATATGAACTGCTCAGTTCCCTGTGTTGCTTTAAGAGAGGAAACTTCTGAAGTTTACCAAGAAGCTGACATCAAAAATGTTCATGAAAGTCAATCTGGACTGAATGACATGAGTGCAATAATTCAATTCAATAATGAGAACCTCTATACTACATAAGGAAGCTGGTGATGGCAGCCACTTGTTTAAGGCAGGAAAGAAACAGAAATAATTAACAGTTCTTTCTTCACCATGTGTACACAGATACTGTCTTTAGAATTGCCTTTGGCAAGGCAATAATAGCAAGTCAAAGTAACGGTTTCCACAATTTCTGTAAAGTATTTCTGAAAGAAAGGCAAAGGGAACCAAGTATTTTTCGTTTTCCACAGGAAAAGTAGCAGAAAATTGAGCCATGTAAATAAATTTACCATAAACATCCAAACAGATACTATTATTATCCCACACTTCATAAGCAACAGTTATTTGCATGTAATTAATTTGCTTACTTCTGGTGCCTCAGACAATGTAATATGCTTATCAGCTTCGTTTCTAAACAATAAGAGTTTAACTCTTCCTTTTCTATTTATAAGGAAATATTTATCTTGCTCTTTCCTTGACAGATTCAGAGCCGTCTGCAGGCGTAACGCACAGAACTGCTTCTGTGGCGGTTACAGACATAACCCCCAACTGGGGCATGATGTCACCAACTTTAAAGTATACGTGGATTTAACCAAGGTTGAATTCAGTTAACAACTCTACTATCCGGGCAGGCATGTTGACCAGTGATATATTCTGTGTGAAAAGCGTTACGAGAAACAGAAAAAACATGTAAGGGAAAGGGGCAGGAGGGGCACAATCAACACTAAATCCAACTACTGAATCCTGTCCTCCAGGGAAAGGGCAACTCCCTACCAATGTCCCCCAATCCTCTGCAGCTTTCATGGCTGCTCAGCTCACTATCTTCAAAGCCTTTCTCCCTAGAGACCCATAACTAGAATCTATGGAGCACGTTCCCCTCCCCCAAAGGGTACCATGACAGTGTGTTGCCCCACTCCTGAGCTCTGGCCTTGGAAAAACAGCATTGCTTCCTACACCGGAACTGCTGCCACCACTGACTTAGTTTGCAGCTGTGAGAACTCCCCTAACCTTGTCTGTGCATTGGCCAACCTAGTTACTAGAAGCTTCGTTCCCCAAGAATTTTGGTAGTCATTTGCCACGTCATGGATTCAAGATGATAAATGTCCCACCTATTGATCCCTCCCTTATTCTTCTCTTTTCTTGTTTTAAGGTTAGCTTCTCTCTGACAGAAGATAAGAAATGAGTCAAGTTGATCACATTTTTTATGGAGCATTGACTGACTATATTCATAGTGCTAAACCTTACATCAAATATACAATATCCTAAGAGCCAAAAAATGATGTTACTTATAATATTTCTGGCATATCTCTGTATGAGTAATACTTGTAAAGTGCAGGGTTATGCAAATAAATAATAAATATCCATTCATTCAATAATGACTAAGTGCCTACTATGCCCAAGGACAGTGCTAGGTACGAGGTACATAGTGAAAATAAGGTAACCACATGGTTCTCATTTTCAATGAACTTAATATCGAGCAGAGAAGAAACTGACAAATGTATACAAATGTGTACACATGTACACACATGTATGAGTGCACATGCACGTGTGCACATACACACACAATTTCAAAATGAGCAAATGATGTAAAGGTAGGATAAAGAGTGCTATAATATAAGAAAACTATGGATGGCTTATCTAAGACAAGAAAAAAAGATAAGATAGAATATCTAAGCCAGTATTAGTTTTTACCTGTGGTTCCGCTCCTCTGTATTATGAAGTCTCCAGAACAACTTTAGAATTAATCTCTAGAAGAATTCTCACTTTAAAGAAAATTATTTAGCTCCTCCTTGGGTTATTCCATTTGTTCTATTACTTTCCCTAATGATATTTTCAAAATAAGACTAATTAGTTCCTTTTCTTTGAAAAATGTAAGCATTTCCCACAATTTCTTTAGTAAGATAAAGCTTCACGTATTTCTCTAAAATTGTTTCTAACTACAGATTTTTTTTTCTATCATTATAAGGAATGAGATTCCTAGTTTTTTTTTTTAATTGCTCCTAAGTCCCCAAGGGACTTTCCACCAATGAACACTTTAATCATCTTTCTCTAAGTTGAATGTCATTCTGAACTGGGTCATTTTGAAGAACTGCATAAGCCAGTAAACATACAACCTATATAACCTCCATGTTAAGAAAACGCGGTTCTAAAATCAGCCCAATGCAGTTTAACTATAATTTCATTGGCTTCCATCTAATTTAAGCACCATTTTATTATGCCATACTAGCTATAGGCAACACAGAACTCTTATATTGGGTAACCTTTATATTATGCAATGCAAGCTGTATAAGTACCCTTTTTATTACATAATGTAAGCTATAGGGAACACAGAGTTCTTATATTAAGTATCTTTTTTTAGTATATAACACAAACTATATAAGCACCCTTTTATACACAATGCAAACTATAGAGAACACAGAACCTCTAAGACCAACCTGAAATATGGAAATATTCAAATCACCCCAGGTAAGGGTGACTTAGTTATCTCAGGAGAGCAAATAACTTCACCAAGTTGTTTTTGACCTCAGAGCTGAGCTTCTGTTTTGACTTGCTTTCAGTTTTGCATACATCATTGTAATTCCTGCCACCTACTTTAATAAAGAAAGGCATACGTGGCCCGACTCCCTGGCCTGCTTACAGGGCTCAGAGGCACAGGCAAAAACGATAAGTCCAGAAGCATGAGTCAGGACCTTAGCTTCAGTCAGCTACTTCCAAAAAAAATGAAATTTTTAAATGGCCTTAAGTAAGGCTATCAAGCAAAAGATAAACATCACCTCATGTAAGTTACACATAGTACTTATTTCTTACTTCTGCCTAATATTATAGGTGGTCATTTACATGTCCATCTCCATCAGTAAATTAAAAACTGACTGAAGGCAACGATCATATTTCTTCATCTCACAGCTCTAAGGTATCCTGAAAAAAATATTCAATGACTATTCAATAAATTAAGGAATATAATTGGCCTTTGAA